>NC_134691.1:285044336-285709336 GCF_050947455.1 Rhinoderma darwinii
GAGTTTGCAATTTACATTTATACATGAAGGCGAGTCACAGGAGACTCCAAATATTCACTGCACGCAGGCAGGTCAGTGTCACACTTATTTGTGATTCTGTAGACATACAGGTCGCAGTTATTTACCAGAACCAAGCTCCATTCTCACACCTAGGGCATTAAATACCCGGTCAAATAGATCTCAGATCCCTCCTACTTGAAGTGGTAAGGATTCTCTAAGGTCGCCCACGCTGAAGGAGGCAAGAGGTGAGGAGCACCACTCTCCCCAGATTTTCAAGAATTTATATTGACATCCTCTATGTTTATATACTATATTCTCATATGGGAGAATAGCATTGACCAGGCTTTTCCATTGTGATGTATCCGGAAAAGTGTCCCCCATCCATCGGATGGCTATCGCTTTTCTGGCTAAGAACAGGGCTTCTCGCAGGAAGATACTCTCATAGTGTGTCCGGGTTCTCTCTCCCAACAGCCCCAATAAGCATAGACCTGGTTCACATGGAATCGGGTTGGTCATAATTGAGGACAGTATTTGCGTCACTTCTTTCCAGAAATTGGCTATGACTGGGCATAACCACATCATGTGATCAAAGCCAGCTTGATCTTGAGAGCATCTAGGACATCGTGTGCTAGGTGCCCTTCCCATCCGATATAATCTGATGGGGGTAATATAACATCTGTGTATGATGTACAATTGCGTCAATTTATTGTTCGCTGCAGGCGAGACCAAGAGATGTGATCCCATGGCCTCCCCCCAGTCCTCACTAGATAATGTAGGAATAAGACCCCTCCATCCAACCTCAACCGACATCTCAGCGTGAGCGACCCTCTGCGATAGGAGGTAAGTATAAAGTGCAGATACCATCCCCCTTGGTCCCTGTGTTCTCAGAATACCAATGAGTGGAAGTGAAGAAATGGATCTCTGATCTTCCCTGAACTGGGATTGTAAAGCATGCCTAATCTGTACACAGCGGAATGCGTCTCTCTCAGGGACCCGGAATGTATCCTGTATCTCTCTGGCTGATATCATATGTCCCTCGTCATCTATCAGGTTTTGCACCTGCGTTATACCTACTTCAATCCAAAAATCAGAATCCTGCATCCCCCTAAAATGAGAAAGACCCTGATGAGACCAAAGTGGCAGCTCTGCAACTATGTCCTCCCATTCCAGAACTTTCTTAACATGTGACCAAACCTGTCTGGCTAGTTTAATTATTGGCAAGGAATGCCTAGGGCTATATCCATGCGGCTCAAGTATGGGCCACAAAGAGGGGATCCTAAGAAAATGGGCCAAGTGGAGATCCGCATTAGGCATTGGTTCCTCAGCCACCCATGTTTTAATAAATCTTAATTGGCCTGCCAAGTAATACAAGAACACGTCAGGTAGAGCAGCCCCCGCCTGTTCCTTGGGACGTTGGAGCGTGCTAAGTTTAAGCTTGGGGCGGCTCTCCCCCCATACAAATGAGGAAAATAAGGAGCTTACCAGGTTGAAAAATCGTTTAGGGACCAGGGTGTCCGCGTGTTCTAGGAGGTATAACATTTTGGGCAGCACTATCATCTTAATTAAATTTATTCTTCCTGCAGTCGATATAGGGAGCGCCTTCCAGACAGCAAATTTATCTCTCAGATATGTCAACAGGGGATATATATTTAGATCATATGAAGCGCCACTATCCCTAACTATATGGACCCCTAAGTATTTAAAACCGGAAACCACCTGCAGGCCCTGGAAGTCCTTATCCCACCCACAGTTATCGGGTCTAAGGGGCATAAGAAATGACTTACTCCAATTGATATATAGGCCTGAGAACCGTCCAAACTCTTCTAGTATTGTCATTGCTCTTGGTAAGGAGGCGTTTGGATTAGCCATATACAAAATCATGTCATCGGCATAAAGACCAATCCGATCCTCCCGTGGTCCTATGCGGATACCCTGAAAAGCCGCATCTAGACGGATGCGGATAGCCAGGGGCTCAATGGCCACTGCAAACAGAAGAGGGGACAGGGGGCATCCCTGCCTCGTACCTCTATGGAGACAAAAGGAGGGAGACAAAATCCCATTGACCAACACCGATGCCTTCGGATCTTTGTATAAGATGTTAATCCATTTAAGGAATCTCTCGCCAAAACCAAATCTGCGAAGGACCTCAAACAAATAAGGCCACTCTACTGAATCAAAGGCCTTAGCCGTGTCCAACGAGGCCAATGCCCAGTCCTGCTGCTCCCACCACCCTATCTGGGTCACCACCTGAGCTCTGCGGATATTATCCGATGTTGACTTGCCTGGGATAAAACCGGATTGGTCCGGATGAATAATATCTGTGATAGCACCACTAAGTCTATTAGCTAAAAGTTTGGTTAGGATTTTATAATCCACATTGAGTAGGGATATCGGGCGGTACGACTCACATTCCTCTGAATTTTTTCCTGGTTTCAAAATGACAACTATAGTGGCCTCTCTCATCGAGACTGGTAATTCACCCTTCTGAAAGGCGTCCTCAAATACAGTTAATAACTGGGAATTTAGAGTATCTGCATATTTAATATACACCTCTAGAGGGAGACCATCCGGACCTGACGCCTTCCCTTTTGTCATGGAGGATAAGCATTCTTCTATCTCCTGTACCGAGAAAGGGGCCTCTAACTTGATTCTATTCTCCTCTGACAACCCTGGGAAGTGTGCCCCATCTAAATAGGAGTTCAATTCCTCCATCGAATACTGTGCCTGCGAAGTGTAGAGTTCCCCATAAAAATCTGCAAATCTATTCAGTATGTCTAATGGTGTATTAGCTGTACCCTGGTTTGGTTGGGATATACGTAGCACTGGGGGGGACATGGTATTCTGTTTCGCTATTTGTGCAAGCAGCTTACTCGACTGATTACCGTGCTCAAAAAAGGATTGTTTAGAGAAGAATATCCTTCTTGCTGCCTTTTCCTTGACTAGAAGCAAGTATTGTCTGCCTGCTGCCAGCCACGCTTCTCTGTTAACCTGGGATGGGTCCCGTACGAAAGTATCCTCTAAACCCCTGCATTGTTGTGCTAAATCCATTTCTTGTCTGGCTGAGGAACGTTTAACATAGGAAATAGAGGATCTCAAGCACCCTCTCAAATACGCTTTTAATGTATCCCACACCAGTGCACTATTTTGTTCTTGTGAATGCGCTTCTAAAAAGACATCTAGTTGGTCAGGTATTCTGTCACTTCCCGTAAACAACTGCAACCAAAATGGGTGTATCTTAAGAGCTCCCCTCCTTCCCTCTGCCCGTTGATGTAACTGTAAAAGAATCGGGCTATGATCCGACACCCCTCTGGGCAAGTGCTCTATAGAAGCCATGCTTGAGAAAATGGCGGGAGATCCCATCACGTAGTCAATGCGAGACAGAGCGTTAAACTGCGGAGTATGGCACGTGTATTCCCTTATTCCCGGGTGGCTCACTCTCCATAGATCCAACCATCCTATCTCCTCTATCATAGATGCTAGCGGAGTGGGGCTCGTGGGGTCCCGGGGGCCCGACCTAGCAGTAAAGCGATCCAACAGAGGGTCTATGGTGAGGTTCAGGTCCCCCATTAGTATAACTCGCGCCTCCTGATAAGTGGATGCGAATGTGATGGCCTCTCTGAGTATACTCATTGAGCCCTGTGGCGGGTTGTAGATACCAATTATGACATAAGGGACAGAGTTTACATTAGCATGAACCAGCACATATCTACCATCAGTATCTATTCTTGTATGTAACGCCTCCCAGCGTAAATTCCTATGTACTAGCAGTGATACTCCCCGTGATGCTGAGGATCTAGTAGCATGCCGCCCCCATTGAATCCAAGATTTACCCAGCATATGCACCTTATCTGCCGTAAGATGCGTTTCCTGAAGGCATATAATATGAGGCATGTGCCTCCGTAGTATAGAAAAGATCACATTTCTCTTACCCGGCGTTCCCATCCCCCTCACATTCCAGGACATAAATTTAAGCGTCGCCATATTCCACTCTATACCATATCTCTATGTGAGGGCACCATCCCCCCACAATCAGCGAGCAGTGATAATGGGACCCTGTTCCCATGTCATCATGTAGCAGGCATGCAAAACCGATTTGAACCTTAAACCAATAACTTTGAACAATTAAGCTCATCAGGAGCTGCTTAAGCCTACAAGGCATAAAAAATGCAAAGTGCATAAAAACGGGGGAAGTTTCCACTGCTTAGGTTAGTAACACAGAGGAATCAAGATAAGCAATAGTACCTTCTCAATGGCTTCACCCATTGTTAAGCTGTATTTCAGCCATATAAGATTCCATGTTCCCTTTCTTATAACTTAGATAAACGTGAGGGTAATTAATCCAGTCATTTAAACTATAACATTTTACTCCTATGCCGCCTCAATATATCTGCCCCTCTCCCCTTATCTTCTTCAAGGTTTAGTACATACATATACTCAGTACATCAAGAACACTTGTGTGTGCGAGATCAAATATCAACTGCATAGGGACCCCTCATAAAATGCATATTGCAATCATGTAAACTCACTGTCCCCTTCATATAAAACGTGGTCTTCAAGTCAGCGTCGAGGAGACCGTCCATGTCTGGTGAGCCACTCATCTGCCGCCTCAGGGGTAGTGAAAAACACTGATCTCTCTCCATCCACAACTCTCAGTCGCGCAGGGTACGCCATAGAATATGGGATCTGACGCTCCCGAAGTCGTCTCTTGACGTGCATGTACGAGGCCCTCTTTCGTTGTAGCTCCGGGGAAAAATCAGGAAAAATGGACACCGTCGTGTTCTCCACTCTAATCACTCCTTTGCGCCTTGCCGCCTGCAGCACCAAATCTCGATCCTTGCAATTTAGCAATCTCGCCAGCAATGGTCTGGGATTTGCCCCGGGTGGTGGTGGTTTCGCTGGCACTCTGTGCGCCCTTTCAACTGCAAAGGCCATTGAAAATACTGTATCCGGAAATAGGTCTTTCAGCCACTTCTCCACAAATTCATCTGGTCTAGGCCCCTCCGACCTTTCAGGGAGGCCTATTATCCTCAGATTATTTCTTCTCAGTCGATTCTCGAGATCATCTGCTTTTTGGCGCCACAACTCCACTTTCCCCGACAGGTCTCTCAGCGTGCGCGGTACTGCTGCCGTCACATCTTCTAGGTCCGAAACCCTTGTCTCAACCTGAGTTACCCGGTCTCTCAGATTATGGAGGTCCTACCGAATCAGACCGACATCCACCTTCACCTTCGTTGTTACCGAGGTACGTGTCTCCAGAATCGCCGCCAGGAGCGTCTCCGTCACCTACTTCAGCGTTAACTCAGGGGGCACCGCTTCCCCTGCCTCGGCGAGTGCAGCAGACCGTCTCTCCTGAACATGTGCCGACGAGGACTGCTCCCCCCGGGCGCCATCTTGTCCCGAGTTCCTGGCGAACTCTTTCAGTTTTTCCACTGCTCCCGATGTCTTGGAGGGTCCCATATTTTGTCGAGTGGGTTTCCTACCCTTCTTTCTCAACAGGTAAGGAATTTTGGCTGAAATACTTTCTCCACAGGATGAAATACAGGGTTCAGCACACGGAGCTAAGGTTCAGTGCGACCGCTCACATCCGTGCCTGGCCACGCCCCCCTTTCAATACTCTTTTTAACCAAACATATATGTCTAATATGCGACCTATCAGCATAGTTCTAAGTGTGTTACTGTGATTTGAATTCCTATAATGCACAGCTGCCTGGCGTCAGGATTTCAAAAGAATTCAGAATTTATCTTTCTGTCTAAACAGCCAATAAACCATGTAATTAAAAAGTGCTGCAAAATAAGAAAAGTATTTCCAAAATTACTCAGCTTGTCAGTGTCAAATTCAAGAGTGGAGCTTTTTTTTTTTGAAAGTTATTTAAAAGGGTTGCCATCAAGGAAACGGCATAAAAATTTCGTATTTACAGAGCACAACATAGGTAAAGTTTTTCTTTTGGTGTTCTGCAGGTTACAACACCTTAGGACTCATGCACATGTAAGACCCGGACATGGTTGTGTGGAGGCACATGGGGTCCCATACAGCTCTGTACTACAGAGACACAGGGACTCTGTGCCGGAGTACCATGCTTCTAGGGAAGAATCAGTCCATACATACAGCATCCAAAAGGAGCATGCCACAATTTCTCTCTATCGGATTAGTACTAAATCCAAAAGAAAATACCTCCGTACGCCTCCATATCAAGTCACAGGTATACAGTAAGGCCCCGTGCACCTCTATTGGTGCCCTATTACAGCTCCGTATATACAGCCGTATACATGAGGTTTAACTCGGAGGATGAAAACTCAATTGACTGTAAAGTCCTTCACATATCTCAATATCTACGAAAATATATACACATGTTCAAAATAATGCAGAATTGTGACATGAATACTCACAGAGTCATATGATGTTAAAATCCTTTTCATGACCTCTGGAACCGTGCCTTGTAGCTCCATGGTGGGATACTGATCATGGAGATTCATGACAAATACTGGGGTGTTGTCAGGTCCAGCTAGGCGGGACGACAGAGCCTTGATACACTGCATAATATTAGCCACAGGAGAAAGTCCACACAGCTCTTTAAATGAAACCACAGCATTCTGTGTATTAAAAAATATACATTGTGATTAGTGTATAGTACATATATATTGCTATGATATATCTACAAATATTCAAACCTACAATATACCCATAGAATTGCTGCTTATTGTTAGCCTTCCAGTAATCTTGAGGTTGGTAGTGCCAACTTTGCAACAAGTCACAATATAGCATTCACCTGGAAGAGAAGTAGCAGTTTACAATGAAAAGTCAATAATCACTGACAAGCTACTATGTCCAAGGGGATTCATCTGGTATCCTAAATTGCATTGTAGACTCAATACTCATTTAATGCAGCAGAGTCTCAACAGAAAACTGTGCCGGCCAAACACAAACAAGCTGCTCTATTTCGAGAACACGACTGCCTCTAGGATGTCTAAAACGAAATGTTTAACTAATTGCCAATAGAGCTGCTCTTAAAGAAATGGAGCAGAAGTCAATTAGTTATAAAGGTCGATGGGGGGGGGGGGGGGGGGGGATGCAATACAAGTATATGAGACCACAAGAAACAAAAAAGAAACTTTCGATCTGCTTAATATTATCCTGGTTTAGAACTTAGGGCCCTGTTCACACATAGTTCTTTTACGGACAGAAAAATCACGAATTTTGAGGCAGATCTTGACCTCCCTGCAAATTCTTGCCGCGATTTTCTGTCAGAGGAATGGGAGGTCAGAGGCGGATCCGCAGTAAGAAAGAGCATGCCGCTTTTTTTTACCGCGAGTGGAAAAAAACTGCTTTGCCTACTATTGAAATCAAGGGAAGGCAGTTTTGGACGTTTTTTAATGGCTGATTCAGTTGCAGTTTCCGCGTAAAAAAAAACTCTGTGTGAACAGGGCCTACGAGATACATATTGATCACTCCTGCACCTTAACTTTCTTAGAAGACAGGAGTTACTTAGGCACTGTTCACATCTGAATGCAGCGCTTTTTTTCCTGTCAAAATGACGGACTCCACGCCAGAACCGGACAGACCCCATTGTAAGTCTATGGGGTCCGTTAGGCACTGGTATATCCGGTGTACGACTGGTCCGTTCATGGCGTTTTGGCTTCCGTTATGAATGGAAGCCACAACAAGAGTGTAAATATTGCCTTACTTTTGAACGTTCAATGACTAGAACATATTGAAGGCTGTCATTCTTCTAACTTCTCAAACATTTAAAAAAAAAAAAAAAAACAGTATTGTCAAGTATAACATATAACCATGATTTGATTTTATTTTTTTACAGTGCAGGACTAGCAACTGTAGGCCTGGAATATACGTCATCTACATTACAGCCTTATTAATATATACTAATAAGGAAAGGAATCTGGATTTAACTAGCCGTAAGGAATTCCTACTTGACAAGGTCCTCACCAGCAGTGCATGGTTGATAAAAAAAAAGAAATATAACCCAACTTGTTAATGTCACTCCTCATGTGTAACATACAGAGTGGTTTGGGAAGGGCGGGGTCCCCCCTTCTCTGCATTCAACATAATAACATGGATTGTAACAGGGCCTATATGATATGTTAGAAAACTGATCAAAGGTTTGGACCCCCAATTAGTATAATTTTTCTTAAAAAGCATCTGTTTTATAGCTTACAAAATAATTCTCTGTTTTGAATGTTTTTATAAAACTTTTTTCTTAAATCAAATTAGAACAACAAATTGGGGGTAAGGGTGGATAATGTAAAGACAGTAGAGAGTGGCAGAGTGAACAGGGGGGGGGGGGTGAGTGTCCAGTAGGGGATTAGCCATGCTTGGGAAAGAGACCCTCATGTTTATTGAATGCAATGCTGGAGTGTGAACATTAGTCCATGCAAGAACAGGGCTTGTAAGTCTACACAAATTATTTGAGAACGTGTGCTAATTTCATCAGTTTCGTAAACAAAGTGGTGCCTCATGAATATTCAAAATAACATCTACCCCTGTCTATCCCTACTAGAGTACATTATTTAGCAGCTTCTTCTACTTGCTAATACTGGATTGTCCTGTCATATGATCTGAGATTCACTGGTTAACAGGGATTGGACAAAGCCCACTCTAAACGTGTGTACAAGCTCCGCCCCATAGACTTGTTCACAAATAATTACATTTCAACACACAATGTTACACCAAAATAAGAAAAATAATATAACCTCTCAAACAATATATTATAAGCGAACACGGATTCTAACTGGAAAAACAGTAGGATTCTCAAACCAGAGATCAAGACTTGTATGTGTTCTTTAAGCAGTAAATCAATCATATATAAGAAAGCAGCAAATCATTAAGACTTAAAACAGTCTGGACACATTTTTGAAGATGAACGTAATGAGAATTGTGCTGGACACTTTTCAAAACTGTGGCTAACCAGAACATATTGCGGTCATACACCATTTTTATGATCATAGAATAGTACTGAAATAGGTTTGTGCAATAGCCCTGTAATAGAAAGTTAAACGTTAACATATTCAATCTACGGTGACTTTGCTAATCAAATCTGATATATTATCTACGTCTCAAAAAGATCTGTGTTTTTTTTGTTAATTTTTTTCTTACCTATAAGGTAAACTCTAAAACTGGTCGACGGCCACCAGAAATCCTGATCAAGAACAAATGTTTAGGTAAACCAAGGATGTAGTGGCAAAATGCCTGATTTTTGGTATCATTCACCACACACTAAGGCCAAATTCACACGAGCGTGTTAAACATCTGTGGGACGGCCGTTGAAACAGCGGCCGTCCCACGGACCTATGTAATGAATGTCCCACGGACCTATTGAATGTGGCCGTTCACACAGCCGTTGTTTCAACGGACCGTGTGAAGGGGCCGTGGGAAAATAGGACATGTCCTATCTTTTCACGCATCACGCATCCCTCCATAGAGTCTCATCTATGGGGAATGCGAGACATCGCGTCCCGCAGCGCTGCAGTATTTCACGTCCGAGATGTGCCACGATCGTGTGAATTAGGCCTAAGCTGTTATCCCTTATAACTTGGTTATTGTTGAAAACACACATTTATCATTATGTTTCTCAATGTCGGAAAATCTTGAAGCGGTTGTTACATTACTGCATAGTTTGCTTTTATGGATAACTCCAGGGAAGTGCAGCGAAGCATGTACACTAAGTCAGATTGTCTTTTACATGTCAAAGTAAAATAATGTCTCCCTCTTTCAAACAAAGCAAAACTGCAAACCTGTGAATTAAAACAGGATCCTTAAATATTTCTTTAAACCGCATGTTAGCATTGTGAGACTTTATGAATAGAAATATGTTCCAGCCACTAGTATTAAACTGCTGCAGTAAGTATTAAAGAGACTCGGTCACGGAAGGCAGACTACAGTACACGAATGTCTGCCTGCACGTAAACTGGAAAGTTTAGGTTCTGACCAGATTACAGGCACCAATTCAGATTTTACCTCCCTATCAAAATGAAAAAGATTCCAACCACAAGGTTCTGAACCCTGCTGTAAAATCTGTAACGAGCCCTTCAACTATCATGTACCATTTATAGTACTGTTGTGTGGCAGAGGACCTCAGGTATATAAACTAGGAAGCGACTGCTACCTCGGCTTCCTATAAACCCCGGAGTTATGCTGCTTTTGGGATTTATAGTGCATGAAAACCAGTCGGAGAGTTAAAAAAAAAAAATAATTATATTATTCTGTATGCTTCCTTTGAGGTACATTTAGTTCCTGTCTATAATAATTGTCTTACCTGCATGTTTTCACGTAGATCTGTGGCATCTCTTATAGGCTGAATTGCGTTTTTGAAGACTTCATCAATGGACTTTATCAGTAATGTCCTCATTGATGCATAATCCCTTGACTTCTTAGCTTTCCTAACTGACAGACCACGTTTATGAGGCTTTCCTCCACCTCTGCGATTTGTAATCGCTACATGGACAAATAAAGATGAATGAGCCAAAATATCTCCAGTTAAAGATTGTAGAGGAACATGTCTGTAGCCAGGTTGTAGACACTCAAATGGTATAGTATACTGCCCAATAAACTCATCTCCGATATAGTCATCGTCGAGCACCACAAAACGAACCATTGTTAGTTCTGGAAGATTAATCTGAAATTCAAAGCTTTCATCAAATATTGGATTGTCTCCATTCTGATGCACTGTTTTTGTCCTCTGTTCGGCACAGTCAGCAGGAATTCCATGGATTTCAACATAGACATAGGGATCCACAACATCTCCTTTAGCTCCTGACCCTTTGGGTTTTGGAAAATTCTGCCCACTTATGATTTTAATATGAAGAAGCTGAGGAGAAACTCCAGGCACAGAATCTTTTGTGTTTGCACTAAAAAAAGAAATTTCCTCACGCATGATGGCAGGTCGTAGAACAAATCCACAGTTTCCATTCTGTCGAAACCAGCCAATGTTGAGATCCATCATTAGACCTGGAGTCTGAAAATTCATAGCAACTATTTGGCAACCACATTTCCAATAATCTTGTGGGTTCATGTTACTAGAGTCTATTCTCATTGGGCTTGGGAATATTCGAGACAGAAACTTTTTGTTATAGTTGACAAAATCACCAGGGCTTTCATTCGCATATTTGCCCGCTGCTACTTCATTGAAGGAGCACACTTCCCAATACTTCTGGTTCTGGAAAGATGTTTGAAAGTCAGTGAACTGAACAGACTTACAAAGGCTAACAAGGTCTGATAGCTCTTTGCAAAGCTGTATTCGCTTCACAGTGACAATATTTTGCTGTTCCTCCCCTTTTTCCACCCTTTGAGACATCTCCACACCTTCATCTTCATCTGTAACATCACCTTCAAATCCCAAACACTCAGGGGGGAGTTTTTTAGCCTTCATTAATATTTTGCCTTTTAAAGCCTCAAGAGATGGAAGATAAGCTTCTTCTGCATTTGGAGGAGTAGTATAAAGTTTGTCTCCTAAGATTTTTTTCATGTGTTGAACCATAACTTTCTGCTGCTTGACAGAACAATGGTTTTCTAAACAAAGAATTAATGGAAACTCCGAAGCATGGAAGACATATTTGTTAATTATGTCAATCACACTACGGAAGACAATCTGTGTTGTCATTGTATGGCCAGTGTAAATAACAGGTTCATTATCTGGACCATCCCAGACATCCAGTTCAACACTTCTGCACCCCATTTTGAGAGCACGAATATACCCTGTAATATCTGAAGGACCCCTAAACTGATCTTCTATTAAATATGTATTATGGGATGAATTTATATAGTAGTGGGATACAGGTTGTGTCATATCTTGGCAAACTTTTTTGTGTTCTGGATCAAAAATACAACAATCTGGAGACATGAGATAATTTGTAAAACCATCCAAAGACAGGAAACCTTTTTCCTGGCCTTTAGATGGCTCATATTTCTTGATAATGTCAAGGCTGATATCCTCCGTTACCTGTGCCACACCTTGCTCTGCTTCCAAAAACATCATGAGGTCCTTTGAGTCCAAGTATTCCTTATTGCTCGAGAACTGCACTAGCAAAAAGTAAATCTCTGGTCTAGTGCATAGCTCATGGAAAACTTCAATAAACTCATCTTGGGTTACATCAGTGTGACTTTTTTCTTTAGATTTCTGTAATTCTTTAAATTTTAGTTCAATTTTGCTGTTTTTAAGACCTGGGTTTAAATTTTTTATAAATTGCACTGCTTTACAAAGAGGTACCTGTCCCACATTTTCCTCATCTACTTCCCTGAACATTTGAGCAAGCCATGACATCCGCATGTTATCCTGGAAACTTTCAATCATGTCAAGTGTATGCTTCCCGTATGAAATTAAATACCGTAAACCTGTTACCCAAATATTGGCAACATCAGCAGAATTTGCAACAAGATCTAAAGATTCATAATTATCTCCATATATGATAGAAAAAGCACAGTCTTCTGAAATCTGGTCATAAATTCCATTGCTACGAAAAATATCAGTATTTTTTCCAGTTCGGACCTCTTTCACAGACTTCATGTCTATTTTTGCTTTTTCAGAATCTTTCTTTGATGGCTCCCACCTCAAGGATTGCATATCTGCATCCAAAAGAAAGTATCGGTGATAGATCCTGGAGTTGGATCTGACTTTTTTCAGTTCAGATCCTTCAACCATTGCATTGATGCAATCGCTTGCGCTGCTGATCTTTTTCTCGGCTGGCATACTGCTAAATGATACAGTCTTCTTTCGTTCTCGCTTCTGCTTTGTGCCATCCTAGAAACGAAAGTTAGAAAAATAGATTAATTGCAACAAAAAAAAAACAAAAACACAAAAAACAAAACCACAATATAAAAAGAAAACTTAATTACTGAAAACCAAAGTTTCCATTGGTATCACCATTGGTGATGGATCCAGTGCAAATGGTTTCCGTTCGTCACCGTTATGAAAGGGTTCCGTCATTTTGACTGAATCAATACTGTAGTCGACTGCACTAATTATTCCGTCAAAACAACGGAACCCTTGCAAAACGGTGACAAACTGAAACCATTTGCACCGTATCCGTCAATATTGAAATCAATGGTGATGCAAATGGAAACCTATGGTTTCAGTTTGGATTCCATTCATGGGTTCCCTTGATGGAAAGCTCCGACAAAGCCCATGAACGGAGTCCCGAAGCAGATCTGAACGAAGCCTTAGTATGTCATTCTCTGCTGGGGACACTACAAGTTATATTTAACACAAGAACTAGAAAATTACTAAGGTCATAATGAGTCAAAACACGAGGTTATTTGAAGACATTAAGAAAAAGACATAGTGCATTTTAAAAGTTTCATATATCCATGTATAATCTAAAATAAAAAAAATAAGCTACATATCTAATAACAGAGAGCTTCAAACCGAAGCTTTGCCTGAACACCAAAACTCCAAGTCCAGGATCACACACAGTTTTTATGTCGTTTTTGGCTCAGTTTTTTGACGGAACAGAAGAGGACATAAAAGAAAGGAGATGCATTAGTATTTTTTTTATACCTTTTCTTCCTTTATCAATCCACTCATTGATTTGGCTCAAAAAACGGAGCCAAAAACTGAACCAAAACGGTATATGTGATCCTGGCCTTGGGCCTACTCTTTTAGGAGTAGATAGTGCTCGGTACAAGTGTGTCATAAGAGGTATAAACTAGAATTTTTGTCCCCTCATGTTTTCCATAAGAGCCTATGGACTTTATAGAGGGGGACTCCCATTTGGGCCATCCATTATGAGCCAAAGTGGATCTCCTTTAGAATCCAAGCAAGATCAACTGTTCGCCAGGAATCTCTGGAGTCAGACGCATTCAGCTGATCGCCGCGGTAGCTCTCAATTTTAAAAGGGGTTGTCTAGTGACAACCTCTTTAAAACAGAAGACCAAGGCTATAGCAGAACATTGGTCAGAACTAGGAGTGTTATATGAAGATATTTTACCAACTATAAAATACACGTATCCAACGATGCGAGAATATATCCCATCAAATTATGCTTTCAATCATACTGTATGTGTGTTTTAGCTGAGGTGGCTTTTCTAAATCTGGCCGTAGACATTTAGGAGACCACAACAAAGTTCATGGACTCTGTCAAACTAAAGTATGGCATGTAATATTTCAGAATACTTTTAAAAAGCACTTGGAAGCTGCAGCTGTCGGCCTAGGTTGAAGCCAGGAGATTTAGTATGAACACACTGTACTATGACTAGTCTTCATAAGCTACTTTTGAGCCAACTAAAAAGTTAAAACAGGACAAGAACAACAGAGGGAACACGTGGAAGAAACTATGGTTAATGATCCAGTAGTCACTTGATGTTTGAACATAGATCGAAAACTAATTTAATACAAAGAACTGGAAAAATGTTAAAAGAACAAGCTTTCAACACAAGGACAGAGTAAGGCAATATGGTTCAGACTGACTATGTTGGTGTAATCCATTGCACCTACAGTATCTTCTCCAGTCTAGATCTGCAGCACTGGGAGTCAGACAGTAGAAGCATGGCCTTCTTCTAGGGACAATGCACTTTAATATCTACATTTTCTATAACTTCAGTACAATTGCAACATACTGTACATTTTTGGGGAAATCTCAAGTTTTCAGACCAAATGTTAGTTTTAGGACGGATCTGAGGACTTCATTGATCTTTGATGTTCACCAACTCTTAACTGCTCAAACCTCCTGACAGTCCATGACATTTGGGGACTCAAAGGCCAGATACAACGAGCTGGATGTGCTGTCTCTAACAGCCAAGCAACTTTACACAAGTGAGAGATGTGGAATACCTTGATGCTACTTTTAGACCTCAATTTGGCACATTCATTAGAAACTAGAGACACCAATAAGCCATCAATGTTTTACATGGCAATGTCAGCAGGAGACATGTTAAGAAAATAGCATAGCTACTTCCAAGTTATTTCATTATGACGGTTCATTGGTCCTCTGATGTGACTGCCAAAATGTGCTCCAAAAAGAATACTGCACTGTAGAAACACACATTTTATTTAGTGTAGTCACAGATTTTCTGTATATTATACAGCCTGCTATACTGAAAGAGAAATTTTGTTAAATAATATACAAAGCCAATATTTGCACATAAAATGTGACAAACCATCTGCAAAACATAATCACGCCCTTGTGATCATAATTAAAATTTTAGTATTTCATCATAAAACCAAATATCTTCTGTAATTGCAGATTATGTCACGCTCATGGAAACCTAGGGCTACACAGCGAATTGTGGCCATGAAACTTAAGATCGAAATGCGTGATGCTAAAATGGCAACCAATGATAGTAAATGTGGTCACACTGAAACGTGGTCGCAGTAACTTTTGTGTCGCCAGAAATCCACGGTTACTATCATTAGATAAGATGTAGCGATGTCGTGCAGCCACAAGTCGCCGTGTAGCCCTAGCCTTATAGCACATACAAAGACAGATGAGAGAAGGCTTCGTTGCCTATGATTACTGAAATAGGAAATACACTTTTATCAAACTTTTGATATGTCATAGAGACATATCAAAAGTTTGGATTGGTGGGGGTCCAGGTGCTGAGACTCCCACTGTTGCCTTTGCTCCTTTGACTGTGACCAGCGCTCGTCAGGCTGAAAACGGCTTACATAAAACATCTATGAGAGCCGTCTTCTCCTTGACACGGAGCTCCGCTGAACGCTTCTGCACATTTGTGTCAGCAACAGTGGGGGTCTCAACGACATATTAAAAGTTTGATGAAAGTATAGTCACTCTTTAAAAGGGAATCATTCACCAGGACAGACCCCTAATAAAATCTATAAGATGCTTTTATAAAACATTTAAGCAGGTGCTACTGAACTCCAGCCCGCACAATATGTAGAACTGAGTCGTGACTGACCAAGAGTAGATCCCTGGCTACTGCAGGGGAAATTAAGTATTACATGCCAGCCATTTAAATGAATGTTTGGCCATGTAATATATAAATGGGCCAGGTTCGCAGTATATTAGCAGATCTCTGCTCTGGCTCATAGAGAGGTGTCTATACTCAATGATTTTCATATACCTTAGAATGAATGAGACCACCTCTTTAAAAAAATAAAAATAATAATTATATATAATAAAAACCTTTTTTTTAGCTAATGCCTTGTCTAGGATACCCCTCAATATCCTATCCAATGCAAAATAAGCAACATCGTAAATAACTTTTATTTCTAAAAACCTACTCTTTCACCGTTTGGTCTAACTGTAACTGTTGCCAAAATGCCTCTTCTTTCGCTGACATCACGCACACTTCACCCATAATTTGGTGCGGGTCTGTGTACGGGTACGTCAGCTCCGTCACTATTGGTGGGACGGCCTTTCGGCATCTTCAACTGAGCATGCACCAATCAGCCTAACAGACGCGTGCTCTGTTCACCTTCCCAATGCGTCTGCACCCAGTCTTCATCATACAAGCACCCGCTATTCACAGCTCATAATGACTGAGCACGCGTAGTTGATTTATTTCACAACACATGCTTCGTCCTTTTTCAGGCGCACAGCATGCTGGGAGCGGACCAGAAGCATACATGGACCAGAAGAGTGGCATATAAACAAACGGCCGCACGAGAAGGAGGTAAAATTCAGAGGGGAAGCATGATTTGAAAAAAAAAAAAAAAGTATTTGGGTGGGTTTCGGATGGTACAAGTAATGCGGCAAATATGATTTTTAAAACTAATATTTGGCCGGAAAACCCTTTTAATCACATCTAATAGTTGTTAGGATTTTCCCCTCCTCCTGATTAGAATGAAATCCATGCTGTGCACATTCATAGTCGTCTCAAAATGCTTGTCATGTTTTAAATTGAATGTATTTTCTGCAATAGCAATTCCAATATTTACAATAATCTTTTTAAAAACCAGATGGCAGGATTCTCATATTCTCATGATGTGTAACCTACCACACATGGACTAAATGCACAATGATCATATCACAATTTAGGATGTTAGGGGAAAAAACAATCTAAGGCTGGATTCACACGAACGTGTATTGCGTCCGTGCGGGCCGCGTGGTTTTCATGCGCCACGCACAGACCAATACAAGTCTATGGGGCAGTACAGACAGTCCGTGCTTTTTGCGCAGCGTTTGTCCGCTGCGCAAAAAGCGCGACATGGTCAATATCTCGGCGTATTTTGCGCATCACAAACCCATTGAAGTTAATGGGTGCGTGAAAACCAAGCAGGTCGCACGGAAGCACTTCCGTGCGAACTGCCTGTTTCGCGCAACAGCTGTCAAAAGGATGAATGTAAACAGAAAAGCACCACGTGCTTTTCTGTTTACAAACATCCGAATGGTGTGTCAGAATGATGGCGGCTGCGCGAAAAGCACGCAGCCGCGCATCATATGATGCTGCCTCACGGAGCAGGTAAGTGGCTTTTGCGCAGGCAAAATGCTGTGTTTTGCGTGCGTAAAAAACGCCACGCACGTCTGAATCAGCCCTAAGTACCATTCTGATGTGATCCGGTCCTAACTTCAAGTTCTCTCTCCACTTCACCAATAAATCATAATTCATCCGCAACACTATGCATGAAGCAGAATGCCTGCCAGCCCTAAGTAACATCAGCTCTGCATATGGCCTGCATGTGTCCAGCAATTTCATGCTTAACCCTTTTGAAGCAGGAAAGCCTAACAAACCCAGCAACTTTCATAAAGAAATCAAAATGGCTCAGGATCATAATACGGGAAACTGTCTTGTACCAATACCTGGTGTAATAACCACAGTATCACTGCGCTTGATTGGCCAGCAAACTCGCCCGACCTAAACCCCATAGAGAATCTATGGGGTATTGTCAAGAGAAAGATGAGACACCAGACCCAACAATGCAGATGAGCTGAAGGCCGCTATCAAAGCAACCTGGGCTTCCATAACACCTCAGCAGTGCCACAGGCTGATCGCCCCCATGCCACGCCGCATTGATAACACCTCAGGAGTGCCACAGGCTGATCACCTTCATGCCACGCCGCATTGATAACACCTCAGCAGTGCCACAGGCTGATCGCCTCAATGCCACGCCGCATTGATAACACCTCAGGAGTGCCACAGTCTGATAGTCTCCATGCCACGCCGCATTGATAACACCTCAGGAGTGCCACAGGCTGATCACCTCCATGCCACGCCGCATTGATGCAGTAATTCATGCAAAAGGAGCCCCGACTGCATATACTGTACATACTTTTCAGTAGGCCAACATTTCGGTATTAAACATCATTTTTGAAATTGGGCTTATTTAATATTCTAATTTTCGGAGATACTAAATTTTGAGTTTTCATTAACTGTTCGCCATAATCATCAACATTAAAAAAAAAAAAATCCTGGAAATAGATCCCTCTGTGTGTATTGAATCTATAGAATATATGAGTCTCACTTTTTTAATTGAATTACTGAAATAAATTAACTTTTTTGACGATATTCTAATTCATTGAGAAGGACTAATATATATATATATATATATATATATATATATATTTATTTATATATTACTTGGAAAACGTGTTATACTAAAAGACTAAATGGAGTACAAATCTTAAAGCAACATAACATCTCTGCCTTACAAAAATGTATCAATCTGCTATTTGATATGTAACGATTACATCATATCTATCTATCTGTGCATCTGCCTACCTATTCCTCCATCCATGAATCTAGAAAACACAAGGAGAGCAGCACTTATAGGCTCATGGCCTTATTTGTAATTCCTTGGGTGCAAGCCTTTGGACCCCGATCACATTTTATTATTGTAATCATGTTATTACATGTCGTTTCCTATATAAATCACATGACATGTCTTGTTACCACTGCTTGAGAAAGGCCCATGCTGGGGCTGAAACGTTGCACTGCCATTGGGAGAATAAAAATTCAATTTTTCACTTGAAAACCATCTGCTGTGGAGTGCTGTCTGCCTTTGTTCATCCATTAATCTATCTATCCATCCATCCATGTACATTTGTCTACCTAATCCATTTACCCATCTATTAATCTATCTTTATCATCAATGTGCCTTTGCATCTGCCTACCTATTCTGCCTTCCATCTACCCATCCATTAATCTATTATATCATATCTACCTACCTCCCTACTTATCTATCCATGTACCTTTTTATTGACCTACCTATTCCACCATCCATCAATTCATTCATCCAATTTAACTCTTTAGAGCGGATTTGCTGGTGCATCATATGCAGCAGGTTTACCTACAGGATATCCAACAGAGGAAAGATCGTGTTTCTGTTATTAGCATAACCATGTTCAGACGAAGATCATATAAAAAATATTATATTGCAGGGGGCCAGTCTTGTCATAGGTCCACTGTGTGTCTACGGCAGACAATGACTGGTTGCAGAGGTAACGCCAGTATGGCTTCCCTATCACTGATGGCAGCTAGTGATTGGCTGTCGTGGTCTCGTGTCAAATACATGATTCTTGCGGCCAAATAAACAAAGACGGTCAGGAAACCACCATCTATGGTAGGGCAGGGGATTTTAATGCGTTTATGACAGTTATTTTTACCCATATGGAGCTTATGCTGGGGGTTTAATAATATTGGACAACCCCTTTGAAAATTCAACAGTATTTAAATAATTTCCATCACTTAAGCGCTGATTAAGAGATTGAATCATTGTGTGATCCTATTCGATGTTCTGGTTCTATTGTCCCATTCAACCAGTATGTAGGATTGTACAAATTCAACAAGCTGCACTTTGCTTCAGTAATTTTGCACCAGAGAGGTGGATTGAATGAATGATAATCTGCCAAATTTTCTCAGAACATTCAACCACCAACCTGGACCAAGACAGAACATCTAAAAAGATATCTGCAAAAGACGAAGAGTGACCAATTTTTTTTTCTTGACAAAAGGGAGTAAAAAAAGCACACTATGAGATCAATTAAGAGAGTCTACTGGTCCAAAGAGAGGCTTATTCAATATTCTACACCCAAGTGTAACTGACAGCAGCCAGCACCATCCGTCTCAGCAGAAGCATTCACTGACCGCTCCTGATGAGAGGACACAGCACACAGTAGCTGCCAAATAAAGATCAAAGTTGTGAGAACCGCCAATATCAATTTCCGGTAGCAGAGATTGATACAGGAAAAGGAAGTTACGTGCAGCAGCCTGGAAAAGTTGGTAAGCTGTTTGCCTGAAGAGGATGCATCATGGGAGCGTGTGGGAAGGGACTACTGCTGTAGTGGGGGCTTACTACTGGGGGGGCATACTGCTGCAGCTACTACTACTGGGGGAAAGGATGGTATTTTTTTTTTCTATAACACCATTAACTTCCATGGCGCTGTACATATGAAATACGGAAGGGTATTACATGATAAACAAGTACGTACAATAAACATGGGCTTACTCGGTGACAGACAGAAGGAGAAAGGGCCCTGCCCACGAAGGGCTTACAATCTACAAGGAAAAGGGGAAAGAGACCTTAGCTGACAGTAGAAGAGACAGGATGCAGCAGTTACTACTACTTGGTAGAAATTCTGCTACTACTACTACCGGGGGTAAGAGGCGGACCCTAAAGCTGCTCATACTGGGGGAAAGGGTGTACCCTACTGCCGCTACTAATAGTAGTGGATAGGGGGGACCCTACAACTGCTAACACTAGAGAAATGTGGGGAGGATGATCATGTTGCGGATACTAGAGGGAGCACTGATGTGGACGGTAACGGCTGGGTTCACACATCTTGGTTGGAAAGTGTTTGCACTTCCCAGAACCCTTTAAATTAGGAGGAGAGGTAGAAAGGTTTCCTTTAAAAAAAAGAATCAAAGAAAGGAAAAGAAAAATAAAAACCGCAAGAGAGAAAAAGATTAAATCCCTTATCTTTGACAGTCATTGACCAGAAAACAGAAGTAATATATTCCAAGTCAATTTGTCTTACCTATTGACAGGCGGAGCAGGGTCAATCCAGTGCTATTTTCAAAGTTCTTTTAAGGACTTGACCACTTGAAAATATTATTAAAATTAACTTCTGCAAAAGTAAAGCCCCATTAATGATAATTAGGCACTGGGTTCGAATCTGACCAAGAACAACATCTGCATGGAGTTTGAATGTTCTCCCTGTATTTTCGTGGGTTTGCTCCTACACTCCAAAAACATACAGATACAGTAGGTTAATTTGGAATTTAGATTCCAAATTACCTACTTTATCAATATAATGGCAGAATACGACAGCACTAAATAAATGAATAAAATAAATAAGAAAATTATTGCTCTCTTTTTTATTTAAAAACAAACCGTTGCTCAACGATTAATTAACATCTAGAAACCCCCCTATTTTTTTTTTTTAAGAATACCACCATAACATTAAAAGGACTTCTTAAAATATTATCCCAATAAAGTAAGATCAACATAAGGACACCTCAACCCTGCTGACAGAGCAATATAGGACAGAAGGAGATCATTGTAAATATACCATGCAAGTTGCAAGACCAAGAAATCAACATTTGATTTCCCTGGCGTGGCGGTTGCAAGTGCCACTCTCTGCGTCACAATTTTAGCAGCCAATAAGGAGATCGCTAGAGTCGTCACTCAGAGCAGAGCGGCGGGCTTAGCCGCATTCAGTGCAGGAGCACTTACACATCAAGATCTTCCTTAGTGGCACTTGCGATCGTGGTGCTGGGGGAATTAAACATAGTTTTGTCGGTCATGCTACTTGCATGATCAAGACAAAAGGTATGTCAATGGTCTCCCTATCTCCTATATCTCTCGCTTTCAGCAATTTTGAGGCCTCAAAACTGCTGACAGATCCCCTTTAAAAGAGTTGACTTATCACAGACATCCCTCTTCAGATAGGACCGGCTGAGGCGATCAGTCAATCAAACTCCTGGTGATGATTTTGCTGGGGAAAGCCATGGACACCCGGGCATCTACCCTGCAGTGGTCTCTGCAGAGGAAATATACTATCACAGGAAGACCTTCCAGATGGACACCTCGAGTCTGAAATAACGGAAACTGATTTTACAGAGCGGCATTTTGACCTGGCTCATAGAGGGGGCTCACATACGCGGCACCTACTCTATGATGTCTATACCCCTAATGCGGCATATGGACAGGAGTGGTCTTCACGAAACAACCCCTTTAATGAAGGAGACATATCAAAGCTTTATAACGGCACTGCCTAACAACTCTAACTACTATCTATGGACACTTCTCCCACATTACCAGTCAAGAGGTGATCGAGTATGTGCGGCCATTGTGTATAAGGACTCATGAACACTGCCGTATTAAGGCACTGTTTTATACCATATTAGGGCTATCGTAGATGTGCACGGGGCCTCTTCTGTACCATCTGCCTCAGATTTCATACCGTGGACTATTCTGTCAGATTCTATACTATTCTGACAGAAAAAATATTGTAGCATGCCCCATCAGATGTTGTATGTACTGAGGTATTATTACCTAGAAGCAATAGAGCCGTACATACCGCAGCCGATCGAGCCTGTACAGCGGCACACAGAGGCTGAGTGGTTTCGTACTAGGGAGTCGTACAGCCGTTATACACTGCGGTAGTGCCCTTATGCAATGCAGAGTCCTTATAGTTAATTGGAGATACAGTAAGTGGGCACATCTCAAAAATAAGCAGGCAATTGGGCACACATTCTCAGAATTGTGAAGGTCGCAGTGTTGGACCCCCAGGGTTTAAACATTTATGGCATGTCCATAAATGTTTGATAGGAAATCCCCTAACACACATAATATTACACGCTCCCCATCTTCTGATGGATCTGAATGACATTGCACCTGCTGTGAAAAAAAAGATACTTCAATGTCTCTTGCTAATAATATTCGGAACGCAAATTCCCAATACTACGAGAGTACTAAAAAGCATTACAATTTTTTCACAACCTATTAATACATCAATGCTTGTCTTTTATTTAGGTTTTAAAACGGGTATTTGACTAGCTGTCATAATGGACGGTAGTGCCCCCTATGAATACCGCACAAGCTTGAAATGCAGATTGGTTTGACTATGTGATATAAACAGATTATTAGCAGCGGTCAGATTCACATATGTAGTAACAATTTTTTGTTATTGTTAAATGTAACACCAATAATCTCAATAAATGGTACAGAAATTAAATGAGTTCCAGTTTAAATCCTCTTGACTGCTTTCCAAATTTTTTATGCACAGTAATTATGGATAATAAGCCAATAAACAGAATAAGAGGCTTTCATTGCCGAAAGAGAGCACTGCTTTAAATATCCTTTAAACTAAACCAATAAATATGTGGTATTAAAATACTTCTTGAAAAAAATATTATAAATGGAACACGGTGTGTATGGAAATTATCGAATAGTTTGCATATGAATGCACAGCTGGAAACAAACACTTATGACATTAGCCTGAGCACAATAGGAGAATCATTTACAATTGAAAGCCTCGGGCTCTAAGAACATAACCCTTTTAAATATGGTTTTTAAATGATCTGGCTTAGAAAACCCATTTTCAAATACCCTTCAAGGGCATTTGGAGTTCATACAAAGGGTGGATCCCTAATTTAGGACCCCCATCAATAAGTCAGAACAGTTATATCTCTCTGGAGAACCCGGCATATCCATGCATTACACAGACGCGATTAATACCAATAGGCACCATATAATGCTTCCCCCTGTGGTGGTGCTGGAGTAACGAAATCCTCTGATTACTACTGATCACTGGGGATCCAACAAAAGAAAAATCAGTGATCAACCTCTTTTTGGGTTACCCTTCTAAAAAAAAATAAAAAAAAAAATGGTAAAAGCACCATTACATTCTAAGTATGTAATCCATAGATTTCTTTTTAAATTCTGTACTTCCAGAAGGACCATGCAAAATAACGCAAGAAATGAAAAATTTTGCTTTACAGATATGCTCATAAATTCTGTTTCTGAGAATCCTGTTAAGATTGTGAAGGGTATGTATTTTTATCAGAGGGGTATACCAGTAAATGAATTGAGCTTTAGTAGTATGTTTAATTACTCCCAAATGCATTTTCATGGACCGGAAGTGTTGGTTTCAGATATGCCCTAGCTTGGGAAGGTATTTTTCCTGGGCTAGGAGAACACCATATTCTCCTTAGTTCCATGAACTATGGGTCTACATGAGGATAAACTCCAATTATTCAAATTGCCTTACTTTAGGAGCACAGTAGTGTAGATCAGGGATCTCAAACACGCGTCCCGCATGCGGCCCCTGAGTCTGTCATCTGCGGCACCGAAACTCTCTCCTAGGGGGGAGAGAGCAGGCTGAAGGAGGAACGTGCCGGCGCTCCTTTATGACATAATGAAGGTGCGCAGTCCCTTTCCCACGCTGCTGGATCGCTGGCGGTAGGTGAGCAATGGCCACAGCCCCCTGTAGATCGAGCAACCCCCACCGTAGATAGCACCCCACACACCCCACCCAGTTGACACTCCTTTACTGTAGTTCGCTCTATTGGGGCTTCCTCTAATTGTGGAATTCTCAGCCGGAGCGTTGCCGGCGCTGGAGGAGCCCCTAAAGTTGTGCCAGGAGAGCTTCCAGCGTATTAGTCAAGCGGATCCATAGGCCCCCATTCATCCGACGGAGGCCAAAAGAGTTTCCTTTGGACCTCCATCGGGCTGTTACACGTTGGTATACCTCTTATTTAACTGTGTGGAGTAGTGACATCTGCTGCACTATTCCACATAGAGGCTTCCTGCAAAAATATATATTTTTTTATAACTTGGGAGCCTATGGGTGACGGATCCTACTATACGCCTATATAGTTGTATCCGCCAGAGGTATAAATATTTAGCAGGTGGTTAGAAGTGTGATAATGTCAAGCAGTACCTGAAAGAGGTGCGATTTATATTTTTGCTATGGGGCCCTCTACGTATGCCAATGCTAGAGCTCTGTTGCCTAGGGTCATATATTTAAATTCAATCAAGGCAAACGCTACATTGAGTTTGTATGTTCCTCCCCAATCTATGTCTAAAAGGTTTTCTTCTACCCTACACTACACGGCTTCTATACTACCAGGTAAATTTTCATATTCATTATGTTTTAATCTACTTATAGTTTTAGTTATATTAGTCAACCATGATGGAAACTGGTACGTTTTTGTGACCGTCTGGAAGCTGCATGTTGTGCAGTTATACAAAAATCTTCCTTCAAAATAAGAACATTGAGATAAAATACAGAATTTAATGTTACAATAAAATAACTAATAATGCAATCTTGGAGTAAAAGCACGCTCTCAGAATCTGGTCTGTTGGCGGAGATATGAGTCATTCATACAGAAAGCTGGAAAACAACGTGATTTCTATGGCATAAAGTGATACCTCAGTGTTTCTGAAATATAAGAAAAAAATACTGGATAAATTTACCCTGTACAAAAATAAATAATAATACAAATAAAAACAGCAGGTGCCTTTTACAAATGATTTGGCGACCAAATAAGCGAGAGGCGTAACTTAAAGCTCCTGTAATGCAAAATCTGTAACAGGGCCCCTCACGTACCATGTGCCATTTATATTAGTGGTGACTTTTTAGGGTGGATTCACACGCAGCAGATTTTGCGGCTAAAAATTAAGATAAATGGAACTGATTTTCAGTCGGTGACAAAATCTACCGGGTGTGAATCCACCCTTATGTGATAGAGGGGCAACCTCTACATTCCCTATAGCTATATACAACCCCTATATACACCCTTGCATGAGGATTATTTTATAAATCACAAGAAGCAAATAGGAAACATACAGAAATCTAGATTTTCCGAATATAAATGAAAAAATGTCAGCCCCTGTGTGGTAGGATCCAGCTGCTTCTTGATAAACTCCATTCCTCTCCACATAGTTCTGCTGTGCAGGAATCTTGGCATCGTTCTATTACATGATGAACACAGTACATACAATATTAGAAGGAGTTTCCTCTGTAGATTCTCTCGATCGAATATTGGCCACAGATTATTCCAGGGCCAAATCATAATAGCTCAAGCAACAAAATATCATAATATCTGAAATTATTTCATCACATCTTATCATAGCAGAACATCAGATTATACTAAAACCAGTTATTTTATTAACTTCAAACACTGACCAATGCAGCTTTTGAAATTTTCACTTAGGCCTAGTTCACATGGAGAAATATGTAGGCAGAAAAAATCTGCCACAAAATTCATTTTGAGCAAAAAACGCCACGAAAAATGCTTTCTATGCCTATTCAATTTCAATGGGAGGTCATAGGTGGAACCGCGGCAAGAAAAAACATGTTTTTCCCAGCGAGATGTTAGAAGCTGCCGTGGAAAAAAAATGCCTCTGTCTCCCATTGAAATCAATGAGAGGCGGTGTCAGCCATTTTTTGGCGCGGTTTCTGCTTCACGTCTGAGACCCGCACCTATCTCTAGAACGAGGCCCCCTAAACCCCGTTCTGTCTTTATGTGCCACTCCCGGCCACTACCTGATTACATGGTCAGGACATGGTCGGAGTTACGGAAACAGCATAGTAGTGAATGGCAGTTACGGAAGCAGAATAGCATGCGAGCTACACTGGTTTCGTAACTACTATTCAGTTCTATGGGAGTTACGGAAACAATGTAATGGGCTACGCTGTTTACGTAACTTCCAACCATGTAATCAGGAAGTGGCCGGGAGTCAGCGTGAGCACAAAAAGCTAGAACGGGGTTTAGGGGCTCCGTTCTGGAGATAGGCGCGGGTCCCAGAGGTGGGACCCGCATCTGACATATCCTGTGGGTATATCATAAATGTCCTTCATGGGAAAACCCCTTTAAATAAAACCTGAGCTCTGATTGTTTGATATGGGCAACAAGATCTTTTTTTTTGTCTTTCTCATCTATTTTTGTCCTTATGTCAGGAGTATTCTCCAATGTATACCTCCAATGAAAGGCTGTGATGTATGCCACTGTACAGACATACATCACTCATTGACTTCCATTGTGGAAAAAAAATAACACGCGGTATACCTTTTTTTACAGTATCCCCCTGTATAGGAAAGCAGCAGACTATGCTTTTTCTATAGTAAAAAAAGGAATGTAGACGCATACCAGCCTAGTGTATGCCTTTTGGCAGATGCTGGATATATGGGGCCCTAACAATACATTAGGCATATGCGTCAGCTTTCCAGGTGAATGCGCTGAATGTATTTAAATAATGAGATGTGAACAGAGCCTTAGACAGTTTTGATAACTCTCCATAGTGTTTGTAAAAAATGTTGTTTGGTCGCTGTATCTAATGTATCGGAGACCCATTAGGAAAAATTTGGTAGGATCTATGCTCTCTGCTCATTTCTAGTCACATGAGTAATCGTGTATTTCTATAGAAATTAAGTAGGAAAATGTGACAATAGTTTTCCTCCATGCTAGGGAAGAACTAACCCAGCACATCTTGTCCTTTGCCTGTAACCGAAATCTAAACTACTCGAATGTGTTTCCTGTGGTTTTTATGTTGAAAGTGAAACACTTACGTGGTAAATGGCAGTTTATGTACATCATGACCAAATCTAAATTATGTAACACAGTGAGAGATTACAACAGTAAGTGAATACTGGAAATCAAAACAGTTAAGTTGTCAGCTTTCTCTCCTGTATGCATTCCCCCAAGCTGGTGTTCAGTAGCCGTCGTCTCTCCTATGTGCACCCCACCCCCCCAAGCTGGTGCTCAGTAGCCACAGTCTCTCCTATGTGCCCCCCCCCAAGCTGGTGCTCAGTAGCCATGGTCTCTTCTATGTGCCCGCCCAAGCTGGGGTTCAGTAGTCGCACTCTCTCCTGTGTGAACTGCGCTCCAGCCGGTGTTCAGTAGCCTTGTATGCACCACAGATGAATCATCTTGCAAAGAAAGTCAGGGAAAAGGGTCAAGCTGAAATGTAAGTTTAATTAACGGATTGATTTATGTCACATACGTGGTAACAGTTTGTTTTATATGACTTTCATGTTTGTACGGCACACGGAGAACTTCATCTTTGATTTTTTTTAATTGGCACGCCATATAAAAAAGGTTGCCTACCCCTGAACTAGAGCAATATAAATACAATAGCGGTCGCGGTTACTTCACCTTAATATCTAAGGAGGTATTATATTTTCCGCTAAATAAGCTTATTCATTACAGAATGATGAGTTGTACATAATGCTAATATACTTTGTGTCAATTCCTACTGGTTTTCAAGCCGTCAATGGGAACCTGAAAATCTGTTGTGGTCATATGATGATCACAAAGGTATACGGCTCTGAAAACTGTACTGCAACGAACCATGCACCTGTGCAAGCATCATCACATCATCATGACACGGACAGATTTTATTCCCTGGAAGTAAACAATGAATGTTCCCACTGAATGATTGTAAGCAGAGATTTTGAAAACCATAAATAATTGATACGGAAAGTATATTGGAAAATTGTATAACTTTTCATTGGTTTAATTTACAATGATCACAATTACGTACAATAACGGCGTTAGCAGGTAAGTCGATGTAGCTACTTACCTGCAAACGCTGATGCTGCTGCAGAATCAACTGTAGCCTCTGGTGCCGATGTGTCCTCGCTCGTCTGACACGATGCAGGACCTGTGAGTGACGTCACAGCGTGATCTGGCAGAAGCTGGGCGTTCTGAAGAGAAGTGGATGATACTTCTATACACAACGCCCAGCTAGTAAAAGTAGTAAAAACGCCCCGATGTACACACATAATACACGCCCACTTGGACTTTTACTTTTAAACACACCCACTTGGACTTTTGCAAGCCTCATTTGCATAACTACAAAAATGGTCATAACTTGGCCAAAAATGCTCGTTTTTTAAAAATAAAAACGTTACTCTTATCTACATTGCAGCGCCGATCTGCCGCAATAGAAGATAGGGGTTGCAAAATCTGGTGACAGAGCCTCTTTAATGGCAGTTTTTTTGTGCCTCCAGACAAACCCTTTAAGTCAAAGGCCGAATTTGAACAAACATATAAAACAACATAGCAAAGAACTCATTATGAGTAAGATAAAAAAATAAATCTAAAATGAATTTAGAAAAAAAGCAATGTTGATTTATTGTACAATTTTTTTCTGCGACTTATAAGCAAAACATACATTAATGGGGCAGTACACTTGGACACACTTACATGTGCAGTCTCTGTAGTGTACGTACGTGCTGGGTCCTCCAGAGCAGGGGACGCTCTTTGTAGCCACTCTATGTTCTGGTGAATAGAAGGGGTCCTGAGCGGGTGATCCCCTCCCTCTATTAACTACAGTATGGCTCCCTCAGTCCTCGCCATCAGCAGCTACACTACCAAAGGCTCGCACATAGTATGCAGATATCAAGCACTTCAGCAAGAATGAAGTCATAGATATCACTGACAGAACATGAGGATTTCTATCTATAAATATTATATTTACTAACCATTGGAAAGTTAGTTGTTTCTCATTGGTAGACCGCAGCCAGCCAATCACATTCTAAGGGCTTATTCTGATGAACGTGGGGAAACTAGAGCGTAAAAACGGCAGTTTTTCGCGTACGCGTTGCCCCCATGCGGGCCCCGTTTTCACAGATTCCCATAGACTTGAGTCTATGGGGGGATCCGTGAAAACGGAAGAAAATAGGACATGTTCTATTTTTAAACGGATCCTTCACTCGGTCCATGGAAACCACGGCCGTGTGAACAGCCTCATTGAAATACAAGCGTCCGTGTGTCGGCCGTTGTTTTAACGTCCGTCACACGGTCTGAATAAGGCCTAAGGGTCAGTTCACACTGAGTTTTTGGCGCTGATTTTGAAGCAGAAACCGCGTCGGAAACAGCTGAAATCGCTCCCATTGATTTCAATGGGAGGCAGAAGCGATTTTCCCGGGTGGATTTTGGCCGCTCGCGGGGAAAAAAAAAAAAGCG
The DNA here is from genome assembly GCF_050947455.1 of Rhinoderma darwinii. Classification (NCBI taxonomy): domain Eukaryota; kingdom Metazoa; phylum Chordata; class Amphibia; order Anura; family Rhinodermatidae; genus Rhinoderma; species Rhinoderma darwinii. The sequence goes on from NC_134691.1 coordinate 285,074,158, forward strand.
TCAGTTTCCGCCTCTGACCTCCCAGTAAATTAATGGGAGGCAAAAAGAACCTGCGGCGCTAGTTTCCGAGCGTTTTTCGCTTCGTTTCTTGCCCGCGGTCCTTGCATTAGTTTCAAAGGCCACGGGCGAAAAACGCAACGGAAATCATGGAAAAAAAGCGCAGGCAGTTAAAAATCTGCCTCAAAATTCCTGAAGGAATTCTGAGGCAGATTTTTTCTGCCTGCAAAAAAACTCTGTGTGAACAGGGACTAATATTGATTTTTAAGTTTTACTTTTCCGTTTTCCGTTTTCCGTTTTACCTTTCAATGTTTCTTTAATAAAAACAAATATGGAAACATATATTTATAAAGAAAAATGTGCTAAATGATATAGAGCCAATGGGAGAAAAATGCTATATAGAATGATTGTAATACACTGTCCTGTCATGTTAAAACAACATTCTAATATTCACTGCACAAACACAGGAGACCCATACAACCGCACTGGCATTATGAACAACCATATAGTTTGAGATGTATTAAGACTGCGCCAGTGTTTCTAAAAAAAAAAACAAGTACGACCTGAGTGCGACACTTACGGCCGCGGAGTGTCATCCACAGATCACGGACCATGCACACATTAATTGCAAATGCGGCCCGTAATAGGACAAATCCTATTTTTTTGCGTTCTGGACTCCCGACCAATGCACAGACCATAGCAATGAATTGGTCTGCAATTCACCCGCAAATTTTCGAGGGAATTGCAGACACAAAAACACGTTCGTGTGCATGAGGCCTAAGATGCACCAAATTTATTAAGAAGCACACGCTTCTTAAGAAACTTGTCACATCTTTGGCTGTTCCGAGCGTCACTGAATGAAATCTACGCCAGCTTCTGGCGTAAAACTATAATAAATGCGTCGGGCCACAGTGGCCACGCCCTATCGGCTAAGCACTGCCTACTTTTTGAAAAGTGACGAAAGGGGAAAAAATGGTCAAAATAGTTGCAATTTTTGTGACTTTTGAGACATTTCTACACCAGGAAACTGGGGTAGGAACGTTGTTAACTTTCCCTCATAGGTTTTGCCATTATTAACAAACAAAATAAGCCTAAAAAAAAAACGTTAAGTAAATTAGTAATGTTGTCCAAGACAGAAAAAATTAACAAATTCAGACTTAACATTCTGCCTTATGCTGGCCGTATCCAGGAAAGGGCAAAACACAAATAAAAATCACTAGCTTTCCTTCCCACAAACATTTACTCGGCAGCACGGCATTCTGGCAGAGCTCCTGCAGAGCTTTGCTGTTGTCCTGCTATCATTTAGTGTAGGCGTTTTGTGTGCAGGATTCCAAAACTAAACGTCACTGACTGTATATGTAATAATACAGATGGTTATTTTTAGAGTACTCCAAATGTTTGATTACATAGTTTACATTGTTTGACAGATGGAAATTAATAACCTATGCTGGATAATGACCTAAAAAATGTCTTTGAGTAGATATGCCATAAACGTCTGACCTGTGGGGTCTGACTGCTGGGACCCCCAATGATCCTGAGAACAGGTGGCCACATATACACTGTTAGTTTCCATTTTAGTGAATGTGAGATATGGAAAAAGCAGAGTGTGCCTTGTAATATACGATATTAGGGTACGAACACACAGGACGGATACGCTGCGTAAAAGTACAAGCGTATCCATCCTGGAAGCTGTAGGGTAAAACCACACTAAATTGTAGTGAAGTTCTTCGGGCGGCATGTCCACTGCGAAAATCCTTAGGATACGTGGACTCCACGAGTCTCATGTTAAGAGCCATGTCCAGTGTAGTTCTCGGTCTGATTGACTTCAGACGTGCATTAAAAACAACCGCACCATTTAACATTTATCTCATGAGCTTTTTATGACATACACGTTAGGCCTCATGCGCACGAACGTACTTTTGCGGCCGCAATTCCACCGAAAATCCACGGGAGAATTGCGGCCCCATTAATTTCTATGGGGCCATGCACACGACCATAGTTTTTACGGTCTGTGCATGGCCCGGGAGCCCGCACCGCAGAAAGAACAGACATGTGTGATTACGGCCGTGTTCTGCGGTCTGGGCTCATTGAAAATAATGGCAGCGGCCATGTGCATGGCCCGCGATTTGCGGGCGGCTCGCGGCTGACAGTCCGCTGCCGGCCGACCCGAAAATCACGGCCGTGCACATGGCTACAGTCGTGTGCACGAGGCCTAAGTAAACAGATATCATAATTGTCTATTGGGGATGGATGCCCGTAACAGATCCATCATCCATAGGCTTTAATGTTAAAAAAAAAATGTATACTACGCGGTATACTTTTTTTTTTTATAGGATACTGTTGTATAGAACTGTGTATTCTATTACGCTAATCCATAATATAATTTTTTTTGCGGTATACTATATATGTGTACTGGCCCGTCAGAGGCTAGTATAGAAGAGGATGTTCTGGCTTCCGTCGGGCTAATGTAACTCTATGAACTTATATAGCTTCCCTGACGTACACGCTATATGTATCTCCCACAAATGATGTGAACACGGTTCCTGAAAAAAAGCACGATCACGATTAGGGAAGCCGACACTATCTGAAATCAATAGTCGATTCGTGGTCAGATCCAATGTCTTCCTATAGAAGCAACATTTATTTATTTATTAATGTATTTTGAACAAATTATTATATTTGCATTGTCTTCATAGGATCGTGTACGTGTGGGGACCACATTAATAATGGAGAGATCACAACAAAATCTAGTCTATGAAAATGATAAAAAAGTTACAAACGTAAAATTTATAGGAACATTTTCAATTTTCTGAGTAAAAAAGGGAAATTGATTAATATTTGCATAAATGCATGTACTGCCCTGAAACTTACCTCCACACTCAATGTCGCTGTGTGAACCCAGATTTATTCCACATAATTAGGTTTTGTTGCTTAGGGTTTAACTATCAGTCACATGGCTCTCAAGAAATGTAATAAGAGATGGGTATTTTGACTACCGATATAGTAGACTAATCAAAGTAATAATTTATTTTAGATACATTAATAGCGCATATTAACCAGGGAATGATAATTATTTTGTTAAGACCTCAAACAAGAAAGTGACCATACACATTCGATAATAGTCGTCTGAACCTCAAAATTTTAGCAGGATCGGTCAACGATCGAATGTGTCTGACAATGACTCGATATTTGCCATTTGGGAAAAGAAGGATCAAGTTTGTTGGAATGCCCAATTTTTTTTTCTCCCAGTGGATAAGCCACTGCCAAAAGTGTCTGGCAGTGGCTTACTCATTTCTCCCTATTGAAATAAATATGAACACATGCCAAGTTTATGGAGAGACAACCGTTGATTGAACAAGCTTTTGGCCAACTGTTATTCTCATGTGTAGGGCCTGCTTTAGGGACAAGGTAAGAGGGCCCAGCCCGATCTTCTTATAGTTTAACAATTTATAAGACGAATGTGGGTTATCATACAGAATGCAGAGGTCCTTATATTGACTAGTGGACCAGCCACATGTAGCATGGGGATAATAAAAAAACACTGAATGAACATATAAAATGTAAGGGGAAGAATATGAAATAGAGGAGGGAAAGAGAATGCAGTAAAATAGATGATTAGAATTAGTTGAGTTTTGCAAAAAAATTGCATGAGAACGGCTTTTGAAAATCAATGGATCATAGTAATCGAGTACGTAAGGCTGAAAAAAAAAAAAAATCCATCCAGTTCAGCCTCTTCTCTTATTCAGTGCTTAATAGAATCGGTCACTGAGATTCTGGCTACAGGAGTCTTGCTCTTTGTACCTGTGTGACTCTAAAGTTTCTGTACCTGGTAAGTATACAAACTTCTATCTGGAGCTTTAAAGGGTTTGCCCACTTTATAGTAAAATTTCCTAAGATGTTATATTGTTGTAGAAACTCCCCTCTCCTTGTTCCTACACTCCTTTTCACTCCTGGGAGCCACCGCTGACAAAGTCCTGACTCGAGAGCAATCTTGAAGATTTCAATGCGAGGATCTGATAAGGGAGGATAATAGAAGTAGGGCATAAGCAAAATGAAGGGCACATGTAGAGTGGTATACAGAGATAAGCAAAGAGATGAAGGGGTTACAGAATTGTGGTTGGCACGGTTGTTAAGATCCATAACTGTATTACGGATTGAATAGATAACCAGAGCAAGGGCAAATGCAAGGTCTTTAAAGGAGGGTTTCCAAGTGCGTTGGTGGAAATGGCAAAATGTCCACCCCCTCGACCGCCCCATCTTACAGATGGTACAGGAATTTAAGTACAACAAGTATCCCTGGATGGAAAAGTGAAGGGTTAATAAAAGTGTCTGGGACAGTGAAAAGCACATATCAATTTGTTTTATTTACTCTAAAAAGATCAAAAAAATTTTAAGGGGTCAAAGTCTTGTTTTTATGAAACCGAGCTTTTAATTCCCCGCTTTTCTGCCCAGTCAGTTACATTCTAGCTGCCTGCAGCCACCACTAGGGGGAGCTCACTGCAAAGGAATTTATACAGCTCCCACTGACCTCTATAATAAATCTTTAAGCAGTGAGCTCCCTCTAGTGGTGGCAGAAAGAATTTTATCAATTAACGCTACTTCTCATGAAGGGCTCAGAAGGGGTACTAGGAAACCCCTACTAAGTGCGCCTCTGCAAAGCAGTAACTGAGATACATGTATACATAATTCTTAATGATGGCTGAGTGTTGCTTGTAATAATAATAGTCCTAATGCAATACAGATTTTGATACTGAGATACTATTTTGTAGCTCTGTCTATTAATAAATGATTACAGAAACCTCTACTTGTGACCTTAAGCGGTTTCTCTTTGTAACGCACCAAGAATAAAAGGGTATTCAGTTAGGACGACACATGGAGGTAGCTACACAAGCCCGCTGATGAGAGCGCCAGAAAATCGTTAGCTGTAATTTGACAATGGTTTACATTGATTTATCAAGTTTGTTCACTTTTGCTCCGGGGAAGCTTCACGCCACTGAACTAACAATCCGAATCGCTGTGGTTGTCTTTTATTTAACACCTACAGGTTTTCCAAATACATTTATAGTACAGTAATTCCACAAGTGTCATGCTGGTTTTTATTTTTCAGTTGCATAGTTTAACTTGTGGAGTTAAAACAGCAAAAAGACATACAAACCCCAAATACTTGTGTACTAGTGTACAGTGTAGGGATGTCACGATACCAGAATTTGGACTTCGATACCGATACTTCGTTTAGTATTGCGATTTCGATACCAATTCGATACTTTGCCAACAGTAATAAAAAAAATAAAAAAAAAGTTCTTCCATTTTTTGATGTGAGGCGCGTGGTGTGATGATGAATTTAACCTCCACGTTCCTCAAATTAATAGTAATTAATCCCATCATGTTTCTCAGTCATAATGGATTAATGTGTAAGGTACATGATGGGGTTAATTACTATTAATGTGAGGCACACGGAGGTTAAATTCATCACACCTCGTGCCCCACAATAAGTGATAGACAGCAGTTTATTTTATTTTTTTACAGCGTACACATCATAAATGATGCAAAAAAATTGTTGTGCAGGTTATTACGGCCGCGCCAATACTGAATGTGTGTATATTTTATGTATTGAGACTTATTTTAATGCTTATTGTAAAAAATGTGTATGTGTATTTTTTTAATTTATTTAATATTACTTTATGTTTTTACTTTCTTTTTTAAACTTTAATGTACTGGCATATACCTATATTACAGTACATTAGCCTGTGTACTGATAGTACACAGGCAGTTGTTCGGACATACCTAAGTATGCCCTAACAACACGAAATATGGTAGGACAGCCCTGGGGTCCTTCAATGGACCCTGGGCTGTCTGCCCATATATGGTATGTCCCTCAATCACGTCACAGGAATTCCCTGTGACTCGATCCAAGGGGCATCCCCCCTTCTCATTTTCCCCTGAATGCTGCAGTCCACTTTGATCGCAGCATTCACGGGAATAGCGACGGAGATGAGAGGTTTCTCTGATGTCCGCCGTTATAGAGCAGGGCTGCGGCTGTGTAATACAGCCATTGCCCCGCTCCTGACAGGAAGTGCGCGCCTGGTCAGCATGAGATGATGCGGCCGGCGCTGCACTAATGAGCGGCGGTTCAGGCACTGAGGACAGAACATGGGGGTGTTTTGCAGTGCGCCCGCCATGTTCTGTCTTCAGTGCCGCCGCTCATTAGTGCAGCGCCGGCCGCATCGCATCATCCTGACCCCACGCACTTATCAGGACTCAGGAGCGCGGCAATGACTGTATTACACAGCCGCAACCCCGCTCTTATACATTCATGTGTTACAATACTGAGCTATGATGCCGCACAGCTCAGTATCGAAATCCATGAAATAACAGTATCGAACGGTTTGGGGATGCAGAGTATCGAAACAGTATCGAAGTTTCGATGCATCATGCATCCCTAGTACAGTATTAATAAAGCAATACATAAATTAAGTTTTCACCCGCTCATTCTGCTAATAGAGGTCACGACTTGAGGATATCCCATAGAGAGAACACTTGGGGTAATTCCTGATGCACTAAAAATAATTATATTCCCAGTGGAATGCTAAGCAAATCCGGAAAACATGACCTGTTCGGGATATGTGAGGACCAGAGTCCAAAAACACTGGTATAGATACAGAATCAGACTCGGGTTCCTTGGACACTCAAGAGGAAACTATTCTAAGGTCCCACCATCCATCTATATAGAACATGTACATGTCCACTTTTAATTTAATCATAGTCCTTGTTGTTATAATTTTACACATAGGACATATCATCAATAAGGTCTAATAGGTAATTTGTGAATCATCCCATAAGTAATAGACCCTAGTGGCAAGTGGTTGGCTCCAAAGAGCTCCAAATGGGGTTTTCTTCTGGACCTTTAAGGCCCATTATGGTGCCAGAGCCCGGGCCCACCGGAGGATCCTCTGGTTCTCTGGTGGGCCAGTCCGATCCTGTATAGATAGCAAGCTTCAAAGCAAGGCAAATAAGCTAAAGCTCGGATCTTGAGAACATACACCAAAAATAATCAAACTTTACTGAGGTCATAATGAAGGACAAAAATAAAATGTTCACGTGTACAAGTTTATAAACAACTCAAAGCAGTTTCCTAGCAACATTTCTTGTCAATTATTTGTAACATTTTGTACGGAAATCATAAAAATAAAAGCAATGTTAAACATAAAATCCAGTACACTAGATAAACCCAATCTAACGTTTTAAGTCCAGTGACTACGACATATAATAAAATAAAGTATTTCACACTAGAGTTCCATCTCCCCACCTTAAAACCGATTAGTGGTTTAGATAACTCCTGGACAACATTCCTGGAAAATGCAATGAATAAGTGGATGTAATGTAAAGAATATGGTTGGTACGGCTGGATAGATGTGACCCGCACCTAGTTATGTGTTGACCTCTTCAGTCATCGTGTGGCACTTTTCTAAAATGCTATGTTCATGGTTCATGGTACACAAGCGCCACCCAACCTTCCAAACACACATACTAAAAACATAATTAATAAATAAAGACCAAGAGACAATGCAGATGGAATAAAATGGCCATGGTATTTATTAAGGGGTTACATAATAAATAGAATAAATAAATAAATATTAAACTTGTAATAAATAGCAAATATTTTAATAAATATTAAAAACCAATAAATATTATACCAATAATTCATGACCTTGTCCACCCATAAACTGGGTGACCAAACCCCCACTAACAAGATACCGCGACAATAAAAGGGAGGGGGCGGGGCAAAGATGTTCCTCTTCTTCATCCAACTCGGACGGGCAGCAGACCACTCCAAAATCTGGGAATATATATTCAAAATTCCCGCCTTTTTACCAAAGGGAACCAATAAAAACACCAGATTTTCCCACCACATAGGAATTTTCCAGAACCTGTGCGTGCCAAGACCAAGTGGGTGGGGCACCACTGACCTGAACCTGACCTCATACAGGTAAGTACCAAATAAAAATAGGGGAAAAAGAGGGTTAAACCAAATGACCTTTAATTAATGACCATAAAGGGAACTGAAGGAAAACTGAGTAAAAAGAGGGGGGGAGGCGTGTTACCATGAGGGGCTACGCTGTAAACAGGCTAATAGCCCCTATTCACTAAAAAACATGGCCATTAACTTTACCAGTGGCTTCTATATAAGACGTACCATGAACAACGCTTTACTGAAGCCCACTGACCACCAGGTCCAGTGTGGGATTCAATACAGGGAAAGCCTGGGTTGGAAGGTCATAAAAGAGCAATCATTTTGAAGACAGTAGTTGAAATCACACTTCTAATAAAAGAAAGAGACAAGGTCATGTATCGTGCATTAAAGGGGTTCTCCACGACCGCACAACTGATGACCTATCCACAGGATAGGTCATCAGTATATGATCGGTGGGGGTCCGACACCCGGACCCTGCACCCGTCACCCGGACTCTGCACCCCTCAGCCGCTTTGTCTGCCTCTGGGTGCTGATGTTTTGAACGGTATGCAGTAGTTGGAGCTGCAAGCAGATGGTTCCGACCGCTGCATAGGGGCTGTTCTGCAGAACTTGAATAGAAGCAGAGCTGCAGTACTGCAGCTCAGCCGCTATTCCATGCCTGGAGCCATCTATAATGGTATCCATTTAACTAATACGTCTTGATAGGCTATTGAAAAGCACATGACATTTACATTTAATGTATACCTGTCACGTATGAACAGGATCTTAACGTCCTGAAAAGGATCTTGAGAATTCATGACTCATACGTTTAACATTTACTTCGTGAGATTTCCTGGGTATATGTTAAACTTAGGCCAAAAACATGATGTGCACAGAGCCTTATACTTATGTGACATGTTACCTAAACTTTTGTGTCTTATTTTGGATGAAATCTTCTCTCTAAAGACCTGTCCACTTGTATATTTGCCTCGAACGACCTATAACCCTGTACATTTCAAGACTAAAGTCATTCCGAAGACCCTGTCCAAATGTAGGGGAGAGGGATATATCTGTACAAACCACTGGACACCAGGGACTAAAGCACTAAACCAATGGACACCAGAAACTAGAGAACTAAACGAATAGACACCAGGGACTAAGAAACTAAACCAATGGACGCCAGGAACTAGAGGAGAACTAAACCAATGGACACCAGGGACTAAACCAATGGACACCAGGGACTACAGAACTAAACCAATGGAGACCAAGTACATTATGTTACTGAACATCAATAGGCATAAAACTATTTTGACACATATTATAGACCGGTTCTGACAAGAGAGCAAGGGCCAAACAAACTGTTCTTACACAGTGGCCGTCCTCTGTGCCGTCCTCACTTTTACACATTATTTAGTATGTAGTCATGTGCTGCATTTTATATACTTGGTTCCCGTAGCAATGATCAATCTAAAAAAATAATAAACCACATAGAAGAATAAAGTTAATGTTGATCTAACATTTTTAAACCATCAATAACTGGAATTAAGTACTTTTAGATGATACTGCTTGGATAAGCCACCCATATTTCAGGTCAACATTTAAATATTTTTCTCCATTTACGTAGGTACAATCATTGACCATAATCTAATCCAATAAAGACAGCAGATGACGCAAAAAAAATGCCATATAAAGATTTAGTTAAATGATGCATGATACATTTTTATTCCCATCTCTGCCAAGTAACCATGCTGTGATTTGGATCTAAATCAACATTACATGTAAGCTGCCTGGGCCTCTGCAGAGCTTCTAGAGTAACATATTGAGTTGAAACGTCTCTAATGGTTGACACTCTAGATTACACACACTATATACTACAGATATAGGCCTCATGCACACGAACGTATTTTTTTCCTCCCGTAAATATTGGCGTAAATACGGGTCCTTGGTCACACGTATTCGACCCGTATTGCACCAGTATTTACGGACCCGTGCCCGTAAATACGGGTTCGGTGTCACCAGTATTCCACCCGTATTTACGGGCACGTTTTCGCTGCAAAATTGCACTGCACTAAATCGGCAGCCCCTTCTCTCTATCAGTGCAGGATAAAGAGAAGGGGCAGCCCTTTCCGAGGTAAAAGCAAAAGAAATTCATACTTACCCGGCCGTTGTCTTGGGGAGGCGTCCCTCTTTCGACATCCAGCCCGACCTCCCTGGATGACGCGGCAGTCCATGTGACCGCTGGAGCCTGTGATTGGCTGCAGTGGTCACATGGGCTGAAAAGGTCGTTATTTAGGGGTCTTTATTTAGGGGATGTCCGATCTAAATTCTGTATTAGTTCAGGGGCTTGGAAAGTCTATTTATTTGGGGTTCTATTCTAGGGTCTATTTATTTAGGGTGTTTGGGTCTGCAATTATTTAGAGGGTCTGGTATTTGTTTAGGGGTTCTGGTGTCTAATAATTTAGGGGTCTCCTTTCATTTTGAGGTAGAATGAATGGGGTCATGTGCACTATTTGGGATTCAAATGCTGATGGTTTGGGGCCTGTCCACTATAAAGGAGTGGAACATTAGGACAACAATTTTGTCAATTTATTTATACATTTTTCGGAGACATAACAGAGCAACGGTACAATCCGTAGTTTTAAGAAAAGATGTTCCAGAATTCTTATACTATGAGGAATACAAGTATTTACATAAAACAGACCTATAAGGAGAAGTGGATAGGTCCTCTTTAAGGCAATCCGTGATGTACGTGGAGCGTTAAGGTGTTAACATATAACTGCGGGGAAACCAATAAACCTATTTCAGAGTTTTATTACAGTGCACAGGAGTTACATAACAAATACATTTCTGCACATCTTTATACACAGAAAGTTCCAATTAGCAGTTAAACTAAAACCATAGAAAACACATGAATAAAATTTGGATTTAATGAAGTTCTGATATTATGCTTCCAGGCAATATTTCTTTAGCAGCTAATGAACCTGTAGCATTTTGATCAACTGAAACGGTTGTTCAACTCCGAAATCAATATAAAAGTCAGGAAATATACGTAATTAATAATGTCGAATTACGGCATATTTGACCAGAGAAGCCGGAATTTAATGAAGCAATGTAGTAAACCTGTGGATTTATAGAAATAGTTACTAACATGGCCGAATCATGGGTCGGGGTTCTAGGAAAAATTTGGCGGGGCCCACTTTCCAGAAGAATTGTCGTAACATGTAAGGATAACTTATGCTGGACATAAACATTGGATAATTGTTGGCCAATGTCAACAGGCTCTGCCAACTATCTAATGTTAGTAACATAGTTTGTAATGTTTATGGGGGAAGCCTTACCCCTATAGTCTGCTGTTGGGGAAAACAAGGGGCGTCATATTGGATTTTAACATGATCGATTCTTTGCTCAACCAGGGGAGGTATTGGACAGCATTTTGTCCTTCTCTCCCCATGGTTGCAAACATGCATGCTTGACCACTGCTAACCAGAGAAAATTCATTGTAGTCCTAAAGGGCATCAGAGCTCCGAACCTTAGTATTCATATATTGGTAAAGCTGCATTCTCATCTCTTTGGCAACATATTAAAAGCTTTTGTTGTTAGAGGTATAATGTAAATCTTTTAAACTTGATGGTAAGAGTCTGGGAAGGGCTACAGGGAACTGGGTGGTTGAGGCCCCTAGACAACTGCCCCTTCTGTTATCCTTATTATCCGCCTCTAGTGACCAGATGCACAAAAAAACCGATATGATCATGGATAATACATGCAAAACCAGTGTCTCACCTTTAGTGAACCTACACAAATATATTAGGGAATAGCATGAAAAGAGTTTACGTATGTAATGTTATCTTCAGTATTTCTTGCTTCGGCTAAAGAAGCATTCTAATAATTACAGGCAGAGCGATGGGGGATTTCCAAACATTGACTCGCAAAGATTTCCTTTAGGAAATGTTCCCTATTTTGCTCTGATGGGTTTTGCTCCAATTTGGAGGACCAAACATATAGACATGTGAATGATGTCATAAAATGGAGGCGGACCTAAATCTGCTTGTGTCTGCTGATGGGTGGGCATTGGGGAATTCCTGTTTAATGGAGTTTTTCTACAATTTCAAGTAATGGAATATCACTAGCATATGCCTTCACTTCCTGATCGTTAGCAATCCGATTGCCAGGACCCCATCTTCAGGATAAAGGAGCCAAAGTGCCGGTTAAGCGCTACGGCTGTTTTAAGTCTTCCCAGACCGCGATGCTCCAGTCTACCCATTGCGAGGGAACTACAACTCAGCTAAAATGGGAATACCCCTTAAAAGAGAATTTGTCACTTCTACTCAAAGGTAAGGTGAGCTGCGGATGATGGAAGGGGGCAGTGTAAGATTGTTAAGGAAAGCAGAAAAGGTAACAGATTGGAGACCAAAATAATCATTAGCTCTTCATGTTCCATAGTCACTTGCTGCAGATCTGGTCATGGTGGGGTGGGTCTCCATTCTAGGATTCACTGTGGGGCACCATTCCAACTTGTTATGACCCTGTCCTGCACAAATGACAGATCAGGAGAAGAAGTTCTAGAAGATTTTCCATCATTTACCAGATTACTTTTGTCTTTGCATTAGCCGGAGGATGATCTGAAAGCACTTAAATTCAAGATCTACTCAAAGTAAAGTTATCTGCAGACAGACAAACTGTTCCACATGAAGTTAATCTCACAGCAGGGTATGTCTGCCACAACTGGCACATTGAAAGTGTTTTCAATTTATTTACTCATGCTTGATTAATTTCTGGCATAGCAACCTTGGTCAATTCCATGACTATAGCAAAAAATAGAGCGATATTGTAACATGTTATGCATAAAACATGATGGGGGTTATTTGTTAAAACCCCTTAATGACATGTTCATGGCAACCGTTAAGGGGGAAGTATGGAGCTGGCTTGCAGGCTGAGCTCGCTCCATACTTAGCAGGTAACGGTTGTGTAATACAGCCGACACATCACTACAATGGGCGAAATCAAAGATCACTTTGATACGGACCATTTATCAGCTGCATTTAAAGTGTTAGAATCAGGGGGTGGCCCTCTCAGACGTGCCATTGACGGGGTGCCGAGGTTCGTCATGGCAGCCTGGGGGGCTAAAGCAGGGCTTTAAAGGAGACTGTCACTATAGCAATATACTGGAATACATTAGCATTTCAGTAGATCATGCAAGCGATCTAATGATCGCTGGTTTAAATCCCCCCGGGGACTAATAAGAAAAAAGTTTTAAAAAAAACTGTTAAACAAAGGTTTTAATGTTCCAAAAAAAAAAAGCATTAAAAAGTTCTAAACCACCCTTTTCCCATTTTTTCCCTAAAGCATTGTTTAAATAAATTTGAAACTAACATAACTGGTATCAGCGCGTCCGTAAAAGTCTGAACTATTACAATATAGTTTATTTAACCGGCTCGATGAACACCGTAAAATTAAAAAACACGTCGTCCTCCTGTTTTTACCTTCCCCCTCCCTTGTCTAATTGAGATGAGCTTCACTCCCTGTGACGGCGTTCGTAAGTTGCCGTTATACTTTTTGCTGTGTAGGAGTTTAAGTTGATGTTTCATTTCGATGCAATGCTCCTGTTCATTATGCTTCTGAACACTGAGGATATATACCATCGCTTGTCATAGGATGTGATGCTCAAGTCTTTGTTGGGGCTTTACCCCCAAAAAAAAAAAAAACTCCCAAATTGCTGTTCTTTTAGTCACCTTTAGCCCCTGTTCACACTGACTTTTTTGCCACGGAAACCTCGTCGAAAACCGCGGCAAAAATGTTCCAAAATCCCCCCCCCCCATTGATTTGCAATGGGAGACGGAGGCGTTTTTTTTTCCCCGAGAGCGGAAAAAAAATACCTTGCGGGAAAAAGCAGCGACATGTTTTTTCTTCGAGCTTTTCCATCTCTGACCTCCCATTGACAACAATGGAAGGCAGAGAAAGCATTTTTCGCTGCCATTCTTGCCCGCGGGGCTCAATGGCCGCGGCTGAAAAACGCAGCGAAAAAAACGTGGCAATGAGAGTGCGGGCAGGTCAAAATCTGCCTCAAAATTTCTGAAGGAATTTTGAGGTAGATTTTTCTGCCTGCAAAACACTCTGTGTGAACAGGGCCTAACTCTACAAAAAAAAAATGGAATGAAAAGTGATCAAAAAGTCGCATGTACCCCCAAAATGGCACCAATAAAAACTACAGCTCGTCCCGCAAAAAATAAGCCCTCATACTGCTGAATCGACGAAAAGGGAAAAAAAGCTTTGACACAAATAACCTGGTAAAACAGAAAAAAAACCCACATAAATTTGGTCTCGCCATAATTGTATCAACCCATAGAATAAGGTGAACATTTCGTTTTTACCGCCTGATGAACGCCGTAAAAACAAACCCCCCAAAAAATGGCATAATTGCAGTTTTTTGCCCATTTCACTGCACAAATATTTTTTTCACTTTCCCAGTACATTATGCGGTACAATAAATGGTGCCGAGAAAAACTACAACTTGTCCTGTAAAAACAAACCCTCATACGGCTATGTAGACGAAAAAATAAAGAAACGTTATGGCTTCTGGAGGGCAGGGGGGAAAAAACGAAAATGAAAAAACAAAAAGGGGTTAAACAAGCGAGCAGGGGCCTGGGGCCGTCGTTCAGACTTACCCTCTGACGGCCCCGGCCATGGACATGTCTTCGTGGCGTCAGCTCCCTCCAGGGAGACGCCAGCACTCACTTTCGGGTCCTCGGACGGTTTCCCGCAGAGCGCGCGTGCACGGCCTTAAAGGGCCAGTACGCATCCAGCTGTCACCCATCAATAATTAGCACAAATGGATGCTGGACTATAAAAAGGGGCTCTGCCCACTTGTTCCTCGTCTGAGCGTTGTTGTATACCTAAGTTTGTCTTGCAAATGGTCTCCCAGTGTTTTCCAGTTCCCAGTGTTACCGGTTCCTGCTGCCTGTATCCCGTGCTACCGTATCTGCTGAGAAAGTCAAGTCGTGCCTTCCGCTGCAACCATGGTGCCACCTGCTGTGAAAGTCAAGTCGTGCCTCCGCTACTGTCTACATTGCCTCAGGTACCCGTTCTGAACTCTAGACATGGTTTTGTACCTTGTTGGCCAGCTGCTACCCCGCTACGTGGTACGGCCCAGTGGGTCCACACCCGTGCCGTGACAGGAACATCGAAAGTCACTGCAACTTAAGTTATTCATAGTCCTTACCTGCATTTTAGAGAAGCTACTATGAATCTCTGAAACTAAAATTAGTTCTAAATTATATTTACTATTAATACACACAAAAAAAGCTTATTTTTATATTAATTTTCAAGGATTTAGGCACAGTCAAAAAGCCAACATGTAATTTACACAATGTAAGGCCTCATGCACACGACCGTATTTTTTCCCACCCGTAAATACTGGCGTAAATACGGGTCCGGTGTCACACGTATTCCACCCGTTTTGCACCAGTATTTACGAACCCGTGCTCGTAAATATGGGTCCGGTGTCACACGTATTCCACCCGTATTTACGAGCATGTTTTTGGCGGCAAAATAGCACTGCACTAATCGGCAGCCCCTTCTCTCTATCAGTGCAGGATAGAGAGAAGGGACAGCCTTTTCTGTAATAAAAGTTAAAGAAATTCATACTTACCCGGCCGTTGTCTTGGTGACGCGTCCCTCTCTTCACATCCAGCCCGACATCCCTGGATGACGCGGCAGTCCATGTGACCGCTGCAGCCTGTGATTGACCTGTGATTGGCTGCAGCGGTCACATGGCCTGAAACGTCATCCAGGACGTCGGGCCGGATGTCGAGAGAGACGCGTCACCAAGGCAACGGGCGGGAGACCGGACTGGAGGAAGCAGGAAGTTGTCGGTAAGTATGAACGTCTTTTATTTTTATTTTTTACAGGTTTATACTGATCGGTAGTCACTGTCCAGGGTGCTGAAAGAGTTACTGCCGATCAGTTAACTCTTTCAGCTCCCTGGACAGTGACTATTTACTGACGTCGCTTAGCAACGCTGCCGTAATGACGGGTGCACACATGTAGCCACCCGTCATTACGAGAGCTCCATAGACTTCTATGGACTGTCTGTGCCGTTATTACGGCCTGAAATAGGACATGTTCTATCTTTTTCAACGGCACGGGCACCTTCCCGTGAGAAAACGGGAAGGCACCCGTCGCCAATAGAAGTCTAAGAGCCCGTTATTAGGGGTCGTAATCACGACCCGTAATAATGGGAGTTTTTACGGTCGTGTGCATGAGGCCTTAGTCTTGTCGAAAGTTTAAAAATAAACCTATAAACTATTTTGGGTAATTTCCACAGGTAACGAGGCTGTTGCATGATGAACATTTTTCAGGGGTTCTTCAATAGTAACATATAAAGGTTTCCTGTAATAGATTCTATGTACTAATTCAGTTGCCATAAATCTGATATTCAGGAGCTTTCTTATATTTCTGGAATGTGCCTATTGAAGAGATATGCATACATACCGTACAGTTCTACCAACGCATTCCTTATCGATGGACATGTAAATAAATACAGGAGTGGTTGTCTCTGAGATCTCACAATATTACATAGTAATATCTAATAAGATTACAACTTGATGCAGCTACTTGGTATTAATTAACATTACATTCCAATCTACTACATATAATTTAAATACTAAGTATCCAACTGTTGCTATGGACTCAAAAGGCGTACAATGCATTCGGAAAGTCTTTAGACCCTTTCACTTTTTTCACATTGTTACGTTAAGTCCCTTTCGTAAAAATTGTTTAAAAATATAAAATAAAAATTCAAGTATTTTCCCCATAATTCTGAACTCAATACCGGATAATGACAAAGTGAAAAAAGAATGCTAGTAATCTTTGCTAATTTAGTAAAAAGGAAAAAACGAAAAATATTGCATTGACATAAGTATTCAGACCCTTTACTCAGTAATTTGGCAGCAATAACACACCTGGATTTGGGGATATTTTTGCCATTAATCTCTGCAGATCCTCCCAAGCTCTGTCAGGTTGGATGGGGACCATCGGTGGACAGCCATTTTCAGGTCTCTCTAGAGAGATGTTCGATTGGGTTCAAGTCACGGCTCTGGCTGGGCTACTCAAGGACATTCACAGAGTGGTCCTTAAGCCACTCCTCTGTTGACTTGGTTGTGTGCTTAGGGTCATTGTCTAGTTGGAAGGCGAACCTTCGGCCCAGTCTGAGGTCCAGAGCACTCTGGATCAGGTTTTCATTAAGAATATCTCTGTACTTTCCTTCATTCATCTTTCCCTCAACCCTGACCAGTCTCCCTGTCCCAGCCACTGAAAAACACCCCCACAGCATGATGCTGCCATCAACATGCGTTTCCATAGGGATGGTATTGGGCAGGTAATGAGTAATGCCTGTTTTTTTTCCAGACACGATGCTTAGAATGGAGTACAAAAAGTTTCATCAGACCACAGAATCTTGTTTCTCACAGTCAGAGTATTTTAGGTGCTTTTTTGCAAACTCCAGATGGGCTTTCATGTGTCTTTTACTGAGGTGAGGCTTCTTTCAGCCATAAAGCCCAGATTGGTCGAGTGCTGCAGTGATGGTTGACCTTCTGGAAGTTTCTCCCATCTGCACAAAGGATCTTTGGAGCTCAGCCAGAGTGGTCATTGGGTTCTTGGTCACCTCTCTTACCAGGTTCCTCCTCCCTTGATTACTTAGTTTGGTGGGACGACCAGCTCTCGGAAGAGTCCAGGTTGTTCCAAACTTCTTCCATTTAAGAATTATGGAGGCCATTGTGCTCTTGGTAACTTTCAGTGCAAAATAAATAATTTTTGTACCCTTCTCCAGATCTGTGCCTCCACACATTCCTGACTGAGCGCTACAGGCAGTTCTTTCATCCTCATGACTTGGTTTTTGCTCTGATATGCATTGTCAGCTGTGAGACCTTATATAGGCAGGGGTGTGTCTTTCCAAATCACGTTCTATCAAATTAATTTACTACAGGTGGACGCCAATCAAAGTGTAGGAATATTTCAAAGATGATCTAGAGAAATCGGAGGCCCCCAGAGCTAAATTTCAAGTGTCATAGCAAAGGGTCTGAATACTTCTGTCCATGCGAAATTTGAGTTTTTCATTTTTAATAAACTTGCAAACATTTCTAAAATTTTGTTTTCACTTTGTCATTATGGGTTATTGAGTCCGGAATGATTTTTTTTAATTTTAGCACAAGGACAAAACGTGTGAAAAAAGTGAAAGGTTCTGAATACTTTCTGAAGGCACTATATAACCATTGGTCACCACAACTACATCCAGAAGAGACGTATTCTTATTTGTACCTTAATCTATATCATACCTCGTCAATCAAACAAAATGTTCATTCATCTCAATCTTACCTGCCAATAGACGAGACAAACTATGTAAAAATGATAAATCTGGCCCTAGGCTGGGGTGTTCTAAAAATACACACAAAGACGAAGACCATATTATTATTTAGTGTCAATAATAACAGAGGCTGGGCTGTGACAAAGAAATTAAACCACAGTACAAACATAATCATCTACATGTTCGTCTCTTAGCACCTTCACCGGGGTAAAATCACAGCGTTAATGGACCGTTAATGGGCAGATTTTTTTTAAAGTTTTTTTTTTTTTTTTAAACATTTTAGGTGGTTGTTCTGAGAGAGAATTGAATGTACACTAGGGGGCACCATCATAAGTATGTAACACCAATGTGTGTGTATATATATATATATATATATATATATATATATATATATATATATATATATATATACACACACACACACGGATGGCTGATGACTCTGTTAGTGTGATAACTACTCAGGCTACCTCTCCGGGTTAGATGTGCTCTAATATTAGGTGTGTAGAGTCCCGTGACATTGACCTCACAAACCTTGTCATAGGCTTTTAGAAGTGTCACTGAAAATACACCTTCTCTCTCTATGTTGGTTTTCTTTTTTTGTGTACTGCCTTTATTTTTACACTTTGTTTATGATTGTAAACAGGATTCAGTAAGTGCCTTTACATTGCGTGTATTTTCATATGTCAATAAACAAATTGGACCTAAATAGTGCTATGGTTTGACTGATCTAACAGAGAAGGGAAATATTTAAATGTGGGACAACACCTTCAAAGCTACTGTACTGGTAACAAACTTAAAGGGGTATTTTCAGAATCGACTTGTATCACCTATCCACAGGATACTCACTGCCCACTGATCGTAAGAACAGGGGAACCGAACCCCCGGTTTCTCCTCACTGCTCGCAGTGACGAGGACATTCACAGTAGTGGTGGGCGCATGCTAAACTGCTGCTCCATTCAACATCCTCCTCCGTGCGAGGGGTGCAGTGAGGATAATTTGGGGGCTCCAGAACCACGTTCTTGCGATTGGTGGGGGTAACAGCGATGGGGCCCGCAGCGATCAGAC
Organism: Rhinoderma darwinii; assembly: GCF_050947455.1. NCBI lineage: Eukaryota > Metazoa > Chordata > Amphibia > Anura > Rhinodermatidae > Rhinoderma > Rhinoderma darwinii. The sequence continues at coordinate 285,093,528 of NC_134691.1, forward strand.
ATCTTTTATCACCTATCCTGTGGATAGGTGATAAATGGGTTGTCCCAGAAATCGACAATTAACAGATCAAGCAGTTATGTGGCCCTAAACTCTAAAACGGACAAGGATCACATTGCTCTAAAAAAGAAAAAAAAAAAAGAAAAAAGACACAAGGAAGGTGCAAATGGTAACATGTGGGTATAAGGGTGACACCTTAGATTATAAAAATGGTGATATTTCCCATGGTAAGGTTTAGTAAATAGGATTTAGATTTCGGCTGTACAATTTATTCAGAATTACAAATATAATGTATAGTTATTTTAAAATAAGTTTGACAGAATTACAAAACCCTAATTTAGTTACCTCCCAATGAAACATCCTGTTATAGCAGTTGGTGTTTTCTTTTATTATAATGCGTCGCTTTCGGTCTTTCTAATACCCTGCTGTACTGCTCTGTATTTCAATGCTATGTTTTCCACTTCTATGTCTCAAACTGCAATTTTTTACATGATTTAGAAGAGGAAACTCCTACTGATCTAAAACACAAATATTACTGCCTGCAGATGGTAGGGGAGGTTGATTATGGGCCTGCTACTGACTGCTAGTAGCACTCCCTTTCCGGCAACTTTCTCCACTTCCTCCCCACCTTGTGAAATTCGCACTCATGTATGACTCATGTCAAGAGCAAAGGAGAAGACTAAACCCGATATACTAAGAAAGCTAGCTGTTTTATTACTAGCTGAATCTACTACAGTAGTCCTGTACCAACAGCAGTCCACTGAATAATGGACACAGCTACTAGCAGTTCCAAATGCAACCACATATCTGGATATGTTGTCCAAAAGGACAAGTGGTTTCTATGTCACACATTATGTAAGCACTCTGCTGTTTCCAAGGCTGAGAACACCAGTAATTTTATTTAAAAAAAAGGAGGCTCCGCACCTCACAGTCTGGATGGAGTATACAATTACTAATGACTATTTTTACAGGTCTATTACATAAAATCTAATTTAAAATCTCTTAGTTCCAGGTTGTAATGGAGCTGTAATGTCGGGGTAGGGAGACAGACAGGTGAGCCCTAATCTACCCACCACTCAGTCCCTGCCTACTTGCACGGCCCGTCCTAGGCGACGGCGTACAACTGGGCGACGGTCCTTACGCTCAATAAGTGCACGACAGACAAACAGACGAGGGTATACAGAAGCTAAGGGAAATGGGGCAGTTGCCCACGGCAACACCGTGAGCAACAAGAGTAGTGAACGAGCCGAGTCAAACCAGGAGTGTACGAGGTACCAAACGCAGAGCAGGAGAGTAGTCAGTAAAGCCAGGGTCAAATTGAAGCTAAGGTCAATAGTACAAGCAGGAACAGCAGAGCCAGGAAATCAGACAGAATCACAGGCAAAGGAAAAAGCAGGAAATGAAGGTATAAATAGACCGAGGGCGGGAGCTAGAACAGTCTGGCCAGGCTGTGATAGGTTCTCCCATTCCTCAGCCTACCAGCCTGAGTGGTAGAGGATGGAGTCACTCTATCAGACCTAGGAGCAGATACAGACTGATTAATCACGGGCGTCGACACAGAAGCTGTGTCTGGTAAATCCTTTACAGGAGCCAAATGGAAAAATACCAAGGGGTGAAAACTTTCGCAAGGCACTACAATTATGAAAACCCTGTAGTGTCTGTAGATTCAACCCCCAATCTCCCCTCTCGCTCAAATTTCCAGTTTCCTAAATCAGGGTCAGTCCAGTTTGTGAAGATATTAGATCAACCTCAGTACTAGTGAGCAAGGCTGCCTATGCGGGATACCACAACCAGGTCTTGGGCAGATGATTGGGTAATGAGGTGCGAATGCAAAGTTTTTAGCAGAAGACTAACTCTAATATGCAGTTACTAAAAGGGATTATTTAATGAATATAACTCCTGCCCATATTCCCTATTAGGGATCCCCCTCTATCAGTTATTTGTCATGGGGTGCCGGGGGCCAGCAGCAGCTCAAATCTGACAGGGATTGTCTGAAATGAATCAGCCCCTTTCTTGGAAGGAAAGAGAAAGGAACAGGCTCGAATATCTTCATGAAACACATTTCAGTGGGGCAAAGGACTGTACGGCGGTGCATTGATGCATCACATAATCATACCCATCACTACCTACTGCCAATGACATGGCATAGTTAAGTTTAATTATAAACCATAACTTTCACAATTTTACCTGTATAAAAAAAGATTAGCATTGCCATGCCATAATCCACCAACATTTAGACCTTTTTGGAGGACCATGGGACCAAAAGGCAGGACCAGTCAAATAATTAAAATTGATAATTATTTTGTGGTCTTTAGTACTGCGTCAAGTATGACCCTCAATACAATGCTGACAACGATCGGTGGCTGTGAAAACTTTTAGGCACAATTTTTTGGAAATGGCTTTTAATTCCAAACCAATAAGTCCCTAAAGAAGTGGAATATAGAGTCTTCGAGACTAAATTTACAGTTCATCCGTTTGCATTCTCCAAGAATTAACACTTTCCTAAAAGACAGAAGCTCATGATTCAACATTAACAGAAGTTACATTGCAAACAATTAACAGTTGTATGCTTCTCAGCCACAAGATCAGGGTTCAGACCACTTGATTTTACAATTTATTATACGTATGTGACATATTTTCAAAACATGCACTCATATAAATACTGTAAATCGTAAGAGCAAAGTTTAGACAGGGTGCCCAATTACTCCAAACGAAAACAGGAGGCTGACAAAACACTTGTCTGGATTCCCACCAGATTTAGCAGCTGTGCAACCGGTAGGAGCCTGATCGTCAGCTTAATATAGCAAATATAAAATGTATTTAGCTTCTGCTTAAATAATTAAACATTTATAGTTAGACAGATAGCTTGGTGCTCTTCCCTGCTGTGTGACTATAAGTTGCCATTTGATTTGTATGGAGACAGCTGTAAACTATGTTCAATTGAACGCCGAGTTCCAGAGAACTGGGGCGGTAGAAGTGGAGGGCTTGCAGACATGAAATCTCAAAGAACTCTTGCTCTGATTAAGGCGTCCTCAGACTGTTGTGGAACACATTAAAGTTAAGATTCAGTTTCAAGGTTTAACTTCACACAAATTAGATTTGATACAGAAAACCTCTGCAGCAAATCCGCACCAAATAGTGCGGATCTTCGCACAGATTTACTTGCGGATTTCCCACTGTGGACTGGCTAAAATAAAAAAAATCTGTATACTCACCCAATCTTCTTTCGCTACCCTGATAATGCTAGCCCGGTCCCCCGCTGGTCTCTGCATCCTGCCTTTCAGTGATGACGTGTTGACATATGCGAATGCTTGTCACGTAGGGTTCGTGGACCCACTGGGCCGTACCGCCTTGGCGGTATGGCAGCTAGCCAACAGGGAACAGGTTAAAGTCTATAGTTCGTATAGGGTACCTGTGGCAGCTCGGACAGTAGCAAGGCAGGCTCGGCTGGGACTTAGGCAGCAGGTAGACGTCAGGCGTGGTGCAGCAGGACAGGCGTGCTATACAGCATAGAACAACTTTGGCTCAGCACGGCACTCGACCAGGATAGCTCGGGATACAGGAAACAGGAACGCTGGAAAACACTAGGAGACCATCGCATAGACAAACTTCGGGTACGACAACAACACTCAGGCATCGAAGCAGGGGGATGAACCCCACTTATAGTCCAAGGCACTCATGGGCTGATAGTTCATTACGGGATCCAGCCGAGGTGAGTGGAAGCGAGCGCTGGCGTCTCCTGAGGAGGAGACTGGGGCCAGCGCTCGCCGACCCATGGCTGCGGCCGTCAGGGGGAGAGTGAAACTGACGGCCCGCAGCCACGGACATGACAATGCTGCAGCGTTTGACATGACACGTCAATTCTAGAGGCCGTGATACAGATTGTTGAGGGATCAGGCCCGCATTCCCTGGGATCGGCAGAAGATTGCGACTGAGAATAGTAAATCACCTTTTTTATTTTACAATTTACCGCACCTGTGGATTTATCTGCGGATCCACGGCTAATCCGCATTACTAATTCTGCAGCAATTGGGATTTGTTGTGGCTGTTGACTACCCCATTGAATTCAATTCAGAAAATCAGTGACAAATCCGTGCCCAATCTGAATCACAAATTGACATGCTGACAATTTAAAAAACCGTCACATGTGAACAAGCACTTACACTTTAAACATTTTATTTTTGGATAGATTATAGAGTACCTGGACTTTTGAAAGATCGATTATTTCTTTCCTTGCAATCTTTTTTACTGTTTCTCTGACTTCTAGAGTCCAGTGGGTTTTCTCTTTTAGTGACATGCCCCAAAAACTCCCTTCCCTACTGCTGAGTGATTATAGTCTCATCTCAGAGAACTGTATTGTGGAACAAACTACACACTATCCATCCCTCTCCTAATGTGTGTGATCATTCTTTCCTAAATTAAAGCTGGCCATACACTTTAGATAGCTGTCTGTTGAACGCTAGTGCATGTGTACCCAGTAAGCCACTGCCAGACTTCTCTGGCAACGGCTTATCTCCATAGGGTATGTTCACACGATTAACAAAATACGTCTGAAAATACGGAGCTGTTTTCAGACTTTTTTGAGCAACTCGCGTTTTTCGCTGCGTTTTTTACGGCCGTTTTTGGAGCTATTTTCAATAGAGTCTATGAGAAACGGCTCCAAAAACATCCCAAGAAGTGTCCTGCACTTCTTTTGACGAGCCGCCATTTTACGCGCCATATTTTGACAGCGACGCGTAAAATGACAGCTCGTCTGCACAGAACATCGTAAGACCCATTGCAAGCAATGGGCAGATGTTTGCAGACGTATTGGAGCCATCTTTTCAGGCGTAATTCGAGGAGTAAAACGCCTCCATTACGTCTGAAAAGAGGTCGTGTGCACATACCCTTACAAACAAAAGGATCGGGCATGTTGAAATCCAACACCTTGAGAGTTGGGACTGTGCCGTTCACAATAGATGGTCGGCTGGTTTCGCAAAAATCGGCAGGTTTGGCAAACATTCATCTAATATGTGGCCATATAATGGCAGCCATTGTATAAATATACCCTAAGGCCCCATGCAAATGATCCGCAAATTATAGAACATGTCCTATTCTTGTCCGAAATTGCGGCACGGACTCACCTAAAGAAGTCTATGGGTGCTTCCGCAATTGCGGACAGCTTCTTCTGATGTGTATCCGTAGCCGTCTGATCCGTATTTGCGGACAGTAAAAACCCTTACAGTCATGTGCATGAGGCCTTAGCCTTAACTTCTTGTCTACAGTGGAGACTGATACAGGATAAGGGACTACAGAGGAGTGATTAGGGAAACACTATAATTGGAAAAGTCAGTCTGCGCAACATGTTTAAATATAAAAATTATGGAAAGTTTACTTTACCTGTAGGGACCAAGCCAAATGCAAATGCCACACCTGATCTTTTAAACACAAACTCCAGTCAGGAAGAAGTTGAGTCGGGGAGAATCTCCAGCTATATGTGCCGACATTGTGCTATGTAATCACAACTAAAATTCACATTGTGTTCATAGACTTGGAAAACAGCAGCTGCTGTATGGATGTGTGTATGTAAGCAAAGACATGTGGTTACGGTTGTGAGATATCAGCTCCGGGACTGAATTGTGACTTGCTTAGGAGCGTTGCATAAAGGCTTTGGCGTCCGACAATAGTACTAGTAACCTGCCTCCCCTGCAGCATCTACTGCCTTCAGTTTTAAACATCATGCTTGCTACATAAGTAGAGCTATTCTTGAAGGCTATAACCACACGACCGGGAGTCAAATGGGCCGTGAATAACGGCAATGTTTCAAAGACTATTTGCACCCGCGCGGGACTTGTTTTCACGGATCACTCATAGACTTGAGTCTATTAAGGGATCCGGAAAAACTGGAAAAATAGGACATGTCCTATTTTTTCCCAGGCCGTTCACACAGTCGGATAAAAATGAAAAAATGGCTGCGTGAATAGCCCCATAGACATGCATTAATTTTAATGCAGCCGTGGTGGCTGTTAAACCCCCCCCCAAAAAACAACCTCTGTCACACGGCCGACTTTCACGGTCGTCTGAATAAGCCCTAAGCTTTATTACAGATTGCGGTCTCTAATTTGGAATCTTACATTTTTTCCCCTTCACTTTTTCTCACACTACGATTGTTTTGTGAATTTCTTCTCAGCCCCATCTGCTGCCATTATTTATATTTATGGTTAAAGATTCACTGATATACTGTTATCTCCCTCTGTCTAGACAGGCTGGCCGATAAATGCTGTTCGGGTGTATTTCATGCTCTACTATTCATTGCCATTGTGCATAACCTGTTTATGTAAATCACCGAACGCAGCGCACTTTATGATTTTTATATTGGAAAAAAACGGTTCTATTTGTTATACGAACATAAGCATTCTTCGTGCCATAAAACACCTCGTACCTTAATCATGTCTTCCTAAGCTTATTTTTGCGGCAAAAACACTTCAAAGGCGACATTAAAAACAACAAAGAATGCCTATCTCTTTTCTTCAGCAAGAACCACCATATGATTTATTTTACTGGTGTACTGGGTTTAGAAAAGAAGGTTTTATGGCTGTGCACATGATGCTTGAAATCCTGAAGAAGGCGGCTTGGGAATGTCCAAATTTATTAGTCTGCATCACTGTTGATGCACAACATACTATATAGGAAAGACGAGAATTGTGATGTTTGTTTGTCACGCTCATAAAACAGGGTGCAAACCCTGATCCGATGATTGTCACTTATTTAGGGGTTATCCGGGTTCTGAAAATTTTGGCTATATGGCGGAAAATTAGAAACAAGCAAAAAGAGTACTTACCTATGCGTTCCGGCGGCACTCCCAGTGATTGTTTACAAGTACGTAGGATGTGACCACTGCAGCCAATCAGAGGGCTCAGTGGTCATGTCTGGTATTATGCCAGAAATAAGATTAGTCACCGCTCAGCACTCTGTTTGGCTTCAGCGTTCATATGCTATGTGCATGTAACCAATCTCCGGGAGTGCCGGATTGTCAACCCTGCATCGGAAAGGATCGCCAGGGCACAGCGAGCTATGCTGTTTCCAGAACCCGTTCTAGAGATTGGTGCGAGTCCCAGAGGTGGGACCTGCATCTATCTGACATGAATGGCTTATCCTGTGGATATGCCATAAATGTCTGAGATGGAAAAACCTCTTTAGCATCTTTTTAGTGTAAACAAAAAGCGCAAAGCCCTGAGCTATTGCCTTCTCTTAAAAAGAAAAATAGGCATTCCAGACGTCTGGCAAAGAGACATATGCCAAACTTACACACTTTGGAATACTATGTACGCATAAAAATCAATGCGCTATTTACTGCGGCATCTGAGGGCCTTAGATCCTGGCCATCAGAGCAGGAGCCCGGTTGTCACAGTGCCGTGAAAAGGAGGCGCTGTGGCATAAGCACTCTTATGGACCACCGCGAAAAAGCGTATGGACAGTCATTTAGGGTTAAGAAAATCTACAGTGCATAGCAAATCTATTTATGGTTAGAGTTATAGTCTTTTTTATCTCACTGATACAATGCATTCTGTACCTGTCTGCTCATTCTATGAACTACGGAATTGCTTTCAGTAATATTGCAAATGTTACGTTTGTGTGCCCTTAATGTAGACAATGTTTCTATTCACTGACATGAAGCAGTAGTCTTGAAAATGGAGCGTAAATGGACCATCACTTTAATAGATTCCACATTATGTATGTGCATGTGACTGCTTGATCTTTTGGAAACGGTCCCAAAAAGCAGCTACAGAAAAAAACCTAAAACACTTTGATGACACTGCATGCTACAACAAACATGCCATACCTGCAGTTCTAGCATGTGATTTTATTACCCCAGACAGACTTGACAGCATAATTATTTCAAGAAATACCGACATTGCATCTCCTTCATGTATCTGGCACGCATTGAATATTTCCATAAAGGACTATGCTTAGGCTACTAGAATGGTCATGAGGGTGAACTGCGTAAACTCCATTTGCAGCCTATGGACTGCTCAAATGTTCTCAGTTTATGCCTTGAAAATATATTAAAATATGTTGTGTTGCACTGTATATTTTATAGGTCGGCTGGATTGCGTTACGGTTGTGAGATATCAGCTGGGGTACAGTGACATGTGAAGCCTGCAAGACTAGCTAGGCCCAAGAAGAGCCTGGTGATGGATGGGACACAGAATGATGACGCTAATGTGCTGTGTCACCATGCAGTCCGGTTGGATAGCGAGAGCTCATATAAGGAGACGGATTGGGCCCATTTGAGAAGAGTGCAGGCTAACCATGTGTGGTGCTAAACTGGAGTGTTGGAGGTCTGTGCCCGGTAGCTGGTCACCAGTGGAAGCAGGCCTGTCCCTCAGCGGAGAGGCGGGGGAGACTGGAGGGTGCAACTGAGGTGGTGGTTGACCAGAGGTCGGGAGACATGACAGAAGGCCTGTGCAGAGCTGAGGAGAGCAGACGTTTGCCAAGAGTGAGCGAGTCTGTGAGCAGAGAGAAGTAAGGCTGCTTTCCCAAGCAAGGTCTAGGTGGGTCACGGAATGGACCGTGAACAACAGTGTTCTATAGGCAGACATAGCGAATCCGGGGAAGGGGTAGGCCTATAGTTGTACCGTGTAGGCTGCCACTGAAACGCAGGGGGCTGAACAGTACCATCAGCCTAAATTGGTTAGCTCTGGGATGTTTGCGAAGGGGAGAATAGTCAGCTTGGAATGGGAGCCAGTGATCAGGTGAGCGACACTGTGTGCAAACCCAAAGGAGGCTGTAGTGAAGACTTGTTAGGGATTTAGGAGGATCCCTGTTTTGGTGGGCCTGTGAGATAGCTGCAGCTAGATCTGGTTGCCCTGGAGGCCTCAGATGTGACCTGGTAGTATAGTCCTGAACTAGACTGGACTAAGTGGAGTAGGCAGTAGCAGTGGCAATCCTTGAGAGTCATGGCCAAAGTGAGAAGGCTGACCTACTGAGCGAGAGTGCATGAGAAGCAGATCCGATAAGTGGTCTGAGAGTGAGTGAGTGAGTGAGTGAGTGAGATATTGTTGCCAGTTACACTCGGATGTTGGGAGCCTTATAGAGACTATGCGAAGTAACAGACTGGGTGTGGCCTCTCTGGGCCAAAGAGACCAGTAGAAGAAGGATTTCAGATTTGTTCAGTGTTCCATTTGTTTGGCTAATCTTTTCAGTAAGGCACCATGCACACGACCGTAATTTCAGACCGTAATTATGGCCCCATTCAGTTCTATTGACCGTGGACACATTTCCGTATCGCTACAGATGGGTGTCCGTGCCGTAGAATTGTGTCGGAAATTGTGGAGCATGTCCGTTTTTTTAGTGTTTTACAGGCCATGCTCCCGAAAACGCGGGCGGCCATGTGCATGGGGCATAAGAAGTTGCGCCACTTCAAGTACTGGAACCGCCAAGATTGTGTACAGTACATCAATTGAGTGTCCTAACTTTTAGAATTACTGCGCCTCCTAAAGTAATAATGCTTTGTGTGCCACTGTATTTTAGCTTATGTTCAGGAAAGTTGAACTGTTGGAATTATATTTGGTCTTTTAAAGGGGAACCGCTCCAGTACCCCACATTACAGGAGTATAAGGATATGTAGCACACCTTGTATTGTGCAACATGGAGGGGGATCCCATAAGCAACATAGCAAACAATCAAAGTTTTAATGGATGGAGGAGCTTCTAAGCTCTGTAGGTGGGGGAGAAACAGTTCTATGTCATCAGCTATAAACCGTGAACTATGAATTTTTGCTGACAGTGCAATCGGAAATAATTAGTTACAGCCCTGCTAAGATGTTCCTCCTCAATGGCATCACCAAAGAACTAGAGTTCCCAGCATTCCTAAGTGTGGCGGCGTAGCCAGCCCTGCACAGTTTGGGTTCTCCTTCACCAAATAGGAAGATGAAGGGACAAGATAATGGGAGGTTTCTCTCAGTGACCGACAGGGACATGATGGGGGAGGGTACATGTTGATATAATCATGCAGGCTTGTAAACCGAGAAGGCTTTAGCCACATGAGGTATTAATATTTTAGTGATGTGAAATGAAGGACATAGATACTGAAAGACCAGATTTTTGCTTGGGTCATAAAATATATTAAATATTTGTGTTTGGATGCAAAACTTTCAATTTTCTATTAACACTTACATCTGCAAATGCTGTACCTCATCGCTATTGGTAAGTAAAAATGGGCATATTTACAGTAAAGGAAATGCTAGAAGATACAAATGAATACTATAGGCTGCAGGCCACGTTAGGCCTGCAGCCTATAAGGCGCTGGGAAGGCTCTCTGCGCAGGCTGGCGTGATGATGTCACGTCATTACGCCGGTCTGCGCATGCGTCCCGCCCGAGAGGCAGTGTAGCGCTCCGTCCATCGCGGGAGAAGGGCAAGGTAAGTACAATCTTTTGTTTTTTTGGGGGGCTGTGTGGTAATATACAGGGGGGATTGCTGTGTGGCAGTATATACAAAAGGGAGAGGGTGACTGTGTAGCAGTATATGCAGGGGGGATTGCTGTGTAGCACCATACACAAGGGGAGGGGGTATTGCTGTGTGGCAGTATATACAAGGGGAGGGGGTATTGCTGTGTGGCAGTATATACAAGGGGAGGGGGGATTGCTGTGTGGCAGTATATACAAGGGGGCTGTATGGCATGATCTACAGGGGACCTGCGTGTCGCTATCTATGAGGGGCTGTGTGTGGCAGTATCTACAGGGAGGGGGTGTGTTGCTATCTACAGGGGGTCTGTGTGGCGCTATCTATAGGGGCAGTGGTGTAATGAAGGATTCTTTTATTGATGCCTATAATTGGTGTTTATAACGGTCGTCAATTTTACTGGTGGACTTGTAATATTATAGTATTTAAAAAAGTAATTAAAACTAATTTCAAATATGTTTTCTTATTCTCTTATTTAGTCGCTATAGTAGCGTTTACTGGGGGTATTACTTTTGGTCATCAGATCGCCCACCAGTGATGGAGACTTGACCTGCTTCCTAACTGCCCCGCTCAGGAGCTGCCAAGACTTAGAGGGAACATTGCAGGCACCCATGAATTTCATGAACGTAAAAACATCATACAAACTTCTTGTCTTTTATGTGCATCGTATGACCTGAAAATAGTTCTTGTTTCTCATTTCCTGTCTGACTTCTGCAGCTTTTTATAGAAAGCAACTAAACCACTCAAGATAACCATTGCGTAGTTTGACTACAGTTTCATACAATTAGACAGTGGTAAGAAATGACACATAGACACGCTAAAGTTTGCTTATATTTTAGGTTTATTCACGAGAATACATTCCATAGTTACAATGAACAAAAAAAAGAAAAAGAAGAAAACAAAAAGATAGCATCGCTACTTTTATCTAGCTGCAGCATTTCCAGGTTAGAGACATTTACGCTTTTAGAACTATTGAAGTTTAAAAAAGAAACGAAAAAAGAAAATCCACATTAAATAGGGAGGATTTACAAGGGAAGGTTCATTTTTATATTTAAATAGGACCTGTCACATCTCTGATTTTCTTGATCCACATTGCAAGAACTCTGCTTTTCAAGAAACTTTGCAATTTAAAGTATTTAATTTTTTGGGGGATAAACCACTGTAATTTTAAGGCGTAGTTCACACGGCAGAATTTTTGCTGCGGAATCCACCGCTAAATTTCTGCCTCCCATTCATCTCAACGATTTTTCAGCTAGTGGGAAAAAGAAGAGTCCTGCTCGATCATCGGGTGGATTCCACCCAAAACTCCCTTTGAAGTCAATGGGATGAGGAATCTTCCTGCCGACGGCAGGTATAGTTCCGCAGCGTATTTTGCGGTGTGACCCGCCACGCAAAATCTGCCGTGTGAACTGACCCTACAAGTGTGCCTTTTTTTTAATTTATTTTTTAAAATAATTCCCACAAGGCTTAAAAACAAGCATTTGGCTATCTTCTGTTATTTCTGTACTGACTGGAAGTGCACTGGAGAAGAAGCTAGACAGGCAAGTGTTGTTTCTGCACTGTCTACCCACTGTTAATGTAGTCAAAGTCGCAGCAATTACTGTATATGTGTAATAGACATCAAAAGATACCAGCATGGGTATTATGTAAAGAATAAGGGTGACGCTGAATATTAGATTATATTAACTGAAGATAAAAATAAAAAAAGGAGGGGGGTTTCTTTGAAAGGGGCTGCCATCTTTGGACAATCCCTTTTGTTAAAAGGGTCCCTTGTAACAAAAGTTGATCACAGGGTGTCTCGCTGTTGGAACCCTAAGCCATCAGCTTTAATGTTTGGGGGAACCCAGAAGCAAGTGTTCAATTCCCCTGCAGCGCCACTGCAGGGGAAATGAAGCATTACACAGCTCTCATTGTAATCATGGACTGTCTGTATAAAAAGGTCCTTCAAAACAGGATACGCCATTTATAGTTATTGTCTGCTCTGGCTAATAGATAAGGGACCAAAACTGGGGACTCTCCTTTATTAGCTCAGCATTTTCTAATAGGGTATATGAATATGGGTTTTCTAAACCAGACAACTTATTTTTGAGGATTACACATAGGGTTGCAAGATGCATCAAAATTTCGATACCGTCCACCCCCAAACGGTTCAATACCGCTAAGTATAGTAACACATGAATGCTGTTAGAGCGGGGCTGCGGCTGTGTAATACAGCCATTGCCCCACTCCTGAGTCCTGACAGGTGTGCGCGCTTGGTCAGCATGATGTGATGTGACCAGCACTGCAGTAATGACTGCCAGAATTGAATAGACAGAACATGGCAGGCGCACTACAAAACACCCCCATGTTCTGTCTTCAGTGCCGGCGGCACCGCTACATTAGTGCAGCGCCGGCTGCACCACCGGATGCTGACCGTGCGCACACACTTTTTGTCAGGAGCAGGGCAATGACTGTATTACAGAAACCTCTCATCCCCGCCGCACTCACTGTATTCAAGGGGAAAATGAGAAGGGGGGTTGCACTTTGGATCGAAGGACATACCATATATGGGAAGACAGCCCAGGCTCCATTGAAGGACCCCAGGGCTGTCTGACTATAGTTCCTGTTGTTAGGGCATACTTAAGTATGTCCTAACAACTGCCTATGTATTATTAGTACACAGGCTAATATACTGATATATAGATATATGCCAGTACATTAAAGTTTAAACATAAAAGCAAAAAAAAAAAAAAAGAAAAGAAACGAATGTTAAATTAAAAAAAAAAAATTTTTTTTTACAATACACAATAAAATAAGTCTCAATACATAAGATATACACATATTCGGTATCGTCGCGACCGTAATAACAAATTTATAGCGTCATTTATGATGTTTACGCTGTTAGAAAATAAAAACGGCTTTCTTTCACTTATTAATGTAAGGCTTGAGATATTGTGAATTTTGAACCTCCGTGTGCCTCACATTAATACTAATTAACCCCATCATGTACCTTACACATTAAACAAATGTTGTCCATTATGAGAGAAACATGATGGGGTTAATTACTATTAATGTGAGGAACATGGAGGTTCAAAATATATCACACTCCGTGCCTCACATCAGAAAATGGAATAACTTTTTTATTTTTATTATTGTTGGCAAAGTAATATTTTGGTATCGAGTAACGCAATACTATACAAAGTTACGGTATCAAAGTCCAAATTCTGGTATCGTGACAACCCTAATTACACATGGTGAATACACATCTGGCATGGCTTCATAGGAGCTGGTGAAAATGCACAATATACTGCAACACATTAAGTATTGCAGTATATTGTAAAAGCGATGCAACGATCGCTGGTTCAAATCTCCTAGGGGGGACGAATAAAAAGGTAAAATGAAAACAAAAAGTTAAATACAGTTTTTTGGGGTCTGTAAAGCAACATTATGAAATCAGAGCACATGCTGTGTTAGTTCAGCTGTACACGCTTAGCAAACCCTTAATGTTTCTGCTCATTTGTGCTACAATACATAAATTACAGGTATGACATGTATGGGAGTAGGGTTGTCATGATACCAGAATTTTGACTTCGATACCGATACTTCGCGTAGTATTGCGATACTCGATACCAAAACGATACTTTTACCAACAATAATAAAAAAAAAATCTTACATTTTCTAAAGTGAGGCACGTGGTATTATGAATTTTGAATCTCCATGTGCCTCACGTTAATAGTATCATGTTCCTCAATCATAATGGGCAACATTGGGTTAATGTGTGATGTACATGATAGGGTTAATTACTATTAAATGTGAGGCACATGGAGGTTCAATATTCATAATACCTCATGCCTCACATTAATAAGTGAAAAAAAGCAGATTTTATAACAGCGTAAACATCATAAATGATGCTATAAATTTATTACGGTCGCAACGATAACGAATGTGTGTATATTTTATGTATTAAGACTTATTTTAATGTTTATTGTAAAAAAGTGTGTTTCTTTATTTTACAGTACTTTCTTTTAACTTTTTATTTTTAAACTTTAATGTACTGGCATATATCTATATGCCAGTACATTAGTCTGTGTATTGATGGGACATACCTCAGTATGCCCTAACAACAGGAAATATGGTCAGACAGCCCTGGGGTCCTTCAATGGACCCTGGGTTGTCTGCTTGTATATGGTATGTCCCTCGACCGCGATCCAAAGGGCAGCCTCCCCTTCTCATTTACCCCTTGAATGCTGCGGTCAGCTAGGATTGCAGCATTCAGGGGAATAGCGGTGGAGATGAGATTTCTCTGATCTCCGCTGCGGTGCTGCGGCTCTGTAATACAGCCATTACCCTGCTCCTGGCAAGTGTGCGGGCGCGGTTAGCATAAGGTGATGCGGCCTGCGCTGCACTAATGAGCGGCGGTTCAGGCACTGAAGACAGAACATGGGGTTGTTTTGCAATGCGCCCGCCATGTTCGGTCTTCAGTGCCTCCACACACTAGTGCAGCGCTGGTCACATCACATCATCCTGACCACGTGCGCACTTGTCAGGACTCAGGAGCGGGGCAATGACTGAATTACACAGCTGCAGCCCCGCTCTCATGCATTCATGTGTTACTAGACTTAGCTGTGCGGCTGCACAGCTTAGTATCGAAATACATGAAATAATGGTATTGAACCGTTTGAGGGTTCAGGGTATCAAAACAGTATCGAAGTTTCGATGCATCGTGCAACCCTATATGGGAGCACAGTTATAGATTTACATTAGGAGATGTCAAAATGCTCAAAACCAATAACAAAATTATTCATGTTGTGTAATTTGCAAAAAAAAGTTAATAGTTTGGTAGGTTTTGTTAGCTTGGTTTCTATGGTTTTATACTAGTTGCTTCTGTAATAAAATGTCCTCGCTTTGTATTTTTCGTATTATGTCTTACTATGCCTTACATAATAGTCTAATACTTGTTATTAACAATAATAATAATAACAGGGCTTCCTTTATTTATAGCAACACAAGCATAAGCATGAGATAAGGGTCAGTGCAGGGGAACGCAGGTCTTCAGAGGACAGAGACCACAGCTCTGGCATCCTACAAACTGCAGCTGTTAAGAATTGTAGCAATAACAATAAAACAATAGCCATAACCAAGCCTTGCATCTCTGCCCATATTTTGTTTTTCACAGTAAAAATGAAGGACAGAACAAAATGAAGACAAAAATTGCTATATTAAATTACTTCCCCTTATGAACTCCAGTACAAGGAATTATTTCCAGTCATAAAAACTCAAAAGCAACAAGGAACATAAGGTAAAAGTAAAAGACATATCCCCAAATCACCTCTAAAATCTGACAAACCAAGTCTCGGTATTACAAAAAAAAGATCATAACAACGGTCCTTGGAACTTCAATTTAGGCATCCGTGTTTCAGAACACCATCCAAAAATACAATGTAATTCGGGAGACTGAGTAAAAGGGAAGATCTCGAGCACTTCATTTACGCTTCGTATCCAGTGCTGTATAGTTGGGGATAAGGGAATTCCCTCAATACGATCTATAGTGGAATTGTCCAGCTGTCGGAAGAGAAACATCCTGAAAGCCTTCTTAAAGGGAACCTGTCACCAGCATTTGACCTATTAAACCAGCAATACCGGGTGGAAGTGGGTGAAAAATAATTTTTATGTAACCTATAATTATCTTCTTTGGAGTGAGTCATATCTTCATTTCTCAAGCCTTTCTGAGTTAACCCCGCCTCCTTACTTTTGATTGACAGCTCATTGGCACCCCCAGCACACACGAAATCCTGTGATTGCGCACAACGGGACACCATAGAGGCGAATCCGCAGTAACTACATTGAGGCCCAGATCAAGTAGGAAAGGGTGTCGGACCATACATGACAGGCGCATGCTCGCTATCTCAGGGCCAGTGTTTGCTGGTGGGCGGGCATAAGAAGAGGAACGAACGAGACTGCTGGATTATTACCATAAATGGCGCAAAATCATTGCAGACCATTATTTACAGTTGGAGGAGGAGTTTAGGAGAAGGGATAACGGCAATGAACCTTTGACAGCAGCGGCCAGGGAAGGGTGATTAGTGTTCAATAGGTGAAATGCTGGTGACAGGTTCCCTTAAAGGAGCATGCCTTGATGGAAGAGCACTTTAAGTTATTTTGAGATACATCTGAATATATCATTGGTGGAAATCTATGAGCTGGATCTCCTACCGATTCTTAGGTAAAGCGGCCACAATCAAAGGATATGGTGTCACCTTTCAGAATTATTTTTTCTTTAAAGGCTCCTAACTTTTTTAACTGGCTCCTAGAACTTACCCTATATCAAAATAGCTCTGGGAAATATATGATTTGCCTGCTAACAAAGTCCTTAAATTAATCAAGAATAATAAAAAGCATGAAGCTTGTGAACTACAGTATGTTCAGGCTATATTATTAGTCATATTCACTTAATGAGCTATGATTAAAACAATTACGACTGTACATCTCCATGAATGGGGGCTGTTTATCCCGGTAGTCAAGGGCACAAGCTGATTGTATCAAACACATAATTGACCACAACGGCTGTTTATTTTTCAATTACACTCATGGACTGCTAACTATAGGAGACCTGCATTTTTCACCATTGGGATTTCAACTGAGAAAAGGCAGTGATCAAGGTCAAATAACAAGAACCATGGCAGCCACAATTAATTCTCAAAACAAAATTTCATGTAAAAAAGCAAAACAATAATAATGATGATAAAAATAAAAATACTGAACAAAAGCAGTCTTCATTCTAGATTCAGTCCTGAATGAAGGACTGTAAACAAATGCTACATGGCCTATGGACTTTTTTTTTCACCTACCAAAGCCTCATCTCTAGTGGACCTGTTGGAATATATTAGGAAATTGCATTAATAAGAGAACCTAGGCTTTTATATTTGTGTATACTTATGCCTCTTCTGTGACATCTTAGATAGTGGTAATATTAAGCAATGATTCTAACATTTCTCCTCTCCGAAGTGTAGATGGAATTTAACCAAGGTCTTTGAACGTTACATAATAACTCCCCCTGCCCACACAAATGTGCAGTAAAAAAAAAAAATGAAACTAAATCTGCGTCACGATCTGTGGGTATGTGAACCCACTGGGCCGTACCACTGAAGTGGGATAGCAGCTGGCCAAACAGTGTGCCAAGTCAATGTATATATAGTCCAAGCACAAGGGTAGCTGTAGCAGTTCAGACCGTAGTAGCGGCTAGGCTCAGATGGGACCTTGGCAGCAGACACCAAACGTGGTGTAATACAGCAGGTGTCACCGATGGCACAACACGACTCCAACTTTCTAAGGTGCAGGAACAACGGTAGCACAGAATACAGGGAGAAGGGACGGGAACAGGATAACATTAAGGGACCATTTGCAAGAGTAACATTGGTAAACACAACAACCCTCAGGCAATGAGTGAAAGGGCAGAGCCCTTTATTATAATCCAGGGTGATCATGGGTTAATTGAGGATTATTTCATGCGCGAGCACTGGCCCTTTAAGGCCGGGCACGAGAATGCGCACACACCCTACAGGACACAACAGAAAGGAACGGAAGTGAGCACTTGTATCTCCTGGGCAGGAGATGCAGGCCAGCGCTCACAGATCCATGGCTGCTGCCCTGGGGGGGGGGGCAGTAATTCCGACGGGCCACGCCAGTGGACGCTACAACCTATCCATGTGAATACACACTTTTTTTTTGTTAAAAGAAAATTTTATTAAGACCTCATAGCAAAACATTGGTACAAATACAAAAGTATAAAATTCTGAGCGTTTCATATACAGTGAAGGAAATAAGTATTTGATCCCTTGCTGATTTTGTACGTTTGCCCACTGTCAAAGACATGAACAGTCTAGAATTTTTAGGCTAGGTTAATTTTACCAGTGAGAGATAGATTATAGAAAAAAAAAAACTGAAAATCACAGTCAAAATTATATACATATTTATTTACATTGTGCACAGAGAAATAAGTATTTGATCCCTTTGGCAAACAAGACTTAATACTTGGTGGCAAAACCCTTGTTGGCAAGCACAGCAGTCAGACGTTTTTTGTAGTTGATGATGAGGTTTGAACACATGTTAGATGGAATTTTGGCCCACTCCTCTTTGCAGATCATCTGTAAATCATTAAGATTTCGAGGCTGTCGCTTGGCAACTCGGATCTTCAGCTCCCTCCATAAGTTTTCGATGGGATTAAGGTCTGGAGACTGGCTAGGCCACTCCATGACCTTAATGTGCTTCTTTTTGAGCCACTCTTTTGTTGCCTTGGCTGTATGTTTCGGGTCATTGTCGTGCTGGAAGACCCAGCCACGAGCCATTTTTAATGTCCTGGTGGAGGGAAGGAGGTTGTCACTCAGGATTTGACGGTACATGGCTCCATCCATTCTCCCATTGATGCGGTGAAGTAGTCCTGTGCCCTTAGCAGAGAAACACCCCCAAAACATAATGTTTCCACCTCCATGCTTGACAGTGGGGACGGTGTTCTTTGGGTCATAGGCAGCATTTCTCTTCCTCCAAACACGGCGAGTTGAGTTAATGCCAAAGAGCTCAATTTTAGTCTCATCTGACCACAGCACCTTCTCCCAATCACTCTCAGAATCATCCAGTTGTTCATTTGCAAACTTCAGACGGGCCTGTACATGTGCCTTTTTGAGCAGGGGAACCTTGCGGGCACTGCAGGATTTTAATCCATTACGGCGTAATGTTACCAATGGTTTTTTTGGTGACTGTGGTCCCAGCTGCCTTGAGATCATTAATAAGTTCCCCCCGTGTAGTTTTCGGCTGAGCTCTCACCTTCCTCAGGATCAAGGATACCCCACGAGGTGAGATTTTGCATGGAGCCCCAGATCGATGTCGATTGACAGTCATTTTGTAATTCGTCCATTTTCTTACTATTGCACCAACAGTTGTCTCCTTCTCACCCAGCATCTTACTTATGGTTTTTTAGCCCATTCCAGCCTTGTGCAAAAGTACCAAGAGTACAAGGTCAATTATGAACAAAGAACACACGGATACCGTTTCCCACATATTGAGATGCAGATAAGTTAAAACTAAACTCTAACAAACAGCCTTTCCTGATCAGCAGTACATATAAAATAAGATCAGGTGAGGATCAGTCAAAGGGAGAAATTTGTTGGAGGAATGGGGGACCAAACAGAGAAGTCAGCAACTCCAGGTCCATTCAATCTTGGCTATGTCAAGTCTATGAGGGTTGGCTATCGAATAGCTCCATACTTTCAAAAATGTATCAGTACGTCCACGTGCTTCATAAGCGAGTGTAAAAAGTGTCAGGGGAGAGTTTACCAAGGTAATCCATGCTGACAACATAGGAACCTTAGGATGTTTACAACGCAGAAGTATAGTTGTTTTTTTTTTAGCATAAAATAATAGAAGCATCATGAGAGATCTAACCGCCACAGTAGGTATAATTTATTCCACCAGTAATAAAAGACACATTCTGGGTTCAATTATATGAGGGAGTCCTACTTTAAGTTCAAGAAATTCCAGTACTTCAGTCAAGAAAGTATTAATAATTGGACACTCCCAGAACATAGGTAGGAAGGAGACCTCAGCTCCTTGACAACGTGGACAGACCGGAGTAGGTATACGTCCCATCCTAAATAGTTTGGAAGGTGTGTAATAGATTTGGTGGAAAAATTGTAATTGAGTAAGTCAGTCTCTTGTAGATATTAAAAGGGACCTGTTAGAGCGGATAGCATTTCCTTATGATCATCTGTAGATACAGAGGAAAGAGTCTGAGACCCTAGTTCCAGGGCTCTATTAAGTTGATTGGAAGATACAGTTAACAACGCTCTATAAAGTATGGATAATGGTTTAGCCGTCTCCTGTGTCACCCAATCCTCCACCGGGCATAATCTGACATTATATCCTGCAAATTACGACCAAGGAGCGTGTCTAAGCTGGAAATAACGGAACCGGAGATGGGTCGGGATCAATTGTTTGAACCTAAGTTGTGCGAAGGTAGCTACCCTATCGTCTCCTACCACATCCGCCAAGGTCAATATACCCAGGGTTGACCACTCAATAGGGTTAGGTAGTCTTCGTAACTTTGGCAGAAGTGGGTTAACCAGAGCCGTGTCCTAGGTGACCAGTACAGCTCCTGTGAGTTAAAGAGCAGAATTGATCTCTGCCAGACCTTCAGAGTAGTATGCATCGGAAGTGTGTGTACCCCAGGGGGGGGGGGCCTTTGTATAGATAGAGTTCACCAGGGCTTTATAGGAACCAAGAAGTGAAGCTTCTAGCTCAGTACAGGGATTAAAATGTCTATGGGTAAACCACCGCCAAAACATACACCAGTTGGCCTCGTAATTGGTCCCTGAAAGCTCCAGAGCGTCATATAATGCATTACTGTATGATGAGAGGGGGGAGGAGGTAGTGAAGCGTCTCTAAGGAAGGACGCGTAGCAACGTGCAGGGGAGAGAACAGGAAAAACAGCATCACTCCGGAACGGGGCGCATCGCTGACCCTGTATACATAGAACCGACAGGAAAAAAAAAATTATTATATATTATATATATATATATATAATAAAGTAGAGGAAAACACAGCACTCAATGCAAACTGAACATCAGGCCATGTGCACGTTACCAGTAGAAGGATGAATCAATTCCTTAGGTTAGAATACCAAAAGACTAAAGAGCAAGTAACAGCACCAGGACTTCAGCGCTGAAGTCCTGGTGCTGTTACTTGCTCTTTTGTCATATATATATATATATATATATATATATATATATATATATATATATATACACACCGTATTTTTCGGACCATAAGACTCAGTTTTAAGCAAGACTAAATCTTGCTAAAAAGTCCCTGCGACTTATAGTCGGCAGTCAAGGGACTTTGCAGTACCAGGACCCCTGACTGCTCCTTACTTAACCCCTTCCCGACCCATGATGGAGTGGGGAGGGGGTGATGTATGGATCGGGTTAACACGCTGAGCCCGCTCCATACACTGCAGGTGTTAGCTTCTGACACGCTGCTCCAACGGCCAGGAACAGTTCCTGGCCGTTTAACTAGTTAAATACCGCGGTCAATAGCAACCGCTCAAACGATGGAAAAATACGTTATGGTTCTCAGAATGTGGTGAAACTGAACAAATCTTTTTTTTAACCAATAGTTTTTTCTTTGTAAAAGAAGTAAAATATGAAATTTTTTCCTATTCTCTGTTATCTCAAACCTGGGTGCGTCTTATAGTCCGAAAAATACGGTGTGTGGCTGTGTGTATATGTGTATGTGTATACACACACATATATATATATTTATACACACACACATACATTTAAATTATATAACAAATGGACAATGCTTTTATGAAAGAACACCTATTTTACTTGGCTTATTTATTGATCTTACAAATCCATTTTGCTGGACATAGTTTTTAATAATAATTTGCCTCTATAGAGTAGTGTAAATCGGATAAGCAATTGTCAAAACAATCTAGGCATAACTAAAGCAATACTACATTCATGTGTTTTTGAACAAATACAGTAATGGTTTTAAAAAATGGGATGGCAATAATTTTAAAGTATTCATTTTTTGCCTTTATTTTGCACATATAGATGCAATATCAAGGTATACCACATTTTATTCTCTACGCCTATTTTTTTACAAAGAGACTTGCCAGTATAATAATAATGTGTTAAAGCTATAAATTAGCTAACTCATCTAGCTGCGGAACTTTATTGGTTAGAACCTCTATTCATTATTGCATCAACTGTATATTACAGAATCATTTTTTTATATATTTAATGAAAATCAAAGTCATAAACCACAATGACGCCGACCCTATACAGGAAAGGTGTAGAAGTAAAGCCCTCATTTAGTCCTTTTGGGTAAAGTGAATCTAACCTGTAGATCCACTTAGCCTCTATTTTGAAAATTAGATCATCAAGGTTTCCCTTACGTGGTCCTAGAGTCATACGTTGTATTCCCCAAAACTGAATCTCTTTCAGATTGTTTTCATGGATAAACATCATATGTTTCGCGAGAGGGGTGTATTTTTTTGTTCACGTTACTAATATGCTGCAGAACTCCTCGTCTAAACTGCTGAATTGTCTTTCCAAAGTAAAAAAAGAGGATAAGAACATTGTGCAATATAAATAATTCCCACAGTCGATAAATTCTCTGATCTCCTATCTCCTTCCATCAACTGGATTCTCAAAAGTTTTCTTTTGGGCCATTAAATTTTGTTCACAGGTCTTGCAACCACCACATCTGAAGAAACCTTTGGGTCTACTGGGAAGCCAATTCTGTCCAGATTCTATTTATTTTCTTAATCTGGAAATGGCTATGTACCAGGGAGTCCTTAAGGTATTTTTCCTCTTCTATACGTTATCATTGGTGTCGGTGGTAGAGCTTCACTTCGATTATCATTTTTTAAAGTATCCCAATGTTTTGATAAAAATAATTTTGTCTGCCAATTTTGTTTGTTGAAGATCCCTATATATCTAATCAGCTTTTCCTGATTTTGCTTGTTGTGACCTCATACATTTCCGTTTATGAGGGTATTCTGATCAATACTTTTTGCCCTATGATATGCTTTTTAAAGTTTTACATGAACAGCCCCTTGACCGAAATTTCAAGTATAAATCTCTACTTGCGATTTCAAAATGCTCCTCTCTAGAACAGTTTCTTTTAGCTCTTAAATATTGCCCAAAAGGGATTCCTTTTTTTTGAACTTTCTGGGTGATAACTTTTCCAAGCTAATACGTTATTAGTCGATGTTGGTTTATGAAAATTTTTTGTTTGCATTTGATCATTTCTTTCAACCCATACTGTCAAATCAAAGAAATTTATTGAATCCTTATGTATTTCACTTGTAAGAAAAGAGACCAAGTTTATTTTTGTTTAGAATCTCCCCAAAAATTATTTGACTCCCCTCCCATAGGATCAACACATCATCAATATATCGCCCCCAGAAGGTTATGTGATGGGTACAGAACATCAGATCTTCCCTGATGACATCCTTGTCCTCCCACCAGCCCAGGAGCAGGTTAGCATATGAGGGAGCACAAGGGGTCCCCATAGCTGTCCCCCGGAGCTGGTGTTAGGTGTCACCGAAGAGGAAAAAATTATGTTTTAAAGTAAATTCTAAAAGATTCATGACAAAATCATTGTCATCTTTCAGATGTCTATCACATATGGACATCAACTCTGAGAAGACCAAAGTCCGTCTGAAGGGCATAAATTCTCTGAGAACCGTACGAGATTCCATAATAGCCTTCAGCACGTCTAACATGGAGGGTTCAGGAGGGGAGTCAACAGGAGAGGTGGAGGCCTCAGAAGGCTGCGATGTGCAGGGCCCGGATGCAGAACCAGCGGATTTATCCATCTTGTCTGTAATTTAGATTGCTTGGAATTCTGGGAGTACCCCGAATAGCAAGAAGGTGTAAGAACGGAGAACCACCTCAGATCAGTGCACAGTCAAATATTCGTTAGATGATTAGAGACACAGGGAAGGGGGAAGATCCTCAATGCGTCTCATATCCGGATCAGATCTGTGCAGTATAGCGAGGGAGAGTAGGGAGGTCATAGTGTACCCACAATGTCAGCGGCAACAAGCTGCTAAAGTCACTTACCACTCCCATGTGCAAAATGGCATCCGCAGGTGCTTCTTATTACAGTGTGTCTTCTCCTTGTTGTCCATATGTAGCAGCAGGGTGTCAGGGCAGACACTGAATGGCTGTGTACACATCCCAGGCTGTGGAATGGCGGTTTCCTAAAGTTCTGGTCCAGCAGAAAGTAGCCACCGTCCGACTTCCGTTTCAAATTTAGGCCGGGGATCCAACACTAAGCCTGAAATTCCAGTACAACGGAATAAGGCCAAATGGGTCTCAAAATGTGCCCCTCAACAGCGGTGGTGCAGTGGGACAACTTCTGTAGCTGCAAAGGGTTCCAGGAGAGAGGATGGAGGAGGATGAATAATACCGCCGGCGGAGCTGCCCAGAGACACGCCGGGGGCCAGGCCACTTCCCTGTGAATACACACTTATAAGGGAATACCTGTTTTTATGTGAGCAAGAATGCTTTCGCTAGATGTAAATGAGAATGCTTTTATTCACGGACAGCAAGTTTAGCTTGAAAATTGTGCGGAATTGGAACACAAAGTATATATTAGGTAGATGCATAACTTTTCATTCAAAAATAATGACACCAAACTATTCTATCAACCATTCCGTTAGACCCTGATTTTATAAAAACCTCAACACGTTTCATGAAGTCCGGCACTTATGAGGCATAAAAAAACCTGTATTGCCCTGCATAAATCTGGGTGCTTTACTGGCCTTTAACTAGAATATTAAGCACCATTGCTATTAAAAATCTTGATGTTTCTGGTAATGGTTCTGGGTTGGCATTGCTGAAGAAAATTATTTTTTAAGGTCACAGGGCCCAGGCAAAAGCATGTTCTGTTCTTGCCCCGAAAATGTTTTTTTGAGAGGGTAAGTGCCAGGAGCCGTTGACTTCCTGGTACCAGACAGTATGTTTTTTTCCGAATTTTATATGGTGAAAGAGATCATCTGTACATAGTAAACATGGGTAGGTCTAGAGAATAGTTAATAATGCAACATGAAATGTTAAATATTTTAACTCATTAGTACCTTCACATGACGGACCTTCTTTTAAGATAGACTCAGTAAGTGCTACAATAAATGAAAACTGAAGCCTCTTTTCAAGTGGACGATGGTAATTTGTTGGAAGTCTGTTCTAATTAAAAAGACAAACCAGTAAGACAGATTCTCCTATCCATACTAAGCGTAAGGCAGGAGCAATTACCCTACACGTTCAACGACTAGACATCAAAGACCCACGGGATCTTCTCATAGGGTGGTAAGAAGGAAAAAGGACAATGACAACTAGTGTAGGACATATACTGCATACAAAATAAGGCCCCAATGTCAGACAATAACAGACGGACTTTCAGCTCCGAAAAATAGCTTTGTTTATTAAGACACAAGCAACCAAGTGAATTTTTTTTTTTTAGATGCATCCAATATAGGACCAAATAAACAGATTTACAGCAGAATGCAGCATGTCGCTTCTTCTCATATCTACACACAGTAAAGCAAGTTTGACGATGCAGCAAACGAAGGCATATAAATTGTTCTCCAAACTCAATCATTAGAATTCCATGTGTAAACATTCACGAGCACAAAGTGACAAGCGGGGGTTTTCAAATATAGCTGCCGGCAGACCCTTCCTATGTAACGGGGATAAGCTGTTATAGTGACCCCAGGCATGCTGTGCTGCTCTTGTAAAAGCGGAAATGTGGAATGAATTATAATACAGTGCATCCCCTCCCCCTTCCCATTACACACAACTAAAATGGTTTAGGAATAATCATATGAAACATAGTAGTCACACAAAGCGTCTGCCATCAAAGTCAAGGCCAACAGTTTCTTGTAGTTTATTTCTGGCATTTCGCAAAAGTTGTATGATATCGCTTATCACTAGAATTTGAGTAAAATATTTGTCCTCCTCATCATGCATATACACAGCACTCACATACAGCAATAATAATGAATAAAAAGCTTAAAACGTCAGAATTCAGCTCCGACAAGAATCAATACCTCGAAAATTGTTCCGTGCAGTCCAGGATGTTGAGATCATTGGACTCAGAATCTATTTGTCACAATCCTCACAAATGAGAGATGCTTTGATGACCCCAGGGTCAACAGGGCTGTACATGTTTTT
The DNA here is from genome assembly GCF_050947455.1 of Rhinoderma darwinii. NCBI lineage: Eukaryota > Metazoa > Chordata > Amphibia > Anura > Rhinodermatidae > Rhinoderma > Rhinoderma darwinii. The sequence continues at coordinate 285,119,688 of NC_134691.1, forward strand.
GTCTTATAACTACAGAGACCATATTTTAGCTCAGAGTTGTTACAATTTGCAGCAGGACTGCTGCTAATTAATGATTCTGGTATCTCTGTGTTCGGGCGTTGCTGGGCAATGCCGTTTGGTCTGAATCTGGATTTTGTCATTTAGCTGTACCTGGTTGACTAGGGCAGAGTACTTTTCTTGGGAATATATATATATATATATATATATACATACATATACATACATACATACACACACACACACACACACACACACACACACACACACACACACACATATACATACATACACTTCAGGCCTTGGTTACTCAGGTGCTGGTTATACAGTTTCTGGCATGCGCTCTTTCCAGATTCTTGTTTGTGACTTTGTTCTTGTCTAGTGTTTGTTTGTACTGTGGGACCTATTTGTCCTCTAAGAGATCGAGTTTTGGTAAAGTGGTTCTATGTGTATCCTGGCATCAGTATTTGCACTGGTTAGTTTTCCTTTCCTGTGTGTTTGGTCTGCTGCCTAGAGTCTTACCCTCCTGTGGGATAGTATTCAGATAGGGTCAGTGAGTGATGTAAATTCTTGTCAACGGTCTATTCGTCTGTTAACTGCTTGCATGCTATTCATCTGCCATCCACTCCATTTTTGCATTCTCAATCTTTACTGCTTACTGTTCAACTCATCCACTGGTGAGTTACTTGTGCCTCTTGTTTTCAGTCAGTTTGGATGCGTGCTTCACCCACCACGATAGCGATTGTCTGGTGTTAATGTGAAACTAGAATTTCTCCATAACAGTAAGGGTATGTGCACACACACTAATTACGTCCGTAATTGACGGACGTATTTCGGCCGCAAGTCCCGGACCGAACACAGTGCAAGGAGCCGGGCTCCTAGCATCATACTTATGTACGATGCTAGGAGTCACTGCCTCGCTGCAGGACAACTGTCCCGTACTGTAAACATGATTACACTACGGGACAGTTGTCCTGCAGCGAGGCAGGGACTCCTAGCATCGTACATAAGTATGATGCTAGGAGCCCGGCTCCTTGCACTGTGTTCGGTCCGGGACTTGCGGCCGAAATACGTCCGTCAATTACGGACGTAATTAGTGTGTGTGCACATACCCTAATCCTTTTTTCTCAATCACTTAAATGGGTTGTCTCACGTAGATAACCCATTTTTAAAAAGACACCAGTGTGGCGAGCAAATTATGGTTCCAGATATTCTAACCCCCAATGATCAGCGGTTATCGACAGGGGAAGACAAGTCTAAGCTTACATCGGCTCAGCCTAACCTGCGCTTGGACAGTGATCTCTGATTGTTGTCTATTAAGAATGTCAAGCTGTAAAAACAACCCGAATGATACAGACAAGAAAGCTCTTATTGACTTGTGCCGCTTTGTAGTAAGGCTATGATATTAGGACCCTGATGGAAAGCAGTTATCCGTTAATGCTTCTTGTTGGCAGAATTGTCTACCTAAATTTCCATATACAAGATGCAATGCTTGCAGTAAAATGTATACACAATATATAAAAGTAAAATAGACATTTAGTAGCAGGATTGGGAAGGAATGTGACTTCTTAACAGTAGGAAGATGACAGTTGTACACTTCAATTATGATCTATTGAATGAGCAAAAGGCCATAATAGGAAGACTTGTATGTAAAACACCGGAAGACATTCAAACATCCACTAATTTGATTTATAAAGGTGAATATTATACCAAATGTGTTAATGCTGTTGCAGACATGTTACATTTTTCAGCCTGAGGCACCAGTCCAAGTCACAGCATTCTGCACTCGCACACGGAGGGCCAAGAATGTAGGTTTATTCTCCCTGGGAATAAAAGTGTCAAGATGGAAAGCATCTGAAAGTGTCTTATCACTGTAGACTTCAAATACAGGAACCGGAGATTGGGGAACTACACTGTAGAATTTCCCTCTCGGCAAAAAAGAAATAAACCGCCATCCTAGTTATTCCCATAGACTTGACAGTAGTATACACACAATAAAATATATATATATATATATATATATATATATATATATATATATATATAAACTGAGAAAAAGCAGCACCGTTCCGTCAATGCAGGGTGCAAAAGTGGTGTGTGTGTGTGTGTGTGTGTGTGTGTGTGTGTGTGTGTGTGTGTGTGTGTGTGTGTGTGTGTGTCATTTAAACATTCCCCCTAAATGAAAGGAAAATAAAACATTATATTTGTAGGTTTTAATTTTTGTGCAGTTTTTGCTTATAATTACTATTGAATGCGGGAGGGTGGTTGTGTGTATGAATTATTACGTTGTATTTTAATACACAGCATGTTCTGTGATTTTTTATTTTTTTTTAAATGAAGATTTTGGTAGCATAGTAGCTGTTTGGAGAATGCATTACATATTTTTTTTTTATCACAGTTGTGGATGATGGCCAAATGTTGCATGGCCTCTGTTCAACATTTTTGAGAGAACAAGCTTCGGTTGACGTAAACTCTTATGGTATACATTGACTTTGCACACTTTGATCTTTTATTTTTACATTGTTTTTAGGTGTACGCCTCTGCTTGGATGCGAGTTTTAGACGAAAATATAAGGTTTAATGCTTTCTTTTATAGGGTGCACTTACTTTCAAGGTGTGTAATCCTTGTTACTTTTTACTCTACACATTTTGAAAATTTATTTTTAGGAGGTATTGGGTGTATCATTTTATGATTTAGTCAGATTTTTAGCCACAAACTTGAATTTTTTGCATTTTTTTTTATACCAAAAAAAAATACAATTTGATGCAAAATAGCAAGAAGGCGCCTGTGTGAATAAAGTGCTGAGTGGCATTTTGACAATGTGCTAGCTATATACTTTTAGAAAATATGGGTTTGGGGTTCAGGTTGAATTTTTAATTTTATATTTCAGGTTTTATTTGTACAGGTCAAAAGAGTGAAAATTTACCCAGCTGCAAAAGGTCCATAAACCCCCTGGCATGAAAAGAGTTAATGGCCCATGAGTATTGGTCTCAATTTCACAAGTCAATGAGAGAATTGAGGGTTAGCAATGAAGCAAAATGCATTATATTTTCGTTCCTCTTGGCACAAGCTGCTCATTCTGCAATTCTTTGGCATGACTGTGCCCATCAGCGCATAATCGCAGTGATTTCCATGATAAACTAGTAGAATAAGTCTACATGAAAAAAAACTTCACTTTCATTTATTCTACACTGAACTAAAAACACAGGGTAGTAATAACTTAAAATAAAATTAACACTTCTCAAATGACACTTTATGGAGGATTCATAAACTGTGCGGAAGTGCACTAATCCAAAAGAAATCAATGAGTAGATGAATCCATTAAAACAGGCTGAGGTCCAACAGAAAAGCAGAACAAGTACAAAGACCGGTAAAGTACCGAATTATCCTTTAATTTGACATCAAAGTCAGTACAAGTTGTGCTCTCATAGGATGAAAGGTAGACGAGCATATATCAAGCTATTCCCAAATTCGCACTTGATTGAGAAGAAAAATATTAGAGCTGCCAACACATTTCAGATGTTTTGCCTTGTCGGACCATAGATTGTCTTTAGATAAAACCAAAGGCCGACATAAATCTTTATTAGTTTGTTTCAAGTGATATCCATTACTTTTCATGTCTAAACAGAAAAAAAAACAACCAGTAGTTTTTTGAGAAGATTATAAAGATACAACCTAGACACTGTCTTTAATGTTGGCTCCGCTGAAAACTCTTGGCTTAAACCTTCTATAGAGTCAAATTGGGGGGGCATCTAGGGAATCCTGTGGGGCCAAAGTTTTGAGGTGAAGAAAGTCTGAGGTATAGCGATACCATTAAATATAATACTTAGTCAAGAACATTTTGAAATGGGGATGACAGCGAGAACAACTTTGATTAGAAGCTAAATTCTCTCACCATAACCACATTTTGGATGAGGTTCTTTAACATTCTGGACATCTCCTCATGACCAACCTGATCTTTTTCTTAACTCATAGTGAAGAGAAAGTTCAGACCACGACAGCAATGCCAGCAGCACACAAGCCTTCAAAGATGGACAGTTGTATTACTAGAAAAATTCACCAATGGATAGACCCCTCTGACTTGAAAGAGGAAGACCCGCAGGAGAACCTAAAACAACCACCGATGGTCTGGGTACTGTTGCAACATTGCAGGCTGCAGCAGCTAGAGTTTTACCCCGTGAGTGGTACACAAAGTATTGACTATGGACGATCAAAAGATATGACATGCTTTCCTATGTGCATAACTATTAGATCACAAAACAGTCAACCTGCTCAACCATGGTCATTTATGTTTTATTTTTGAGACAGAGGTGCTTTAAATAAAGGTCATCAATAAACTTCTTATAAAAAGAGTTAAAACCGTAAGTGCTAGGAGTGCCCACTATACACCACCCAGAACCAAAATTTGGGGGACAGCATACCATGCCTGGCATCCAGCTGAAAGGGACATTTGGGTGGAGCATTGTAAGCTGCTCTTAGTCATCTGCTCCCAGCCAATCACCATCAATATTAGCTTTCTCAACAATGCTGATTGGTTTAGATCAGCTGACAAACAGGCCCTCTTGACAATGCTCCTCCCAAATAACCTATTTAGCTGGATGCCAGTCACCGTATACAATTCCCTTAACTTTGGTTCTGGCAGCTGTATAATGGAAAATGTTAATACTCTGTAGTTTAACTCTTTATGGGCATATTATAGATGCCACTCTCACGGACAGAATAAAATATCATGCAGACTAGATCTACCACTTCATTAATATCGCAAAAGAAAAAGCCAACTGTGAGATTTGTAAAATTTAGCCAAGTTCCAGAAACAATGACTATACTAGTAAATATATAAGGCTATGCTTATACCATGCAGAAAAACAAAAAAAGTAATAGTGCCTTGGAAATTGATAACAATTTGACCATGTTAACCCCTAAAACTGGCACCAATATTCAGTATTTGAATCAGACTACAAATTAGAAATATACAACACACACAGAATAGTGTTCGGGAAGCTTATTTCTAGCCGGCTTTGAAATTGCAGGGGGCTTACACAATTTTCACGGAGATGACTGAACTATTTTCAGTCAGACAGCAGAAAGAGGATAACATTTTCAGCTGCACCTCGGGGAGCCTCTTTTGAAAAAAAAAAAAAAGAAAAAAAAAAAGTAAAAAAGGGGACTTGCTGGATAGTGTTAAGGGGAGGATACAATGTTCAGATTGATAATGGGGGAAGAAAGGAGAGGCTGCAGGAATCTAAAAAGGTAATATCAAAGTGACTGACAACTCTTCTGTGCTAAAGGACATAAAATTAACACACACACGCACACACACACACACACACACACACACACACACACACACACCACACACACACACACAAAAAGCAAATCTCTGTCAAAATAGTTTAAGTGAATACATCTATAGTATCTTGCATGAATAAATAGGACTCAGATAACATAGGGGGGGGTCGTGTGAAGACCTCCGGAAGGGGGTTGCGAGCCACTGATTGATGTCCCAGTTTCAACTGTATCGGCTTCCTCAGGACGCAGATACAGTTGAAATCAATGCTGGAGCAAGGATCTGATGGCTCCGTGCTCCAGCATTCACTTTGCCCTGAGCGGCTTGTAGCAGACAGCCGCGATGTAGTGACGGCATAGCGCCTGTCTGCGCGGAGCCACACAGTCCACAAACCGGAGGAGCAGAAGGATCTCCTCCACCCGTCGTGGGAACGGGCTTAGGGGAGTATGTATTTTATTATTTTTATTAGGCACTATTGGGGCATTATAGTGCATGGGGGCAACTCTGGGGCATTATACTATGAGGTGGCAGCTATGGGGGGAGGGCATTATACTGCATGGGGGTAGCTAAAGGGGAATTATATGGTGAGGTGGCGGATATATGGGGATATTATACTGCGTGGGGACAGCTATGGGGGCAATATTCGGTGTGGGGCGGATATAAGGGCATTATTCGGTGTGTGGGGCAGCTATAAGGGCATTACAATGTGTGGGGCCACTAAGGGGACATTATACTGTGTGGGAGGCCCACAGAGTTGTGACCCACTCAGATGTGTTTCACCCCCCTGTTCTAAACCCCTAGCTACGCCTCTTTTGACCACTAATGGATGGGTCAGGTCACATGACCCACCATCAGCAGCCATAGTCAGGCCTCAGCAACGCACAGCAGCAGGATACCTTGAGCCCGCCCCATCCCTCGCCCACAAAATTGTCACTGATTTCGACGTTGCAGGGACTTCTATTTCTAATGGAGCTAAGTATCGGCATCTAACAACGTATGTTGTTGACATACATCAGACGAAATGGGGATAAGTACGGTAGTAGGGAGTCCCAAAGAAAAGTTCTCGGCCAAATGTGGGTCCCGGACTAAGACAATTTGGAAACCACTGCCATAGAAGATGTAGTTTTCCCCATGTTTGTACACTCTTGTTATAATTCAGTGAGGCAATTACAATCCACTCCTCCATACAAGCACAAAGACATTATAATCAATCTCCGTAGATGTGTTCCCCTTTGCTGTGACACTTTGTCAGATGTTATTTGCCAAGGCTACGAATACACATAAAAGAAAATAAGGTTACCATTAACATGCAAAATCAAGAACGAACAGCCAACGGCTCTGCACAAATCGTTAAAAAAAAGTATTATCTTTTATTAATAAAAGCTCTAGAACACACTACAAAATTGCATACATAGCATTTCCCCAACATCAGTCGGTCTGTAGATCTGTCAGCAGACAGGCAATACGGACGGTAAAACTGAAACATTTCTATATAACATTCCCTGCAAACCTACAGCTCGGATGTGGCCCATGCTGTGAGGGTCACTGTGGTGAAGGGGCCACAGGCTCCAACAAGTGCTGCAGCCCCTTTGTTCTGCAGATCAGTGGGTCAGAACCCATAAAGTTCCCACATTGATGGCCTATTCTAAGGGTAGGTGATCAATGTTATATTCCAGGAAAACCCCTTATAGGGGTTGTCTCACCAAAACAACCCCTGTCTGTATGCACGATTAGGACCCCCTATGCCCTCAGGGACCCCCGCCTCTATGTGCCGGAGAGCCGCTCTGTAAATGCCATTAACACATCCTGCTTTTCATGGCATGAGCATTTCTTGGTGGTGTGGCTCTGAGAAGAACCAATACTGGTGTGTGCAAGTGCCTAAAGTTGCCTGTCTACCAAGAAAAATAAATTGGCTCCCGGTGTGGTCGATCTGCTCCTAAAGACTATATAATAGTTTATCCTTGGCCTCAAATATAAAAATCCCTCATTCCCTTGCGTCATGGCGGTTTAAAAAAAACAAAAACATAAAAAATACGATATCACTTCAACAGACAAAATCTTTTTTTATTCTATGGGTAGTGAAATGTAGCCAGTTACGCTATGCAACCTCCGTGCGCTCTTCGGTGCTTTGGGGGAGTTATAAATAAAATAAACATGTGCTGACAGAAAAGAGCATGACCTGAAGACAACTGGAGCTGCGCTTAGAGCATAGCACTTGACTATTATGTATTCCTGTATAAAGTTGCAATAGGCGAATTTTATAATAACTTATCTGCATGCAACATACAGATAGAGCCAACTGCAACGGAGGCCAAAAGTGTGTGTGTGTGTGTGTGTGTGTGTATATATACACACGCACACACACACACACACACACACACACACACGAAAACTGGCGCTTCATTCATTTCACATTGAAAATATTCATTGGGTTCAGCTGAATCAGCATATTTCAATTTTGCCTTTACAGGTTTGGGCCGATGCACCAGCTGAGCCAACCTGACATTGTTCTTCAGATATACTTCTCCACATTCATATGGTGAAATCCCAAAAACTTTTTTTTATTTTATAAGAATCAATCAATTAATTCTATATAGCAACAAGTATGACCTCTACATGGTAAATTAATCCTGCCCCGCACACAGACATACATCTACATTTATAGAAATGCACCTTATTTCTCACTACTCAGACTATTTAGCCGCATATATGAATAGCAATTCCCCGATTTCTTATTTTCCGTGGTTTACATAGCAATAACAAATTCAGCAGCGCTGTACAGACTGTGTTCTCCAGTTCACAGTCTAAATTAACCAGTATATTTTTCGGGGGTTGTAGGATAAGCCCACACATTCACAGGGAGAATATACTCAAGTTGTCTTTTAGTGGTGAGTCTTCTAATATTCTATGTAGCAGTTTGTTACGGATATCCATTTCTGGAAAAGTGACAAAAGTAGCAGTAACAACTCACAGGGTTTGTCATTCAACTTCCCCAGAATCCTGAACAGCAAATTTGGCCACTGACACATTGTAATTCCCATTTAGTCACATTACTAGGCAGATTTACCCTTTATATGATAGAACACGGACTACAATAGTAGCCATAAGGCCAGAATCACACACAGTTTTGATGCAGTTTTTGGCTCTGTTTTTTTAGCCAAAGCCAGAAAAGGATCCATAAGGATGGAAAGATATAAAGAAAAGACTGATGCATCTCCTTTCTTTTGTGTCCACTCCTGTGTTTGGCTCAAAAAGCTGAGCCAAAAACCGCATCAAAACTGTGTGTGTGTGATCCTGGCCAAAGGGATCGTCAAACAGCTCTGCCAAAAACGCATATAACAGAAAGATCTAGATTGTTAACCAACTTAATAGAATAGGACAGATATTTTTTCATTTTGAAATTATAGAGAGACCTAAAAAAAGGCCATTGAGTGTTTAATAGGTTACCGCGTTATCAGTGATGAAATACAGGCCCCATGCAGACAGCATCTCCGAACCCGTGCCCCCATGGCAACACGTCTTGCTCTTATATTGGCTATTATAATTATATTTGGGGAGATTCATCAAAACTAGTGCAAAGGAGGAGTAGTTCTGACTAGCTTTGGGTAGCTGCTTTCATGTTCCAAAATGGCCTAAAGCCTTATGCCCACGACACCAAAGGTATTGTCTATGGGTCTATTTTATGAATTGTTAAGCACTTCATTTGCCACGGTATAGTGTTTCTGTGAGGCACCATGTTCTCCACCAAGGCTTCTAGAATACCACCGTAATAAGGTATTGGATTCCATGCATAAAATCTGTGAGAAACACAGGTACTGAGCTACACAGAGGTAGAGTATGGGCCCATAATTGGTTCTGGGTGCCATATTTGGGATCTGTGTATTAATGCATGAGGCTGGAATCTGTTTGTCGCTACAGTTTTCCATAATTGTTAATAAATCTCCCCCATAGTGTTCATCCAAATCACCATTTACATTAATGGCGGCATCTCAACAGACTTTAAAGGGTAACTTAACTTCCAGAAAACTTCTGACATGTCACAGTGACATGTCAGAAGTTTTGTTCGGGGGAGGTCTGAGCACGGAGACCCCCACCAATCGCTAAAAGGAAGCATAGTTTCTGAACGGCTTTTCTCGGAAAGCCAAACAAGTGGTGTACGTGCACATAGGCTTTCTATTGAGCCCATACACCAACTGCTCGGTTTTCCGAGAAAAGCCGATCAGAAACCAAGCGTCTCAGAGCTCACACGAGCGCTTCTGCCGCGTGAACGGTGGGGGTCCCAGTGCTCGGACCTGAACTGATCAAAACTTCTGACGTCACTATGACATGTCAGAAGTTTTCTGAAAGTCTAGTTATCCCTTAATGTTTGTGCGTTTGTCCAAATACCCATTCAGCCAATCTCCCGGGTATGAGTAACTCAGCATAGTAGTACGTTTTCTTTTCACATTTATTTCTGGTAGTTTTCCTTCAAGGGAATAAGAGTCTTCCTGTAAATCAACTCTCCAAAGAGAAGTCGGTAAGACTTGTGTATTTTACACATATAGTACATGGTTATACTTTTCAGTAGTTTAACTGTGTACGACTTCATAGTTCACCATGTGATTGAATGAATCATCTCATTGAGAAAGTTCAAGAAGGGCCTTGATGACTTTCTTGAAAAATATAATATTACAGGTTATGAGTTATAGATTCTGGAGATGGGAAGTTGATCCGGGGATTTATTCTGATGGCCATATTTGGAGTCTGGGAGGAATTTGGAGTTTACTTTATGGGGGTTTTGCCTTCCTCAGGATTAACACGGTAGGATTATAGGCTAGACTTAATGGACCTGTGCCTTTTTTCAACATTATCAACTATGTAACTATATAACAAGTCAATTAGGCCCTGTTCACACAGAGTTTTATGACACTTTTTTCTGACGCGGAAACCGCGTCGGAAAACGCGCCAAAACGCCTCTCATTGATTTCAATGGGAGGCGGAGGCATATTTTTCCCCGAGAGCGGTAAAACTGGCTCAGAGGAAAAAGAAGCGACTTGCCCTATCTTCGGGGGTTTACGTCTCTGAGGCAGAGAAAGCTTTTTTTCGCTGCATTTTTTGCCCACGGCGCTCAATCTGCCTGCAAAAAAACTCAGTGTGAACAGGGCCTTACACTGTTTTGCTAAGAATTTCCACAGGTAAGATACAGGCAGCTGCAAATAGTGGCAGGCAGGTTGTGCAAACAGTACACTTTTTCTTTGCACTCTCTCATCCATTGTATCAAACTCCGCATACACAGGAAAAGTTCAGGCAGGTTTTCAGCCATTCACTGACAGCAACAAGCAAGCAGTGGTATTGACAATGACAAGGAATTGAAACGCATAAATGCAGATGACTCCATGTAATTGCGCCTCGAATCCAACCACGTTTGCAGTTTTTGGCGCATTTTAAATTTACTCATTAAAATGTTTGCGCCAGAAAGAACATTGATTTGCGAAATGTTTGCCACGTTGGGTCACAGTCTAAGAACATGGCCGTGGATTTGTTCAGTTGTGAAATGTGCCAGATTTATCACTGACTTGCACTGGTTTTGTGGTGCAAATTACTGGTCTAAAGTATACCACACAATAGGTGGTGTAAAGAAGGGAAAGGAGTCCTGCACCAAATCTATCAAACGACATGCACGTCATTGAAAAATTTGGCACAATGTCAGCCTCGCACCTCTATGCTATCTATTAATCAATCAGCCCAATAGTATATTAGACAATATAACAACTTCATTAAAATAATTTTTAAACTTTATTTAAATAAGACTGAACAAATCCTTTAAAAAAAAAAAGTGCAAGTTTGCAATCTGCAATAGAGTGACAATTCTGCCCATTTCTGCATGCACAACGCTCAATGACCCAGTGAGTATGTGACAGATCTCTTGCATGCCAAGGTGCCCTCTGCAAAGCAAAGCTTCTGTGTGCAAGAGGCTCTTCTTGTGACTAAAGGGTGCTCCTACGGGTGCCCCAGTTATAGGAGAAAATAACATTGTATAAAAATATATGTCTACATATAAAAAGTCTAAAATATCCCCCAAGGGTAAGAAAAAAAAAAAAAAAAACCTTTAAAAAAATATCCGGTCAAAAAAAAATAAAAAAAAATGCAAAAATACATTTGGATAGTCTGATAAATAAACTACCCGACAGGCAAAAATTAATACGCTTCTGGTCACAAAGGACCAACCCGCTCTGGCCATACTTGGTAACTATTAACTATTATTAAGTAAGGAATCTTTTGTTTTAGGCTTAGCAGCTGTGTTTTTTTTTATCCTTTACCATTTGTGATAAGACCTGGAAAAATATTGCAGCCCTTTGTTCAAAATTCATTCGGTCATTGTACAGAATGTTGATTGCCAAAATAATTCAGATCATGTCAACATTGCGCTATTTTCTAACGTCACACATGAGAATGGGGATAGACAGCTGCTTTGGAACTAGAGAGTTCTGACTAATGCAGTGTAAAAATACTCCATTTACCAGCTCACGTTCATTTCTTCCGATGCAATTTATCAGATTTCGTTCAAGAAGACACAACGTGTTACACTGCAAAGAATCAATTCACATTCGTCTCCAATTATTGTACCGTAAGAGTTTGCACTCTGCTACACAGGACAAGTTATACGGGGACAGAATCCATTGGTGCTGCCAAAATCCATTGCACGGAAGAGTCACAAGGATCAGATTTTAGATCAGATTTAACCTCTTATACTCGCAAAAAGGCAAGCACTGTGATGGTGTAATAGAATCGCTACACCGCGGTACACTGCTACAGTATACTGAATCACACTGCAGAAATGATGTGCACTGCACCAGTCCACAGCACTGGCGAACAAAAAGCCATTGTTAATGGGGAAATGACCTCTCAGAAGCGAAACCTCTTAAAATGCAGGCATCATGATATTTTAAGTGACAGAATTAACTATTTATGGGACGTGGCGGTGAAAATTGTTGGAAGCAACAGATAGGAAGTAGAGCACTAAATGCATCATTTGTTTTAGGGCAATAAATCCAGTTACTGATGGAAGCGTGTCCCCAGTATAATTTAAGAATGGGCTATCAGGTGGTCTCTAGGCTGTAAACTTTATTGCCCATTTTATATTATTAGTAGCTTATCACGGCATCAAGCAATTTAGTCAATAGACGGGCAATGGCTATGAGGTTATAAACCAAACTTGGTGGCGCTGTCAGTGTCATTCATACATCAATTAACAGATGGCCGCATTTAACAAAGCAATTAATTTGTGCCATTAGATCCGTTACAAGTACAGTAATTAATTTTTACTTATTTAGCAAAGGTCCTCAATACTCCACACAAGGCCAATAAAATAAAAAAGTGTCTAGAAATAGAGGCAATGCCTACATAAAAATCAGGCTAAATCATCCATCAGTAGCACGGTACATATACTGACAGAATGTGTTATACAAGTATGGGAGTTGTGCAGTGTTTAATGTTTATGAATTTGGCAAGACATTTATTCCTTAGAATAACTACCGCCAGGTAACTTCAGATCATAGCCAAAAAATTTTAAATAAATGAAAAATTGATGTTGGGAGGTAAAGTATAATAACTAAACCATGGAGCAATGGAAGGTGGTGATCTGGACTGATGAATGGCGTTTTCTCTTACATAATGTGGACGGTCAGGGGCATCGCTTACCAGGAGAAGAGATGGCACCAGGACGCAGTATGGGAGGAAGACAAGCCGGTGGAGGCAGCGCGATGCTCTGAATAAGGTTCTGCTGGGAAACCTTCGGTTTTGGCATACATCTGGATCATATTTTGACACACACCACCTACCAAAACATTCTTGTAGACCAAGTACACCCCTTCCTGGCAACAATATTACCTTTTTGACAGTGGCCTTTTTCAGCAGGATAATACACCCTGCTACAATGCAAAGACCTGTATATCCATCACATCTAAGTTCTTAACTCTCTGACACTGAACCAGTCAGGTCCGCCGGACTGACGGATTCAAGACTTAGCAAATCATACAGCTGCTCTGTATACAGAATACAGAGCAGCTGTATCTCAAAAAGTTAAAATTATTTTCAATAAAAACGAATTATAAAGTTGCACCAATCACACTGACTGACATTTTTATTTAAAAAAAAAATAAAAAAAAAGGTTTACATAGCCTTTAATAAATCAAAGTTTTGGTAACAATATAAAATCCCACCATGTTCTACAAACTCTATAGAATAAAACCATGTTAAATAAAATGTCCCATGCTGATAACCAGGCTCAAATCTCAGATTGCTTTTAGCCGCTGGTTGTTGCTCATCCTCTTATAATGTAATATGTCAAAGACTGAGCTCCTCGTAATCCCACATAAACCTGGCCCTATTAACACCTTTCTTAATAATGTTGCTTTGTAAGGATATCAACAGGGTGTTGCTTGTAACACAATCACTGTGTCTCATTATAGTTTCTACTCTTGAATTCAGCGGTTGTAAATCCCATCAAGGTCACCATCTTCTGTATGACTATTCCATCAACATATCTTTATTCTGCATGTCTAGGTATACCCAGTGCTGGATAAACATAGTTCTGTGTCACCAGTAGCTTAAAAGGTCTACTAGAGCTAATCTTTGGGACAATGTCTATTAAAGGGGTTGACTCATAACAGACAACCCCTTTAACACGAGAGCCGCCTTAGCGATCATCTGATCACTGCGGGTCCAGCGCAGTGCAGCAACTGGGAGTACACCTTGATGCAGGATAGCGGCACCGCCACCCTTGACTCTTATCGGGTGAATAACCTTACAACACAGGCCGTAATAAAACTTTATACATTTTTCTGAATCTGTGAAACTTTGTCAGGTCATGTATTACGGCATGGTGGGGGTTTAGGGGACTAAAACGAAGGGACAGGTTCCCTTTAAACTTCAGAAAGCCCCTTTAGAACAACGTTCAGTCTTTGATCACTAAAGAAACAGATCATTTCTGCCACTATCCAGGAGGCGTCTCATAGTTGAGTGATTAGTGGCACTCACATTTACTTGCAATCTAATTTCGCAGAAGACAAGTAACTTCATCCATCTTCTAAGACAAATTCAGTTTGTATTTTGCAAAGCTTTGAAACACCAGCTAAAATAATTGAATCTATTTCATATGTCATCAGTCACTTTAGTATCATTCCATTACAGCCCCTATGGGACATTTAAAGAGGATTCACTGGGGCATCAATCTCAATACAGACTGCCAAGGAACAAGTAACGTGTCAGGATTTAGTTAAAAAGTAAATCAAGGAAATTAATTAACACCTATTTTAGAATTTTAAAATAAATCTAATATGTACAACTATGCTGTGAAAAGGTCTGCCCGTGCGATGGTTTATTCTCAGAAAAATAAGATTAAGTAATTAATCGGTATTTGCATTCTCAAAAATACCTCCGTAAGCCATCATAAAATATATCCACACGATGCAGCTCTGTGCTGCATTATGAGGCTGGATTCACACGAGCATGTTCGGTCCGTAGAGGATGGAACGTATTTCGGCTGCAAGTCCCGGACCTGAAAACATGATTACAGTACGGGACAGTTGTCCCGCAGCGAGGCAGGGACTCCTAGAGTCGTACATAACTATGATGCTAGGAGCCCGGCTCCCTGCAGTGTGTTCGGTCCGGGACTTGCGGCCGAAATACGTTCCGTCCTTTACGGACCGAACATGCTCGTGTGAATCCAGCCTCAGGGTATATCCACACGTAGCGTAAACACTGCGGATTTTCCTGCGACTGATTTAACGGTGGAAAATACAGTAGCAGCAGAGTGGATGAGATTTGAACAAATCTCATCCACACGCTGTATAAAAAATACGCTGGAAAAAGTTTATAAACTCACCTGCCGTGCGGTTATTTTAATCCGCAGCATGTGAATTTACGCTTTGGAATCGCTGCTTTTCTTTTGCAGGTTTTCCCCATTGTGTTCAATGGGGAAGTAAAACCCACACTATATTATAATAGCAGATGTTGCGACTTATGGCAGAAAAGCAAAAAATTGCAGTCCAGAAAAAAAAAAAAAAAAAGGAGGTTATACCTTACCCGGATCTCTATGCTTCTCCATCCAGGCCAGCCTCATGGGATGACGTTTTATCCCATGTGAGTGTTGCAGACCATCACAGGCTCCAGCAGTCACTTGGGATGAAACGTCACCCCAGGAGGCCAGGCTGCAGAACATCAGAGGGACGCGTCACCAGGAGTACAGGTAACTCTAAGCTTTTTTTTATTATTATAACCTGCACAATGCCAAGTGTCGGATGGATTTGTGTAAAGCACGCCGCCACTGGACTCTGGAGCAATGGAATTGTGTTCTGTGGAGTGACGAATCATGATTCTCTATCTGGCAGCATGATGGACGAGTCTGGGTTTGGTGAATGCCAGGAGAATGTTACCGGCCTACAGTTGGCACAATGATGTCACAGTTTGGTGGAGGAGGGATAATGCTATGGGATTTTTTTTTTCAGGGGTTGTCCTCGGCCCCTTAGTTCCAGGGAAGTGAAATCTTAATGCTTCAGCATACAAAGTCATTTTGGACAATTGTTTGCTTCCAAATCTGTGGGAATAGTTTGGGGTTCGGCACTTTTCTGATTCGGCATGACTGTGACCCAAAGCACAAAGAAAGGTCCATAAAGGCATGGTTGGGTGAGTTTGGTGTGGAAGAACTTGACTGGCCCGCACAGAGCCCTGACCTCAACCCCATCAAGCTCCTTTGGAATGAACTAGAACGGAGATTACAAGCCAGGTCCTCTCATCCAACATCAATGTCTGACCTCACAAATGGTCTTCTAGATTTTGGAGTGTCTGTGGTACAACAATTCCCACGGACACTCCAAAATCTTGTAGAAAGCCTTCCCAGAAGAGTGAAAGCTGTTTTAGCTGAAAAGGGGTAGGAGAAATAGCTCCATATTAATATCTATGGATTTAGAATGGTTTGTCAAGAGCTCCTGCAGGTGTAATGTGTAGATATCCCAATACTTTTGTCCATATATAAGGTACGTACACACACCCTTTGTAAGGGTATGTTCACACGAGGTCATTACGTCCGTAATTGACGGACGTATTTCGACCACAAGTACCGGACCGAACACAGTGCAGGCAGCCGGGCTCCTAGCATCATAGTTATGTACGATGCTAGGAGTCCCTGCCTCGCTGCCGGACAACTGTCCCGTACTGTAATCATGTTTACAGTACGAGACAGTTGTCCGGCAGCGAGGCAGGGACTCCTAGCGTCGTACATAGCTATGATGCTAGGAGCCCGGCTCCCTGCACTGTGTTCGGTCCGGTACTTGCGGCGGAAATACGTCCGTCAACTACGGACGTAATGACCTTGTGTGAACATACCCTAACGGTGAAATCCACCACCTTTTCGCAGCAGACCAGAACATGCTGAAGATTTGAATATCCGCAGCAAGCATAAAATCCATGCAGATTCTTTCTTCAGTGCTTACATGGCCAAGTAGTTTGCTGAAGATATCCCATGCAGAATAAGCACAGAAAATCTGCCGCTAATCTACTTAGTGTGAACATAGCCTTAGAGGAAAACTGGTCTGGTTACCCATAGCAACCAGTCGAAGCTCAGCTTTCTTTTTCTAATCTGCATTGGAAGAAAGGAACATCAAGTCTGATCGGTTGCTATGGGCATTACGTCCACTTTTTCTCTGACAGTTTTCATACATGCAGCTCAACGTAGTTTTTACATAATCATATTAGGCGCTACATATTTTGTTTTTTTTTTGCACAATTTTTTTCCCAAAAGTAACCTAGGTACTTCTTCTTTTTATACAATCAAACTTCCTAGGTTCTGGTCTGTCTCCTAGGAGAAATAGAACAAAAACACTTGTGCTATAAGCCACAGTCCTCGAGAGGTTACGGAAGTGGCTGACGATGACGTAGAGTCAGCAATACTGAGAAATGTGTCTTATCAGAAAGACTTCAAAATAAGTCTTAAACACGCCAAACCCACTTGAATTTGTCGGTGTTGTGAGCCGATACCTGAACCTACAGTCTTGTAAACAGAGAACACGTTATTTCATAGTTCCCAACATTTCAAGGGACACGTTACTCTATGAACAACCCAACATTTTATGCAGTCAAATAGTTTTTTACTTACCAATTGCTACAATAATCTAAATATAAAAAAATTAAATAAAATAAAAAATTGTGGCCAACTAAGAAGAAATGATGAAATAATAATCCACAGATAGGAGACAGATGGGCACTGCCTCAATATAGTAACTTTATTAAAGAGGTTGTCTTTTTTTCTATATGCCCTATTAGGGTTTATGTATGGGACCCGCTCTCTTAGCCAGAACGGAGAGCCACTCGCAAAGAGCGGCTCTCACTTTGGCATACCTGACTTACACATGTCTTACGTGAACGGCTATTCATTTATATGGCTGCCATGTCAACTTACATATCCCCTACAGTGGTCGCTGCTGGGGGAAGGTATGGCTGGAGATTTTCAGCTGTTGTCGCTGGAAGTTCTGGTGATCACCGGGCCGCTTCAATTAAAAAGAGGATCGTCATTAAAAACATACCAGGGGCAAAGAGGGATTTGGGGCAAAAGTAGCGCCTGTCCTTGCCCCCCCCCAAAAAAAAAGATTGACACCTTAGGTATGAACTTTATACATGTTTTATCCTGTGCTGCTGGTTATTCCTATGCGATGTATTAAGTAATTAAACTGCTGTTCATGCTGTACCCTATATTGTTACACACTTCCTTAAATTAAAGAGAAGCAATTACGTAAGAATGACAGAAATGGCCTAACGTTTTCCTGCCCCGTCCGCAATGTTAACGTACAGTATAAAATATAGTAAGAATAAGAGTAAGAATATTTCATAGTAATGATATATTGTAAAATAATCTTTTGTGCAGGAAGAATACAACATAATTTCCAGAAATAGAGAGTGGAAATGAACGGTCATGATCGCTCCGGTATTGCTTTTTCCATTGACAACCTGACACCAGTTTAGCATGAGAACGATTTAACAAAAAGGTGGTGTATACCCAATAATTTTTATAGCATTCATCCCTATTTTTAAAGTGGTTGTACAAGATTAGAAAAAGGGGTCTGCTTTCTTACAAAAACAGTGCCACACCACTCCACAGGTTCTGTGAGGTATTGCAGCTAAGCCCAATTCTCTTCAATGGCTTTGGCGCTGTTTTTGGATGAAAGCAGCCATGTATTTTTAATCCTGTACAATCCTTTTAAGTCAAAGTATCTGTATTTGCAGTGTGTTTAAATACAAACTATTGTTACCGCATGAACGGATGGATGACTACTGCTATTCACAAATCCAGTTAGGGTCAGTTCACACGGCTGAATTTTTGTGGTGGAATCTGCCGCAAGTCTGCCTCCCATTCATTTCAATGGGAGCCAGACGCTTTTTTTTTATTGCTAACTGATTTTTTCAACTAGCGGGAAAAAGAAGCGTCCTGCCGGATCTTCAGGCGGATTCCACCTGAACCTTCTGTTGAAGTCAATAAGAGGAGGAATCTTCCTGTCGACAGCAGGAAAAATTCCGCGGAGGATTTTGTGGCGGGAACCGCCAAGCAAAATCCCCCGTGTGAACGGACCCTTATAGTGAATTCGGTAGTCACTGACCCCCTCCCCACGCCATATGAAGCTGCAATTCTGCTTTCAAATTCCTCCTCCTTCCACTAATGTCTATAGACTCCCATGTTACACTGAAAATTTGTAAGGTTAGTTATAATCACTTTTCAGAGAAAACTTTCTATAATATATGGACACATCTGTGCTCGGTCATAAGAAGACACAGCTCTCATAACTGTAGTGTAACTGTAACGAGACGTGCAACAGTGTGTTCATACATAACAAGGGTAGATTTTATGAACTGGAAGTATATAGTCAAGGTTCCTATTGAATGACTGCAAGTAGATACTGAAAACCATGAGGAATTGATACAGAAAGTTTATTCGAAATTATGTAACTCTCCATGATACAATGAATGACTTATTTGCTGTAACTGGAATACCCCATTAACAATGGGCACCAATGAGGTGCCCAAAAAAATGCCAGATTTCAGGTATCCTCCACAGATACAGCAGAGCCGAGTTTGTCGCCTGGTGGGCTTGTGATTTTATACAGGAATGTAGGCTTGCTTACCGCATTATCTTAACTCATGGAGTTATCACAAAACTCTGCACTAGGATAGAATTGTTCATTTCCCAACTCTGTTTTGACAGATATTTTCCGGAATCAGTTGTTTTACACAAACACACAAAAGATCACCAAGACACACCATGAAATTGTGATATGAAAAGACTTCACACTCTTACTACACATGGGGATTCTGGAGCAATGAGAGTTTATTTAGCTACAATTAGGCCTCATGCCTATGAAATGTTCATTTTGGGTCGTGAAAAAAATTCACAACAGGGAAATGTATATATTTTGAAGGCTGCATAATATTGTGTGGTGTGCCATATGTCGGACCTTGTTTTCTACTAAAAGAACTGAAAACATACAAAAGAAAAAAACTAAGATATTAATTTTTTATGCAGATTGCCTGTCATGTTGGACAAGCAGTCCGATCTGTGGGTCTCATGTTATAGAACAGGAGGAGCGGAGCAGATTGACATAGTTTTGTGGGGAAAGATTCAGTAGAACTTGTAATTTAAATCTCTGCTCATTCTGGGCTTTGAAGTCCAACGGACGGTCCTACTCAGTGATTGACAGATTTTCTGCAGGCAGGCTCACACAGGGAAGGCTGTCAATAATTGATTGAAACCGCCCACTGGACTCCTAAACTCAGAATGAGAAAAATCGAAGTGAATAAAATACAACTTATACGGAATCTTTTCCCACAAAGATGTATATCAATCTTCTCAGCTCCTCGTGCTATAGAACATGCTGCCTCCAGATTGGACTGCATTCTTAAAGTGACAGGTTCCCTTTAAAACCCTGTGTATAGCATTTTATCTTTATAGGTTAGGTATGCATGGCCCCATTGAAATGTATGGCAAAAAAAACAAACGCTATTGCTATTATCTTTAATGCATGAATATGCGTTTCAACACAGAACCGGTGTCTTTATCAGGCCAAAGGCATCAAACATGTCTTATTTATACACATGCTGGGCAGGATCACAAAATTAGAAGTGAACCAAAAAAAATACGCCGAAAACTCAAATGGCACAACGGTCAGTGACGTTATCTGGGACCGGGTAATAATTCATACTATGTCAATTAAACATAAAAAGTAACACTTACTATGTTGTATTATAATTGTATTGTTAAAGACACATTGGCCTGATGAAGACACATGTTCTGTGTTGAAAAGCAAAGCCATGCATTAAAAATCTTTAAAGATATTACCAATACTATTAATACTCCTATCAGTAGCGCTTTCTATTATATCCATCTATTTTTTGTTTATTTGCCGTCTTTGTCATGGTACCGGTTTTTGGATTGGAGAGCTGCAGCTGACTTTAACAACTATATGCGTGCATCAGTGTTGTACCTGAACTGTACAGCTCCCATAGGTGTGCGTAACTGCTTCGCCTTACATTTTATTCATCCGATCAACCAGGTTTATCTTGCATTATGTTTCTTTTTTCTCTTTTTAGGTATTCCATTGAAATGTATGACCTCTGTATTAGGGATTTCTGTGATCCCAAATACGGTCTACATGAGGCCTAAATATTATATTACAATATAAACATATGGGAGTATTGAATCACATGAAGTCTCTTATACGATATATGCTCCATCAGATGCCGTATAGATGCGGTTTCAGTGCTTCTAGTGGCAATAAAGTGCAATTTTTGGCACCCAGTACGTAACAATACTCACTGCGATTTTGACGGTCAGGTGCATGTGCAAAGGAGTTATCCCATTAAGACCACAAGTTCGCCAGAATGGGATCTGCTCTTATAGAGCATCTTGGGCGACCCATCCCTATGAAGTTAATTTGGCCATATAGGGCAGATCTCAAATAATTCAGAACAGATTAGTGTGCAGCATTTTTTTATTTTGAGCAAACAAATCCCTCAATGTGATAGAGAGATCTAATGTATAAATGTCATTTGACTAGGGACACCATGGGCCTGGGAATGAGAGGAGAACATATTCATATTCCTGGTAATAATAAAAATAGGGAAGAAAGACACTAAAACTCCACAATGAATACACAAAAACAGTTGATCAAGGTAAAGACAAGTACGAAGCAGGAATCCATACGTCTATATACAGCCAGGTAACCCTGTCTGCTCCTACTGACTTATGTATATAATACACACACGAACAGGAAGGCTCTAGGGCACAATCGGCAGTAAACTATTTATCAGCCAAAATATTTTCATGTTGCTGCAAAGCACACATAGGCGATCAGGTGCTTTATAATAAGGACTGCTATAGATTGAAACAAACATATATTATGGACTGACCCTTTTAGCCCTAAGAGCGATCTATCCAGTCTATGGTTTGCTGATCTACTCACCTAGCAACAGCTAACAATGTGAAAATCTCAATAGCAGTATGTGTAATTATTAGATCACCCAGCTTCTAAAGAGATCAATTACAATATTAGTTATATTAGGGTATTGCCAATTCATTTGCATTGGTTCAACAAAGGTAAACAGATAACCTAAATAGGTGGTTTCATCATATCATAGAGGAGGATAACCCACCAGGGAATGCCAACACCCAACTGTCAGATTATGCATAGATTTCCAGGAGGAATAACAGAGGGACGGAAGAATGCAAAAGATGCGCTGAAATTTTTATTTTATGGTGAATTCAAGTATTTACCAAAACACACGTCAGGAGAGCTCCTGGCATATTTTGAGGTGCTTGTAAAAATGAATATTTCGAACACTGGTTTGTATGTCAAAAAGCCCAAGACTGTATGAAAACAGGTACAAAATGCTTTTATATGGCATTGATTTTATGCCGTACCACAAGATAATAAAAAAAAGAGTCTCCTCGAGGCTCTCTCCAAATAATGTCACTGACAGTTAGGACTTTAGATCTGTAAACTACGGGAATCCTGCCACATATACAGTTCATCCATTCATCCCGGACAATAAGTACAACGTTTTCTACAAGTTCAACTAATGTTTTTCCTTCAGTGTAAAATTCTAAAAACATCCAAACAACTAAAAACAATCAAAGATCAAACAATGTAGAATTAAGGAACCAGTAAGATCTTTACAGTGAGCGGGAAGGACATACATTCAGAGTCTACCGTCAATGTCTACTGAATGTTTCCTTAGGCTGGGTTCACACGAGCGTGGCGTTTTTGCGCACGCAAAAACACTGCCTTTTGCGTGTGCGCAAAAAACACTTAACAGCTCCGTGTGGCAGCAGCATATGATGCGCGGCTGCGTGCTTTTCGCGCAGCCATCATTATGACACTCCATTGGGATGTTTGTAAACAGAAAAGCATGTGGTGCTTTTCTGTTTACATTCATCCTTTTGACAGCTTTTGCGCGAATCACGCAGTTCGCACGGAAGTGCTTCCGTGCGGCATGCGTGGTTTTCACGCACCCATTGACTTCAATGGGTGCGTGATTCGTGCAAAACGCCGAAAGAACGGACATGTCGTGACTTTTTTTCAGCGGACTCACACTGAGCAAAACTCACGCACATGTCCGCACGGCCCCATAGACTAATATAGGTCCGTGCGACGCGCGTAAAAATCACGCGGGTTGCACGGACGTAATTCCCGTTCGTCTGAATAAAGCCTTAGGTCTAGAATGAAAGAAACCGAACCACAATGAACATTTCTAGAGGACCTATGTAGTGGCAACAAAAATCTCAAGAGCCAGGTAGCAAATTCATCGAAAAAAATGAAACATTTTTTTGTTGTTCTGTTGATGTCTCATTGTCTGGCCATTATTGTGTTGAGGTCTCATTGTCTGGCCATTATTGTGTTGAGGTCTCATTGTCTGGCCATTATTGTGTTGAGGTCTCATTGTCTGGCCATTATTGTGTTGAGGTCTCATTGTCTGGCCATTATTGTGTTGAGGTCTCATTGTCTGGCCATTATTGTGTTGAGGTCTCATTGTCTGGCCATTATTGTGTTGAGGTCTCATTGTCTGGCCATTATTGTGTTGAGGTCTCATTGTCTGGCCATTATTGTGTTGAGGTCTCATTGTCTGGCCATTATTGTGTTGAGGTCTCATTGTCTGGCCATTATTGTGTTGAGGTCTCATTGTCTGGCCATTATTGTGTTGAGGTCTCATTGTCTGGCCATTATTGTGTTGAGGTCTCATTGTCTGGCCATTATTGTGTTGAGGTCTCATTGTCTGGCCATTATTGTGTTGAGGTCTCATTGTCTGGCCATTATTGTGTTGAGGTCTCATTGTCTGGCCATTATTGTGTTGAGGTCTCATTGTCTGGCCATTATTGTGTTGAGGTCTCATTGTCTGGCCATTATTGTGTTGAGGTCTCATTGTCTGGCCATTATTGTGTTGAAGTCTCATTGTCTGGCCATTATTGTGTTGAGGTCTCATTGTCTGGCCATTATTGTGTTGAAGTCTCATTGTCTGGCCATTAATGTGTTGAGGTCTCATTGTCTGGCCATTATTGTGTTGATATCTCATTGTCTGGCCATTATTGTGTTGATGTCTCATTGTCTGGCCATTATTGTGTTGATGTCTCATTGTCTGGCCATTATTGTGTTGAGGTCTCATTGTCTGGCCATTATTGTGTTGAAGTCTCATTGTCTGGCCATTATTGTGTTGAAGTCTCATTGTCTGGCCATTATTGTGTTGATGTCTCATGGTCTGGCCATTATTGAATTTGATTCGCTGTAGTGCTCTAGCTAGCTCCCGAGGTTTACAGTAATATGTTCATCCGTATACATACATGGACTAGCTGAATTCACATCAATCAAGTGTCCTTTCATTTTTTGGGGGGGGCACTAAATAAAGAACAGAACCCTAGGCTGCCCATCTTGTGCTACCTGGAAAGGAGCTGCTCTGGACAAACTTTTGACGTGACTAAGAGAGGTCACACAATGTTCTATTTTTTTGGGTAGTTTTTATCAAAATCTGTGGACTTTTTTTTTATGCCAGTCAAAAGTATAAAATTGTTTACTTTAAGTGGACAAACGTTTCACTTCATACTTCATTAGGACACAACAAGGTGCACATTCCACAATCTGTACACGGTTTGTTTCCTCCTTAATGCTATGACAGATTTTTGGCACTCCTTTAGCTTAGGTAGGTTTCCTTATTTTTAGTTTACTGTGGCTGTATTACATTTCTGTGGCACACGGTAATATTCTATCTTTACACGTTCCTCATGTGAAACATTGTCCTTCAAGAACTAGAAATGGGGAGTGTAGATGGAAAAATACAACACATTCTACGGAGTGTGGGCACGTTCTGTACGGATGATGTTTTTGGGTTTGTATAGCCACTATTTGTTCACCCTCCCATACCAGGCAATATCCTTATGTTCATTAGATAGGAACATCTAGGAGTCCAAAACTGAAAAAAAACCAATGTCTTGAATTAAGGGGTCAGGACCTCGAATGAGAAAATATGCATGCAATAATGCACATAATTATATTTGCAACAATGAGAATTATTTTCCTCGTAGAAGATCGTTCCCATTCCTTAATATATCATTTTATGCATGTTCCTCTGCAGAGCAGCATCCAGATAGATAAAAATATAGGAACACTGGTTGTGTTTGGGTAAAACCTCCCATCGGTGGCCAGCTTAGAAGGACCTGCCAGTTCTCTTGACATATCGGCTTTAGTAAACACTTGCATTCCTCTAAAAATAACTTTTCTGTAGCATCTTTTTTTTTTAGAACTCTGCATTGCACAGTCCTCTGTTATTACTCCTACAAATGTATAAATATATTGACAACTGGGTGTTACCAGTTGGGGGTGTGTTCCTAGACAGTGTACACTGTCCAATCAGTGTTGACAGTTAAGACTGTCTAGGGACACACCCATTTGACAAGGGGCATGGTAACACCCAGTTGTCAATTTAATAATACATTCCTAGGAGGCAAATAACAAAATAATTGTACAACGCGAAAATTCTAAGGAAAGATGTTCTAGAATTGTTATTTTATGGCCAATACAAGTCTTTACTAAAATAGACATGCCAGGAGAGGTGACAGGTCCCCTTTAATATAGACTATGTTAAAATTCCTGCGCACTGATCTCAAACACAACAGAGAGTAACATATTATTCACACACTAGTCTATAAACATCAAATCCAGGAGTGGACATACCATTGATGCAACCTGTGCAGCTGCACAGGGAGAAGGTAAGGGGGGCCACTGTCACCTTAAAGGAGCATTTTTCTGTCTATTAAATTGAATGTAAATGCCTGAGCCAATTAATTTTATGACTAAAATCACTCATACAGAGACATAAGAGGGGGATTTATGACGAGATATTGGAGAGCAAGGGGCTAATATACTGTTCTTGCACAGGGGCCCTTACCTGCCTGTGTCCGGCCCTGATTAAATACATTAATAAGGATCTACTGTAAATATGTATAAATGTGGATAAAATAACTGTAGATTTCAGAATCCAGACAGATCACTACAGGAGCTAGCTTGATTTTTGTAAGTAACCAGGCGCTAAGAACTTTCATGGACGTCAATAAAAAAAAAATGTCCAGGCGCAGTTTGTATCTGGTTCCTTGGATTTGTCCAGCCTTGATGTAACCTGTCCACATGAATACGTATAATAAAACAAACCATCCTCCTTCCCGCAGCTACGGTGATCAGGGACTAAGTTACAATAATTGGCATGGAAGACCATAAACTTTAGATATTTGGCAGATCCTACCAGAATTGTCCGGATTTGCCAACAAATAAATCATGTCTATGGGCAGCTTTAGAGCACAGCATGAAGAATTAGTGAAATCCAGTCATGTAGGCAAGTATTATGGTAATTGGAGAATAAATGAATTACACATAATGTTTGGTCAAGTGTTTCACAATTATTACTATGTACCGTGTGTATGTTTCTATATGAAAAACTTTTGAATAGTTTTTGTCAAAATCGCGATCAGACACTTTGGTATCTGCTTCACGGGGAAAAGAGAATTGGACAGTTTTTAGATTTCCTGTCCATCGCTATAGTTTCCTCCTCCCCACCTTATACGTTCACTTAGAATAATGCACGTATTCAGCCAAGTCAAAGATGAATGCTATTAGATGGATCCAGGGCCCGACGGATGAAAACGGCGGTCGTGTGCATGGGGTCTAAGTGTCAGTACTTTTAATTCCCCAGATTTTTATAATGGAAGGTGTAAAAATCTCAACAGCTTACTGATGCCACTGGGGGTGGGGAGGGGGGGGTGTCATCTGTATACTGCTCCCATTGAGGTCAACAGAAATTTACAGATATATTCAGAATGGACCACTCAGCTGTAAAAGCATTAACAGAGATTTTCACAAGAAAGTGAGGAAGAATGGAGAATCAGTGCAACATTAATACAAAAACCGAGCACCGTCTATTAAATCATTTTATATAATAATATTATAAAAACAGTCATTTTAATTATTTTCGCGGTTTTCTAGAAAAAATAAAAAACATACAAAAATCAAGAGGCAAACTCGTGTATTCTCAAACAAGAATCAGCACCTCTGCCCTGTGAGTCTATGAGCAGAATACAGGCTACCATTGCAACATTGTGGGATATAAGGTAAGTAGGATTGGGTAGATGTACTCAAAATAAGGCAAAAACATAAGTATTTATATCTAGCTTTGACTTTTTCATTTGAAAATACATCCAACTGTTAGGCTTTGTTCACATTAGCAACATGACTTCCATTTATATCAGAGCTATGCCGGATACATGTTCGAACCAATACCAACAAATTCTCTCCTTTGACATATAATGGGATCAATCAGGTTTCCGTCTTGGAACAGGTAATTTTGATTGCAAAAATAGCACTGCCAGAAAAAATACCTGAAGCCCACACAGACTAGCAATAAAGCCAGTGTGAATAGAGCCTTACATCCAACATCATGCCTGACGATATATTTGGATTCATTGTATGATAACCGTATGCACGGACTCAACAAACTAATTATACAACATATAAACCAGTAATACAAATCGAATTATAATGCACATGAGAAATCAGGGGAATGCTAGCCTCACGTTAGCCAAAATAGTGACCATAAGCATAATGTTGTCGGCACAAGCCTCTAACGCTCAGTTCCTCTAGTGAGATCCGATGAAGATCACACCCAATCCTATGTACTAATGACAAACGCCACACTTACACTGAGCTACCGTCACCAACACCATAAGAACGGGGGTGGGACAAGTGAAAAAAAACAAGAGTGTTAGAACACAAACACCTTACAGTATGAGGGAGGACCCACAACTTTCTTGATCTTGCAAGATAAGAGGTTGGCAGGTGATGGTGTGAGCCGTTGTCAGGAGATACACCCAATGCCACACACCGTTACACATGGCAGAGAGAAGCCTGTCATTACGAGAAAAGGCTTGAACTATCTATTCGGGACAGATGTGGTCTGTGTGAAGTTGTGTAACTTGGGTTAGTTTGTTTAGGGTCATAGTAGGTTGTGGTGAAGTCACAAGTGCTACGCAATATTAATAAAACTAAAATATACAGCTAAAAATTTCTTAAAACATCTCACATGTACGAGATATGCGCCAGTGCCTAACTTATAATAACTTTTGGCGCCTGTGTGTGTATATTCGTATACGTGTGCCCTGATCAGTTTACATTCCATGGAGAATCCGGCTGCCAGTGGTGTGCTGAATATTTACCACACAGATGCCCAGAGCCTTGAACTAGGATATTAGGAATACGTGAGATACCCACACAAGGCAGAGGTGCCATAGAGTAGATAATACTCCTGGGAATACAATCTATTATATCACTAGGAACCAGCATTTCAAGAAAATTAGCTCTCAGCAGGGAAATAACTACTTAAAGGACCCACGGTGCTTTAGGCGCCTATTGTAACCTTAATATCCCCATCATGCTCTTATTATCGATTGCCGAGGAAGGAGCAGGCGTGTAATATTCTAGGAGCTTTTACATTAATGGCAACCTGTCACGTTGAAAATTTAGTCCAATCTATGGTCAGTGTGTTATAGAGCGCGAGGAGCTGAGCAGGTGGAGGTTTATTTTTGTAGCAAAAGACTCTGGATAACCGGTCATTTATTGATGTAAACCTCTGCTCATTCTGGACTTAAGAGTCCAGTGGGCGGACCTACTCAGTGATTGACAGCTATCTCTGTAATCATTCACAGAAAGCTGTCAATCACTATGTAGGACCGCCCACCGGATTCCTAAGCCCAGAATGAACATAGGTTTACATGAATAAATTCCAAGTTATACTGAATCTTTTAATACAAAAATATACATCCACCTGCTGAGCTCCTCCTGCTGCTCTATAACAAGCTGACTACACTTTCACATGACAGGTTCCCTTTAAGAATAATACAATAACATCCCAAATCTAGAGCAAGAAAGTCTCAACCACCAATATAATGATATAGACACTGATACAATGTTATGACAATGCCCAGTGTTTGTATTACGCTATGGGTTGCCACATAAATGACAATAGTCATATATTGATAGATTGCATTCTGGTAATTATTGGGTTAGCCCACAATTTGGCTGCCTCCATATTTATAAATAATATTAAAGGGGAACTGAACAAAAAAAAAAAAAAAAAATCACACTACTATATGTAGTCGCCCTGAGAGCATATTGATCCTCACAGATGTATTATGAATAGTGTTACACAATGTGGATCTGTGCTTCTCCATCACCAAGAGCAAAATATGACAGCAAATAAAAGTATGACAGAAAATCCGCTCACCTTGATAATACTACTCCTCCGAGGCAATCCGTGCTTGTCCACTCTGTCAATGCCAGGGCTCTCAGGCTGCGCAGATCCACTGTCATCTCTGCCATCTGTGCGGGCACAATCTCCATTGGACACACCGCTGCTAGAAGTATTCTCAATTTTGCACTTTCCTCCATTACTCTCACCACTTCCTCTGTCGCCATTGCTAGTAGTTAAAGGTAATTTACCGTTTGAAGAATCTAACGGCAAGGGCACACTACCCTCGCCAGCACTTCCACCTCCCCCACCTGGTTCTGCCATGAGGCTGTCAGCAGCAGAGCCTGTTCTGGAACGACTCTTACTTCTTCTTCTTCCTCCTCCTCTTCAAGATCAGCTTAAAGCAATGTAATCACAGCCCCGTCCTTCCTGATGGCGATACCGACTCATCAACTGTCATGTGTGAACATATAAGATTATATTACTAAATCCAATCCTCAGCATTGGTTACCTGAAATAATGAAACAAACTGTGTTAAGAATTGAAAAGGCAACTACTTGGACATTACAATTCATCATGATAATAAATGGTTACTGCACACCAAAAACAATAAGCAGTAATGCAAGCCTTGTATTTTTATTCCTCTGGAGGTCTTTTGAATGCTTTGTAGATTTCAGGAGTAATGTCTTTAAGAATGGCAGTGGCACTTCTTACCAGGGATGTGCCAAATGGACACATCATTACATGGCAGGTGATGTCACACACATGTACACTGAGCCTCACACTGTACACATGCGAAACACAGCACATGTACATGAAGACCAGGGCACATTACTGTATGTACATCACACATCACACAGCACATGTACATGAAGACCAGGGCACATTACTGTATGTACATCACACATCACATATTACACAGCACATGTACATGAAGACCAGGGCACATTACTGTATGTACATCACACATCACATATTACACAGCACATGTACATGAAGACCAGGGCACATTACTGTATGTACATCACACAACACATATTACACAGCACATGTACATGAAGACCAGGGCACATTACTGTTTGTACATCACACAACACATATTACACAGCACATGTACATGAAGACCAGGGCACATTACTGTTTGTACATCACACAACACATATTACACAGCACATGTACATGAAGACCAGGGCACATTACTGTATGTACATCACACAACACATATTACACAGCACATGTACATGAAGACCAGGGCACATTACTGTTTGTACATCACACAACACATATTACACAGCACATGTACATGAAGACCAGGGCACATTACTGTTTGTACATCACACAACACATATTACACAGCACATGTACATGAAGACCAGGGCACATTACTGTATGTACATCACACAACACACATCACATATTACACAGCACAACACACATTGCAAAGGACATCAAACACCACATCACACATGACATTGCACAGGACATCACAACACATCACACATTGCACAGGACATGACAAATCACATATTACACAGCACAACCCTTCACACATTACAGCATCACATCAGACATTACAACACAGCCCATCATACATTACACAGGACATCACATCACATATACACAAAACTCACATGACATTAAGTCACAAGGCTCATACTCTGTATTACATAGTGATGATCACACATGTACATAACATATAAAGAGGAAAATACTGCACACTTCATATCACACACAGGCAGAGCCAGCACATCAGACCGGGGGCTCATCCTCTACATGACAGACACTACACACATGCACAGCCAGGCGTCTCCCCTTCCTATATCGCCAGTCCAGTCACTACATGACAGCTGTACAGGCTTTGTGTGCTGCCGTGCGGTATGTGCATCTCCCTCGGACGTGTACACACCATATGCTGCTAGTAGCTGCAGAGGTGTCACTAGTCCTCACTGATGTCACCCAGCAGCACGTATGTAATCCTGACTACTGTCACACACAACGTGCGATGAGCTCCAGTCAGTGGCTGTCACATGCACAGTGCCGTATACGTGTGTGTCAGGGTGTGTACGGGCTGCACAATCACACAAGTTACATGTAGCGGATACATCCATGTACATGACTAGTGCATGCAAATACAGCAGCGCCCCTCACCCATTAGCGACTTACCCTGATTCCCGGACTCCCCGGGCGTAGCAGCAGCCGCTACCACCGGCACCCTGAGCAGCCTCTGCACTGCCGGGGTGAAACCACAACACCCGTGCAGGGCGGGGCTCCCCTGCCAATCACTCTGGTAGTTAGACACTCATTGGTTTCCGAACAAACCCGTGAGCGTGCTCGCCACGCCCACCTGTCAGCGCGAGGACACGCCCACCTGCGTCCCCGGTGATATTTCTGGGTGATTTGCTGCATCTCTGGGTAAGAGGAGAGCGGGCGTAATAGTCAGTCCAGTGCCGCTATACATTTATATTGCACACTACCTTCATGTTTATTTGGCAAGTGAAAAAATAAAATAATGGGACTAAGAACTTTAATAATAATTCACAATTGGCATAAGGCTGAGGCTAAACGGCGACAAAAGTTGCATGCGAGTCGCATAAGACTTCCACTTCTGTGTTTGGCTTAAAAAAAAAAAAAACAGCCAAAAACTGCATCAAAACTGCGTGTATGCACCTAGCCTAAGGGCAGGGGGCAACACTCAGACGTTCTGTAGTGCAGTGTATAGGAATACATTCAGTCGCGTGTACATGCAACTTTCTTGAGATTTTTATGTGACTATTTCACAATAAAATTAGACAGACATGGTGGTGGGACACAGACTGCAACAGCTTCTATTGTTGTGTTCGGCGGTCTCACGCACAACATGAGCTCAACCCATATGCAACTTGTGATTCCAGGAACACCCACAAGACCTCCCAGAAATTCACACTTCTGGGTACATATACATACACTCCACCCAGGGCCGATTCTAGATTTTCTGCCGCATGAAGCGAAAATTGAAATTGCGCCCCCCCCCCCAGGCTGTTTTACATCACTATCATCCTCAAATTCATTCGTTTGCGCCGTTGCCTTATACTTCCCTGGCATGCGTGGTGCAGCTCAGGTCCTCAACTGGCAACTTCATTAAATAGTACCCGCAAAACGCCAGTGTCATCGTCTACAGTGAAGAGGCGACTCCGGGATGCTGGCCTTCAGGGCAAAGTGGCAAAGAAAAAGCCATATCTGAGACTGACTAATAAAAGGAAAAGATTACTATGGGCAAAAGCACACAGACATTGGACAGAGGAAGATTGGAAAAAAGTGTTATGGACAGACGAATCGAAGTTTGAGGTGTTTGGATCACATAGAAGAACATTTGTGAGACGCAGAACAACTGAAAAGATGCTGGAAGAGTGCCTGACGCCATCTGTCAAGCATGGTGGAGGTAATGTGATGGTCTGGGGTTGATTTGGTGCTGGTAAAGT
Source organism: Rhinoderma darwinii (assembly GCF_050947455.1). Taxonomy (NCBI): domain Eukaryota; kingdom Metazoa; phylum Chordata; class Amphibia; order Anura; family Rhinodermatidae; genus Rhinoderma; species Rhinoderma darwinii. The sequence goes on from NC_134691.1 coordinate 285,152,232, forward strand.
GGGAGATTTGTACAAGGTAAAAGGGATTTTGAATATGGAAGGCTATCACTCCATTTTGCAGCGCCATGCCATACCCTGTGGACAGCACTTGATTGGAGCCAATTTCATCCTACAACAGGACAATGACCCAAACCACACCTCCAAATTATGCAAGAACTATTTAGGGAAGAAGCAGGCAGCTGGTATTCTATCTGTAATGGAGTGGCCAGCGCAGTCACCAGATCTCAACCCCATAGAGCTGTTGTGGGAGCAGCTTGACCGTATGGTACGCAAGAAGTGCCCATCAAGCCAATCCAACTTGTGGGAGGGGCTTCTGGAAGCATGGGGTGAAATTTCTCCCGATTACCTCAGCAAATTAACAGCTAGAATGCCAAAGGTCTGCAATGCTGTAATTGCTGCAAATGGAGCATTCTTTGACGAAAGCAAAGTTTGAAGGAGAAAATTATTATAAGTGTGAGTTTTCATGGAAAACACAAAATTGTCTGGGTGACCCCAAACTTTTGAACGGTAGTGTATATATATATATATATATATATGTATATATATATATATTTACACACACACACACACACACACACACACACACACACAACACCAGAGCCAAGCTCAGTACATATACACGGTGCCAGAACAAAGCTCAGTGCATATATACAGTACCAGAACAAAGCTCAGTATATATATATATATATATACACACACACATACATCAGAACCAAGCTCAGTATATATATATAAACACACCAGAACCAAGCTCAGTACATATATACCACACCAGAACCATGTTCAGCACATATATCCAATACCAGAACCAAGCTCAGTACATACAGTATATATATAGTATCAGCATAAATACAGCTCAGTACAGAGATGATTTGCAAATTCAGTGTAACCCCTGCCGTGTAGGTTTGTACGGCATCAAACTACAGCTCCCAGCATGGCCCGAACAATGGTAAGGATATGCTGGGAGTTGCTGTTTCACAAAAAAAAAGCAGACCACCCATCATCTTGTTGCAGATCATTCAGTGACTACAGTACTGATTGGAGGCAGAATAAACATTTACATTGAGTGACTCACAGGATACGACTTCTCTGATGCTAGCCGTTCTTTTTCTCATTTCTTCTCCATCCGTTCCAGACCTCTATGATGACTTCTCCCAGCCACGGCCCATTTCTGCAGTTTGCCGCTCAGAGATTTCTTCAGCTTCTCACTTTTCAAACATTTCCGCACCTATAAACGAAGTTAAAATTCTCATGGTGCCACACACTATGTCCCTAAATATAAGAGTATGTGCACACGACCTATTTTCAGGCGTAATGGAGGCGTTTTATGCCTCGAATTACGCCTGAAAAGATGGCTCCAATATGTCGGCAAACATCTGCCCATTGCTTGCAATGGGTCTAACGATGTTCTGTGCAGACGAGCTGTAATTTTATGCGTCGCTGTCAAAAGACGGCGTGTAAAATTATGCCTGCTTCAAAGAAGTGCAGGAAACTTCTTGGGACGTAATTGGAGCCGTTTTTCATTGACTCCAATGAAGAACAGCTCCAATTACGTCCGTAAAAGACGCCGTGAAAAACGCGAGTACATGCAAAAACGTCTGAAATTCAGGAGCTGTTTTCTCCTGAAAACAGCTCCGTAATTTCAGATGTATTTGGCGTTGTCGTGTGTACATACCCTAATAGCGCCATACACTGCACCTCTAATTATAATAGTGCCATACACTGTGCCCATGAGTATAATAGCACCATACATTGTGTCCTACACACACACAGTGCCCCTGTAAATAGAGCCCCCTTTAGATATTGACAACCTATAAATAACAGAAGGTACATACCCGGTAGTAACGTGTGATATGGATACTAGGTACTACTTCAATATACAACCAATCTCTATAACCATAGTTCTAAAAATGAAATAACAAAATGAGAATATCAATATCTTTATTAATAATTCATTAAAAACAAGAACAGCTTTACACAGACAATTAAAATCAACAGAGTAATAGGACAATGGGGGACACAGCAGGTTTGATATGTTGAATACAATGCCTGGGAGCAGTATATACTGACACAAATACAAAAATAGATATATATCCCAAATATTATAGCACAGGATATTATAGTATAGGATTTAGGCTATACACATGTATATAATAATACTCCAAAATTAATCATCACTCACAAATGTGTACGTTTCTAGGTAGGTCACTAAATGATGCACAATGGTGATAGGTCCAAATAATGTACTAACTATAAATTGAAACCCCTAACTATATAAGGCTTCTTTGACACTTCTTACCTCTCTTATGTCTCTTCCCATGATCTGTGGGGGTCCAACATCCGGACCCCACACCTTTAAGCCGCTCCGGCTGCCTCCGTGCACTGGACGTACATGCCGGAAGCAGTTGGCTCCGTCCACGGAATAGTGGCCGAGCTGCAGTACTGTTCAAATAAATAGGAGCAGAGCTGCAGTTTGGCAGCACGGCCACTATGATATGTACGGAGCCAACTGCTTCCGGCTCCGTACATCGGATAATGGCCAATAACATACGATGCCCGCAGACCACCAGAGTGGCTGATCGGTGCAGGGTCCGGATGTCGCACCCGCACCGATGATATACTGATGACCGGTGGATAGGTCTTCAGTTGTCCGGTAGTGGGCAATCCCCTTTAACTAAAAAACTAACAAACAAAAATTACATACTCACCTGATCCTATTCCCGTGCCGTCCTCTAGCAATGCAAGGCTGCTCTCTAATGAGCAGGTCTGCTGGAGCTGAACGACGCAAGTGGCATGATGACTTGGAGTAAGTAAGGGGCAACTGCGCTGAACATATTTTTAGGTCAGAACATTGGTTGTCACTTTCCAAGCATGTTCAGTCATTGGCCTGGTGATCAAGCTGCTATATATAGTACATATAAAGTATTACAATGTGTGATCACACGCAGCCGTCAGTGCAATGAATTCTATCTGAAGTGTTCTGGAGATCATTTAAGAGCTCACAATTTTCTTCATGCCATACAGGTTGTACAGGATGAAATGATCAATCAGTGGCCCCTGCTGAATGGTCAGTTTGGGGCCAAAAGATATCTCATGCTACATATAAGTAAATATAGTAAAAAGTTGTTCAATGGGAAGTCCTCTCAATAGACAAGGGGCAGAAAACGGTCACCTCAGGAGCTGGTTTTAGCAAAAATAGTTGATGGCTTCAAGAAAGACTTAGGCCTTGTTTACACGAGCGTGATATACGTGCGTGCGACGCGCGTGCTTTTCACGCATGTCGTACGCACCTATATTAGTCTATGGGGGCATGCAGACAGTCCGTGAGTTTTGCTCAGCGTGAGTCCACTGAAAAAAACTCACGACATGTCCTATCTTTGTGCGCTGTTCGCGCATCACGCACCCATTGAAGTCAATGGGTGCGTGAAAACCACGCATGCCGCACGGAAGCACTTCCGTGCGAACTGCGTGATTCGCGCAACAGCTGTCAAGCTCTGAATTTAAACAGAAAAGCACCTCGTGCTTTTATGTTTACAAACATCCAAACGGAGTGTCATAATGATGGCGGCTGCGTGAAAATCTCGCAGCCGCGCATCATACGCTGATGACACACGGAGCTGTTAAGTGCCTTTTGCGCACGCAAAACGGTGCGTTTTTTGCGTGCGCAAAACGCACACGCTCGTGTAAATCAGGCATTAGGCTGTGTTCACATCTGCATCAGTGGCTACGTTAGTAGCCTACATCACAGATCCAGTTATGAGTGTCAAAAAAATAGCGCAGCATTCTGCACTATTTTGACCGGTAAAACGATGGACACCATAATGGAAACCCAACAAAATCAATTAAAGGGAGTCTGTTAACATAAATATACCTATCAAACAAGCTGCAGAGTAATATAGTGTAGGCTCACCTGAATGTAATGTTATTTCGCTTTTTCACATGGGTGCCTCCTTTGCAGAGAAAATCACTTTATCCTATATACGCAAATGAGCATTTTGGAGCAACGTGGGCTATCCCTCCCTTCATTGATTGACAGGGGCCAGGCAGCGTAATAGACGAGTTCACGCCTTACCACGTAGTCTCCTGAACGCGCGCACGGCTCTGCTTCATAATCGGCGCATATTTTTCTTTGAGAAAGTTTCCAATTTTTTCACAGAAACAATAGTGAAGTCGACTATTCTATTGTTTCCGCTAAAAAAATGGAAACCTTACGGAACAGAGACAAACAGAAACCATTTGCAACGGAAGCATTACAATTTAAATCAATGGTAATGCTAACGGAAGCTAGGGTTTCCATTTGCTTTTCCGTTCATGGGTTCTTCAGACGGAAGAGCCGCAACGGAACCCATGAACGGAAACCAACGCTGATGTGAACAGGCCCTTAAAGTCAATAGGTTCCGTCTGATGCCGTAGGTGTCTGTCATGTGACATACTGTGGTGTCTGTGATGCTTCCAGTATTCTGATGTACCTACCTTATGACGTAGCAGAACAACAGAAAACCAGAACACTGATGTTAATGAAGACTAAGATGATTTCTAGAAACAACATAACATAAATGCGTATGTGTATATATATATATATGCGTGTCTGTGTATATATATATATTTTATATATATATATATATATATATATATATATATATATATACACATGTGTGTCTGCCCTTTTATGGCAGATTGGCTCAGGCATTAGGTTTTTTTTTGCTTTTCTCTGGATCAATAGGGAGAGAGGAAACAAAGTTCTAATATGTACCCCTCCCCCTTCCTTTCATCCACATCCTCTCCCCTCTTCTGGTTAAACTTGATGGACATATGTTTTTTGTCAACTGTACTATGTACTTGCTTGAAGCAGAAAATGCTTAGAAAAATTGTGACATACAGTACTCTATATTCTCATAGCACACACTACCTTTCAGAATGCTTGTCTACTTTTGAGAAAAGACTTCAGAGAAAGGCACAATATTTTTTTTACAGATGCCTGACATGCACAGTGTCCCCTATATTCGTGCCAGCCGCAGTGCCCCCTATTTTAATGCAGCCAAAAAGACCCCTTTATGTGATCTCGCTACCGTGACCCCTATATTAATGTCAGCCACAGTGCCCCCTATATTAATACCAACCACAGAGACTCTTCTCTTACATGGGCTGCTGTCATGAAGTCATATGTTAGGGCTTATTTACACGAACGTGATATACGTCCGTGCAACTACAGTGGAGGAAATAAGTATTCGATCCCTTGCTGATTTTGTAAGTTTGCCCACTGTCAAAGTCATGAACAGTCTAGAATTTTTAGGCTAGGTTAATTTTAGTTAATTTTTAATTGAGTCTGTGGACAGGAGTCTTTTATACAGGTGACCATGTAAGACAGCTGTCTATAATGCAGGCACCAAGTTGATTTGGAGCGTGTAAGGGTATGTGCACACACACTAATTACGTCCGTAATTGACGGACGTATTTCGGCCGCAAGTCCCGGACCGAACACAGTGCAGGGAGCCGGGCTCCTAGCATCATACTTATGTACGACGCTAGGAGTCCCTGCCTCGCTGCAGGACAACTGTCCCGTACTGAAAACATGATTACAGTACGGGACAGTTGTCCTGCAGCGAGGCAGGGACTCCTAGCATTGTACATTAGTATGATGCTAGGAGCCCGGCTCGCTGCACTGTGTTCGGTCCGGTACTTGCGGCCGAAATACGTCCGTCAATTACGGACGTAATTAGTGTGTGTGCACATACCCTAACTGGTCTGGAGGAGGCTGAACTCTTAATGGTTGGTAGGGGATCAAATACTTATTTCTCTGTGCACATTGCAAATAAATATATATAATTTTGACTATGTGATTTTCTGTTTTTTTTTAATATATAATCTATCTCTCACTGGTAAAATTAACCTAGCCTAAAAATTCTAGACTGTTCATGTCTTTGACAGCGGGCAAACTTACAAAATCAGCAAGGGATCAAATACTTATTTCCTCCACTGTATGTTAGTCTATGGGGCAGTGCAGACAGTCAGTGATTTTTGAGCAGCGTGAGTCCGCTGCGTAAAACTCACGACATGTCCTATATTTGTGCGTTTTTCGCGCATCACGCACCCATTGAAGTCAATGCGTGCATGAAAATCACGCGCATCACACAGAAGCACTTCCGTGAGACGCGCGTGATTCGCGCAACAGCAGTAAAAAGTATGAATGAAAACAGAAAAGCACCACGTGCTTATCTGTTTACAAACATACAAACAGAGTGTCATAATGATGGCGGCTGCGCGAAAATCACGCAGCCGCACATCATATGGTGATGACACCCGGAGCTGTTAAGTGCCTTTTGCGCTCGCAAAACGTAACGTTTTTTGCGCGCGCAAAACGCACACGGTCGTGTAAATCCAGCCTTATTCAGTGATGGTGGCGGTCGGTTGTCCAAACTGTCTCCACAGTAGTCACATCACTAAACCACCGATGACTTTACCGTTAATATGGGAGACTGCCCTACTCTTCTAAGTTGCCTCCCCCTTTTCCACAAGACTAGGCATGTATGCCTTTCTATCTTTGGTGAATGCTTCAGGGAAAGTTTAATGCAGATGCGTCCTACTTAGTTTTCTGGATTAGAGACAAAACCTCTTTGATAAATCTCCGCAGGTCCAGTTTCTCTAGTCCCCGGTGATCCGCTGGTGTTTCCGGGGGAAGCCGCGTCTGGTCGACCATGTAATATATGGATGGCTTGAGTCTGCCATAGAGCAATCTGCAGTATGCAGCAACTCTCTGCTCTAGCTCATGGAGGGGGGTCCCAAGTGGGAGACTCCCTCTATTATAACAATATTCCCCAATGGGCCATACGGGTATGGGTTGTCTTTATTCGATGTGTCCTACCTTACTTTCTCTCTAAGGCTACATTCACACGAGCATGACAGATTTACGCGCGTAAAAAATGCGTGTAAATCTGTCCGTGTTCGCTGCTTTATGCATCAGTGTGCTTTGCGTGTGGCATGCGTTTTTCACGCACTCGCAAAGCACATCTTTTTTTTCAAAGGAATTGATGCGCAAATCACGCACCACATACGGTTGCGGTGTGTGGTTTTCACGCATCAGTTGACTTCAATGGGCGCGTTGGTACGTGAAAACGCACCAATATAGGACATGAATTGAGTTTCACGCAGCGGACTCTTGCTGCGTGAAAACTCACGCATGTGTGAACGCCCCCATTGAAAACAATGGGTCCGTGTGCTGTGCATGATTTCCACGCACAGCACAAACACGGACGAGATTCACGTTCGTGTAAATGGGCCCTAAATTAGACAAACCCGAGATATATGACGCTAGATTTTAAACAAACATGTAAAAAAAGTATACCTCCGACGCATGCCATCCGTCAACCATTCAGACTCCCATGTTAAAAAACATATACATGACATTCATCCAGTAAAAAAAAACATATACGTTAAACCGATGCGTTTATTTTTACATGGGAGTCCAAGGGCTAAGGATGGCATCGCTCTCACTTTTAGACTTTCATGTGCAGATATGTGAGATGTTTTGCAGTGAAACACTCGTTGTGCCTTAGTCTAGTTCTTGCCACATCACTTAGAAGAGATGCCAGTTTTGTGTTTATCATGTCCTGTAGGTGACAGAACACACCCAACATTGAGAATGTCTCGGAGCGTGAACACTGATCTGTATTTCTAAGAAACACAAGGTCACAATGGGCCCAGTAACCAAAGTAAATAATAGGACTGATTGTGGACTATCTTTGTCTGACCTCGGCACTGACTTCACTGTTGTTCATTTTTGGCGAATTCAATACTTTACCTTTCCTTGTATGAAAATTCAGGAACAATATAAAGGGGTATTCTAGTCAAAATCTTCTTATACGCCCTAGACACACTTATATCAAGAGCTCTTAAATGGACATTCCAGTAAAAAACGGAATTTGCCCATATGAGGAGCCTAATACTATAAATGACGTGATGAAAGAGCTTCAAGTTGTACCTCTGAGTATGAAAGGAGTTGAAATGATGTAGAGAATAAAAAAAATCCAGTAAATGTGTGATTGGAAATTCTGCAGTGATTACTTTTGTTATAACGCTGTGAAAAAATTTGCACAGAAAATTCTGCATACCTCCCAATGATTCAGCGGGACAGTCCCAGATTCCGGGTGGCGTCCCGGTGTGCCGGGCCGCTGGTGGTATGTACTGCTGTCAACTGTATCTGTGTCCTCAGGATGCAGATACAGTTGAATCCAAATCTCTCTGCTTCAGCATTCACTGTCCACTCGTCAAGGACTCCCCGGGCACAGTGCTAATTTAAGCACTGAGCCCGGGGAAACCCTTGACGTGACTGTCCATATATGGACAGTGATGTCGGGCTTTCAACTATGGAGTCCCCGGCCAGAGCAATGCAAGCTCTCTGGCCAGGGATTCCTGTCTTGGGAAAGCTCTTGACGTAACTGTTCATATATAGACAGTGACGCCAGTAGCTCCTTCAGGAGCACAATCCCAGGCCAGAGCGTTGCCGACGCTCTGGCTGGGGATTCATGCATCTCAAAGCCCCTAACATCATGGACAGTGACGTCAGAGGCTCCTCCAGGAGAAGAATCACCGGACAGAGAGTCGAAAATGCTCTGGTCGGTAATTTCTCCCCTGGAGGAGTCCCTGGCGTCACTATCCATATATGGACGGTGACGTCAGTTGCTACTTCTGGAGTGGAATCCCCGGCCCGAGCGCTGACGAGGCTCTGGCAGGGGATTCCGTTCCTAGAGGGAGCCCTGGCGTCACCATCCATATATGGACAGTGATGTCAGGGGCTCCTCCTGGAGCGGATTTCCAGGCCACAGCGTGGCCGATGATCTGGCTTGGATTTCCACTTCTAGAGGAAGCCCCAATGGCTGTCTACAGGGGGGTTATCGCTGTCTACAGGCGGGTGGTGCTATATTCAAGGGGGTGTGGCACTATATGGGCACTATCTACTGGGGACACTGGCGCTAACTACATGGGCACTGTGTGTGGCACTATCTACATGGCCACTGGCACTTTATATGTGGCAACTGGCACTAGAGGCAGCTAAGGAGACATTATACTGTATGGGGGCAGCTAAGGCGGCATTATACTGTATAGGGGCAGATATGGGGAATTATACTGTATGGGGTCAGCTAAGGGGGGCATTATACTGTATGGTGGCAGCCAAGGAGACATTATACTATATGGTGGTAGCTAAGGCAGCATTATACTGTATGGGGGAACCTATGGGGGCATTATACTGTATGGGGCAGCTGTGAGGGTATTATACTGTATGGAGGCAGCTATGGAGCACTATACAGTATGGAGCATTATACTGTATGGGGGCAGCTATGGGATATTATACTATATGGGGCAGCTATGGGGGGATTATGCTGTATGGGACAGCTATGGGGGCATTATACTATATGGGGTCAGCTATGTGGGCATTATCCTGTATGGGGCATCTATGGGGGCAATATACTGTATCGGGCAGCTATGGGACATTATGCTGTATTGGGTAGCTATGGATAATTATACTGTAAGGGGTTATCTATGTGGGCATTATACTGTATGGGGGCATCTTTATTGGCTTTATACTGTATGGGGCAAAATAGTGTATATGGGCAGCAGTGGGGGCATTATACTGGGTGGGGCAGCTATTTGGCATTATACTGTGTGGGAGGCACTATGAGATATTATACTGTGCGAGGGGCAACTATAGGTGTATTATACTGTGTGAGGGGTTCTATGGGGGCACTATAGTGCTGGTAAGCACAATGGGAACATGATACTGTGTGGGCTGAATCGGGTGTGTATGGACGGGGATTGGGTGGGGATAGAGGCGTGGCTTAAAAATTAATGAAAAATTGCCACGCGCAGCATCGGTTGTCCCTCTTTGCAATTCTTGAAAGTTGGGAGGTATGAATTCTGTAGACTATTAGCAAATACACCCAGGAGTGATACAGGACTAAGGGTACAGAGACACATAGAGGCCCACATTCGGTTGAGGTGCAGTCACGATGTTGGCGATAACTGAGCCAGCATGCAGTTTCGCCACAAATCGGTGGGGTGTTTAAATGATTGTTGGGTGGATTCATATGCGACAGATTTTGTTGCAGAAATTCCTTTATTTGAAAATCAGTTCCATTCATTTAGATGAAACTTTCAGAAATACAGTCGCCTGCTGCAGAAACAACCCCATTCACATGAGGGAATGTTCACACTGCCTATTTACGGACGTAAATCGGGCGTTTTTGCCCCGAATTACGCCCGAAAATAGCGCCTCAATAGCGCTGACAAACATCTGCCCATTGAAAGCAATGGGCAGACGTTTGTCTGTTCACACGAGGCGTGTATTTACGCGCCACTGTCAAATGACGGCGCGTAAATAGACGCCCGCGTCAAAGAAGTGACCTGTCACTTCTTTGGCCGTAATTGGAGCCGTTATTCATTGACTCCAATGAATAGCAGCGCTAATTACGGCCGTAATGGACGCGGCGTTCAAGCGCCTGCACATGCCGGTACAGCTGAAATTACGGGGATGTTTTCAGGCTGAAACATCCCCGTAATTTCAGCCGTAACGGACGCCCTCGTGTGAACATACCCTGAATGGAACTTATTTTCAGTCTCAGAAATTTCTGGAACAAAATCTGCCGCATGTGACGGTAACCTTAGCCCTTGTTCACACAGTGCAGAGTTTATGCAGATTTTGCATGTATATTTCAAGCCAAAACGAGGAACAGAACCTAAACAGAAGAAATATATAATAGAAAGGCCTTATAGGTCTGCTCTCATGGATCCAATTCTGGTTTTGGCTTAAAAAAATGGATGCAAAATTTGCAGCAAATCTGAGCTGTGTGAACAAGGTCTTATTGTACACATGTTTTTTGCAGGTAAAATTGCTGTTTGAATGCAAAAAATGAGCAAACATTAATAATCATTCAAAAACGGTGCCGATTTGCAGTGAATCTGAATGTTGGCACAGTTTTTGCCTGCATTGCGGCTGGACACGGGCTGCTATGTGTGTCTGTAATTTGAGCTGTTTTTCATTGAATTCAATGAAGAACAGCTCTAAATTACGGCCGTCAATGACGCCTCGCAAAATGCGAGCACGAGCAATTACGTCTGAAATTCAGGAACTGTTTTCTCCTGAAAACAGCTCCGTGATTTCAGCCGTAATGGACGCTGCCGTGTGAACATACCCTTAGGCAAAATGGTAAAGTAAATCTGTCACCTCCGAAACCCCCTAAACTACAGTAATCAATAAATAGCTTAAAAAACGTTGATTCCGATTCTGCAATTTTTATCTTTCTACTCACTTGCATTCCCTGCTATAAGCCAGCAAACGGGCCGTGCGCTGCATGCTGAAGCGGAGTCCTAGGAGTCCTCTCTATTATATTGCTGAGCTTAGTAGTCCTCTCTATGCAGCAGCATGCAGCGCATGACCCAGTTTGCGGACTTAGGGGGGATTTACACGAATATGATTTTCACGCGTGACGCACGGACCTATGCAAGTCTATGGGGCTGTGCAGACTGTCAGTGATTTTTGCGCAGCGTGAGTCCGCTGCGTAAAACTCACGACAGGTCCTATATTTCTGCGTTTTTCGTGCATCACGCACCCATTGAAGTCAATGAGTGGATGAAAATCACGCGCACCACACGGAAGAACTTCCGTGGGACGCGCGTGATTCGCGTAACTGCTGACAAAAGTATGTTTGCAAACAGAAAAGCACCACATGCTTTTCTGTTTACAAACATCCAAACAGAGTGTCATAATGATGCCGGCTGCGCGAAAATCACACGGCTGCACATCCTATGTGATGCCACACGGAGCTGTTAAGTGCCTTTTGCGAACGCAAAATGCCGCGTTTTTGCGTGCGCAAAAGCGCACACGCTCGTGTTAATCCGCCCTCACAGTGTGGGAATGCAAGTGCTAGATTGCCTGTGAGTTTATCACTGACAGGTAATATCGCTTTGGTATACTGAGTATATAAAGGCATTATTAAAGCGCTTAGTCTAGATTGTAATGGTAATGAGGCTCTGTCACCAGATTTTGCAACCCCTATCTGCTATTGCAGCAGATCGGCGCTGCAATGTAGATAAGATTAACGTTTTTATTTTTAAAAAACTAGCATTTTTGGCCAAGTTATGACCATTTTTGTATTTATGCAAATGAGGCTTGCTAAAGTCCAACTGGGCGTGTTTACAGTAAAAGTACAACTGGGCGTGTATTGTGTTCGTTATAACTGGGCGTGTTTACTTCTTTTACTAGCTGGGCGTTCTGACGAGAAGTATCATCCACTTCTCTTCAGAACGCCCAGCTTCTGGCAGTGCAGACACAGCCGTGTTCTCCAGAGATCACGCTGTGTCGTCACTCACTTCCTGCCCCAGGTCCTGCATCGTGTCGGACGAGCGAGGACACATCGGCACCAGAGGCTACAGTTGATTCTGCAGCAGCATCGGCGTTTGCAGGTAAGTCGATGTAGCTACTTACCTGCAAACGCTGATGCTGCTGCAGAATCAACTGTAGCCTCTGGTGCCGATGTGGCCGACACGATGCAGGACCTGGGGCAGGAAGTGAGTGACGTCACAGCGTGATCTCTCGAGAACACGCTGTGTGTCTGCACTGCCAGAAGCTGGGTGTTAACAAACAGAAGTGGATGATGCTGATTCGTCAGCATCATACACTCCCATTCCTAACGCCCAGCTAGTAAAAGAAGTAAACACGCCCCGATGTACACACATAATACACGCCCAGTTGTACTTTTACTGTAAACACGCCCAGTTGTACTTTAGAAAGCCTCATTTGCATAAATACAAAAATGGTCATAACTTGGCCAAAAATGCTCGTTTTTAAAAAATAAAAACGTTACTCTTATCTACATTGCAGCGCCGATCTGCTGCAATAGCAGATAAGGGTTGCAAAATCTGGCGACAGAGCCTCTTTAAGTCTACTAGTCAGACAAAAGAATAATTATAAAATTAAAAAATGTTTCTTCCATAGAAAGTGATTTTATTTTCCATAGGTGTTAAAAAAAAATGTACACATATATCGTATCGCCACAATCTTAACGACCCATATAATAAAGATAACACATTATTTATACTGCATGATAAAAAACGACATAAACAAAAATGTAAAAAAAAAAGGCAAAAAGTAATAGCCCACAAAAAAAGTAAATCAATAATTTATTAGTAACCGAAAATGGTCCTATTAAAACTCAACCCGCAAAAAGCCCACGTACGTCTGTATCGATGGAACAATAAAAAAGTTATGACTCTTGGAATGCAGCAACATAAAAACTATTTTTTTTTTCCATGAAATTTGCTATTATTTAGCAAAAAGGGTAAAACATAAAAAAATATACATAGTTGGTATTGCTGTAATCGTACCGACACATAGAACACTGGCAACATATTATTTATACCGCCCACTAAACAGCGTAAATTTCACGTGCAAAAAAATTGCAGAATTTCAGTTTCTTTTCCGTTCCCCCCAAAAAGTTAATAAAGAATAATTAATGTTATATGCACCGCAAATTAATGCCATTACGGAATAACTCACCACACAAAAAATAGGCCCTCATACTGCTACAATGACGGAAAAAGTTGGTGCTCTCTGAATGCGGCGATGCAAAAACATAAAAATTCCGTCAGAATAGGCTCAGAAGTGAAGGGGGGGGGGGGGTTAAATACTCCGGTAATTAAGTGGTTAGGATATGTAACAAAGTGGTAGATCTTTATATTTTATAGCTATTGGCAGGGGCGTAGCTAGGGGGGGGGGGGCAGGCGGGGCATGTGCACCGGGCGCAACTCGGTGGTAGGGAGGGGGGGGCGCCGAAGAGCAGCTGATCGCTGCTGATAGGCGCCCTGTATGTGGGACACCTGCAGCAGCTTAGGAAGAGCCAGGACATTACAGCGTTCTGACTGGGGTCTGTGACGGCCAGGGAGTGGACCAGTCCAGTCACCTGACCTCACGTCAGTGACATGAGGTCAGATGACTCAGGTCAGGGGACAGGTCCACTCCCGTGCTGCAGCCTTCTAGCTCTGCCTCTACTCTGTGCTCTGCCGAGAAGCAGAGAGGAAGCTCCGCCCACACACTGCCAGTCCTGACCTGTGATGCTGTCAGCAAGGCGACATGGTGAGTGTCTGTGTGTGTAACGTGTGTCTCTGTGTTTGTATGTGTATATGTTACAGTGTGTGTGTGTGTGTGTGTGTGTGTGTGTGTGTGTGTGTGTGTGTGTCTCTCTGTCTCTCTGTCTGTCTGTGTCTCTGCATGTGTTTGTCTCTTACATCTACTACATTATCTGTACTCAGAGAGTTATCACTGTGTTATCTGTGGTGTTACATAGGACTGCAGGTAACGTCTGCCACATTATCTGTACTGTGTAGCAGAGCTGAGATTGTAATTTAGCACAATGTGTTATCTGTGGTGTTACATAGGACTGCAGGCAACAGCTACTACATTATCTGTACTGTGTAGCAGAGCTGAGATTGTAATTTAGCACAATGTGTTATCTGTGGTGTTACATAGGACTGCAGGCAACAGCTACTACATTATCTGTAATCAGAGTTATCACTGTGTTATCTGTGATGTTACATAGGACTGCAGGTAACATCTACTACATTATCTGTGCTGTGTACATACAGTGAAGGAAATAAGTATTTGATCCCTTGCTGATTTTGTAAGTTTGCCCACTGTCAAAGACATGAACAGTCTAGAATTTTTAGGCTAGGTTAATTTTACCAGTGAGAGATAGATTATATAAAAAGAAAATCGCATAGTCAAAATGATATATATTTATTTGCATTGTGCACAGAGAAATAAGTATTTGATCCCCTACCAACCATTAAGAGTTCAGCCTCCTCCAGACCAGTTACACGCTCCAAATCAACTTGGTGCCTGCATTAAAGACAGCTGTCTTACATGGTCACCTGTATAAAAGACTCCTGTCCACAGACTCAATTAATCAGTCTGACTCTAACCTCTACAACATGGGCAAGCAAGACCAAAGAGATTTCTAAGGATGTCAGGGACAAGATCATAGACCTGCACAAGGCTGGAATGGGCTACAAAACCATAAGGTTTGGTTCACACGACCACATTAACATATTTCGGCCGGAAGTCCCGGACCGAACTCAGTGCAGGGAGCCGGGCTCCTAGCATCATAGTTATGTACGATGCTAGGAGTCCCTGCCTCTCCGTGGAACTACTGTCCCGTACTGAAAACATGATTACAGTACGGGACAGTTGTCCTGCAGAGAGGCAGGCACTCCTAGCATCGTACATAACTATGATGGTAGGAGCCCGGCTCCCTGCACTGAGTTCGGTCCGGGACTTCCAGCCGAAATACGTCTGTCCATTACGGACGTTAATGTGGTCGTGTGAACCCAGCCTAAGTAAGACGCTGGGTGAGAAGGAGACAACTGTTGGTGCAATAGTAAGAAAATGGAAGACATACAAAATGACTGTCAATCGACATCGATCTGGGGCTCCATGCAAAATCTCACCTCGTGGGGTATCCTTGATCCTGAGGAAGGTGAGAGCTCAGCCGAAAACTACACGGGGGGAACTTGTTAATGATCTCAAGGCAGCTGGGTCCACAGTCACCAAGAAAACCATTGGTAACACATTACGCCGTAATGGATTAAAATCCTGCAGTGCCCGCAAGGTCCCCCTGCTCAAGAAGGCACATGTACAGGCCCATCTGATGTTTGCAAATGAACATCTGGATGATTCTGAGAGTGATTGGGAGAAGGTGCTGTGGTCAGATGAGACTAAAATTGAGCTCTTTGGCATTAACTCAACTCGCCGTGGTTGGAGGAAGAGAAATGCTGCCTATGACCCAAAGAACACCGTCCCCACTGTCAAGCATGGAGGTGGAAACATTATGTTTTTGGGGTGTTTCTCTGCTAAGGGAACAGGACTACTTCACCGCATCAATGGGAGAATGGATGGAGCCATGTACCGTCAAATCCTGAGTGACAACCTCCTTCCCTCCACCAGGACATTAAAAATGGCTCGTGGCTGGGTCTTCCAGCACGACAATGACCCGAAACATACAGCCAAGGCAACAAAGGAGTGGCTCAAAAAGAAGCACATTAAGGTCATGAAGTGGCCTAGCCAGTCTCCAGACCTTAATCCCATCGAAAACTTATGGAGGTAGCTGAAGATCTGAGTTGCCAAGCGACAGCCTCGAAATCTTAATGATTTACAGATGATCTGCAAAGAGGAGTGGGCCAAAATTACATCTAACGTGTGCAAACCTCATCATCAACTACAAAAAACGTCTGACTGCTGTGCTCGCCAACAAGGGTTTTGCCACCACGTATTAAGTCTTGTTTACCAAAGGGATCAAATACTAATTTTTCTGTGCACAATGCAAATAAATATATATAATTTTGACAATGTGATTTTCTTTTTTTTTTTTTATATAATCTATCTCTCACTGGTAAAATTAACATAGCCTAAAAATTCTAGACTGTTCATGTCTTTGACAGTGGGCAAACTTACAAAATCAGCAAGGGATCAAATGCTTATTTCCTTCACTGTATGTGCCTGTGTGCGTATATATGGGTCTGTTTGTGAATGTGTCTTTGTGCTTCTATATTTGTGCCTTTTATGTATTTGTATATGTTCCTGTCTGTGTATTTATCTGCCGGTGTGTTTGTGTATATGTGTTTGTATGTCTATATATTTACCTGCATGTATATATTCCAGATGTGTGTATGTATATTTGCCTGTATGTCTAAATATCTGTCTTTATGTATGTACAGTATATATGTTCCAGCGTGTCCATATATGTGGTTCATTTTTGGTTTGTGTAGGGGGCGGCAATAGAGAGTCTCGCACAGGGCGCCGTCCAAGCTAAGGCCGGCCCTGGCTGTCACCGACCCTAGTCAGAAGGAACTCCGCCGCTGCCTGCGCCGCATGACCTCCTTGGCTCATCCGGTAAGTCACACCAGGCAGAGCGGAGAGTGGTAGCAGTAGGCTACCGCTCACCGGTCTGTTCACAGTGTGGCGCTAAGTACAAGGGGGGGGGAGTTTGGCGCTATTTAAAAGGGGGGAATGTGGCACTATTTACAAGGGGGGGAGTGTGGTGCTATTTACAATGGGGCAGCGGGCTGTGTGTGGAACTATGTACAATGGGGGGGTGTGTGCTGCTATCTACAAGGGGGCAAGCGGGCTGTGTGTGGCACTATCTACAAGGGGGCTGTGTGTGGCACTATCTACAAGGGGGCTGTGTGTGGCACTATCTACAAGGGGGCTGTGTGTGGCACTATCTACAAGGGGGCTGTGTGTGGCACTATCTACAAGGGGGCTGTGTGTGGCACTATCTACAAGGGGGCTGTGTGTGGCACTATACAAGGGGGGCTGTGTGTGGCACTATCTACAAGGGGGCTGTGTGTGGCACTATCTACAAGGGGGGCTGTGTGGCACTATCTACAAGGGGGGCTGTGTGGCACTATCTACAAGGGGGGCTGTGTGTGGCGCTATCTACAGGGGGCTGTGTGTGGCCTCTTTAATTTATTTTCTTCTAATTTATTTTTATGTTAATTACATTATAGAACTATATCGCTTGTAAAATGTAGAAATGCTTTTATACTCGAGTTACATTAAAAAAATTGTGAAAAAAAATTACACCTCAATGATTGGTAGGGAAAGAAAACATGGCGAGGGGGAAGGAGATGTCGGGAAATAAGTTGGGGGGGGGGGGCGCCAATCTGAATCTATGCCCCGGGTGCAGGAGAACCTTGCTACGCCTCTGGCTATTGGTCCCAACTTGTCATTATCTCATCTCACCAAAATTTTTGATGGTCCAGTGTAGAGATGTGACTGTCTCACGGTCTCAAATATCACGTTGTGAGAGGACACACCTTAACCAGGAATGATAACGTACCGTCTATGCATGCACGACAGAATGTATTGCCTGTTTTGGAATGTCTACAATTTTAGGGTGTGGTACATGCATCTTCTGGAGGAATATATATAAATATATACAAAATTAGAGTCCTGGCTTCATATCCAGCCATAAATCTTAACCTCTATTTGTCAAGAAGTAGCAAAAATGCTGAGGAAGTATCAAACCCATTTTTAGTGCCTTAAGAAACATATGGAAGGAAATGTGGTAAATCCATTTAAATAGACAGAGATGGCACCAACATAAGGAGAGGGGATATCCTGTTAACACATGCAGGAAACCAGTTATTGCTCAGCGTGGAACGCAAACAATGTAATGACTTCTAGAAGGTAAACTTGCAAGTGAGTACAGTGTACTAGATCCACAGAACAATGCATACACCACATTCCAAATTATTATGCAAATGTTATTTTTCGCTGATTTTCCTAAATAGTCGATTCAAATTACAGTCAGTATAATCTTCAAGCCATCAACCGTTGGAGTATAATGCAAATTTTATTGAACAAATCTCCTAATGATAACAGATTTTTTTTAGACGTAAAAAACTCAAAATGCACGGTTTCAAATTATTATGCATAACCGAGATCAAAACATTTTAAAGGTTGTAAAGAGAACTAAAATGATAATTTGTTGAATTTGCAGCATCAGGAGGTCATATTTACAGAAATCAAAAGCTCTTTCAATCAAAAGAAACTTAACAGGCCAAATTACATGTTAACATAGGACCCCTTCTTTGATATCACCTTCACAATTCTTGCATCCATTGAATTTGTGAGTATTTGGACAGTTTCTGCTTGAATATTTTTGCAGGATGTCAGAATAGCCTCCCAGAGCTTCTGTTTTGTTGTGAACTGCCTCCCACCCTCATAGATATTTTGCTTGAGGATGCTCCAAAGGTTCTCAATAGGGTTGAGGTCAGGGGAACATGGGGGCCACACCATGAGTTTCTCTCCTTTTTATGCCCATAGCAGCCAATGACACAGAGGTATTCTTTGCAGCATGAGATGGTGCATTGTCATGCATGAAGATAACTTTGCTACGGAAGGCACGGTTCTTCTTTTAGTATCACGGAAGAAAGTGGTCAGTCATAAACTCTACGTACTTTGCAGAGGTCATTTTCACACCGTCAGGGACCCTAAAGGGGCCTACCAGCTCTCTCCCCATGATTCCAGCCCAAAACATGACTCCGCCACCTCCTTGCTGATGTCTCAGCCTTGTTGGGAAATGGTGGCCATTCACCAACAATTCACTACAACATCCATCTGGACCATCCAGGGTTGCACGGCACTCATCAGTAAACAACACGGTTTGAAAATTAGTCTTCATGTATTTCTGAGCCCACTGCAACCGTTTCTGCTTGTGAGCATTGTTTAGGGGTGGCCGAATAACCGCTTTATGCACACTTGCAAACCTCTGGAGGATCCTACACCTTGAGGTTCGCGGGACTCCAGAGGCACCAGCGGCTTCAAATACCTGTTTGCTGCTTTGCAATGGCATTTTAGCAGCTGCTCTCCTAATCCTATTAATTTGTCTGGCAGAAACCTTCCTCATTATGCCTTTATCTGAACGAACCCGTCTGTGCTCTGAATCAGCCACAAATCTTTTCACAGTACGATGATCACGCTTAAGTTTTCTTGAAATATCCAATGTTTTCATACCTTGTCCAAAGTATTGCACTATTTCACGCTTTTCTGCAGCAGAGAGATCCTTTTCCTTTCCCATATTGCTTGAAACCTGTGGCGTGCTTAATACCTGTGGCACTTCTTTGCCGAGGCAGTCAATTTACGCATCGTCGTTTGACAGCTGTCAAACGACGACGCGTAAATTACAGGTCGTCTGCACAATACGTCGGCAAACCCATTCAAATAAATGGGCAGATGTTTGCCGACGTATTGTAGCCCTATTTTCAGGCGTAAATCGAGGCATAATACGCCTCCTTTACGCCTGAAAATAGGTCGTGTGAACCCAGCCTCAAGTAGTTTTCCTTTGATTGGGCACACCTGGCAAACTAATTATCACAGGTGTCTGAGATTGATTACAATGATCCAAAGAGCCCTAAGGGTATGTGCACACGATAACTGGCTTTTACGTCTGAAATTACAGACTGTTTTCAGGAGAAAACAGCTCCGTCGTTTCAGACGTAATTGCACGTACTTGCATTTTGCGAGGCGTCATTGACGCCCGTAATCTTGAGCTGTTCTTCATTGAATTCAATGAAAAATGGCTCAAATTATGCTTCAAAGAAGTGTCCTGCACTTCTTTGACGAGGCAGTCATTTTACGCTGTCAAACGACGACGCGTAAATGACAGGTCGTCGGCACAGTACGTCGGCAAACCCATTCAAATGAATGGGCAGATGTTTGCCGACGTATTGTAGCCCTATTTTCAGGCATAATTCGAGGCATAATACGCCTCGTTTATGCCAGAAAATAGGTTGTGTGAACCCAGCCTTAGACACAATACCATCCATGAGTTTAATTGAAAAACTAATAATTAAATGTTTATAACACAAATCCAATGTGCATAATAATTTGGAACACGGTGTATTGCTATTCTCTTTAGTGAGGACAGGGCCACAAGTAACGTGAGATTGTAAGGCTACAGTCGCACTAGGTATATTTGTTGCAGATTTATGTTTGGATTCCACACAAATCTGCAGCAAAATCCAGTACAATGCATGTGAATGCGCTTTTACAAATCCCCACTCACATGCTGCGAAACACATCTGTGGGGATTTGAGGGTATTTTGTGGGATAGTCAAATCTGCAAAGTCACAGAAAAAAACAACTGATCAAAAAATGTAACTTTTACTTCATATTGATAAAAAAGGAGGTTGTCCTTTAGGTCAAAAAATGTTATAGGGAAAACAAATTGAGCCTGTCAACCCCTTAATGACCAGCCTATTTTAGACCTTAATGACCAGGCCATTTTTTACGTTTTTCCATCGTCTCATTCAAAGAGCTATAAACTTTTTATTTTTGCGTGGACATAGCTGTATAAGGTCTTGTTTTTTGCAGGACAAGTTGTAATTTTTAATAACACCATTTTGGGGTACATAGAATTTATTGATTAACTTTTATTAACTTTTTTTGGGGGGGAATAGAAAAAAACCAGCAATTTTGCCACACTTTTTTGCGTCCTAAATTTACGCCGTTTACCGTGTGGTATAAATAACACAATAACTTTATTCAGTGGGTTGTTACGATTGCAACAATACCAAATTTGTATAGATTTTGTATGTTTTACTACTTTTACACAGTGAAAACACTTTTTTTTCAACATTTTTTGTTTTTGTGTCTCCATATTTGAAGAGCCGTAACGTTTTTATTTTTTTGCCGATGCAATTGTAAGAGGGCTTTATTTTTGCGGGACGACTTGTAGTTTTTATCGGTACCATTTTTGAGTAGATGCGACTTTTTGATCACTTATTATCACATTTTTTTTAATGCTGGATTCAAAGAAAAAAGCAATTTTTGCATGGTTTTTTTATTTTATTTTTTACGACGTTCACCATGCGTGTTAAATTATGTAATATGTTTATAGTGGGGGTCGTTACAGATGCGGCGATACCAAATATGTGTAACTTTTTTACTTTATTTTGTTTGTTAATAATAAAGCAGTTTGTGAGGGGGAAAAGTGGGTTTTTCATTTTTTTTTCCACTTTTTAATAAACTTTTTTTTTAACTTTTTTACTAGTCCCACTAGGGGACTTCACTATGGGATTATCCGATCACATTTATAATACACTGCAATACTTCTGTATTGCAGTGTATTATGCCTGTCCGTGTTAAACTGACAGGCATCTGCTAGGTCATGCCAGAGGCATGATCTAGCAGGCATTCATTACAGGCAGACCTGGGGGCCTTTATTAGGCCCCCAGCTGCCATCGGAGACACAGACACTCGGCGTTCTTATCGCCGGGTGTCAGTGGGATGAGAGGGAGCTCCCTCCCTCTTTCCAAAACCACTCAGATGCGGTGCACGCTATTGAGCACTGTATCTGAAGGGTTAAAAGGGTGAGATCGATACTAATATCGATCTCACACGTTCGAGCATGGACGCCCCAGCCCTCAGCTACCTCTGGCAGCTGAGAGCAGGGAGATTTGACAGCTCCTTGCTCTGTTTACTTATTCCGATGCAGCGACGTAAAAAGTTTATTGCATCGGAATAAGGCCCGTTAGTGACCAACGTAAAAACACTATGGGGCGGTCACTAACGGGTTAAGCCCTACCAGGTCACCCTGCCTAAACAGAGCAACGCTCCTACTCAAGGGATGGCCCCGACTCCCAACCTATACCCTAGACACCCTGTTAATGGCCTATCCAATTTAGTAGCCTAGAGAATGGGTGGGGTGTAAACACACAGTGATATTTGGTGTGATACCAATAGGTCAAAAAAGAAAAAAACCGTAGTGCAGTATTCGGATAAATAACATATTGTTCTATATTCCCCAAGGATGGAAAAAGTGTATTGTAAAAAGTAATAATATACGCGTGCTACATTCCAGATCTCATTGGCCTTATGTTTCTCTAATAGAAGGAGGTCCTGCATATAAAAAAGAAACAAAATAAGTACAGATAATAAACACAGTTCCGATGCGTTTCCCCTGGTAAAATGACAGGTTCATCAGGGAATCACACAATAAAAAAAACGAAAAACAGATTGCCTCCAGGATAACTGGTGCAACCTGACAGAAAAGCTGGATCAAGGAGCTGTTATAATGTATGCCCAATATACTTGACTGGTGAACAGACAAAAAAGAAAAGAAAACACTTCAGTCGTCACAGTGTTGTGTGGGTCATTTGTATGTTGGTACTCACGACCCCTGTCACCATGTCAAGTCTTAAATGCAGAGAATTCTTTTGGATTCATACGTTACAATCTCTTGAGCCTCAGGGCTTAAATCGTGATTATGATATTCAAAGCTTTACTTAAAAATATGTTTTCTCATCATATGCTTTATGCTACTTCTATTTAAATATATTATTCTAATATCTAATTCTCTTTTGTGACAATAGGCTCGCTGAAATAACTTCAATATGAGATGATGTCCTTTTCTAGTTGATACATTGTGTTACTTAAGAGGCTCTGTCACCAGATTCTCAAATCCCGTTCTAGTAAGAACGTGATGCTGCTGTGTAAATGAATGGAGAGGAGTGCATGATGCTGACTGGTCACTGATTGGTCAGCATCATACACTTCTATTCACAACGCCCAGTTAGTAAAACAAGTAAACACGCCCAGTTAAAAACACAATACACGCCCAGTTGGACATACGGAAAAAAAACACGCCCAGTTGTCCATTTAAAACCTCATTTGCATATATATAAAATAGCTCATAACTTGGCCAAAAATGAATGTTTTTAAAAAAAAAAACTTTACTGTTATCTACATTGCAGTGCCGATCACATGCAATAGGCGATGGGGATTTGAGAATCTGGTGACAGAGCCTCTTTAGCAACTTAACCTTTTAGTGACTGCCCCATAGTGTTTTTACGGCGACCACTAATGGGGTTTATTTAGATGCAATAGCCTTTTTACGGCGCTGCATCGGAATAAATAAACAGAGCAGGGAGCCGTTAAATGTCCCTGCTCTCAGCTGCCAGAGCTCAATAGCGTGCACCGCATCTGAGTGGTCTTGGAGAAAGGGAGGGAGCTCCCTCTCATCCCACTGACACCCGGCAATAAGATCGCCGAGTGTCTGTGTCTCCGATGGCAGCCGGGGCCTAATAAAGGCCCCTAGGTCTGCCTGTAGTAAATGCCTGCTAGGTCATGCCTCTGGCATGACCTAGCAGATGCCTGTCCGTTTTACACGGACAGGCATAATACACTGCAATACAGAAGTATTGCAGTGTAATATAAATGTGATTGGATAATCGCATAGTGAAGTCCCCTAGTGGGACTAGTAAAAAAGTAAAAAAAAAAGTTTATAAAAAAGTGAAAAAAAAATGAAAAACCCACTTTTCCCTCTTACAAACTGCTTTATTATTAACAAATAAAGTAAACTATAAACTTATTACATAATTTAACCCCCACGGTGAACGTCGTAAAAAAAATAAAATAAAAAAACATGCAAAAATTGCTGTTTTCTTTGAATCCAGCCTTTAAAAAAATGTGATGAAAAAGTGATCAAAAAGTTGCATCTACTCCAAAATGGTACCGATGAAAAAAACTACAAGTCGTCCCGCAAAAAAAAAGCCCTCATACAATTGCATCAGCGAAAAAATAAAAGAGTTATGGCTCTTCAAATATGGAGACACGGGGGCGTGGTCTCGGCATGTAAGGAAGAAAGACGCAGAGCTTCGGAGCTCCCGCCAACCGTGATTACTATAGAGATATTCAACTTACCAACGACTTGCAAGAGCCTGGTTTTTCGAGCTATTCCCCGAGTGAAGTCCCTCAAGTCTTCTGAAAAGGTTACCCCGGTATCCTGCTTCTTGCGGCCACGCATTTCACAAAGACAGGAGGAATCCATCATGGCGGCCGCTGCACCCGGCTTGTCTTCACAGCGGCATGCTGCGGTCTCTCCTCACCGCTCAGGCGTTGTATCAGGTGCGGTTACACCCTCGGATCCACTAGTCACTCCGACTGCTAGCCCTTGTTCTAGGGTATCCCGTATTAGGGCTAAGTGGTCACCTGGCCCAGTTTCACCGGCCTCCATGGACGAGACTCCATTGACTAGACTAGACCTGTCTGAGGCCCTTAAACATCTTCTGACCAGAAGTTTTTTTGATAACATGTTGGACAGAATGGAGAAAATGCAACACACATGTTTGGAGGAGGTGAACGGTACGGTGGAACAAATGTGTTCTCGTGTCTCGGCCATAGAGCAGCAGACATTTTCTCATGGAGACAGGCTGGACAGGGTAGAGACTCAACTTCGTTCTCATCAGTCGTTGTTACAATCTATGGCCCTAGACCATGACTACTTAGAGAATAGAAATAGGCGCAATAATGTGCGTATACGGGGCTTACCAGAAGCAAAGGAGGGAGACAATCTCCGAGCCATGGTGACGGAAATGTTTAACAAAATTTTAGGGGAGCCACCGGACAACCACATCGAGCAGGACAGAGTTTATAGAGCATTGGGTCCCATGTCACAAGACCTGTATAGACCTCAGGATATTGTATGCAGAATTCATTATTACACTGTAAAGGAACATTTAATGTGCAAGATGCGTAACATGGGTCACTTGACATCCATATTCTCCCTGATCTTTCGGCTCGTACATTACTAATTAGACGCATGAGGCGTCCATTGCTGGACATAATCAAAGAGGCTGAAGCGACCTATATGTGGGGATTTCCGTTTGATCTCATTGTTAAGAAACAAGGGGTTGTGCGCACGGTACATTCTCCACAAGATTTGCCTGCTCTTTTTACCTTTCTGTATGCTCCACCGAGTGATATTCCAGACTGGATTGCTGCTTCCCTGAACCATTGCCCGTCTAGAAGAAGACAGAACGGTCCTATGAATCCGAACCAGCCTAGACAGCAACGTCTCAGACCTGCGAGGCAACAACTTCCATAGAAGAGACACTTCTTTGGATTTGCATGTGCTCATGATCATATCTGGGAACTGACCTCATGTCCATATTGGTTATTCCTCACTGTATGCTATTTGAATGACTATGTGAACTCATTAGTTGGATGATCTTGGCTTATATGGGGTACATCTTATGGGGCAATTTACGATTTTTGTACTTGCAAAAGTGTCGGAATCATCTCACTTACAGAGAGTTTTAGAATTATTTGCAAACTAATGGTGAGATGTTTAATGGTTCTTTTCCTGACCTTACATGATGTCATATCCTTATCTGAGAGATGACCACATGTTCAAGCCAGTTGTCTCTCAAATGCGCTATTTGTTTGGTTTATTAGTGGCTGATAAGAGGTCACTAGTTAAATGTCAATGGCTTATATTGTGCGCATTTTGATGGGCAAATTGTGATTCTTGTACTTGCGGTGTTTTGGACTTGTCCCACTTACAAAGAGGGTTTGGGCTACTTGCGAACTATTGCAGGGACGCTTACTAGTTCAATTTACTGACTTTATAGGCAGTTATTTTCTTATTAGAGGGTTGGCCTCAAGTTCATGTCGGTGGATTCTGCCAGTGTATTTCTTGACGTGGTTTACTGGTGGCTACTATGACGTCCTTCGTTTATTGTCCAATGCCTATATTGGGCTAATTTTGTTAGACGGCCTATGCACATACAAAAGAGTGGTAGAGTTAATTACAAACCATTGCAGAGACGATTACTGGTTCAGTCACTTAGCTGTGCATGCAGTTATATTCTTGTTAGTGGTGTAGCCTCATGTTCATGCCGGTTGGCTCTAACAGTATTTTTTTTGAATAGTTTACTGGTTGCTAATATGATGTCATTAGTTATATGTCCGTTGCTTATACGGAGCTCATTTTGCTTGCCAGTTTATGATTATTATCCTTGCAATGTTTTGGGCTTTTCACACTTACAAAGGTTATTCGTGTTACTTGTATATTACTTAGTGGGGTAACTATCTGTCGTTTGTAGTATTTTCAACAGCTTTACGGGAGGTGGTCTCCACTTCCTTGTGTGCCTTACTTACTCTCCCCCTAGGTTTATTTCTCCGGAGCATCTTGCTGGACGAGCTTCTCCGCTTTCTTTTGACTTCCCTAGTGTATTCCCTACTGTTCTTTTCCATTTCAACCGTTCTTTTCTTCTAGTTTTTTTTTTCTTTTTTCTCTTCTCTCTTTCTCTCCTTGCAGCGCTCAGCGGCCATGCATACTGACGTGAAGTTCCTTTCTTATAATGTGAGGGGCTTGCGGACTCCTGAGAAGCGTACCATGATTCTTAATGATCTTTGGCATCATAGAGCCCAGGTGACATTTCTCCAGGAGACGCACTTCAGGAAAGATAAGGTACCTAAGCTATCCAATAGACGCTTTCCGTATTGTTATCATGGCTGTTCAGAGGATTCTCGTTCTAGAGGTGTGAGTATACGTATTGCACAAAATGTTCCATGGTCATTCACTGATTTTCAAGCTGATCCCCAGGGTCGATTTTTGTTTGTAAAAGGCACTCTATTTTCGCAGGTTGTCACGATGGCCAATTTGTATCTACCAAATATGGGTCAGTCGGTTGCACTTGCTGACTACTTGTTACAACTTCAGTCTTTTGGTGAGGGCATTAGTATAGTGGGCGATAACTTTATCTGGATGTCTCGAGAGGTGCTTCTCATCTTTCTTTTTCACAGCTCCGATCCCTTAAAACCACTATACATGAGCACCAATTGGTGGATGCATGGAGGACTCTGTACCCGGGAACTCGTGATTATTCCTATTATTCAGCTACTCATGATATGTTCTCCAGAATACACTATTTTTTTATAAGCCACTTTCATCTTGATAGAGTAGTGAGAGCAGATATACATACGTCTCCTTTATCAGATCATTCGCCAGTCTCACTCTCTCTCTTTTGCTCCACCTTGCGTGACACAGGGCCGCTGGAAACTTAATGAGTTTTTGCTTAATCACCCTGAAGCTCAGTCCGAAATAAAGCGAGAGTTGGAAATGTATTTCTTTACTAACTCCGGATCGGTGTCGAACCCACTGGCTGTCTGGGAGGCTCATAAATGTTACATACGCGGGTTTTTCATCAAGTAGGGTGCGAAACTCAAGAGGGAGAGGACTGTGAAGGCGAATGGCCTGCTGACACGGATTAGAGAGGTTGAAACCAAACATAAACGATGTCAGTCACAGGACACTAGGAGGAACTTAGATCACTTTATGAAGTGAAAGCTAAAGCGACATTGGTCAAATGCCGTAGAATATTTTATGAGTGTGGGAATAAACCAGGGAAAATTTTGGCCAATGCCTTGAGAACACAGCGAGCCTCAACATATGTTTCTCATATCACTTCTTCTGCAGGCACAAAGGTTACTTCCCCTGAGAGATATCGCCCGTTCCTTTCGGGAGTTCTATTCTTCTCTATACCAGCTAGAGCCACATTCTCCACCCACTCGTGTAGACATAAATTAATACATAGCTTCATCGGGTCTTCCTCAGTTATCAGCGGAGGCTTGTTCTACATTGGATCACCCAATATCTCTCGGTGAACTTTCAAGGGCATTGAAAGATACCAAATCGGGGAAAGCTCTGATGGACTGGCTGTTGGCTACTATAAAATGTTTATTGCTTAATTATCGGATGGGTTCTTGGAGGCCCTTAATGCAATAGCGTCGGGTAGTTTGGTCCCTTCGGACTCTTTGAAAGCAACTGTAGTGCTTATCCCGAAGGAGGGCAAGGATCCATCCTCCTGTGCTAGTTACAGGCCAATATCCCTGCTTAATGTAAATTTAAAACTGTTCTCAAAAATTTTAGCAAACCTCCTAGCTCCGCTGATGACTACTGTGATTCATGAAGACCAAGCCGGTTTCATTCCATCTAGGGAAGCGAGGGACAACACGACTAAGGCCCTTAATCTCGTCCATTGGGCCAATTCACAGAAGTCTCCTACCGTGATTTTATCTACAGATGGGTAGAAGGCCTTTGATCGGGTCGGGTGGCCCTTTCTCTTTGGAACTCTGGAACATCTTGGTTTGGGACCTAATATGCTGGCGTGGGTTGGTGCTCTTTATTCTTCGCCTTCGGCTTCTGTAAGGGTTAATGGTACTTATTCCTCACCTTTCTTGATTCATAATGGTACGAGACAGGGCTGTCCCCTGTCGCCTTTGCTTTGTCCCTGGAACCATTCCTGAGTAGGATTAGAAGTAATGTAAATGTGGGGGGTTTAACTATGGGTGGTAAGTAATTTAAAGTTGCCGCTTATTCAGACGATTTCTTATTTTTTGTGTCCTCTCCATGTATCTCTATTCCCAAGCTTATGGAGGAATTCCGGAAATATGGCTCTTTGTCCTACTTTAAAATTAACTTCCAGAAGTCGGAGGCGATGATACTAAATGTTCTACATGAACAGGAGAGTCCCTTAAAGATGCTCTGTCACCACATTATAAGTGCCCTATATTGTACATAATGTGATCGACGCTGTAATGTAGATTACAGCAGTGTTTTTTATTTGGAAAAACTATCATTTTTGACAGAGTTATGACCTATATTAGCTTTATGCTAATGAGTTTCTCAATGGACAACTGGGCGTGTTTTACTATATGACCAAGTGGGCGTTGTACAGAGGAGTGTATGACGCTGACGAATCGGCGTCATACACTTCTCTCCATTCATTTACACTGCAGATCGTGATATAGCTATATCGCTATGTGCAGTCATATAAACACACTATAGCGCTACTCATGTGTCATGACAATGAATATACATTACCTCCAGCCAGGACGTGATGTGTATTCATTCTCCTGACCACTTCTGTAGCGTCTCTGTAAGTTACAGCATAGCAGGCGTAGTCTCGTGAGGTTACGCTGTAAACAGTCATTCACAGCGAGATCTCGCTGTGCTGTGCTGTAAATCACAGAGACGCTATAGAAGTGGTCAGGAGAATGAATACACATCACGTCCTGGCTGGAGGTAATGTATATTCATTGTCATGACACATGAGTAGCGTTATAGTGTGTTTATGTGACTGCACATAGCGATATTGCTATGTCGCGATCTGCAGTGTAAATGAATGGAGAGAAGTGTATGACGCTGATTGGTCAGCGTCATACACTCCTCTGTACAACGCCCACTTGGTCATATAGTAAAACACGCACAGTGTCCATTGAGAAACTCATTAGCATAAAGCTAATATAGGTCATAACTCGAATGATGATTTTTCTAAATAAAAAACACTGCTGTAATCTACATTACATCGCCGATCACATTATGTACAATATAGGGCACGTATAATGTGGTGACAGAGCCTCTTTAAGTGCTAGTTTTCCTTTTCGGTGGACATGTGACTCGATCAAATATCTAGGCATCAGTATGTGTGAGGGAAGGGAAAGAGAGAAAGTATGTGATCTGAAATAATATTTAACTTTTATTAATATGCATTAATATGGAAACAAATTGTAAAAATCCTTGGTGTAAGAGGTATGTGCGAGTGACCCCCAAACTCACATACCTAGGCTATATAATTGGGATATATGGTAATTGTATCAAAAGTGTTCATACAAGGAAAACATGAAGTGCTGAGCTTGCAAAACAGTTTGAATTATAGATTGGCAGTAGCGCAGGATTAAACAATGGTAACCTGCTGCACCACTAAGTGGCTGCACTGTGGTGTAGTGTGAACAGGAGCCTGCAAGCAGCGCCCTATAACTGTGTGTCTATTGCGCTGGGGCAAAAGCACAAATCACAGCCCAAGACTGCACTGCTATGAAGTGCTGGAAACCATAACAATGCTATGGTGTAACAGACTGTATAGAGAGCAACAGTTATATTGTAAACAAACAGCGGTATCATGTGTATGGATTGCACGGGTTAGAGACATGAGAGCTAATCGTTCCTGCAGTCAGTCATAGTGAGTATCCCAACGCACCTCCGTGCATGTCTGTCGCAGTGTGTATGAATAAACAGCATACAGCTGCACTCTCACGCCGTTGTCCCTGTGTATCAGGGCGGCAGCGTGGAGATCAGCTGTGGTTCCCTGAATGTGCCCTCGCCCAGTTGTCAGCTGAGACGCGGCACAGATTCCATACCAAAGTGCAGGTCCACTGTAGGTGGACCTGAATTAGGCATGTAGCCCTGTTCCCGTATTTAGGCGGAGTGGGCAGCATGGAGGGAGCCGCGCGGCAATGACACCGGCGGTCAGGCAGGAGCGGCGGCTGGGAGAATACAACCAGCCGCTCGTGTTGTGACAGCTAGGTGTGCCGTGCTAGCAGCACAGTCGCGCTGTAGGCTATCAGCTGTCAGCCAGTATTGTGGAGAGCGATAGCAAAATTCAATCAATTAGCCTGAGGAGGCAACCCAAGCCATGTGTTACACCAAGGATAGTTTAAAAAGAATGAGCATCCAATTACCGAGTTGTATAGACCAGACATTTAAAATCAACTTTCTACCTCTGCTGCACTCGGTGAAGAGTGATTTGGCTCGATGGACGAGAGGGACTTTTTCTTGGTTTGGACGGGTGGGGATTCTTAGGATGAATGTTTTGCCTCGTATCTTATACACGATGCAGGCCTTGCCAATTAAGATACCGTCTTCTTTCTTTATAACCATGTACCAATGCTTTACTTCCTTTGTTTTGGCCAATAAACATCCCAGACTGCAGAGGAAGATTCTTGTTCTTGCTAAGAAGCTTGGTGGGATTGGACTGCCTGATGTGGAACACTACTATCATGCAGTTCATTTGACTAGAATAGTGGTTTGGTGCAGACATAAGCCCTTCAAGGCCTGGATAAAGGTGGAACAGGGTTTTACAGACATTCCCTTGAAGTGTTTGCCTAGGATAGCTCCGGCTGATTGGAGGCCTCTGGTCTGAGATTCAAGATATCATTCTTGAGATTACTGGGTGTTCTTTGAGGGATGATCCAGCTTGGATCATTCTGCATCACCATAGCATGCCTATAGAGAAATATAGGAAGTCGTTGCTGCAACACCTGTTGAATGCAGCAAAGGCCTGCATTCCGGCTTGTTGGAGATCCTCTGAACCCCCATCTATTCGACAATGGCTTGAGCGTGTTTATGAAATTCGGAGGATGGAGGAATTACTTCACCCCTCACCTGAACGTTCAGTACAATTTCGGAAAACCTGGCTTTATTGGTTCTCTTTCTGTGACTCAGGTAGTTGTCAGCGGCTTTTGGGTGCGTCTGTTGGAGATGGATCAGCATTTTGTGTAGGATTTTGCCGGTTTGGGGTGCTGTGAAAAAAAAGGAGAAATTTCTCCTTTTTTTTTTTTTTCTTCTTTTCTCTTTATCTTCTTTCTTTTTCTACTATTGCTTTGGTCTGTTCTTTTCTGGATTAGTTCTTTACCTTCAATTAGTGGGGTTATAGGTCATGTGGATGTATGCCAATAGGTATGTATTCATATTTTTCTCGTTTGATTTCCAATGTGAGTCTATGGTATTCACGCATGTTGGCTGGATTTGACTAATTGCATTATAATGTTGTCATACATTCTTGTGTGTTCTGTCATGAGAGGAACGTATTGTGTCCATATCCCCAATTTTTTCTTTTGTATCCTTAATTTTTCTTTGTTAAAACGAATAAAAATTTGAAATACCCCAAAAAAATATGGAGACACAAAACAAATAATTTTGAAAAAAAAGTGTTTTCACTATGTAAAAGTAGCAAAACATACAAAAACTATACAAATTTGGTATTGTTGCAATCGCAACAACCCACTGAATAAAGAAATTGTGTTATTTATACCAGACGGTAAACGGCATAAATTTAGGACGCAAAGAAGTGTGGCAAAATTGTAGGTTTTTTTCTATTGCCCCCAAAAAAAGTTAATAAAAGTTAATCAATAAATTCTATGTACCCCAAAATGGTGCTATTAAAAATTACAACTTGTCCTGCAAAAAACAAGACCTTATACAGCTATGTCGACACAAAAATAAAAAAAGTTATAGCTCTTTGAATGGGACAATGGAAAAACGTAAAAAACGGCTTGGTCATTAACGTCTAAAATATGCTGGGCATGCGGTTCCATTGCAGGCACTTCCTTGGTTGGGCAAACACATCCCCCTATCGGCGTGGACACATCCGACTATTGGACCCACCTTGGCGGTTGCGTCCCGGCTCATTCCCCGGAAAGAGATCTCCCCGTCTCCCTCCCCCCTGTTTCCTGTCCTGGGCAATCCCGCATTCCCTCCTGGGCGAGAAAGGGGTCCATTCCGGCACTGGTTGCGGGTAGGTAAGGGACATGCTGCTCATTTCATACAAGGGGGGACTTGGATGACTAGCCCACAGTTAGCGTCTCTGACAGACCCTCTTCCTTTTACCTCCTGGCAGATCACTCAATTGAGACATTTTCTCGCGTCCTTGCCTAACCCTTCGGAATATGCGCGGGATAGTTCCCCTTTCGAGCTTCTTTGCACAGGCACGGGCACGTTACGTCACTCTCTGTCCAGACTATATACCCCACTGATTTCCCCATCCAATCTTCCCACACCTTCCTACCTGCTCAGCTGGGAGAGGTACTTGGGCCTAACATTTACTGCAGAACATAAGGACCATTTGTTTACAATGACACATAAATCCTCCTTGGCTAGCAGTTTTCAGGAGGCGGAATTTAAGATCTTATCGCGATGGTATAGAGTGCCTTCCAGATTGCATGCAATGATCCCTGCGGTCTCACCGTTGTGTTGGAGATGTGGAGACCAGGTGGGCACGATTTTATACATCTTCTGGGAGTGCCCACAGCTGACAGATTTCTGGTCGGAGGTGTGGCGAATCTCCTCCAAATTCACGGATTTCCCCCTCCCGCGCATGCCGGCCTTTTTCCTGCTCCATCTGTGTGAGGTTTCATTATCTACGTACCGACGCTCTGTGGTTCGCCATCTGGTGAACGCAGCTAGAGCGTGTATTCCTGCGCTGTGGAGACAAACTTGCCCTCCATCAGTTGGCATGTGGTTCGGCAAGATCCAGGAGATTATGAGAATGGAGGATCTCACGGCATCCATGAGAGGGACTCATGCTAAATTTCTCAAAACATGGTATCACTGGGTCAGATTCCAATCTTCTGTTGAGTTCAGGAACATCGTGACTTCTTGAATATAATCCCGAGTTATAGGGGGCTATGTCAGTTTTCTTCCCTCTGTCTCATCTCCTCTTTTGCTTCTCTCTTTTTCAGATATGTCCACTCACGGAACAATGTGCATGGCTGCGGGTTCAGGATGCATAGGTCGTCCGTTTCAAGTACTGTATCAGCTGTGCGTTGTTGTTCTTCTTGCACTTACTGTAGGAACATATACTGGCCTGCGAGCCGATGTTTGTGCTGCTTATGTTTGCCCTATCGTGTTTGTGTTGTGGAAAACGGAAAATAAAAAGAATATGGAAAAAAAATAAAATAGGCTGGGGATTAAAGAGAAAGTTCTCACAGAAGCTACGTATCTCAGACAGCTGCTGATCATGTGATCAGCTCAGAGTTCAAAAACCTCGTGGGACTCGAGTGATTAGCGCTCATTTCTTTACTAGCGGCAGACGTCGCAGCATATTTCTACCAACGCAATCCAGTAAGGTTAAGAAATTGTATTCGTATTTGCTTTTCTCATGCAGCAATATACTTTCTGTATCAATGTGTATATATATATATATACAGCCCATTCTAATAAATGTTACCCGTTCCTGTCCTATCCTTATTTCTCTTTGAATAAAAATATACTAATCTTAATATTTACAATTTATGAGATGGTTAGTCTGAATTATGTTTATATATAATGCATTATGCTATGATATGATCATTATGATATTCTCTATTTTCTGTTTTGATTATAATGACATGGATTAATGTTGATATTAGATGTTATTTTTTCTAATTAATTTTATAGACCGTTTGAGAAAGGTCTTATTGTTTTGACCGAAACGTCACTGTTTATGTGGATTACAAATAAAATAATTTTCAAAATAATTTTTTTTTGGGAGTGCCTGGTTTTCTTCTATAATACTACAGAGTTCAACCCTACCTGAGCACCCTCCATTCCGAGTGCTGTGGTTTCTTCAATAACCATGTCAAGTCTGCCACATATCGTTGGTAGGTCTTATCATGTCCAGTGGAGGTAGTCCAGGGGTGATTTAAATGGAGATCCCTCACTGTGGATGGTAATGGATGTGCTGATGATAAGCATAGTCAAATTGGCAGCATGCTGTAATGATGGGGGTAGGGAAACAGACAAGTGAGCCCTAATCTACCCGCCACTCAGTCCCTGCCTACTTGCAACGACCCGCCCTAGGCGACGGGGTACAACTGGGCGACGGTCCCTACGCTCAGTAAGTGCACGACAGACAAGGGTACACAAGCTAAGGGAAATGGGGCAGTTTCCCACGGCAACACCGTGAGCAACAAGAGTGGTGAACGAGCCGAGTCAAACCAGGAGTGTACGAGGTACCAAACGCTGAGCAGGAGAGTAGTGAACAAGCCGAGTCAAACCAGGAGTGTACAAGGTACCAAACGCAGAGCAGGAGAGTAGTCAGTAAGCCGGGGTCAATATGAAGCAGGGTCAAATAGTTCAGAAGCTGCAGCAGGGCCAGGAAACCACACGAGAAGAATCACAAGCAAGGAGGAACAGGAAAGGCAGGTATAAATAGACAGAGGGCGGGAGCTAGCTCTGTCTGGCCAGGCTGTGATAGGCTTCCTCCACTCCTTAGCCTGCCATCCTGACTGGTGGAAGATGGAGTCAGTCCCACAGACACAGAAGCAGGTGCAGACTGATTACCTATGGGCGTATACACAGAAGCTGTGCCTGGCAGATCCTTTACACATGCCCTTTCTGTTGTGGATTTCATAAAAAAATTTGTAGCACGTTTAAATAATCCATTGTAATGTAAATGACAATCTATGGCCAAATCTGCAGTAAAGTCTGCATGTAACACATGGATTTTGACATGGCTTTGGTGCGGAATTGAAGGGCAAGATGCATGTGAACATGACCTTAATGGAGAGGTAGAGAGTAAAACAGTGACAAGACAACATGCAACGCTAGACACATTTATATGAATTTTAAAATGAAGCAGGAAAAATAAGTGAGAAATCCAGAATCTAGTTATTGGGTTTAGGTTCTAGAGCTAAATAGCATTAGGAAAAACTATAAATCTGGCAAACAAGATTATGCCAATTTTTTATTATTTTATCTCCTTAGTCTGGGTTCCCACGAAAGGTAAACCCTGCAGAATTTCCGCATCGGATTTCTGTGCGGAAAATCTGCTGTGGAAAAAAATCGTATAAAAGAAGTTCATAAATTGAGCTGTGGTGTGGTTTTTTAATCCGCAGCATGTTAATTTATGCTGCGGAATCATTGCGTGTCTTTTCCTCATTGACTTCAACTGGAAGGTAAAACCTGTAACAAATAACAAATGTTGCGATTTTTGTGGCGGAAACAAACTTTTTTTTATTTTAATTTAATTTGAAAGTCTATACTTTCCCCACTGGCATTGTCAAAGCGACGGCTCCTTTTCTTCCTGACTGTTCTCCGTGCAGCCCCACCCCCTGGGATGAAGTTTCTTCTCATGTGACTGCTTTAGCCAATCACAGGCTAAAACAATCACATGGACTGCAGCATCATCACAGGATGCGGGCTGCACAGAGAACAGAGGGTCACATAGCTATGGCAATGCCAGTGAGGTTAGTATTGACTTTTTTTCACCTCTGTTTTTCACCACAGTTTGGTGCGGTTTTTCGAGGTTAGATACGCTGCAGACTATAACACAGTGTATCTGACCTGTGGGAACATACCCATAATGACTAGATCTGAGAGGGTCGTAACGACCCGCTAAATTTTTTCATTTTTGCCTCGATGTATTTCAGAAGCCTTAACTTTTTTCTTTTTTTATTTACGTGTCTGTTTTATGCAAATTAAGTTTTGTTTTAATGCAATTTGGGGTACAAATAAAAGAGTTTCTTTTTTTTTGTACCGTGAATTTAGAAAAAAAAGAGATTAGCATTGTTTTTTTGGTTACTTTTATACCATTCACGTTTCACACTAAATAACCTGATAAATTCTTCTGGGTATTACAGTCGTGTGGATACCTACTGTAATATGTGTAGGTTTTTTGGTTTTATGTAATGTATGCACTATAAAATGTATTTTATACTAAATAATATCTTTTTTTAATTCTTTTTTTGTGGATTTTTTTATTTTTTTATTGTTATATATTTTTTTTAATCCCATGGAGGGATTACTATATTTCAACTTTATTTTATACTTGTTTAAACCCGTATGCTTGTACATTATACTGTGTCACTATGACACAGGCTGCTGTTAAGGCAAAATGTAGCAGGCTTACTGAACAGTTGTTAATCACAGCTCATTCTTTGAGCATGAGCGCTTATTAAAGCGTTCATTAGCCTCTTCTACAGTGACACCAAAAGTCGTCGCTGTAGAGTAAGCACCTGCACCGCCCCCCCCCCCACCCCTCAAAAGACAGTGGGCAGTCTTGAAGGTGTTAATCTCACTTGTGCGTTGTCCTTCACAGACAAGGGATAGTGAATGGATCATCAATCAAGTGTAGGTCCACACAGGACGGAAAAAACGTTTTACATGTTGATTTTATTGTGGAATTTGTTGAATTTCAATTTCATTGTGGATTTTACCCCTCTCATTGAATGGACTGAAATCTGCTATGAAAATGTGCAGAAAGAATTGACATGCTGCGGATTTAAAATCTACACTGCATGTCAATTTCCATGCAGATATTTTTCCCGTTTTCTGCCATAGAAAAGTTGCAAATGGCACAAAGTCACAATTTTCAGTAAAAAATTTGACTTTTGTTCTGTTTTCGCCAGTCATGGCACGTTACTAAAACGCAGGCGGAGCTTAGTGGGAGGAAGCAGGGCCACCCGCAGCCCTACAAATTTATCATAATTTACGCCAGAAGCTGGCGTAAATCATGTTGCAAATCTACACCAGCTCCTGCCTGGCATATATTTCACATTCTAACACATGGACAGTCAGAGATGTGCGTAGTTTATTAAGAGGTGTGCACCTATAAATAAATTAGGCGCATTTAAATCCAACTATCTTTATATTAAGACTGGTGTATGAAATGCCAGTCTTAATATAGTAAATTCCCCCCTAAGAATATTATTGTGTCCAATAAATCTCTATATCAAGCAAAATTCACAGAGCAATTTATTATCATGACAAATGGGCATCAGGTTAGTCCGGAGCGTGCACTGCAATATTATTAATGCTGCAGAACAGTCTTTTCTGCTTATAATTAAAATATTTTAGGGAAATGTATTAGTTTCATACATCAGACTGACAGGTTCTGCACTGTTACGCATTATACTGCTGCGTGGTATGATCTTCGGTGGCTTGTCCAGATGGTGATGTCATCCTGCAGCAAGTATACAGGTGTAGAAGTTGAAACTGATTTTCGACTTGATCGCTGTTTGCCTGGACTGTTGCTAGGCAATTCTTTCCATATTTTACAGCATGCTTTACTGCTCTGTTCTTCGTGGAAAAGTCATTAAACCAGGAATAAATATGCATGTTCTTCTATTTAAATCAAATATGAGCCTCACGCCTGCTACACCAGATGAATGGCCACACTAAACTTTAATCTATTTTACAATAGCTATAAATAATCCATAGATGTAATTATGTTATCTCTACATCTCAGCTTAGTCATAGCAACAAAAAAGAAACAGATCTTATTTGACTTCTAGCTAAATTACTTTCAAATAAAATATAGCTTTTTAATAGAATAACGTAAAACAATAGTATAGAGCCAGGCCTTGGCTATAGTTGAGTTGTGAAATGGACAAAACTGGTGGTTAGTGATCCATTCTCTAAGATTATTGATATGTTAGTCACACTGGCGTAGCTATAGGGGTCGCAGCGGTCGCAATTGCGACCGGGCCCCGAAGCCAGGGGGGCCCACGGCCCCCCGCACCACATCAATAAAAAGTTACTATAGTAACTCGGGCCGCGGGCCCCTGTTACTATAGTAACATATTTTACTTACCTTCCTGGTTCCGGATCGTAGCGGAGGTCCTGACGTCAAGCGCTGTGCGCAGCGCATGACGTCACAGCGCTATGCGCCGCGCACAGCATCGAGACGACAGAACTCCCGCCGCGGCCGAAGAGGAAGGTGAGGTTAGCCCTGACTGGCGGGGTCCGACTCCCGGGACCCGCCAATCAGCTGTTTTGAAGGGGCCGCAGCACTCGTACGAGAGCTGCTCCCCTTCATTCCTCTCACTTCATTCCGGTCACACTGTGAATCGGTTTTCGGCGATTCACAGTGTGAGCGAGTAGTGAAATGAAGGGGAAGCAGCTCTCGTAAGAGTGCTGCGGCCCCTTCAAAACAGCTGATTTGTGGGTCCCGAGAGACACATCAGCTATTGATGGCCTATCCTGAGGATAGGCCATCAATGTTTAGGGACTGTACAACCCCTAAGCCTACGATGTAGCAGGCTTAGGGGGCCCATGAGACAGGATCACAGATTGTGTGATCCTGTCTGCTGGGCCCTGTATCTAAGCCAATCACATGGTAGGCTTAGATACATGGCCCATGCGTGATCCTGTCTGCTGGGCCCTGTATCTAAGCCAATCACATGGTAGGCTTAGATACATGGCCCATGCGTGATCCTGTCTGCTGGGCCCTGTATCTAAGCCAATCACATGGTAGGCTTAGATACATGGCCCATGCGTGATCCTGTCTGCTGGGCCCTGTATCTAAGCCAATCACATGGTAGGCATAGATACATGGCCCATGTGTGATCCTGTCTGATGGGCCCTGTATATAAGCCAATCACATGGTAGGCTTAGATACATGGCCCATGCGTGATCCTGTCTGCTGGGCCCTGTATCTAAGCCAATCACATGGTAGGCTTAGATACATGGCCCATGTGTGATCCTTTCTGATGGACCCTGTATATAAGCCTACCACACTGTAGGTTTAGATACAGGGCCCCAGCACACGGTAATCTTATACTGTATAAGATTACTGTCTGCTGGACCATGTATCTAAGCCTACGTTGTGGTAGGCTTAGATACAGGGTCCCACAGACAGTATCACACATGGGCCCTGTATATAAGCCTAACACACGTGTGTTACTAATCATTTTTTGTGTGTTTTCTTACAGGTTCGGTCGTTGGACTACGTCGGATTCCAGGACTACTTCGATGACAGCTTTATTATCAATAAAATGGTTAATGAGGGCTGTGGTTTTTTTTTTTATTTCAATAAAATATTTTTTCTATGTCTTTGTGTTTTTTTTTAAACTATATTACTACCGCCTTAGTAATGGCCGCCGGCTGATTGACCGCATCCATTGCTAAGGCGGGGCTGAGTGTGAGCCGGTGCAGCGGCTAACACTAACCCCCTTTATTACCCCGGTACCCACCGCCACCAGGGGTGCTGGGAAGAGCCGGGTACGATCCAGTACGATCCAGTACCTGACCATCTGTAGTGATGGTCGGCCACTGGGGTGGCCGCAGGCTGGTATTATCAGGAGGGGAAAGGCCAGATACAGTGGCCCTTCCCACCCTGGTGATGCTAGGCTGCTGCTGCTTTATTGTATCTGGCTGGTTATGAAAAATGGGGGGGACCCCATGTCATTTAAAAAAAATAATAATAATAATTGGAAAGAACGATGTGGGGTCCCCCCCCAATTTTCATAACCAGCCAGATACAACACAGCAGCAGCAGGCAACATTACAAGGGTGGGAAGAGCCACTGTTTTTGGCCTTCCCCAGCCTAATACTACCAGCCTGCGGCCACCCCGGTGCCTGCCCGTCACTTCAGATGGTCGGGTACTGGTTCGTACCCGGCTCTTCCCAGTACTCCTGGTGGCGGTGGGTACCGGGGTAATAATGGGGGTTAGTGTAGCCTCTGCACCGGCTAACATTAAGCCTCGCCTTAGTAATGGAGGTTGTCAATCAGCCAGTGGCCATTACTAAGGCGGTGATAATAAAGTTTAAAAAGATACAAGCACATAGAAAAAATATTTTATTGAAATAAAAAAACACAACCCTCATTAACCATTTTATTGAGAATAAAAAAAACGCCGTCATTGAAGTCCTCGAATCCGAAGTCCAACAACCGAACCTGTAAAAAAAACACAAACACACAAAAATAATCAGTAACACAAAGAAGCAAAATTATTATTCTTACCTATCCTGGGTCCAGCGCTGGAGCCGCAATGTCAGCGAGCTGGGCCCTGTATCTAATCCAATCATGTGTGATACTGTCTGCTGAGCTGTGTATCTAATCCAATCATGTGTGATACTGTCTGCTGAGCCACTGTATCTAATCCTATCATGTGTGGTACTGTCTGCTGAGCCACTGTATCTAATCCTATCATGTGTGATACTGTCTGCTGGGCCACTGTATCTAATCCTATCATGTGTGATACTGCCTTCTGAGCCACTGTATCTAATCCTATCATGTGTGATACTGTCTGCTGAGCCACTGTATCTAATCCTATCCATAGTTTATAGGGTCGCAGTGCTATAGATATGCTATGCTGTCTCCTATACACACATTTTTTTGGGGGGCGGACACATATGTATTGGGGCTATTTCCCCTGACATTTTAAGCCCTGAGGGTATGTTCACACGGCAGCGTCTGTTACGGCTGAAATTACGGTGCTGTTTTCAGGAGAAAACAGCACCGTAATTTCAGCCGTAATGGCATGTGCAGGCGTCTTTCGCTGCGTCCATTACGGACGTAATTGGAGCTGTTTTTCTATGGAGTCCATGGAAAACGGCTCCATTTACGTCTGAAGAAGTGACAGGCACTTCTTTGACGCGGGCGTCTTTTTTACGCGCCGCCTTTTGACAGCGGCGCGTAAAAAAAAATGACCGTCGGCACAGAACATCGTAAGACCCATTCAAATGAATGGGCAGATGTTTGCCAACGCTTTTGAGCCGCATTTTCGAACTTAATTCAATGCTAAAACGCCCGAATTACGTCCGTAAATAGTGTGTGTGAACCCAGCCTTAGTGACGCCCCGGCTGCTAGTGCTGCATTGTTGGGTCACTTAGGAGACCCAGCGATGCAGATGAAAGCTGCGAACCGTCGGCCATGAGAAGTTTGCGGGGGGGGGGGGGGCAGTAAGAATTTTTGCATCGGGGCCCATGAGCCTTTAGCTACGCTCCTTGTTAGTCATATTATTTAATGGGCTCAAAGTAGCTATGTAAACCATATTACAATACAATACGCTATCCTACTTCAGAATAGGTTTAGGTTACATGCTCCATGAGTCTAAATGAAGCAGAGGTAGTGAAAACACTACAATAAAAGTCTGTCACCTTCTAGTTGTGATAACAAATTAATTTTCAGAATCTATTATTCATATTCAGAGTTGTTGGGAATTCAAGATACTTATAAGATATACACTGTTCAACCATTACACTAAAATCACCTGCCTAATTTAGTTTAAGTCCCTCCTGTGCCACCAAAACAGCTCTGACCCGTCAAGGCATGGCCTCCACAAGACCTCTAAAGATTTCCTGTGGCGTCTGTCAACAGGACGTTAGCCAGAGATCTTTTAAAAGGGTTGTCCGTTCCCTAAAAATTGATGGCCCATCCCCAGGATAGGCCATCAATATCTGATCGTTTGGGGTCCGAATCCCGAGGAACCCTGCCAATGCACTACTTCCCCTTCTTTCCCTATCTGCTCGTATTGAAGTGTATGAGAGAAGGCTTCAATACTGTGAACCGCCGCTACATGCGTGTCGGCAATTTTACAGTACAAGCAGATAAGGAAAGAAGGATATGCCATCAATTTTCAGGGACTGGACAAC
Organism: Rhinoderma darwinii; assembly: GCF_050947455.1. NCBI lineage: Eukaryota > Metazoa > Chordata > Amphibia > Anura > Rhinodermatidae > Rhinoderma > Rhinoderma darwinii. The sequence continues at coordinate 285,194,483 of NC_134691.1, forward strand.
TCCTTAAAGTCCTGTAAAGGGCCTTTTACACCTGCATTGATCGGCGCTCGTTTGCTCCTGTCGCACAGAGCTATGATGGGGACGAGCGGTCGTTAGTCCGATCGCTCGTCCCCATACATTATTATCATGTCGGCAGCATTTTCTCGTTCATCTGCTGGTCGCTGCTCTTTTTATACAAGGGCAATTATCAGCAATTACACGAATGCCAGGACCCAAAGTTTCCCAACAAAACATTACCCAGAGCATCAAACTATCTTCATTGGTTTGCCTTCTTACGTTCATCATGGTGCCATGTCTCCCCCAGGTAAGCGCCGCACACGACTGTCCAGAAGATGTAAAGAAACCGTGGATTTATTAGACCAGGCCACTGTTGTTTTATGTTCAGTTCTGATGCTCATGTGCTTATTGTAGGAATTTTCAGTTGTGGACAGGGGTCAACATGAGCACTCTGGCTGATCTGCGGTTACATAGCTGCAATTTGTAATTTGTGCTACAGTAGTTCTTCTGTGGGATCGGACCAGAGGGGCTAGCCTTCACTCCCCATGCGCATCAATGAGCCTTAGTCACCCATGATTCTTCCTTGGACCTCTTTAGGTAGGTTATAACCACTTCATACTGAGAACAGCCCACAAGCCGCCGTTTTGGAGATGCTCTGACCTGTTCGTCTAACCATTACAATTTGGCCCTTGTCAAATCACTCAGATCCTTACACTTGCACATTTTCCTTACTTTCAACACATCAACTTCTAAAACGGATTATTCACTTGCTGCCTAATATATCCAATTTTTTTTACCATTCAGGAGTTTTAATGTTATGGCTTAACAGTGTAAATACTCTAACTATTCTTATTCCTGCACCACTGTCCCAAATCAACTACAATGACCCACAGACATAACTGTGACTCTAGCAATATAAGACAGGGCTTCGATGGATTGGGGACAGAGCTTGGCTTGGCCTAGGATTTTCTGTGTCAAATAATGTTAGGATTGTTTTACTGTGATTTCAAAATCATGAAGAATCCTATTCTTTCTCAGGTGGAAGTTTCTGGAGATTCAATTACCAACACAGTAGAACTGCCTGAGCCCTATTAAGAATTGAAAAATTTTATGACAAGAAGAATGCCGACCAGCTACTTCCTTATCGTTCTTATGACTGTGCTATTTACCTTTTACCTGGTACAGCCATACCTTTTGGACATATCTATTCACTTTCTGAATTACAATTAAAGACTCTTGATGTGTGTATATAAGACAGAATTTAGCCAAGGTTTTGATATGCCGTACTACTTTTCCTGCAAGAGCACCAGTATTCTTCGTACCTAAAAATAATGGTACATTTCATCCTTGATTTACTTTCTAGAATCATTATTCTCTTCCACTTATTCTAGAGCTACTTGAAAGAGTATGGTCAGCTAAAATCTTTACTAAACTGACCTGCGAGGAGCCTATAATCTTGTCCGCATATGAGGCGGATGTATTGAAGACTGCTTTACGAACATAGTATGGGCATTTAAAATCTCTTGTCATACCATTTGGAATTCCCCAACTACATTTCAGCACTTTATCTATGATGTCTTTCGGGATATTCTGAAACTATTTGTAGTGGCCTATTCGGATGCAATATTATTTTTTTCCTGAGAATTTTGAAGAACGTCGTAAGCAAGTTAGCATGTGTTTGAACCGTTTGAGAGGAAATCAACTATATATAAAACTGTAAAACTTTGTTTAAGAAAACAGATTTAGTTTCTGGGGTATATCATTTCTCTTGACAGGTTGAGCATGGATCCCGATAAGATCCAAGCTATATTAGGCTGGCCTACTCCCAAGAATGTGGAGGTTAAATGATTTGTAGGTTTTGTGTATTTCTACTGCAAATTTATTAGGAACTTCTCGAAGATTATTTATCGAATAACACAGCTTACCCAGGAAGGAATTCCATTTGAAAGCTGAAGCTGCAACCAATAAAGACTCTTTTTACCTCTACTACTATCTACTCTACTAAATCTAATCCAGATTTACGATTTGTTGTTGAAGTAGGTACTTCGGACTCTGCAGTGCGAGCAAATAGTCGTTGAGAAGCAGTTGATTCACCAATGTGCCTTTTTCTCTTGCCAGATGTCATCCTCTGAAAGAAATTATGACTTTGGAAATCAAGAATTATTAACGATAAAGAAGTCATTCATGGAATGGAGGAATTTCCATGAAGGAGATTCTCACCACGTACAAGTTCTGACCGACCATTGAAATCTTGAGTTTATTAGATCAGGTCGGAAACTTTCTGGCAGACAGGCACAATGGTCTTTATTTTTTGTAAGATTTAATTTTGTTATTTTGAACAAACCCAGTGCCTTGTCAAGGATGTTTTCGGAGACCTCGCAGGCCACCATTCTGCCTACTAAGAACTTTTCATAGTAACTTTTTCCAGAGGAGTATTAACAGGTTCCCGACCGCTGGCCGTATTTATACGGCCAGTGGTCAGGGTCTCTGAAGTCCGCCGTATAGACTATTTACGGCTGCACTTCAGAGACTGTGCACGCGCGATCGCGTGCACACAGCTCTATGCCCTGGCTGTTGCTAACAGCCATGGGCACTGGGCAGAATGTCAGGGGTCAATCTTTTGGCCCCTGAACATGTGATCGCTGTGACAACCAATCACAGCGATCACATGCATTTCTGCATAGAAAACAGTGTGCACGCGATCGCGTGCACCCAGCCTTGTGCCCACGCTGTTACCAACAGCTCTGGGCACTGGGCAGAGTATCAGGGACCAATCTGATGGTCCCTGAACATGTGGTCGCTGTGAAAACCTATCACAGCGACCACATTTGTTTTATTTTTACTTTTCTGGCAGTAAATCTCCTGCCTCTTTTCTTCTCCTCAAACATTGTTTCAGTTTGAGGAGAAGAAGAGACTCGGGAGAATTGCTGCCAGAAGATTACAGTTACAAAAAAATACAGTTACACTCATAAAACATTCTCTGTATAGATAGATTTCTATCTATCTATACAATCTATCTATCCATCTATCTTTTTTTCTATATATCTACCTTTCTATCTTTTATTCTATTAGAATAGGCAGGTATGGAGTATATAATTATATATATATCCACATATATATATAATATATATAGCAATAGCGGTTTATTTTTTTTGTTAGCGGTAGTGTATATATATATAGCAGTTAGTTTGTGTGTTTTATAAAAAATAAAAAATAAAAATAAAAATTGGTTTAGTTAGTGTTAGTGTTAGTTACGTTATGACGAGGAAGTTGTTTAGCGCCGAGGAGGCATACGCCATGCTGTGGTCTGAGTCGGAGACCGCATCAGAGATGGCGTCCGAGATGGAACCTGTTTTAGGTAGTGACGATGACAGCGTCACTTCAGGTTCATCTTCAGGGGACGTTGTCCCTGATGCAGTTGAAACTGCAGAACATGAAAGCGCAGGGCCAAGTAGCGCTGTAGCACGGGACAGCCTGGTCCCTTCAGTCCAGGCTCTTGTATGGGCACCTGCCCCATCTTTTGGGCCTAGAATCCACGGATTTACTGCCACTCCTGGCATAACCGTGGACAATACAAATTTTGTCCAAATGGATTACTTCCATTTATTTATAACGGACGACGTCCTAAATCAGATTGTCCACGAAACAAATTTATGTGCCACGCAATATATAAGGCAGAAACCTTCATCCACCCATGCCAGAGATTGGACGCCCACCAATTTGCAGGAATTAAAAACATTTTTGGGGCTCACCCTAAATATGGGTATTGTCAAAAAGCCCTCCATTAGGTCTTACTGGTCAACAAGACCCGCCCAAGCCACCCCAGTATATTCTGCAGTAATGCCCAGGTCTCGTTATGAGACAATAATGAGGTTCCTCCACTTCAATGACAACGCACAGGCCCCCCCAAGTACCGATGCAAACCGTGATCGGTTGTTCAAAATAAGACCGCTAATAAAATCCCTGAATAATTTATTTCTGCAACTCTACACCCCTGAGCAGAATGTAAGCGTGGACGAATCCCTCCTCAACTTTCATGGCAGACTTAGCTTTTGCCAATATCTACCTTCCAAAAGGGCAAGATATGGCGTTAAGCTCTACAAATTGTGTGAAAGCGGGTCAGGATATACCACCGCCTTCAGGATTTATGAAGGATGGGACCGCACAATAAATTTTCCTGGATGCCCCCCTGATCTTTCCACCAGCAGTAAGATCGTGTGGGAGATAATGCAGCCTCTGCTTCACAAGGGGTACCACCTGTACTGTGATAATTTTTATTCGAGTGTGCCCCTGTTTAGGCATTTGCATGCTGCAAGGACTGGGGCATGTGGTACCATGCGCAAAAACAGAATTGGTTTTCCACAGCAATTAGTGGGGAAGCGCATGGTAAAGGGGGACTCCTGTGCTTATGCATCGGAAGAATTGCTGGAGGTCAAGTTCAGGGATCGCAAAGATGTGTATGTGCTAAGCACGATTCATACTGCAGGAACAGTGGCAGTGAGGGAAAGAGGGGCAACATCGGACAAGCACAAACCAGTGAGCGTGTCCGAATATAACAAGTACATGGGGGGGGGGTGGATTTAAGCGACCAGGTTTTACAGCCCTATTTAGTAAAACGCAAAACTAAAACCTGGTACAAAAAAGTGGACATTTATTTGTTACAGGTGGCCATCCACAACTCATTCGTGCGCTACAAAAAAAACAGAGGCAGAGACACATACCTGGATTTCCAGGAAAAAATTATTGAAGGCCTCATATTTGATGTTCAGGACACCAGAGAATGCCCCCAGTCTGAGGATGTCACGCGACTGACTGAAAGACACTTCATCAGTCGGATTCCCCCAACAGCAACCAGAAGCAACCCCCAGAAAAAGTGCCGCGTCTGCAGAAAAGACGGCCACCGCAAAGATTCCCGATATTTCTGTCCCTCATGTCCCTCACAACCAGGCCTGTGCATTGAGCCATGTTTTAAAAAATACCACACTGTTCTGAATTATTAGATTTTAGTTAATTCTTACGTTTTTATTTTTCCCCTGATTTTACTCCAAGGGTGAGGGAGGGAATGGGTGGGGGGTGGATGTCATGTTTGCATATTCTCTAAAGTTCATCTGCTGGAGAGCTCCATTTGCATAAACCTGCAATTTCTTATTTTAGAAAACCCAAAAAAATAAATTCCCATTATACCCCTAGATGAATATTTTGGGATTTCTGCTTCAAGAGCAGATATTTTGGAAGTATTATAGAAACTCTGTTGAGTTTTGTAAAACCAGCTTTGAAAAAAAGCGATTTGTGAAATAAGCTTCTTCTATCGTCCGCCCTCCTACTTCTCTATGTGATAAATAAGACACACATATTTGGTATCCCCATGCACGGGAGAAGTGGAAGAATGTGAAAGGAGATTAATTTTGGCCGTGGTCTATGCCGTGTGTGAAAAATGCTGGTATAAACTGACGCATTTGCTAAAAAATTGCTAATTTTATTTTGATCCATCTTATTCAAGAAACTTTCAGAAGAAAACTGGACTGTCTAAAAATATGATAAACCCCTTGAAGAAAACCTTGTGGGGTCTACTTGTGTGAATGAAGTCATTTATGGGGTGATTCTAATCTTTCAGCAGCATTAGGCCCCCCAGAAAACAGTATGCGTCTATAAAATCAAATGCTAAATTCCTGGACCGAAAAGGCCAAAAAGCCTCCTTTTATGCCAAGCCCTGGCACATGCCCGCACAGTGAATAAGGCACACATATTTGGTATCCCCATGCACGGGAGAAGTGGAAGAATGTGAAAGGAGATTAATTTTGGCCGTGGTCTATACCGTGTGTGAAAAATACTAGCCTAAACTGACGCATTTGCTAAAAAAGCGCTGATTTTATTTTGTTCCATCTTATTCAAGAAACTTTCAGAAGAAAACTGGACTGTCTAAAAATATGATAAACCCCTTGAAGGAAACCTTGTGGGGTCTACTTGTGTGAATGAAGTCATTTATGGGGTGTTTCTAATGTTTCAGCAGCATTACGCCCCCCAGAAAACAGTATGCGGCTTTAAAATCAAATGCAAAATTCCTGGACCGAAAAGGCCAAAAAGCCTCCTTTTATGCCAAGCCCTGGCACATGCCCGCACAGTGAATAAGGCACACATATTTGGTATCCCCATGCACGGGAGAAGTGGAAGAATGTGAAAGGAGATGAATTTTGTCCGTGGTCTATACCGTGTGTGAAAAATACTAGCCTAAACTGACGCATTTGCTAAAAAAGTGCTGATTTTATTTTGTTCCATCTTATTCAAGAAACTTTCAGAAGAAAACTGGACTTGCTAAAAATATGATAAACCCCTTGAAGGAAACCTTGTGGGGTCTACTTGTGTGAATGAAGTCATTTATGGGGTGTTTCTAATGTTTCAGCAGCATTACGCCCCCCAGAAAACAGTATGCTGCTATAAAATAAAATGCAGAATTCCTGGACCGAAAAGGCCAAAAAGCCTCCTTTTATGCCAAGCCCTGGCACATGCCCGCACAGTGAATAAGGCACACATATTTGGTATCCCCATGCACGGGAGAAGTGGAAGAATGTGAAAGGAGATTAATTTTGTCCGTGGTCCATACCGTGTGTGAAAAATGCTAGCATAAACTGACGCAATTGCTAAATTCTTGCATTTTTTTCCAATTTTGCCCACTTTAGAGAAAAAAATAAAAATGATATATACTGACAAATTCCACTAAAACAAAGCCCTATCTGTCCTTTAAAAAGAGTGTAAAATTCAAAGATGAACTTTATTCACCTGCAGAGTTATAGTCATCTAAAGAAGTGCATAGCAAAATTTTGAAATTTGCTCTGGTCATTTAGCTGTAAAACAGCCTAGTCCTTAACCGGTTAAAGCGCATCAAATAGGTTATGAAGGAGATCCTTTTCTTGCTAAACCTCCCAAAGACATACTTTTATTCCTCAAAGATAAGGTCTGCTCTTTTGGTCATTGTCTCTACGTTCCTAAGACTGCTCGACTGGAGCTTTCACACCTAGTCCATGAGGGCAGTGGCGTAACTACCGCGGTAGCAGCTGCAGCGGCTGATAAGGGGCTTGAGGGGGCCCGTGCCACCAGCCGACACGCACCCCCATATGCCCCGTGGCGCCGCTAGCAGCCGTTATGGCTGCTACCGCCGTAGCGCCGCTACTATGGGGCCCACGCCGCCGAGCCTCCAATAAGTATGGGCCGGGCAACACAGGCCCTCTCATGCCTGTGGGCGCTTCTAGCACCGGAGGGGGCCCCGGTGCTAGTGACAGCCAAATACATGCATTAGCGCTGAATGGCCGGGCCTTACAATGACGCTGATTGGCTAGCAGCGCGATGACATCATTGCGCCGCTTCTATGCTTGAAAGGCGCTGATTGACGGGGCAAGTCATTCTGCCCCACCAATCAGCGTCATTGGACGACGCTCGTTCAGCTCCAGCAGACCTGCCACAGCGTGGGAACAGGATCATATCAGTATGTAACTTTTTTAGTTTTTTTTCTCATAAAACTGTGAGTGGCATTATCTGTAGTGGGGCCTCTATCTACAGGGGGGTTGTCTATATGTGGGCCACTATATACAGGGCAGGTCTATATGTGGGGATGTGGGGCACGAGCTACAGGGGTGGTCTGTATGTGGGGTTGTGGGGCACAATCTACAGGGGGGTCTATATGTGGGCCACTATGTACAGGGGGGTCTATATGTGGGCCACTATCTACAAGGGGGGTCTATATGTGGGGATGTGGGGCACTATCTACAGGGGGCACGGTGTGTGTGTGTGTGTGTGTGTGTGTGTGTGTGTGTGTGTGTGACAGTGTATGGTACTACTATAATCAGGGACACAGTGTATGGCGCTATTATAGTTAGAGGTGCAGTGTATGGTCTTTGTTTTTAGGTGCAGAAATGTTTTAAAAGTGAGAAGCTGAAGACGTCTGAGCGGAAAACTGCAGAAATGGGTCATGGCCAATATAAATCCATCATAGATGTCTGGACCGGAGGGAGAAGAAAAGAACTAGAATCTGAGACATCACCGGTGAGTCACTTAATGTAAATATTTATTCTGCCTCTAATCAGCACTGTGTGATCTGCAGCGAGATGATGGTGGTATGATTTTTTTTTTGTGAAACAGCATCTCCCAGCATATCCTTACCATTGTTCGGGCCATGCAGGAGCTGTCGTTTTATGCCGTACAAACCTATATGGCAGTGGTTGCACTAAATTGAGCTGTATTTGTTCTGGTGTTATATATAAGTACTGATCTTGGTTCTGATGCTGTATGTAAGTACTGAGCTTGGTTCTGGTGCTGTATATACGTATGAGATTGGTTTTGGTGCTGTGTATATATGTAATGAGTTTGGTTCTGGTTCTGTATATATGTACTGAGCTTGGTTGTAGTGCTGTCTTTATGTACTGAGGTTGGTTCTGGTGCTGAATTTATGTACTGGGCTTTGTTTAGGTGCTGTATATATGTACTTAGCTTGGTTCTAGTGCTGTATATATGTACTGAGCTTGGTTGTAGTGCTGTATTTATGTACTGAGGTTGGTTCTGGAGCTGTATTAATGTACTGAGATTGGTTCTAGCGCTGTATTTATGTACTGAGCTTGGTTGTGGATCTGTAGTTATATAGGATATATTTATAATAACAAAATTGCAGGGCAGATGGAATTGTTGTCAATTAATTGTATATTTAATGGGAATCTGTAAGGTAGTTTTAACCCCTTGAACTGCCACCATGCGGTAATACATGACCTGACAATATTTCCAAACATTCCCTTGTATGTTTTTTTCAGATGCAGCAAAATCCTTAAAATCTACTTTTAAAACGGCTTACACTATATGCTAATTACTCATTAGAGGGTCATGGAGTGGTGCCGCTATCCTGAAGAGTCACATAGTCCTGCCTCCAAACCCACCTTTCCATGTTTGAGTGACCTCTCCCTGGCTGATACAACATTCTCGGATGCGCCATTGCCTTCTGGAACTATACACAAGGCGGGGGAGGCTGTGTGGCACTATACACAAAGGGGGGCTGTGTTGCACTATACAAAAGGGGGAGCTGTGTGCCACTATACACAAGAGGGAGCTGTGTGGCACTATACACATTGGGACACTGTTTACAAGGGGGAGGGCTGTGGCTCTATCTACAGGGGGCTGAGTGTGGCCCAATCTACAGGGGTCTGTGTGGCACTTTCTACTAAGGGGGGGGGGGCTGTGCTACACTTTCTACTAAGGGGGGGAGCTGTGTGACACTATATACAGTGGGAGCTGTATAGCGCTATATACAGTGGGGGCTTTATGGCGATATCTACATGGGGGCTGTATGGCACTATCTACAAGGGGGAGGTGGGGGCGCTATCTACAAATGGGGTGTGACACTGTCTATAGGTGGGGCTATATAGCACTGTCTACGGGAGGGCTGTATGGCACATTCTACAGGGGGCACTATTTATAAGGGGGGCTGCTTGTGGCACCTGGGGGGGGGGCCCCGGTCAAGAGTTTGCTATGGGGCCCAGTCTTTCCTAGTTATGCCCCTGCATGAGGGGTTTATTTCTATAGACTTTACAGTTGAATTTATATAATCTAAGGACAAGGACACTGTTTTGGTAGCAGTTGATCATCTTAAAATGATGGCTAACTTTATACCCACAAAGGGACTGCTTTCTGCTGAAGAGACTGCAGAATTGTTTATCCGGGATGTTTATTCCGTTTACATGGCATACCTGAGAATATAATATCTGTCTGTGGTGCCCAGTTTAAGTTCTGGAAGAGTTTTTGTACCACTTTGCAGCGGTGTGCTCCCCATAGCAGAAGACAACGCCACTGCTATGGGGCCAGTGGTGAGAAGGGGACCTGGCTCTGTAATCCTCCTGCTACCCGACATAGAGAAATAGAATTTTCCTGCAGCCACCACTAGGGGAGCTAAGATTTTTACAGCTTTTATTGAGTTCAATGGTAGCTGTATAAAGTCATATGCACTGAGCTCCCTCTAGTGGTGGTTGCAGAAAGTCAGTTTTATCATGTGCTGTGTAAAGGCTAGCAGTGGATTTAGAGGGGGAGATTTATTAATGTATTTAAGCCTGGTGTAAATACATTAAAAAATATATTATGAGACAGAGCGCCATATTTATGAAACACCTGTTCCACTTTTTCCAACATATAAGTCTGGTAAAGTTGGCGAATCTTAAAATTCACGCGGAGCGCAAGTTTTTTCATTAAACATTTTTAATTAAATGTTTTTTGCTAAAGCCAGATTCATTAACAAGGCATGCACCCCAATCTGTTACATTCTACCCAGGGGAGAGATACTGGCATGCCACTCACATGGTGCATCAGTATTAAAAGGGCTCCCCTATAAAGATCTATTTTAGAAAAAAAAGGTGAGATACCTAGCATTATAGACCCTTAGGGGTTTAAAGGGAACCTGTCACCAGCATTTCACCTATTGAACTCTACTCACCCCTCGCTGGCTGCTGCTGTCAAAAGTACATTGCCGTTATCCCCTCGCCTAAACTCCTCCTCCAACCGTAAATAACGGTCTTCAAGCATTTTGCGCCTTTTATGGTAATAATCCGTAAGTCTCGTTCTTCTTCTTATGCCCGCCCACCACAGAAAACTGGCCCACCCTGAATGCCGAAATCTTGTCTGAGAAAGTGCGCATGCGCATGTCATGTATGGTCCAACACCCTTCCCTGCTTCTTCTTGGCCTCAAATCTAGTTACTGCGCATACGCCACTTTGATGTCCCGTTGTGCGCACCCACCAGAACAGGACATCGATGCGCAAGCACGGGATTTTGTGTGTGCTGGGGGGAGGCGAGGAGCTTTCAATCAAAAGTAAGGAGGTGGGGTTAACTCGGAAAGGCTTGAGGAATGAAGATATGACTCTTTTCGACTGAATATATGACTCTTTTCTAGCGAAGATATGACTCTTTTATGCTCATTAGCATACGGCTCGGGAACAATAAAAGATTGAATACTAAAGCTACAGAGCCAACTTAGAAGATAATTATAGGTTATATAGAAATGATTTTTCACCCACTACCACCAGGTATTGCTGGTTTAATAGGTGAAATGTTGGTGACAGGTTCCCTTTAATTTTGGTACTACTTTTAATGTTTTGGAACAACATTGTGTTTAATTGCTCAAATAATTGTTGTGTAGTCAGGATTTCACCGATGAAAATGTATCCGTTGAGGTCAGTGAAATTATGGTGGGATGAATTCTGATTTTCCCCTCCTTTACAACCAGGAGGTCCACTTGACCTGTTCTGTTTAAGCCCTTAAAGTGTAGCTAAATGTTTGACAAACTTCTGACATGTCATAGTGACATGTCATAGTGACATGTCAGAAGTTTGTATTGGTGGTGGTCCGAGCACGGAGACCCCCACCAATCGCTAGAACGAAGCAGCTGAAGTGTTCGTGTGAGCACTCAGCTGCTTCGTTTCTGTTCGGCTTTTTCCGGAAAGCCATTGTATCGGAGTACGGGCTCATAGACTTTCTATTGAGTCCGTACACGGATACATTTATTTCCGGAAAAAGCCGAACAGAAACGAACGAGCTGAGCGCTCACACAAACGCTTTAGCTGCTTCGTTCTAGCGATTGGTGGGGGTCTCCGTGCTCGGACCCCCACCAATACAAGCTTCTGACATGTCACTATGACATGTCAGAAGTTTGTCGAACATTTAGCTACACTTTAAGGAGGTTAAAGGTTGCATCGGGTAACGGAGTAGTTTTTGCCACCCTTCTACCTTGTTATAAAATTATGGGTGAACATTAACTTAATAAAAGTAAAATTTTATATTTTTGGTGCTCTATGTGGGGACGGGTGCCCATACTAAGTTTTGCCATGGGTTCATATGATTTCTGTGAATGACCCTGTTACCTTGGGAAAGTAAATTCCTGAGGATATACTCTGTTTTTCACTTTTTTTCTGAACCCTTTTGTAGAGAATCCTTTCCCAGGACATAACTCACCCCTTACCAGACCTGGTTACAGTTCAAGGAGAACAGGAGTAGGTAGTTGAAAGATTTCTGGATTCCAGGATTTTTTGCAATTAACTACAGCATTTGATTTAGTGGCAAAGATATGGTCCTGAGGATTATTCATTAGAACCTGTGGGGAATATTCATGCTCCACAGCTGGTAACAAAACGTCATCGTCGCTACCCAGACAAGCCTGGTCAGGTACCGTCCAGAGGACATCCTTCAAGGGGGGAGAGACGAATGGACTTGAACTCTGGACTCTTTAGTCCTGCTTTGCCACATTGATTTTCTCTACTACAAAAAGTCTTGCTTCTTCTAGCTTTGTCCCTGCCTAGTGTTTGCTGCTCTTGGTGATTGCCTATGGATTGCACCCGCTATGTAGACACAGTTTAGTACTTCCTGTGTCGGATTATTCTGGCTTTCCAGTAATCCAGCTTCTTCCTATTTAGTCACTTTTGCTTGCCTGTATATAAAATTTTCGTAGCTGATCCAGCTCTCTGTTGTACTCCTTCCCCTGGAGCCCAGCCATCATTTAGGGAATATCCTGGGGACCGCGACCTGGGAGCCTTGTGCTCATTTCTTATTGGTCCTTGGAATTTTTCTTACCCAGATTTCAGAAATGGTTTCCTGCTGTGAGGAAAACTTTCATGGTCCACCTGTACAGATGCCCACAATAAATGTGAAATACCCAGAGCACTGTTTAATACGTTTGTTTGTTTGTTTGTTTGTTTGTTTGTTTGTTTGTTTGTTTGTTTGTTTGTTTGTTTGTTTGTTTGTTTCTTCCTTTCATTAATAAATTTTTCCTATTTCTCTTCACACAATATTTTGTTCCCACTTTTGCCACGGCATAAATGACAAGTTTAGATTATGCAGTACCCGATGGTCTGGAAAAGGCTGACAATGCCCTATTACATAATTTAGATGGCTCGGCAGCAATGGAAGCAGAATTGGTGGCTGAAGGTCTCTGTGAATAGAGAGTGACAAAGGCTTTGGCTACATCACAATATGCATGAACTGTTATCAAGAGTGTGACTTCAGAATTATTTCCTTATGTTGTCCTATTGTTACTCAGAAACTTTGATAATCAGACTTTTCCTGTAGTGAATTTCATGGATAACATTAAAAACAACACTTCTAAAAGTGGTTCTGTACATTTAAAGAATTGAATGCATGTCCCACCACAAATCTGTGTTTGGTTGTGGTCCGACTGCTGTGTTCCCCACCTATCATGAGAATGAAGGACCCCCCCCCCCCCCCCATTCCTGCTACAGCACTGGAGTTTGTGCTTTGTCTGGTATTGCAGCTCAGTCACATTCACGGCTCCTCCTTCGTTTTCATGATCAGTGGAGGTCACAGGGATTGGACTCCCACCAATCACATATTCATGGCATATCCTAGCAATATTCCATCAATATTTAAAAGTACAGATCACCTTTATCATTAGACCATCCTTTTGTTATTTAACTCCTGCAGCCTGTTCTAATATCCAATAATCAGAACAGAAGACGCTGTACAATACTGAGTGATGTAAAACCACCTATACATAGATAAAAGAAATGTGTCTAAGGTTTGAGCATTTTCAATTATGTTGTTCCTATTAATGTTTAATGGGATTTGTTTGATGAATAAAAAGACAAAAAAATATTCTCCTTAATTCAAAAATTTGGCTGTAAAACATTTCCTTCCGCAATTCAATCAACTGAGTGGTTTAAAAAATAAACATATGTTTCATGTGTCTTTCTTTGTTTTCTCTCCCCTCTTTAGGTGGTGCCTGGGATCCTAAGCTATGCTTCTACGAGGACCCCAAGGCAAATTATGTGGACATTGCTTATTGGGGCCTATGCCACTGGGTCTTTGCTGTTCCTGCGAATAATTAATGTCAATGAATCTTTTGCATTTCTAATTCCATTTTTGTTGCTCTCCTTAGGCTAGGGCTACATGGCGACCCTGGCCGCAACACAGGTCGCATGGCCAAAGATCACTGTGTCACACTGCCTGCATAGAAGTGAATGTGGCTGCGTTGCAACCCACATGTTACCGCAACCACAGCATGACCGTCACAAGAAATCCAAAATACTACATGGATCCTAACTACTATATGAAAACCTAACTACTATCTGGGGGGCCTAACTACAATCTGTGGGGGCTGACTACAATCTGGTGGACCAAAATACTATATGGGGCCTAACTACTGTATGGTGGGCCTAACTACTGAATGGGGAACCTAACTACTATATGGGGGCCCAGGTGCATAATTTGCCTTGGGGTCCATAGGACTCTAGTTACACCCCCGAGTGCAAAAGTAGTAAAATATAAAATAAACTAGACATATTCGCCGCATCCATAATGATTTGTTAAATAAAATAAAAATTTGACCTACACCTCACAGTTCATATGGAAAAAAAAAAAAACAGGAGAAAAACAATAGCGGATTTACAATATTTTTTCCCATTCAGACCCCCCATATTTTAATACTTAAGTTTAATCAATAAATAATATGTATCACCCAAATAATGCCATAAAAAAAAAGGTTATGCACTGTTTTCTGACATTTTTGACCACATCTGAAAGGCAGATGTGAAGCTAGCCTAATATATCTATGTATCTGTAAGGTGGGCACAAGTATTAATTCCACTGTTTAATGGCTTGATGGTTTTCTAATGTAGCTTGGCCTAGCAAAGATACATAAATCGGAACTTTTAACACGCGTAGATGAGCTGTCTTGAAGATCATGTCAGTCTTTCAACATCATGTGAAATTGTTAGGAACAGATGTAATGTAGATGGTCTTAACATTTTATATATAGCTTTGTGTTATTTGTCCATTAAGAGGATTCTAAACATTTTTGTTAATCAAATTAGTTTTAATCAGTATTAGGGATAGATTGTGTGTCAGAGGCACACAGGAGCCGTTGTCAGCCATTTCGGCTTGCAGCCACGTTTTGCAGCTTCTATGTATAGTGGATACATAGAAGCTGCAGCACTAAAACAAAAAACTATTTTTTTTAAATAAAATTATTTTAGAAAACAGTTTGAGATGACAAAACAGAATACATTACATAAAAAAGGCTTTAATTGTTAGATTCCTAACTCTGTGAGCAGGGGCGTTACTAAGAAAAAATTGGGCCCCATAGTAAACTTTTGATTGGGCTCCCTGTGCCACACAGACCCCAAACAAATAACAAAAACTTGTACTCACCTAGCCCCGTTCCTCTAATAAACACAGCTGCTCTACAGCTTCCTCAGCCATGTTAGGCTTGCAGCCTATGATACACCGAGACGGGACTCTTGCCTAGACCGTGTGATCCAGTGACGTCATCGCACCGGCCTGCGCAGGGATTTTGTCCCAGTGCCTTATGGGCTTCTGACCTAACGTGGCCTTTAGAGTAGTGAATAGGATAGTATTCGCATAGTGAATCGCAAAGTGAATCCGCTATAGAATTCAATCATATCTGCGTCCTGAGGACGCAGATACAATTAAATGTGGCATTCGCTAGCATCCGGGGGACACATAAATGTTATATGCTGGGCCGGGCAGCACGGGCCCCCTTATGCCGCGGGTCCTGTAGCAGCCGCTATGGCTGCTACATCGGTAGTTCCCCCACTGTGTGTGAGCCTAGCTGCCTCGACAAAAAATCATACAGATAGGTCCCTACACTAAACATTAGACCTGTACAACAGGCGATTCACTTATATCTTGGTCCAAGGCTTATAAAAGAAACTCAAGATGGATAGGAACCAGATTTATTCTCATCTAATTAAAAAAAGCCTTGCACAAATGGGAGGAGTGCACAACCAAGATGGAGGCAGTCAACACTGCCAAACGTACAATGCAATAGACAGAGTTACTGAAGTCGTGCTGACTCCTAACAATGTAAAAAAAAAATTAGCAGGTACAAATTTCCTGTGACTAAAATGCAATAGCAAAAAAAAAACAGAATGATTTTTTTTAAATCAACACATTTAATGTTTTTGCTGATGTAGCCTTATAAGGGCTTTTTTTTCACGTGATGAGTTGTAGTTTTAATGCCACCATTTTGGGGGTACATTTAATGTATTAAATAACTTTCCCTTATCATTATTGAGCCTATGTATGCACCTTTGACAGCCCCTTATTAACTATTGGAAGAGATAATAAATCCAACATAAACAGTTACACAGTTAAAAATACATTTACGATTGTGAACCCCATGGTAATAATATGGTAAACCCTATGTAGAGTAGATATCACTGTGACTTGGTTTGCAAATCGTCTTACTCATGAAAATATAAAGAGAATGTAGGAGAAAACTGTCAGCATACTTAGCCAATGTAAATAGTGAGTGGGAGGCTTGTGAGAAGAATAAATAATTTGGTCAGGAAGTCGTAATTTATACTTGCTTTGTTTGTAGGTGGGGTTCTAGCACTGTATAGTGGATATTCCTTCAAGAAAGAAAGCACACAACAAATGGGTGATGGTTAAATTCAGTATCAGTAGTAAAAAATGTACACACAATGTACAATATTTTCATTAAAATATATTTGAAAGGAATGTATCGACAAAAAATATGACTATTAAGGATAGGTTCCCATCTGCGTTGTGCAATTCAGTTGTTCTTCTCCGTCAGAGGAACAGAACAAGGAAATAACGGAACCAACGGTTGCATTGCACAATGGACACCGGCGGTTGCCGACGCAACCTATCGACTTTCATGGGTTCCGTCGGGGTGTCCGTGATTTTACCGGACACAATAGCGCAGCATGTTGCACTATTGTCTCTGGTGGACTCCGGTAAACACTGCCAGATCTGCGACGGAGGACCCTAATGGAGCCTCTGACGCAGATGTGAACAGAGCCTAATGTAGGCTTTTATTATAAACATACTTTTGGAAGTTTCTGTTTCCATTTTTGTGGCTGTACAAAAAATAAAACTTTGCCGTTTTTACTCTGGTCACTGAAGCACATGCTCACATTTCCTGTTTGCTGCAGCTTTCCTTAGCTTTGCTGTGTAGACTGGTACAAGGTCAAAACAGTAATCTTATATCAACTCTAAACACACTATATAAGCATAGATATGCAGCTTCGCTCTGGTCTCTTGGGCCGTGGGCTGTACTCCAACTCTTTTTGGAGCAGGGTGGGTTAAGGGGTTGGTTAAGGTGTGGGCAATTGGGGCAGTTGCCCTCTTAAATTCCAGTTCCATTTATTTTATCGTCCGTTATCTTTGGATTAATCTATTGCCTCTGGAAGTGACATCAGCACAAGAACTGTGCATGGGCAGATTCATGAAATGGGTTGTCATAGTCAAGCAGCTGCACACAAACCTATGATCCCAATACACAATGCCAAGTGTTGGCTGGAATAATGTAAAGCACAATGCCACTGGACTCTGGAGCATTGACAACGTGTTCTCTGGAGTGACGAATCACATTTCACTATCTGGCAGTCTGATGGACAAATCTGTGTTTGGCAGATGCCAGGAGAGCGCTACCTACTGGCATAGCGCCTACTGTAAACATTTCTAAAGGAAGGATAATGACCGGGGGTTGTTTTTCAGCGTTTGGGCTAGGCCCCTTATTTCTAGTGAAGGGAAATGTTAATGCTACACCATACTTAGACATTTTAGGCAATTGTGTAATTGCAACTTTGTGGCAACAGTTTGAGGAAGGCGCTTTCCTGTTCGAACATTACTGTTCCCCTGTGCACACATCAAGGTACATTAAGACGTGGAAGAACCCTGATCTTAACCCCATTGAACACCTTTGAGATGAATTGGAACGTCAATTGCGAGCCAGACCTTCTTATACAACATCAGTGCCTGACCTCACAAATACCAAAACTCTTTTGGCTGAATGGGAACAAATTTCCAAAGATACGCACACTAAAATCTTGTGGAAAGCCTTCCCAGAAGAGAGAAGGCTGACAAAGTCACAAACAGGGACCAACTCCATAATGCCTATGGTTTTTCGAATGTTTTGTTCAATAAACTCATATAGTTGTCATGGACAGGTTTCCACATACTTTTGGTAATATAGTGTACGATTATGTATACATATTTTATAACAATGGCAGGAAGATCCAAAGGAGTTTACTTTAATGAATATGAACAACCAATTAGTAAAGGGCTAAATTACAGAATATTATGTCATTGTCTTGTGTGATATAATATAAGAGCACCAAGATACACACAAATGGTATCGAAAAATATTACGTACATTTTATTAGACAACAAAAGTTTTAAAGTGTATATAAAAGAACATAAAAAGGGAGACGAGCAACCCACAATGAGTTGGCAGTGTAAGATCAATATACAGTCCTGGCCAAAAGTTTTGAGACTGACACAAATTTTGGTTTTCAAAAAGCTTGCTGCTTCAGTTTTTAAAGTGGCAATTTGCATTAAATCGACATTGTTATGAAGAGTGATCAGATGAATTGCAATTAATTGCAAAGTCACTCCTTGCCATTAAAATTAACTTAATCACAAAAAAAACTATTTCCACTGCATTTTAGCCCTGCTAACATCATTTCAGTGGTCTTCTTGTTAGCTTTGGAGATTCCAAACAAAGTCCAAGAAGGGTCACTCCTCTGTGAAGGTGCTCATGTGTAAAGTACAGTTTCCAGAGAGGCTTGTGATAAAAGAGCAACTCCACAGTTAACAAAATAAAATAATTTATTAGTTTCAAATGACATACATGTGTATGGAACAACATGCAGACACAATGCTACGTGTTTCGACCTATTACCTAGGTCTTCATCAGGCATATGATAGACATCATCAACTCGCTGTTTAAATACTCTTGTTTGAACTTACCACTGCTGGGTCAGAGGGTAAAGTTCTTAGTTCAAAATGGGAGTGGTTAATTCCGGCGGTGTTGTATTTCCTATTTTAATTAAAAGTGTGTTTTCATTTCTAACGATGTGGTAAAAATGTAGAGGGAAAAGGGGAGGGGAAACACAGTCTAAAACACTATTATTTATAAAAACTGTAATATCTGTGTCCCATTAAAAAGTATATATGTCTTGTTTATCACTTCCCGAATTTCTATGGCGTTTTTAGTGTTATTATAAACTTAATTCTGACAATGAGTTAAAACAGAGGCCAAATCTAAAGAAGAACGTATCCTGTTTTATTACTGTGTATCAAAGCTGTTTATTTATGTTTTGGTGGTGGGAGTGTCTCCGTTGTCAAGGAAACAGATCTCTGAATGCTGATTGGTGTTTCAGTTTGAGTTATAGTTGCCTGGCAAATGAGGGTGGTGGAGGGAACGGGGCCTTATTTCCCTCAATCCCTGCATTGGCCGACATGGTTTAGATCGTTCCATGTTGAGGACTGAAACTTTGTGAGTCTGGGATCATATTGAAGTGGCATATTTCCGGAGGGTAAGTATGCTGCGTTTTTTCAACTCGCTGTCTTAAAGTATAGTTACTCAGAATTCTACATGTATCAATATTTACTTTTGTTTGTTTGTTTAGTGGTTTCATTCTTTTCCCGGTTTCTGGTTAAAAATGTTTTATTTTTCTTAAAAAAGGAAGATCATGAGAAAAAGATAAAATCATGAGAAAAAATAATAATAATGACAAATGCTAATAAAAAGGAGAACTGCTTTGGGTATTGAGGATAAGTTTTTGTACTAGTTTATTTTCCTCCCTAATTTAGACCCCCAGCAGTTATACCGTGTCAGTATTTTCATTCAGACCATCTGGAGTGAGGGTCTGGAGTTTGAAAATCCAGAACGCCTCGCGTTTGTTTAACATAGTGATGCGGTTATGAGTAGTATTTGCAATCTGGAAAGGCTGTGCTTTTGGTAGCCGATTTTATCATTAAATCTATGGCTGTTTAATCTACAGTGTAGGGATTGAGTAGCTCTTCCAACATACCGGATGCCACATTCGCATTCGATCACGTATATCACAAAGTTAGAGCTGCAATTCATGAATGTTTTTATTTTAAATTCCTCCTTGGTGGACTTGGATTTTATTGATTTTCTCCCTTGGTCTATGCTAGCAGAACATAGATATTTTATTTTTTTCTACATGGTGGATGTTTACCTCTCAGTTTGCTTGGTGCAACTATGATTTTAATTTCTAACTTAGGAGAAACTGTTAACGAGGACGAGGCAGCTGATATCACTCTGTGATGCTGATTAAATTATAAGAGCAGACTGGTTGCTTTAAAAGGGGGATGATGCTTGAAATCATTGTCTTCTTCTGTTAACCATGGTTACCTCCGAGGAAATGCGTGCAAACATTATTGCTTTGCATCAAAAGGGCTTTACAGGCAAGGAAATTGCTGCTTGTAAGATTGCCCCTAAATCAACCATTTATTGGATTATCAGTAACGTCAAGGAGAGAGGTTCAATTGCTCTGAAGGAGGCTTCAGGGCACCCAAGAAAGTCCAGCAAGTGCCAGGACCATCTCCTAAAGAGGATTCAGCTACGGAGTTGGTTCAATACCAGTTCAGCGCTTGCTCAGGAATGGCAGCAGGCAGGTGTCAGTGCATCGGCACGCACAGTGAGGTGAAGGTATTTGGAGGCTGGCATGGTGTCAAGAAGGGCAGCAAAAAAGCCACTTCTCTCCAAGAAAAAGATCAAGAACAGACTGACATTCTGCACAGGGATTGGACTGCAGAGCACTGGGGTAAAGTTATTTTCTCTTATGAAGCCCCCTTCAGACTGTTTGGGACATCTGGAAGAATGATTGTCCAGAGAAGAAAAGATGAGCACTACCATGAATCCTGTGGCATGCCAACAGTAAAGCATCCTGACACCATTCAGCTTGTGACAGTGCAGATCTGTGACGTCACTCACAGGTCCTGCATCGTGACGGCCACATCGGCAGCAGAGGCTACAGTTGATTCTGCACTGTCACAAGCTGGGCGTTCTGAAGAGAAGAGGATGTTACTTCTCATCAGAGCGCCCAGCTAGTGAAAGTATTAAAAACGCCCCGATGTACGCACATAATACACACCCACTTGGACTTGTACTTTTAAACACACCCACTTGGACTTTTGCAAGCCTCATTTGCATAACTACAAAAATGGTCATAACTTGGCCAAAAATGCTCGTCTTTTTAAAATAAAAACGTTACTGTAATCTACATTGCAGCGCCTATCTGCTGCAATAGCAGATAGGGGTTGCAAAATCTGGTGACAGAGCCTCTTTAAGTCTAGAATCTCAAGAGGACGCTAATACAGCACATTTATCTTCCTAATCCTAGCCACTGGAAAATTCTCAAATGCCTCAAAAAAGTGTTTAGGTGCAAATTAATTCTCTGGAGAAAAGCTACTAGAGGTCGTTTATGTAAAGCTAAAGCATATTTACAACTTATTTTTTCAGAGATGCGGCTCATGGTGCACTATTAATACACAAAATACATATTTTTATAGTGTCTGATTTATTATATTTTACAGTTGTTTTCCGTCTAACTGTTCCTCGACTGGAATTAATGGAAACCCTAAGAGGCAGAGTTGCGCTGCTGCTCGCAGGTTACATTTGGGCTCTTAGCTAGGCATTTCTATCTCCGTTTCTGAGCAGGTAAACAAGGCACAGGGGTAAGAGAAGGAAGGAGAGAGCATAAAAGGGTTTTATATACTTGGTTACATGGTTTCAATAGTCTATCCCAAGTTATAATAGTTCTGGAGAACGACCACATTCAAGATCAAATGTATTTATGTGCACATGCAAGTTTTATTACTTAAGTGCAGAGCAACTTTAACATACTACTAATAAAGTGTATTTGGCATTATACACTTGCTTGTTATAAAGCTTATTTAAGTAGAGTGCTTATTAATACTTACAGCTAGAGATGAATGAATCTTTCAAATTATATTCTCCGTTGATTCTCTAAAAAATGAATCTCAAACCTGATAATTCAACTATCTGTACTTATGACTGAAGAGCCTCATGCGCACAGCAAAACAATGTGCAAGTATAATGTACAGTGGCACACGAGGTACTTACATATTACAGACCCATAGACATTTTGTGTGCCACTACATGGTGCTTTTATAAGCATGGCAATGTTTCTGGGAGAGATTACCTCCATAATGCATCATGCGTTGGAACTTTCCACAACTTTTTTGAATCCCTGCTTCTCTCTGCAATTTCTAGCATCTGATTTGCCACTAATACTAGGTGAGCCACTGTAACGTATATAGCCGCGGACCGTCGTCCTAATTTACCCTCTGACGGCCGCGGCCATGGACGAGCGAGTTCCCGGCGGCATCTCCCTCCTGGGAGACGCCGGCACTCGCTTCCTGGTCTGGACACTGCCTCCCGCCGGGCGCGCACGCCCACGCGTGCACGGCCTTAAAGAGCCAGTACGCGCACAGTTGCAGAATACTGCAATTAGCCCAGAATGCTTCAGGACTATAAAAGGGGCTCTGCCCTCTCGATCTTTGCCTGAGCGTTGTTGTGTTACCTTAAGTTTGTCTTTGCAAATGGTCTCCTAGTGTTTTCCAGTTCCCAGTGTTACCCGTTCCTGCTGCCTGTACCCTGTATCCCGTGCTACCGTGCCTCTGTGCCTTCAAGAGTTGGAGTCATGTTGTGCCCTCTGCTGCATCTATTGTGTCGCACCCCGCCGCATGTCTGTCTACTGTCGGAGCCTCATCTTAGCCTGAATCCACGGCTACTGTTTACATTGCCTCAGGTACCCTTTCTGAACTATAGACATTGCATTATACCTGTTTGGCCAGCTGCTATCCCGCTACGCGGTACGGACCAGTGGGTCCACACCCCGCGCCCTGACAACTACATACTACAGCTTAGGACTAAAAAGACTGTTCTGGAAGAGAAGGCTGCTAAAATAAGCTCAGTAAGCATATATTTTATATAATATATATATATATATATATATTTATTTTTTTATATATATATTGAGTCATATATTTTTATTGTATATGTAGCTCAATATCCAAATATTTCCGTTCAAAGTATAGGACTTGAGAATATTGAAGCTACTCTGTCATTTTGAGTAATTGTTTGCATGGTGACAGAGTACATATATACTGGGCCATAAAACTTAGTTATACGTGTAATTTTTCAAGTGATTTTTAGGTTGAGGTGTCAATAGATGAAAAAGACAGAACACGAAGAACACTTGAAACACTAAGGAACTAAATTTCTCTGGCAATGAATTCTAGAGAAGGAAGGCCTTTTATGCCTAGGGACAGCTGGGAGAAGCAAGGACTCAGCATACAGAGTCGGCGACTAGAGCGGCCGCCAGTCGCTGAGCAAAATGCAGAAGAGTGGGGAAAGGTAAGTACAACATGGGGGGCAGGGGGCAAGACAAGAAGAGCTGACATATTTCTCACTAACTCATTTTTCTTCAATTACTTTAATCTAAATAATTTTTCAATTTTTCAATGCAGATACCAAACTCCCATAGAAATGAAACACACTTGTACAGCAATGTTACGTTCACATCTCAAACTATGTCCAGATCACGTTTTTTGGCCTACATTTGACATATATGCTGGGATTGGCTCATAGCGTATACGTTAAATGTAGACTGTGACGGAAGCCTGAGGCCCTTTTCACACTGCGTTGTGAACCTTCCATCAGAGGTATACGTTGAGCTGCAACGTATCCCACTGTATAGGCATACAGTGGGTTACATCGCTCGAACCCCCCGGGCAGCGTGGCACCTGAAGTGTTGTGCGTGGGGAAGCTCTTGGCGTCATTGTCCATACCTGAAAGGTAATCTAAGGAGGTTTACAATGCCGGAGCCACTGGGCAGAGCATCGGGAGTGTTCTGTCTGGTACTCCGGTCCTGAGGAAGATCCAGAGTCCCCGGGAAGAGCGGATCCCCACAGGCAGCATAGGTAAACTATCCAGCACAGGAGCCAGGTATGTGGAGGTGGTGTTGGTCCCCTCTTCACTCATCTACAGCCCAGGCACATCGGCCCTGGGGAAGCTCCTGATGTAACTGTCCATATAGACAATTACATCAGAAGTTTCCTCAGGGCCAGAGTTCCCGGGCAGATGTATGTTTTGGCATGCGGATGTATACCGGCCAGACAAAGGCCAAAAGGACACTATTTCCTGATGATAAACCATAAACGTAACCCTAAAATATGATTTAAACAGGGCCTTACAGACAGTCTTATTGGAATTCTTACAAAATTGGAATCACAGCCTTTACAAGCAGAAGAAATCTGACAACAGAGCAGAGCCACATTGGAGCATTTGAACTATGAGCAGACCTGTAACCCTATCATTTAATAGCTCCTGTTCATAAGGGTGGAAAATCTGATAATAAATATTTATTTTATTACTTTAAGGTAGATGTGCAATTTGTGCAGGTCCAAATCGTTTACTGAATTTCCACTGGATCTGTCTCCACATTTCTTTCCAAACAGAGAAAATCAACCAACAACGTCTGGACCCCTGGCTCCACAGCACGAACATCTTACACTAAGACTCAAATATTATTGTTACTGTGTCATAGCAGAATAGATTTATACAGATGAAAATGTTCACTATAGGTGCTTCTGGAATTCATATTTTATGACTCTTAGCCTACACTGAATTTTATAACCCTTTTTTTCAGGTCTTTGAAAAAAGGCAGTTCTGCATCTGATGCATGATGAATCCATTATTCAGACATTCAGCTTATGTCTTAAATGTATGAACTTTCCATTGTCACTGTTTAAATGCTATAGTAGGAGTCTATAAAAATGAGAGAGTAAAAACTATTCCCCTTATGGAAAAGTTTATATTCTCAACTATTTGTATGAGTTTAAAATTAAGCAAGGAGTTATTTGAAGGCAGTCTTCAGGGTCTTAATCTATATTGATTTATATTGCATTTAAAAAATTGTTACAAAAAAAGGTACCATAACAAATACATTTTTGCAGTGCTGAATAGTATAGAAGGCTATGCTTTTCAGCACCTTCAAACAATGATATCCAGCAGTAAACCAGTCAAACATTGCCCCATTGAATGTGTGCCCCATAGAAACCAATGGACACATTTCAGTAAATGTTTGGTCTACAAAAGTGTGCATTTGACATAATGGCCAAACATTGTGTGACATTTAATGTGTATGCCCACCAGCTGCTGAAATAACGTGGACTAATCATTTCCAATTATTACATCGGCCACTATAATATTGCTCGTGCATGTTGCCCGAAACTCTAATGCTTAGAGACCAATGTGATATAATCCCAAGATGTGTGTTCGAACACTTTTATTTTGTAATTTATTTATGTGTACTAAAGTAGAGTTTCTCAGTGTTTCTAAGCCAAGTACCTCTTAATCGAATAACATCAAATTACCCCCAAATCTTTGATTATACACTATGTTGCTTATAAAAAACACCTTATAAGCTCAGCATGGGAACTCCCTAGAGGCATGATCTGTACCCTAAGGGGGTACACGTACCCAGTGGCGGATTAAGAAGACCATGGGCCCTGGGCTGTTACCCAAACTTGGGCCCCCCTTCTCCACCACCACCCTGCCGCTCCGTAACTATTGCTAACTGTTAGGGATCTGCCAGGTACTTCATCTAGCTACACTCCTGGGATTAATCAATCCACACCTGAGGCCAGACCTGTTCGACTGACACCTTCTCCCACCAACCAGGGTGGCAGGCTCAGGAGTGGGAGAGCCTATCGCGGCCTGGTCTCTCGGAGTTAGCTCCGCCCCTTGCCCTTTATTACCTGCCCTGTGCTCTCCCTCAGTGCTTGTAATTCTTTTGGATTCCTGGCCCCACTGCTGCTTGCTCCAGCCTGCTTCTGCCGTGCTTCTGCCTTGCTGCAGTTCTGCTTGACCTGCTTTGCTTGCCCTGGCTTGCTTCTGTCTCCGTGTCCGCTCGGGTGTACTCACTTCGTCCTGGTCCTGACTGTTCGTTCGCCGCCCCGTTTCCTCGTGGCGTTCCGTGGCTACTGCCCCTTCCCTTGCGTGTTCCCTGTTTGTCTTCCTGTGCACTTAGCCAGCGTAGGGACCGCCGCCCAGTTGTACCTCGTCGCCTAGGGCGGGTCGTTGCAAGTAGGCAGGGACAGGGCGGTGGGTAGATTAGGGCTCACTTTCCCTTCACCTCCTTCCTGCCATTACATAATTACAAGCCCTTACCTAGTCTACCATTTCTCCTACGCTGACGCTTTCATGGACCCCCTTGAGACCCTGACCCAGCAGATGCAGGGCCTCTCCCTACAGGTCCAGGCCCTGGCCCAAAGGGTCAATCAGGGTGACGCTGCTTTAGTAGTACCCCTCACCTCACCTCTAGAACCCGACCTCAAGTTACCTGACCGGTTTTCAGGGGACCGTAAGACGTTTCTCTCCTTCCGGGAGAGTTGCAGACTGTATTTCCGCCTAAAGCCCCACTCCTCAGGTTCCGAGAACCAGCGGGTGGGTATCATCATATCCCGACTCCAGGAAGGGCCCCAAGAGTGGGCCTTCTCCTTGGCTCCTGACGCCCCTGAACTTTCCTCTGTTGATCGTTTTTTCTCTGCCCTCGGACTCATTTACGACGAGACTGACAGGACTGCTTTAGCCGAGAGTCAGCTGGTGACCTTACGTCAGGGTAGAAGACCGGTTGAGGAATACTGTTCTGATTTTAGGAAGTGGTGCGTAGCTTCTCAGTGGAACGATCCGGCCCTAAGGTGCCAGTTTAGGTTAGGATTATCTGACGCCCTGAAGGATCTGCTGGTTAGCTACCCCTCGCCTGACTCCCTTGACCAGGTTATGGCCCTAGCAGTACGACTTGACCGACGTCTCAGGGAACGTCAGCTAGAACGCTTCAGTGTGCTCCCCTCTGACTTTTCTGCGATTCCCCCCGAGGTCCCGTCTCCTCGCCCCTCCACGGAGGACTCGGAGGTACCTATGCAACTCGGGGCCTCCATGTCCCCTCGACAACGTAGGGAGTTTCGCAGAATGAATGGTCTCTGCTTCTACTGTGGGGACGACAAGCATCTACTGAACACCTGTCCCAGGCGCAAGAATAAGAAGCCGGAAAACTTCCGCGCCTAAGTGATCATCGGGGAGGTCACTTGGGCGCACAGGTATTTCCCGTTAATGTGAAACGCAATAAAATTTTGCTTCCCTTTCAGGTCTCGTTTGCTGGCCGGTCTGCCACGGGCAGTGCTTTCGTGGATTCTGGCTCATCTGCTAATATCATGTCTGTGGAATTTGCTATGTCTCTAAAGATGCCTTGTATTGATTTACCTTATCCTATCCCTGTAGTAGGAATCGACTCAACACCCCTTGCTAATGGTTATTTTACTCAGCATACTCCTGTTTTTGAACTCCTGGTTGGCTCCATGCATTTGGAGCAGTGCTCTGTACTGGTGATGCAGGGATTATCGTCTGATCTGGTTTTAGGCCTTCCCTGGTTGCAGTTGCATAATCCCACATTTGATTGGAATACTGGGGATCTCACCAAATGGGGTAATGAATGTCTGATGTCATGTCTTTCTGTTAACTCTATTTCTCCCCGGGAGGAGGTAAACACACTTCCTGAGTTTGTTCAGGACTTCGCCGATGTGTTTTCTAAGGAGGCCTCCGAGGTGTTGCCCCCCCATAGAGATTACGATTGCGCTATCGATTTGGTGCCTGGTGCCAAGCTTCCTAAGGGTAGGATATTTAATCTTTCATGTCCTGAACGTGAAGCGATGAGGGTGTATATCCAAGAATGCCTGGCCAAGGGTTTAATTCGCCCCTCGACTTCTCCTGTAGGTGCTGGCTTCTTCTTCGTGGGGAAGAAGGATGGTGGTCTTAGGCCGTGCATTGATTATCGTAACCTGAATAAGGTCACCGTAAGGAACCAGTACCCACTTCCTTTGATTCCGGATCTTTTTAATCAGGTTCAGGGAGCCCAATGGTTTTCTAAGTTCGATCTACGGGGGGCATATAACCTTATCCGCATCAAAGAGGGGGATGAGTGGAAAACTGCGTTCAACACACCCGAGGGTCATTTCGAATGCCTGGTCATGCCCTTTGGGTTGTGTAATGCCCCTGCTGTCTTCCAGAATTTTATTAATGAAATCCTGAGAGAGTACCTGGGTAATTTTCTTGTTGTGTACCTTGATGACATACTGGTGTTTTCCAAGGACTGGTCCTCCCACGTGGAGCATGTCAGGAAGGTGCTCCAGGTCCTTCGGGAGAATAATCTGTTTGCTAAGACTGAAAAATGTGTCTTTGGGGTACAGGAGATACCATTTTTAGGGCAAATCCTCACTCCTCATGAATTCCGCATGGACCCTGCCAAGGTTCAAGCTGTGGCGGAATGGGTCCAACCTGCCTCCCTTAAGGCGTTACAGTGTTTTTTAGGGTTCGCCAACTATTACAGGAGATTTATTGCCAACTTCTCGGTCGTCGCTAAGCCTCTTACGGACCTTACCCGCAAGGGTGCCGATGTCCTCCATTGGCCCCCTGAGGCCGTCCAGGCCTTTGAGACTCTCAAGAAGTGCTTTATCTCGGCCCCTGTGCTGATTCAGCCCAACCAAGAGGAGCCATTTATTGTGGAGGTTGACGCTTCCGAGGTGGGAGTGGGGGCCGTCCTGTCCCAGGGTACCAGCTCCCTCACCCATCTCCGCCCCTGTGCTTACTTCTCTAGGAAGTTTTCGCCCACGGAGAGTAACTATGATATTGGCAACCGCGAACTTCTAGCCATTAAATGGGCTTTTGAGGAGTGGCGGCACTTCCTGGAGGGGGCCAGACACCAGGTAACGGTCCTTACGGATCACAAGAATCTGGTTTTCCTAGAATCGGCCCGGAGGCTTAATCCTAGACAAGCTCGGTGGGCACTATTCTTTACCAGATTTAATTTCTTGGTTACCTATAGGGCTGGGTCCAAGAATATTAAGGCTGACGCTCTGTCACGTAGTTTCATGGCCAATCCTCCTTCCGAGAAGGATCCCGCTTGTATTTTACCCCCTGGTATAATCGTCTCTGCCACGGATTCTGATTTAGCTTCTGATATCGCGGCTGATCAGGGTGCAGCTCCCGGGAACGTCCCTGGGGACAAACTGTTTGTTCCCCTGCAATACCGGCTGAGGGTACTCAGGGAAAACCATGACTCCGCTCTATCTGGTCATCCTGGCATCTTGGGCACCAAACACCTCATTACCAGAAACTATTGGTGGCCTGGGTTGCCTAAAGATGTTAGGGCTTACGTCGCCGCTTGTGAGGTTTGCGCTAGGTCCAAAACCCCTAGGTCCCGACCTGCGGGCCTACTACGTTCCTTGCCCATTCCCCAGAGACCTTGGACCCATATCTCCATGGATTTTATCACCGATTTGCCTCCATCTCAGGGCAAGTCGGTGGTGTGGGTGGTAGTCGACCGCTTCAGCAAGATGTGCCACTTTGTGCCCCTTAAGAAGCTACCTAACGCCAAGACGTTAGCTTCTTTGTTTGTGAAACACATCCTGCGTCTCCATGGGGCCCCAGTCAATATCGTTTCTGACAGAGGGGTACAATTTGTTTCCTTATTTTGGAGAGCTTTTTGTAAAAAGTTGGAGATTGATCTGTCCTTCTCCTCCGCCTTCCATCCCGAAACCAATGGCCAAACGGAAAGGACCAACCAATCCCTGGAACAATATTTAAGGTGTTTCATCTCTGACTGTCAATTCGATTGGGTCTCATTCCTTCCCCTTGCTGAATTTTCCCTGAATAACCGGGTCAGTAACTCGTCAGGGGTCTCCCCGTTTTTCTGTAATTTCGGGTTTAACCCTAGGTTCTCCTCCGTCTCCCCTGGTTGTTCCAATAATCCTGAGGTAGAGGAGGTTCATCGGGAACTGTGCACTGTCTGGGCCCAGGTTCAGAAGAACCTAGAGGCGTCCCAGAGCGCACAAAAGATTCAGGCGGATAGTAGACGTTCTGCTAACCCCCGGTTTGTCGTCGGGGATTTGGTCTGGTTGTCGTCCAGGAACTTGCGCCTTAAGGTCCCGTCCAGGAAGTTTGCTCCCCGATTTATTGGACCTTATAAGATCATTGAAGTCCTCAACCCTGTATCCTTCCGTCTGGAGCTCCCCCCATCCTTTCGCATACATGACGTCTTCCATGCCTCCCTCCTTAAACGCTGCTCCCCGTCCTGGTCCCCCTCGAGGATACCTCCTGTTCCCGTTCTCACCCCTGAGGGGGTGGAATTCGAGGTGGCCAAGATTATGGACAGTAGGATGGTCCAGGGCTCCCTCCAGTACCTGGTCCATTGGAGAGGATACGGGCCGGAGGAGAGGACTTGGGTACCTGCCCGTGATGTTCACGCTGGGGTATTGATCAGGAGGTTCCACCTCCTCTTCCCCACTAAACCGGGTCCCCTTGGTAAGGGTCCGGTGGCCCCTCATAAAAGGGGGAGTACTGTTAGGGATCTGCCAGGTACTTCATCTAGCTACACTCCTGGGATTAATCAATCCACACCTGAGGCCAGACCTGTTCGACTGACACCTTCTCCCACCAACCAGGGTGGCAGGCTCAGGAGTGGGAGAGCCTATCGCGGCCTGGTCTCTCGGAGTTAGCTCCGCCCCTTGCCCTTTATTACCTGCCCTGTGCTCTCCCTCAGTGCTTGTAATTCTTTTGGATTCCTGGCCCCACTGCTGCTTGCTCCAGCCTGCTTCTGCCGTGCTTCTGCCTTGCTGCAGTTCTGCTTGACCTGCTTTGCTTGCCCTGGCTTGCTTCTGTCTCCGTGTCCGCTCGGGTGTACTCACTTCGTCCTGGTCCTGACTGTTCGTTCGCCGCCCCGTTTCCTCGTGGCGTTCCGTGGCTACTGCCCCTTCCCTTGCGTGTTCCCTGTTTGTCTTCCTGTGCACTTAGCCAGCGTAGGGACCGCCGCCCAGTTGTACCTCGTCTCCTAGGGCGGGTCGTTGCAAGTAGGCAGGGACAGGGCGGTGGGTAGATTAGGGCTCACTTTCCCTTCACCTCCTTCCTGCCATTACACTAACACTACCTAAACACTAGTACACAAAGTAGGCACATTATGCACAAAGTACACATAGTACACAAAGTACGCACATTATGCACAAAGTACGCACATTATGCACAAAGTACGCACATTATGCACAAAGTAGGCACATTATGCACAAAGTACGGACAGTACACAAAGTACCACATTATGCACAAAGTACGCACATTATGCACAAAGTATGCACATTATTCACAAAGTACACAAAGTAGGCACATTATGCACAAAGTACGCACAGTACACAAAGTACCACATTATGCACAAAGTACGCACATTATGCACAAAGTACCACATTATGCACAAAGTACGCACATTATGCACAAAGTACGCACATTATGCACAAAGTACACAAAGTAGGCACACTATGCACAAAGTACGCACAGTACACAAAGTACCACATTATGCACAAAGTACGCACATTATGTACAAAGTACCACATTATGCACAAAGTACGCACATTATGCACAAAGTACGCACATTATGCACAAAGTACGCACATTATGCACAAAGTAGGTGCATTATGCACAAAGTACGCACAGTACACAAAGTACCACATTATGCACAAAGTACGCACATTATGCACAAAGTACGCACATTATGCACAAAGTACGCACAAAGTACGCACAGTACACACATTATGCACAAAGTACGCACAGTACACACATTATGCACAAAGTACGCACAGTACAAAGTACGCACATTATGCACAAAGTACGCACAGTACACAAAGTACACACATTATGCACAAAGTACACAAAGTAGGCACATTATACACAAAGTATGCATAGTACACAAAGTACACACGAGTATGCACATTATACACAAAGTACACCTTGTAAACACATGAATATGGACATTAAACACATGAATATGGACATTAAACATACATGAATATGGACATTAAACATACATGAATATACACATTAAACACACATGAATATGGACATTAAACATACATGAATATGGACATTAAACATACATGAATATGGACATTAAACACACATGAATATGGACATTAAACACACATGAATATGGACATTAAACACACATGAATATGGACATTAAACACACATGAATATGGACATTAAACATACATGAATATGGACATTAAACACACATGAATATGGACATTAAACACACATGAATATGGACATTAAACACATGAATATGGACATTAAACACACATGAATATGGACATTAAACACACATGAATATGGACATTAAACATACATGAATATACACATTAAACACACATGAAAATGGACATTAAACATACATGAATATGGACATTAAACACACATGCACTTACCTTTTATGTCTTCACTGCAGCTCTTCTCCTGCTCACAGCACAGAGCCCGCCGACAGTCTCCCCTCCCCCATGTCCCGACAGCTAGCAGCAGAGGAGAGATGTTTAGAGCAGGGAAGGGGTGCTGGAGGGGGAGCTTCTAAAGCAGCACAGACCACGGCTGCTAAGTAGAAGCGAAGCTCCCCTCGCCTGACAGGTGCGGTCCTGACACCGGGGCTCCCTCCGGTGCTAGCGACGCCACTGGGCATGAGGGGGTTCGGGCGGTCATGGGCCCCCTGGGAGCCTTGGGCCCCCTGTGAGCCTTGGGCCCCGGGCGACCGCCCGAAACACCCTAATGATAATCCGCCACTGCACGTACCCCAGATTGAGAACCTAGATATTAGGGAATACCTTTCATCTGCATTTAACAAGAAATTTTAATTTCATGATTTTTAAACTAATTTAGGCAAAATTAAAAAAACTTCTTTACTATAGTTATAGCTAAATCAGAATCTAGAGCACATGGCATTCTAAAGGATGGTGGGGGTCCTGGCAGTCAGATCTGTACTGATCAGGAAGTGAAGCCATCAAATTCTGACACAAGAAGCTACTTTCTGTCAGCCTTATTGGCTCTTAAGAGGCTCAGAACTTGGTCTCAGTAAAAGACTCTCTTAGGGTCTGTTCACATCACCGTCGGGTTCCGTCGTAGTCGACTACACTATTGTTACGGAAACTTTACGGAACAGAAACATACGGAAACCAACTGAGATGGAATCATTACTATTGAAATCAATGGTAATGCAAACGGAA
This sequence comes from Rhinoderma darwinii, assembly GCF_050947455.1. Classification (NCBI taxonomy): domain Eukaryota; kingdom Metazoa; phylum Chordata; class Amphibia; order Anura; family Rhinodermatidae; genus Rhinoderma; species Rhinoderma darwinii. Next base: position 285,227,432 of record NC_134691.1, read on the forward strand.
GCTATAGTTTCCGTTCGGCTTAACATTCATCTGTTAATCTGACAAAATGGATGAACAGAAACCACAAACGGATCCCGGCGGTGATCTGAACAGGCCCTTACCCACTCCATCGGTCTGCTCACTCTGTCAACCCATCATTGTAGGGTAACCCTCAATATGTGGAAATACACATGACTAAAACTTTACCTGTAGCTGCAGAGCAGTAAATATTTGCTGCTAATGTTGAGGAGGTAAGATCATCTTTCAGTATTGCGAACAAGACTAAAGTGTATGCTAATACAAGGTGCCTAATACAATAGTTACATATATGGAAGCCGTAGTTATTGTATGATGGTACTTTTGGTTTTACAACAGTTCGAGAGCCACAAGTTGCAGACCACTGAAGTAAACGTACCATAAACATTTAAATATACTAAGAAAAGCATAGATTCATAGATCTGTCTATATTTTCCTTTTTAACCCCGTGGCTTTTCCCTGAATATTAACTATTTAAGGCCTTATTCACAAGATCGTGTCCGTTTTGCGTGCCTAAAAAACGCAGCGTTTTTCTTGCATTGCAGTTCTGTGTGACATCCGTGTACGATGCGCATCTGCGTTTTTTACGCACGTATGTCATCCGTATGTTACACGTTACGTATGTACGTCAGCAATAAAAACTGAAGGAGGTGTTTTTATTTTTCTCATCATTTCTTTAGCAACTGTTGCGTGAATCATGGACAGCACACGGATGACGTTTGTATGCCGTCTGTGATTTTAACGCACCCATTGACTTCAATGGGTGCGTGATGCGCAAAAAATGCACAAGAATAGGACATGCAGTAAGCTTCACGCAGCGGACACATGCTGCGTGAAAAACACTGAATGTCTGAATGGCCCCATTGAATTGATTGGTCCGTGTGACGTCCATTGTTTTAACACTCGTAACACGGATGTGGAATACGTCCGTGTGAATAAGGCCTAAGGCCCCATGCACACGACCGTGCCCGCAATCACGGCCCGCGATTGCGGGCACGGCCGGCCGCTGACTGACAGCCGCATTTTCGGGCCGTGCTCCCATACAAAGTATGGGAGCACAGCCAGCAAAATGCGAAAGAACGGACATGTTCCATAATTCCCGGAACATTTCCACGGCACTGGCACCCTTCCGTAGTGCTACGGAAAGGTGTCAGTGTTCAATGAAAGTGAATGGCTCCGTTTTTACGGACCGCAATTGCGGTCCGCAAAAACGGAGGTTTTTTGCTGTCGTGTGCATGGGGCCTAAGTTGTATGAGCTGAGTGATTTTTCTATTTTACTTTTCCCTGACTATGCCTGTCTCCATTTTGAGTTGTAACCTTTGCCACCATCATGTTTTGTTGTATGTACCCCCCTCCCTGGCTGTCTGGCATAGTCTACTTGCCTGGATGCAACAGGTAATTGTGTTTACCTGCTAAGGAAGCAGACATGTCAGGAGATATTATGTTGGAACATTTGCAGATAAATATTTCAGTGTGAAATTTGAGACTGTTCCTGGGTAAGTACATATGTACAATATTGTCAATGTGGATATCGTATTCTAGCTAGTGTACATAGTAGTAACTTAGGGCTCTTATGGCGGGCCCCACAGCTGGCCACATAGATCATAAATAATGAATGTGTGCATTTAAGGTACACTGAAAGCCAGGGACGAAATGTGCGCAGCTGAGTGAAGGCCTGTGCTTTACTGGGTTTGGCAGTAGGATATTAGGGGCGTTATAACTGGTGTAAGTGGAATAATGGGTATAGAAGCTGCAACAGGATTGGATGGGTAGAGAAAAGGGAGAAGAACATTGAGGTTCATGGTAGGAGGCTGTACCGGTCTTTCCCACATGAGTTCCAAAACAGAAACAGCCCTCTCTTTGTCAACTGATTTGGCCATAGGTGAGGGCTTTTCTTTGAGTTTTTGCCTTGGTACGGCAGCCCAAGTGAAGGAAATTTTGGCAGGCAGTAATTAACGTGGGTTTTGGGTCCTATTGGAGGTATGGCAATCCATTTTTGAGTGTAAATTTTGCTATGGTTGGTCATGGTCTTGGGTAATAGGTTCTAAAATAAAGCTTGGGGTGCAGTACCGATTGACAGACTTGTTATTCAAAGTCAACTTGGTGCAACTAGGGATTGTGCATGAAGGTAGTGCTAGAATAATGTCCAAAACACCAATGGTGTTTGTGTAAAAATGTTATAATGTTCGTGCAAAAAGTTATTCATAATGCAATGTTATTTATGTTTGTTTATATTTAACAGGCCGCTGTTGCCACTACTATCCATTGTCATGCAACATTTGTTTTTATTGGGTTAAGGGGAGTTTGTCTACAATACCCTAGTCATGAAAAAAATATAAGACAAAGGACGTTTGAAACACAAATATAACAATTTCATTGTAGACCCTTTAACACATTCCCAGATTATTATTTTTTTATACAGATAGGTGGAAAAGCACTTTAAATCTAAATTAGCATTTTAAATATCAGCATTGTTTAAAAAATTTGAAAACAAGCAAAACGTTTGATATGTATAAACACGAGTATCTAAAATGCCCATAGCAGGGTTCAGTAATACAATCTGTAGGGTTATTTGCATAATTAGAACATTTGATGTGATGCCTTTTTCCTAATGAATTTGATGAGTGAGCACTTTAAATCACGTATTTCCTAGCACAAATCCCTGGGAGCAAATAAAAGTATAATGAAAGCCCGAAAACTGCTAGTACATAGATGTGTATTACTGGGAGTACAAATGTAATGGCAATAATGGCTGCAAGAATCACTATCACACGGCATGTAAAGTTATTAAAGGTTAGGGAGATAACAGTAAGAGAATTCTCCAGCGTAGCTCTTTGTTTTAAATTAACTTTCCATGAAACAATTCTGATCGATTAATGAAGCTGCGGAAAGTAAAAATCACAGGCTGGATCACTTAATAGCACAAGCGTAAAATCTCATGGTGGAAAAAAGCTCCTGTATTAGGCTTTGTTCATATCTGCGCTAGGGCTCCGTTCCGTCTGAGCTTTCCGTCGGAACGGAACCCTGACAGACACAAACGGAAACCATAGGTTTCCGTTTCTATCACTGATTTCAATGGTGACGAATCCGGTGCCAATGGTTTCCATTTCTCTCAGTTGTGCAAGGGTTTCGTAGTTTTGATGGAATCAATAGCATAGTCGAACGCTATTGATTCCGTCAAAACGATGGAACCTTCGCACAACTTAGACAAACGGAAACCATTGGCACCGGATCCATCACTATTGAAATCAGTGGTGATAGAAACAGAAACCTATGGTTTCCGTTTGTGTCTATCAGGGCTCTTTTCCCACGGTAAGCTCCGACGGAACGTAGCCCTAGCGCAGATGTGAACGAAGCCTTACTGAGTTCTACATATGTGCCAACTATAAAACTCTTAACATTACTAAATTAGATGCAGATCATGATGTGGAGCATCCAAAATGCCATAAAATAATTTATATGTTTTTGGCTGTATTATGTATCGCTGAGATTTTTTTGGAATGTAACATTTCACCCATAGACTTCTATAAGGCTCTACTCTACCTCTACATGCCTCCGATTTAATGCAGAGGCAGACATAAAAAAAAATATGTCATGCTTCATTAGATGCCATATTATGAAGTTATTTGTCCCTAGAAGCATTGCTCCGAGGGGAAAATAATTGCATAATATTTTACCACACGGAACACCATATAGTACTGTAACTATAAAACAGAGCCATCCTCCCTTAAGTCTCTTGCACAGCCCTTAGTATCACATGATAAGAGGAAATAGTGACTGGCTTCAGACTTACTGGTATAATGCATATTGCACTCAAGACTGGTAGTAGCTATTTGACTGCTCTTTTGGCCTACAATTCCATAACGTTCTACAAATTGGAAATGCATAGGGAGACTTGGGAATATGTGTAAACTGAGTCATAAATCTAAAGTTTGTTGTGCTGTTGACAATGATTTATAAGGTACTTAAAATATGGTTTATATTTGTTTGCTCAATTAATGAATTACTGTGGCTGTTAGCCGTCACCTATTATATGTATCACAGTTTTTCGGGAGCGCTGACATAATTATTCTTCTCTGCCATTCTAACATACAATTCCTTAACTACTAGTCACAAAAATACTACAGCACCTAAAACAGTGACGGTCAACCCGCCATATAATAGCCTCAGTACTGCTCCAAAACTGTATATACACTAAATATACGTGTTTCATCTGTATGGTTATGTCCTAAGGTTTCACCGTTTTGGTCTGCGGTAGTGGAGTTCCTTCATGATAACTTTGACTTTCCTCGGCTCCTCGCCCCTAAAGTGTGCCTTTTGGGCATAATGAGATTGTACATGGCTATTATGATAAAATATTTTTTCACTTCGTTTTGTGCTAGGAAGGTTCTGATTATGGCATGGAAGGCCACAACGTGTCTGGAGCATTGGATCCAATTAGTGAATAAATATGTACCTATGTATCAAAAACTGTACCTCAATAGGTGCTGCCCTGATAAATTTGGGAAGATTTTGTCTAGATGGTTGGAGGCCTCGGACACTGCCATCTAATTTTTGTTTGCCCTTCTGGATGGAATGGGAGCAATGCGGGATGACTGGAGCGCTTGGTTGAATGGTGTGTGCATGTGTGTTCTTTTAGTTGTTCTTAGGCATTTACGATGGTCACTTCTTCTGATCCTGATTAACAGCAAAGTATATCCTGTGTTGTGATACTCCTTTATTTGTTCACTGCCTTCTCTGCACTTTGAATGCCTTGTATACCATGGTACCTTGTTGTTACCGACTAGTTTTCGGGTTGGTACTTATGTTGTATTTGTATTTACTTGTACTTTGAAAATTAATAAATAAAACCTTTTTAAAAATATATATGTGTTTCTTGCTGCAATGTGACCGCAATCACAGCACAACCCATGATGCTCTAGCATATGTGGACATTTTCACCATAAAAGGCAAAATGACAGGACAGAACTGGGGTCCTTTTCAAGCACAAAGTCTGCCTGACCATGTATGGAGACCACAGTTATTATGTCACCAAAGTTCAGTTTATGACATCAAAGGGAAACCCTTTTTTATTCACAATAAATACTGAAGAAATGCTGAGGTGTAACTTGTAGCTCCTGGCGCCCAACACAAAATCTGTCATCTTATGTGGCAGAGGGGCCTCCAAACCCCCTCAGGCACCGGGACCCAAGTGTGACTGCAATCTGTGCACCCCCTATGGTGAAAAAGTTAACACGACAAAAATTGGAGTCTAATACCCAATCATTTTCTGAGCAGATCACAATATATTCTATGAGGTGCAGAAAGGAATTGAAAGTTAACAAACAGACATGGTGAAATATACTGTAGATACACGTGTAGCATTTTATAATTTATTTGTCGAATCCACTAAAACATGAATTGCTGCATTATGTTTTTCAGCATGTTAAAATGAATCTTTAGTACAATTTAGAGAGTTTATATGGTGTCAAATCCTGGTAAAACTAGCGCAACCATGAAATATACTGGAAAGTAATAGAAATATGAAGTGATGGGGGCGTGGCTACGACGGCAAGGCGAACGGACGCACTTACATGGTGCTCCTGTATCCCGGCTGAAATCAGCAGGCATCCTCCTCTGGACGAGCTTCGGGGTGAAACCCCACAGCATAACTGGATCCCCCTAGACGATTACGAGCATAATCCTGGCTTTTGGGCCAAAAACGGAGGTGTTTGAAATCGGGGCCTACACACGCGACCGGAGCCGGGGACTAAATTTTGACCCGGACGGAACTCGGGCGTCTGGACCTGGCTGCAGCAGACACAGGATACCAGGTGGGCTTCCCAAACCTCCCCTAATTCATTGCCCAGCTTCCCAGGACAAAACTGGACCCTCTCCTCTTGTCAGGGGACATTAGAGACTCTCTCAGCCACATTCCCAGCTGCAGCCTACAACTGTCTGATAGACTGGGGCCTGGATTAGTGAGGGTAGCAACCTGCAGACCAATCCTCAGTGGAGCACATTACAGCAACACAAGGCAGGCGTTCCATACTCTGTTAAATTAATAAATCCTATTAAACCACTACAAAGTGGTCACAGTGCTGCCCTATTACACCTGAAAAGCTCTATGTGATGCCTTAGTCTTACTACAATGATCTGACTCACCACATAACTGTCTGCCACGGACCTACATAAGCTACATACAACCTATCTGATTATAAGGTCCCCTGAATACGATCCAATGCCGAGGCGGGGCAAGTCTTCTAAAGCGTCTTCAACTCAATCTTCCATCCCAGATATATTTCGCAGAAATTCGTTACCTTCCATACTTCAGGATACGGATTCGGATATTTCAGCATCACAGGCCTCAATGGCGGGTGACTCGGTCCCCTTACCGCAGAGATCTCCAAAAAGAACTCCACCCTCAATAGCTCCTGATATGGCCAGGGATGATCATCTTACGAAAGAGGACCTAACAACGTGTATGGACGCACTGTACCAGAAATTGAAGACCTCTTTTCATACCGAATTACAAAGATCTTCTGGAAACAAAACATGACGAGTTGGTTAAAGCGCACGGCAAACTCAAAACCGAAATTGATCTCATGAAATCCTCTCAGGAATCGAAACATCTTCATCTGGAAGACTTAGAAAACAGATCCAGACGGAATAACCTGCGCTTAAGAGGAGTCTCAGAAATGGTGGAGGATCTCAGGGACTATGCGATACAACTCTTTACATACCTATTACCGAATGCTCCGACGAACCAATTCCAGATGGACCGTATACATCGGGCGCTGCGACCAAGGCCGGCTGTTGGAGAAAGACCGAGGGACATTGTTCTGCGACTTCATTACTTTACAGTGAAGGAAGAGGTTCTTAAAGCGGCACGAGACAAAACTCCACTCTCCTTCAAACAAGAACCGCTACAGATTTTTGCGGATATCTCTCCAGTTACCTTGGAAAAACGGAGACAACTGAAACCCCTTACGGACATCCTGAGAGCGGCTGGGATCAGATATAGATGGGGTTTTCCATTCCGGTTGACCTTTCAATACAAGGGTGCTCCGCATACTATCTCAGCACTGGATATGGGGTGGAGACTGGTCACTGACTAGGCCTCAGAGAAGGGACTCCTACTCCAGAATCAGCTAATCGACCCCGTCAAAGCCTCCCGTTGGAACCCATTTGGACAACAGCACGTCGCCGACAACTGCATATGACTCCTCCTGCAGGACCAGTTTCACTGAGATCACGAACACCAACTGTGACCTGAGGCGGAGGGTGGCGAAATATAATTGTAATGTATACCTGATGTAATTATCTGTATTGTCGCTATGGAATTTTTTTTTATTTTTCCCCTCCTCCATGGGACCTTGTCCTCCCGGCAGGGAGGGGGAGGACCCTGGCTGAATATATGGCAATAGATTGCCCTGCTGGGAAATATTGTACTTAAGCTAATTCTACGTTTTTACTTGACTAAAATTGCATAATTTGCTTGATATTGCGGTGGGTCAGCCAAAATTCTGGTTACGCCCCCGTGCTAGATTTGCTGAACTTGCTCAGGGCCGGTTTTACCGGGCGCTGGTTTTGCTCAGCAAGTTGAGAAAGAGATAAAGAGACCCGAATGGGGTCACGTGGAGGGCACTTAGCCGCACTCCGCTTTTGTTTTTTTTATTTTGAAGTTAACTGTAAAAGGTGTTATTTGTGTTGACGGCAGCTATATTTTACATACAAAAGTACTTTCTGCTTATTTATATAATGTAACTCTATTGAATTTTGATGGCATATACTGTTATTACACATAATGTAAAAGGCTTTAATAGCCCGATGAAGAGACGAATGGCCTTTAATAATTATAAGAGGCTTCATGGCGATGTTATAATGTTACAGGAAACACATTTTACTCACACTAGTTACCCAAAATACTTTGATAGGATGTTCCAGAGAGTTTACTTATCCACCTCGGACACAAGGAAAAAAGGAGTAGCCATTCTCTTCAGGAATACACTTCCATTTACAGTAACTGACTCCATAATAGACCCAGATGGTAGGTACGTTATCCTAACAGGACAACGCATTACCTTTGCAACGATTTATGCACCTAACCACTCAGCAACCTCCTTCTTTACTGAATTCTTTAGACAGCTGGAGAAATTCTCAGACTCCTACATTATCCTAGGGGGGGATTTCAACATAGTGATGAATGCTCAATGGGATAGAAGCCGTCCCCAAGCTAATGCACAGTCGGCACCGAAATCATTTATGTATAGGATGAAACAATTATCTCTCGTAGATTTGTGGAGACAAGATCATCCCCTAGATAAGGAATTCTCGTTTTACTCCGCAGTACATGACAGTTATTCTCGGATTAACTACATCCTAACTTCCTCCCAGCTATCTGTTAGACCACACAATACCGTATACACCCAATGTGCTTGGTCAGACCACAATATCCACTCACTTCAAGTTTGTATTGGCAACGTCACACGTCCGCCATCATGGAGGCTGAATGATTCCCTACTTTCTCATCCAGAAATAGTCACATCCATATCCAGCTCCCTACAAGAGTATTTTACCATTAATACCCTACCAGATACCTCGTCCGCTCAAATATGGCTGGCACATAAAGCAGTATTGAGAGGTGTACTAATGGCAAAAGGATCAAAACTTAAGAGAGATAGATTGCAACTTCTTAATAAATTGCTATCGACCCTTACAAGACTAGAGCGTCAATATATTAATAAACCAAATACTATGATTAAAGCTCAGATAGAGGAAACTCGCTGCTCTCTTAGAGCATTGGAGGAGAGCAAGGCTGAGAAAGCACTTCGATGGGGCAAGGCAAGATTATATGCATATTCCAATCGAGCTACCTCAATGTTCTCCAGAAAACTAAACTCCCACATTAGAGGTAAACAAATTTACCACATGCATAACAACACGGGAACACTTACAACCAATCCGCTTGACATATTAGATACCATGAGTACATTCTGTAGTGCTTTGTATAGCAAGCCCCAATCCTTGAGCTCCACAGAACTACCTGAATGGCTTTCAACACACCCGCTTCCCTCTCTGACAGCTGAGGCAAGATTACAACTTAATTCCCCGATCACAGCAGAAGAGGTCACTGAAAGCATAAAAAACCTCATATCTTCCAAGTGCCCAGGTCCTGATGGATACTCCGCTTTCTATTACAAAACATTTTCACACATATTAACACCGCATCTAACCACATATTTCAACACACTTATGGCAGGGGAAGTACCTCCTCCAGAATTTTCACATGCTAATATTTCACTCATTCCAAAACCAGGAAAAGATGAAACCTACTGTGCAAATTTACGTCCAATATCAGTACTTAATGTAGACTACAAGATATTTACTAAAATACTTTCAAATAGACTTGCACCGTATATGACCTCCCTAATTTCTCCTGAACAAACGGGTTTCATACCATCACGACAAGCAACGGACAATATTCGATTGGCTCACAATATTATTCTTCATGCTACTACGCACAAACGCCAATTACTAATTTTGAGCCTAGATATCCAGAAAGCATTTGATTCGGTGGACTGGAACTACTTATATAGCACACTTACACAATTTGGCATTAAGGGTCCGTACCTAGACGCTATCAGGGCGGTATATCACTCTCCCCAAGCTAGAGTAAAATTCTTAGGTCAATACTCTCCTTATTTTCAGATACAAAAAGGGACACGACAGGAATGCCCGTTGTCTCCTCTCTTGGGATCTGTCTTTTTACCAAGCGACACTAGTTTAACCTTCTACGAAGCTAACTGGCGAGACTCCCCAAGGGGGAAAGGGCTGATTTCAGTTTTGTACTCCCAATTCAGAAGCGAAACATATAATGGTCCTACTTCATATATGATGGCTTGGGAACGGGAGCTGGGAAATATACCAGACTCGACCTCGTGGCAACAAATATATGATAACACAGCTACAGTATCTCAATCGAATAATATTAAAGAAACATCGTATAAAATTCTAACGAGGTGGTACCTTACTCCGGACAAATTAGCAAAATTGTTTCCAGGTAGTTCTGATGCTTGTTTCAGAAACTGTGGGGAGAGGGGCACTATGGCACTATGGCTCATATCTGGTGGTTCTGTCCAGTAGTACAGGCTCATTGGAAACTAATTGAGCGCCTTATCAATTCTAAATTACAGTTACAAATCAAATTAACCCCTTGGTCAGCGGTACTGAATGCAGAAATTCCGGATGTACCCAAACTAAATAGAAAATTAATCTCGCATATTTTATCAGCAGCCAAATGGACGGTAGCCATTAGCTGGAAATCACTATCTATCCCATTCCCAAGGACGCTGAACAAAATTAAAGAGATACACCAATTTGAGAAATTAATTAGTATTCTGGAAAACAGATTGCCACAATGTGAAGCCCAGTGGATCAGTTGGACCTCATAGAAATCGCTTAGAGCCTTCTGTTAGTTTTGAGGACTCACCATTTTAGGACAGAAATAGATTCTTTACTATGGATAGCTGCACCATGTTTGGTAGATTTTGGTATAATTGTTGTTTCTTCCTAGCCGGTCTCTGTAATCATGGGCTGGAAAACCCTATTTTTTCTAGAGACACACATTTACTAACTTTTACTTCATCATACACTAGGAAGGGGTTAAGTGTTTTATTGTTACACTGTACTCTTAAATATCATTTAAAGTATTGATATAACAATGTTTTTGATAATATGAGATATTCCTGTAACACCTGTTTAGAAATGAATCTCTATCACTATGTTTTCTTCTGAGAATGTTTCAAAGCTCTACGTAGCGATATATGCTCCCGATATGTGGGAATATCTACTGATTTATTATGTCTTCATTACCAAATAAAGAGTTTGTAAAAAAAGAAATATGAAGTGATAAAATAGTTATGGAATGTAAAGTGGATCTTTTCTATAATAAGGAATATGAAAATTACATATGTTTACACACGTACGTACATACTATATTGTTGAATATATTACAATCATAAATGCTGAAGCAGCCGCAGTTGTTTATTTATCTGTAGTGTTGGGTAGGAAATTCTTTGGCTGCATGACAGCTTGAAAGCTGGCTCGACGTTTTGTTTGCAAAATGATACAATTATAGTTGTTCAGTGTAACACAATACTGCCGTAGAAATACTTTAGCTTGTTCACTTCTTCCAGTGCATTAAGGTCTAACTCCACTTAGACTTAGTTTAACCCCTTAACAACGCAGCCTAGTTTAGGCCTTAAGGCTCAGAGCCCATTTTTCTAATTTGACATGTGTAATTTTATGTGGTAATAACTCTGGAATGCTTATACCAATCTAAACGATTCTGAGAATGTTTTGTCGTGACACATTGGACTTTATGTTAGTGGTAAAATTTGGTCGATATATTTAGAGTTTTTTTGTAAAAAATAGCAAAATTCAGAAAAAATTTGGAAAAGTTTGCATTTTTCTGAATTTAAATGTATCTGCTTGTAAGACAGATAGTAATACCATAGTAAAACCACACAAAATAGTGACTAGTTCACATTTCCCATATGTCAACTATATGTATGTTGGCATCATTTTTTGAACACTTCTATTTTTTTAGGACGTAACAAGGCTTAGAACATAAGCAGCAATTTCTCATATTTTGAAGAAAATGTTAAAAGCCTTTTTTTGGGGGGACCAGTTCAGTGCTGAAGTGGCTTTGAGGGGCCTCTATATTAGAAACCCCCATAAACACCCCATTTTAAAAACGAGACCCCTCAAATTATTCAAAACAGAATTTAGAAAGTTTTTGTGATAAAACTTGCAAATTTTTAATTTTTCCAAGGAATAAAGGAGAAAAAGCACCCCAACATTTGATAATCAATTTCTCCCAATTACGGCAGTACCCCATATGTGGTCATACACTGCTGGTTGGACAAACAGCAGGGCTCAGAAAGGAAGGAGCACAATTTGGCATGTCGATTTTGCTGGATTGGTTTCTGGTCTCCATGTCGCATGTGCAGAGCTTCTGAGGAACCGTACAGGGGAAACCCCTTGCAGGTGATCCCATTTTGGAAACTAGACCCCTTGAGGAATTCAATGTAGTTTTCATGGGGTGCATGCGACTTTTTGATCAGTTTTTATTCTATTTTTTAAGAGGCGTGGTGACTAAAAAACTATTGTTTTTTGTTCCTTTTTTTTTTTTACAGCATTTACCGTGCACTATAAATAACATATTCACTTTATTCTGCTGGGTGATACGATTACGGCGATACCAAATGTATATAGTTGTTTTATGTCGTTTGTACAATAAAACATTTTTTTTTTAAAAATCATTTACATTTTGTGTTTTGCCTTATTCTAAGATCCATAACGTTTTTATTTTTCCATCAAGAAAGCGGTGTGAGGACTTGTTTTTTGTGTAACTAACTGTAGTTTCGATCAGTACCATTTTTGAGTACATGCGACTTTTTGATCTCTTTTTATTCCATTTATTGGAAGGTGAAGTGACCAAAAATTTGTGATTCTGGTATTGTTTATTATTATTTGCTTTTACGGCGTTCACCGCGCAGGATAAATAACAAAACACTTTTGTTGGTCAGGCCATTGTATAGTTTATTTATGTCTTTTTTAATAATAAAGAACTGATAAGGGAAAAAGCGATTTTTACTTTTGTTACTTTAAAACTTTTATTTGTTTATTTTTATACAACTTTTTTCTACTTTTTTTTTCGTCCCACTAGGATACTTGAAGGCATGAAGCCCTGATCTATATTCTAATACACTGTACTACATGCGTACTGCACTGTATTACAGCAGTCAGCTACTCACTGACAGCAAGCATAGTGGGTCCTGTCTTTGTCAGGAACCTTCTATGCTTCCGCAGATGGCATAGCCGGAGGCCATTGTTAGGCCTCCGGCTGCCATAGCAACCATCGGCTCCTGGGTGAACGTTGCTCGACATCAATGCTGTTTTAACCTCCAAGAAGCCGCGATTGTTATTCAACCCCTTCTAAGGAGTTAATCGGCGGGGACACTGTGATCGGTCCCTGGGGAAGGAGTTGTGGCAACTGCTGTACGAGACAGCAGTTGTCAAAGCTCCTTTGTGTACAGGGATGAGGGCCGGAATGGTGGTTCCTCCCTTGACGTACTATTCCATCACTGAGTGCGAATGATGCGCTCATCATGACGGAATAGTACATCAAGGAGCGGGAAGGGGTTAATAGTAGTAGACTCCCTAGCTCTATGCAGAATTTTTTTTCCATCTCACCCTTCTCCACTTTTTGACACCTCTTAGCATATCCAACTCTATCACCCACCTTGCCTTGCATGTCCACCTTACTCTGCTCCACCTTTTGGCCCCCAACATGTCTGATGTCCCCTTTTCTCCATATGCTTCCATTTTTCCTTCTTCCAATGTTGGGACCACCCCAGAGTGAAGCATGGTGGTGGCAGCAACATCATGCTGTGGGGATGCTTTTCATCAGCAGGGACTGGAAAACTGGTCAGGATTTAAGGAATGACCCTAAACATGCTGCTAAAGCTACATTGGAGTGGTTTAAGGCCTCATGCACACAATCGTAGCCATGTACACGGCCGTGATTTTCGGGTGGGCCGGCTGCGGACCGTCAGCCACGAGCCGCCCGCAAATCGTGGGCCATGCACATGGCCGCGGCCATTATTTTCAATGAAAAATCTACGGTCGTGTGCATGGCCCCATAGAAATGAATGGGGCTGCAATTCTCCCGTGGATTTTCGGGGGAATTGCGGCCGCAAAAGCACGTTCGTGTGCATGGGGCCTAAGTGGAAATATTTAAATATCTTGCAATGGTCTAGTCAAAGCCCAGACCTCTTGTCTGGATGCTGTAGGTAGGGTTCCCACCCTGTAAATATTTTGAAAGATAAACTCAAGCTCTCCTTTCGATGAAATATGCAAAACATAATTTATTTGAATTATGCAATATTTTGAGAAAAAAAAGTAACGTTTCGGCCACAATCCGGCCTTTGTCAAACTCTATTGCCGCTGGTCAATAGAAAAAATCCTTGGAGAAATAATGCTGTGGAGAAGGGTAGCTAGTACCATGGGTATGCATATCATACGCATACCCATGGTACTAGCTACCCTTCTCCACAACGTATCGTATATGTATCGTCGTATCGTTTAAAAAAAGTTAAATATTATAGTTGTCAGCAGCACATCTCTCTGTGTAAACAGGGAGACGCACTGCCGACATCATAATAATGTATGGAGACGAGCGATCGGAGTAACGACCGCTCGTCCCCATACATAGCTCCGTGTGACAGGAGCAAACGAGCGCCGATCAGTGATGTCTTGTTGATTGGAGCTCAGATGCACCGGCGGCTTATCGGCCAGTGTAAAAGGGCCTTTACAGACTGCTGTACACCAAAAAAGCCCATCTAAGTTGAAGGAGTTGAAGCAGTTTTGCGTGGAAGAATAGGCAAAAGTCCCAGTGTCTAGATGTGCTAAGCTAATAGAAACCAACCCAAGAGATTGGCATCTGTAATTGCAGCAAAAGGAATCTCCACATAGTGTTAACTTTCAGGAGGTGTATTTTTGAACATTAAAGTTCTCTGTTTTTGTCTTAATTATTGTTTATATCATAGTAAATAATATTTTCCACCTTCGAAGTGGTAGGCATGTTGTTCAAATCAAATAGTACAAACCCCTATATGCACATTATAATGCAACAGGAAATACATTAAGGGTGGTAAAAACTTTCACAAGGCACTGTATATCCCACCTGACTCCTGAATTGTTATATATGACGCTATTGGAACAATCTCTTTTAAATGTGGAGCTTCTGGAACATATATGAACAAGGACTCACCATTCTTTAACCCCTTCCCGACTTTTGTCGTGTGTATACGTCATGGAAAGCTAGTGCTTCCCGCAATTTGTTGTATACTTACGACAAATGGATGCCACAGGCTCAGAAGCTGAGTCCGTGCAATCAGCCGCAGGTGTCAACTGTCTGTTGCATTTAAGGAGTTTGTAGCCAATTGGCACCCCAACGAAGAGATGGCCGGGATGCTGATGGTTGCAAAGGCAACCGGAGGCCTAACACTGGCCTCCCGGTCTGCTGACTACGGAAGTCTCCTAGGCCCTGCCCGAAGATGGGGCCTAAAAGGCTTCCGGTATCGACGGGAAGATGGCACGGGCTCAGAAGCTGAGGCCGCATCATTAGTGGCAGGTGTCAGATGTATGTTACAGCAGACTACTGCTGTAACGGCAGGGACTGGATATAGCTCCAATCTCCGCCATTAACCCTTTAGATGCAGTGATTAAAAGCAATCGCTGTATCTTAAGGGTTTGTAGCCAAATAGGCACCCAACTCTTTTATTTTATCCTTCTGCTGCCTTAGGGCTTATTTACACGAACGTGTAATACGTCCATGCAACGCGCGTGATTTTCACGCGCCTCGCACGGACCTATGTTAGTCTATGGGGCCGTGCAGACAGTCCGTGATTTTCACGCAGCGTGTGTCCGCTGCGTGAAACGCACTACATGTCCTATATTTGTGCGTTTCTCGCGCACCACGCACCCATTGAAGTCAATGGGTGCGTGAAAATCACAAGTGCATCACACGGAAGCTCTTGTGATTCGCGCAAAAGCAGTAAAAAGTATAACTGAAAACAGAAAAGCACCACGTGCTTTTCTGTTTACAAACATACAAACAGAGTGTCCTAATGATGGCGGCTACGTGAAAATCATGCAGCCACGCATCATATGCTGCTGACACACAGAGCTGTTAAGTACCTTTTGGGCGCGCAAAACGCACACGCTCGTGTGAATCCGGCCTTAGGCTGTGTTCACACAGAGTTTTTTGCAGGAGGAAAATTTTGACCTTCCTGCACGGCGTTTGCCGCGATTTTCGCCACGTTATTCGCTGCTTTTTCTCGCTCCCATTGAGTGCTATGAGCAAAAAACTTTCACGAAATACGCTTTCTCTTCCTCCCATTGATGTCAATGGGAGCTCAGAGGCATAGCCGCGCGAAGATAGGGCATGTCCCTTCTTTTTCCCGCGAGGCGGTTTTACCGCTCGCTGGAGAAAACCGCCCCCGACTCCCATTGAAATCAATGGGAGGCATTTTTGGCCGGTTTTTGACGAGTTTTGCGAAGCGGTTTCCGCTCCAAAAAGCTCGTCAAAATACTCAGTGTGAACAGGGCCTTATAAACCATTCTTCTGCCACTTGCTTGTTTTAGGTTTATTGAGAGAAAAAAAAAAACGTTTTTACAACAACAAAAAACACTTGTCCAGTCTTCACCAGGCCATATTCATTGACAGCTGCGGAGTAGGACATCAAAACACACAGATGGGAGGACTGGAACAAACAACATACAGAAGCATGTTACAAGGTATTTTATTGTTATTACGTTACAGAAAAGTGGTTTTGCGAGTGGAATAGTCCTTAAGTGTTGTATTTGTCATGCTGGTCATTGTTCCTGCAGGGTGTTTCCAAAATATACAAAACCACAAAGCTCCACCTGTGAGATCCCTGTACGGTTACAATTTTATGATTTTAGTTCTAGTGCTCACACAGTTTAATTTTTTTCCTTATAACATTGTGTTTATCATGAATTGTATGTTATTCCAGGAAGTCTGCCTCATTCTGAATGTGTCGGTGATGTGTCAATAAATATGCTTTTCACGGTGAGAGAGGTGGATTCTGTCTGTTTTCTGTTTTCCACAACTCTATTCACTTGGCATAACTAAAACCACATGTCTCAACATCTATATTTAACAGAACTATATAAAAGTTGTTCTGTGTATAACAGCAAACCATAGCCCAAACTACTAAAATAAGTCCTTGTAAGGATTTATATTTTATTTACTGCATGTTATAAAGACTAATTCAGTCTAATGTTTTCTAAATGTATTAATACACACAGTAGGGCTGGGCAATTAATTGAAAAATAATCGAAATCGAAATTCAGCAAAATTAATCGACGTCATCTTGATAATTTCGGTTTTATCAATTATTTTCTCCCAGTTGAAACTGTATCTGTATCTTCAGGACGCATACACAATTGAATCCAATGGTAGAGCAGGGGACCGTAAGGTCCCTGCTCTACCATTCACTATGTATCGCTGGACGCGAGGCATTGACATCATCGCGCCCGTCTGTGCCGAGCTGCCCAGACCAGAGGAGCAGAGGGATCTCCTCCACTCGTCATTGGAATGGGGTTAGGTATGTATATTATTATTTTTATCAGGCTCTATTGGGGACAGCTATAGGGGTATTACACTGCGTGGAAGTCAGTTATGGGGCATTATACTATGTAGAGGCCGCTATGTGGGCATTATACTGTGGGGAGGGGAATTGTGGGGGCATTATACTGTGTGGAGGGCAGTTAGGGTGGGCTATACGGTGTGGAGGACAGTTTTATTTTATGGTATATAATCCATTTCATTCCTGCATGAACCTCATCCCTGCTGTAGCTGCATTTCAAAAAGCTGAAACTTTTATTTTATGGTATATAATCCATTTCATTCCTGCATGAACCTCATCCCTGCTGTAGCTGCATTTCAAAAAGCTGAAACTTTTATTTTATGGTACTCTGCTTTCCTTTCTTCCTATATAGTCTAATGTTATCTCAAAGTTTTGTCAAAGTGTTTGATCGTCGTTAAGTTTTATGATCATCCAGACCTGCTAGTTTGTTTGTTTATCTCTGCATAGCTTTTCACCTCATGTGTCTAGTTGATTTGATTAATAGCTGAACGAGCTTAATTAGGCCTAGATCTGAGCATCTACTCCCCTATAAATTTAGATGTAGCATATGGGGAAGGCACTCGTGCAGGGGGGCACGACGGCAGAAGTCATCTCTGTGTAAGTGTCATACTGTCAAAGTGTCCTGGCAGTTATACATGGCAGTTGCACAGGGTCAGTGACAGGTAAGCTGCATTACCAAACCAGACAAACTAGCCCACGCTCTCAATATTAATTTCTAACTATCTGTAAACAAACATGTTTGCCACCGCTCTCATCATTATAGCTGCTCTTGGTTTTCAATCCTATCGCCCATTTAAGACTTGCCCAAACACAGTCCGCATCAGTCCTTCTATCCTGGCCTCACCCATGTACAGCTCCCATTCACTATTCACTTTCCTCAGTCAACTTAACCCATCTCATCCCACTGCCCAACATAAAAAACGCTCTCATAAATCACAGAACCATCTGCTGTCTCTCTCAATTCTCCTGCTATTAGCTGCAGGGGACATCTCTCCCAACCCTGGGCCTCCCTTTTCTTCTGCCAAGCTCAACCACTTACCTGCCACACATAGAAACCCTGCAAATCTTCTTGCCATTCCTTGTAGGTCTTCTCCTGTCTCTTTTAACTGTGCTCTCTGGAACTCTCGGTCCGTGTGCAACAAACTCACCTTTATTCATGACTTATTCCTTTCTAACTCTCTCAACCTTCTGGCTCTTACAGAAACATGGCTACACCTGTCTGACACTGCTTCCCCTGCTGCTCTATCTTATGGTGGTCTCCAGTTCTCTCATGCCCCCAGACCTGAGAACAGGCAGGGTGGAGGAGTAGGTATACTTCTTTCCCCACACTGCACTTTCCAGGTCATTCCCCCGGTCCCCTCACTCACATTTCCCTCTTTTGAAGTCCACACTCTCAGACTCTTTCACCCTTTTCCCCTCCGAGTGGCAGTTGTCTACCGCCCACCGGGCTCACCCCCGCCAATTCCTGGACCATTTTGCTGCCTGGCTTCCACAATTTCTATCCTCTGAAACACCCACTCTCATCATGGGTGACTTCAACATCCCCATTGATAACCCAATCTCCTCATCTGCCTCCCAGTTTCTATCTTTAACCTCGTCCCTCGGTCTGTCACAACTTACTAACTCTCCTACACATGAAGACGGGCATTCACTTGACCTGGTCTTCTTCCGGCTCTGCTCAGTTTCTGACTTTATTAACTCTCCTCTCCCACTTTCTGACCACAATCTTCTCTGCTTTACTATCAAATATTCTCTGCCTCCTCAGGTCATCCCTACGTATCAGACATACAGAAATCTACATGCCATTAACACTGTGAAATTCATAGACAGTCTACAGTCCTCATTGTCCCCTATCTCTTCCCTCTCCTGTCCCAATCTGGCTGCCAAACTTTATAACAACACTCTCAAAAATGCATTGGATGAAGCAGCCCCCACTACACTCCGAACCACCCGACAAAGACGACGACAACCCTGGCACACGCCTCAATCCCGCTTTCTTCAGCGGTGCTTGAGATGTGCCGAACGACTGTGGAGAAAATCGCATTTGGATGCAGATTTCCTCCATTACAAATTTATGCTCAAAACTTACAACTCGGCCCTTCACCGCGCCAAACAAGTCTACTTCACTTCTCTCATCTCCACACTATCTAATAATCCAAAACGCCTCTTTGATACTTTTCACTCCCTCCTTAGTCCTAAAGTGCAGACACCAATCACAGATCTCAGTGCTGAAGACCTGGCCAATTATTTTAAAGTTAAAATTGACAACATCCGACATGATATTATCTCCCAGTCCCCTAGTAACATCGATCCCCTTCCCCCCCACACTCCCTCTTCTTCACTCTCAGCATTTGACCCAATAACTGAAGAAGAAGTCTCGAGGCTCCTCTCTTCTTCTCGTCCTACTACCTGCCCTAGTGATCCTGTCCCCTCACACCTCCTCCAGTCCCTCTCCCCAGCTGTCACTAGTCACCTCACTAAAATATTTAACCTCTCTCTTTCCTCTGGTATCTTTCCCTCTGCTTTTAAACATGCCATTATAAACCCATTATTGAAAAAACCAACACTTGACCCATCCAGCGCTGCCAACTACCGACCAGTCTCTAATCTGCCCTTCATCTCCAAACTCCTGGAACGCTTGGTCTACTCTCGCCTTATCCGCTATCTCTCTGCTAACTCCATTCTTGACCCCTTACAATCTGGTTTCCGCACTCTACACTCCACAGAAACTGCCCTTACTAAAGTCTCAAATGATCTCTTGGCGGCTAAATCGGACGGTAAATCCTCTCTCCTTATTCTTTTGGATCTCTCTGCAGCCTTTGACACTGTAGACCACAAACTCCTACTTAACATGCTCCACTCTATTGGCCTCAAGGACGCGGCTCTCTCTTGGTTTTCCTCCTATCTCTCTGACCGCTCATTCAGTGTGTCATTTGCTGGTTCCACTTCTTCTCCTCTTCCCCTTGATATCGGGGTTCCTCAGGGATCAGTCCTAGGTCCACTCCTCTTTTCTCTCTACACAGCTCCTATTGGACAAACCATCAGCAGATTTGGCTTCCAGTACCATCTCTACGCTGATGACACCCAATTATATACCTCTTCCCGTGACATCACCCCTGCTCTAATACAGAACACCAGTGATTGTCTGTCCGCTGTCTCTAACATCATGTCCTCTCTCTATCTGAAACTGAATCTTTCTAAAACTGAGCTCCTTGTGTTCCAACCATCTACTAACCTCCCTAAACCTGATGTCTCTATCTCTGTGTGTGGCACTATCATAACTCCTAAGCAGCACGCCCGCTGTCTCGGGGTTATTTTTGACTCAGATCTTTCCTTTACTCCTCACATACAATCACTTTCACGCTCCTGTCATTTTCACCTAAAAAACATCTCCAGAATCCGCTCTTTTCTTACGGAGGAAACTGCCAAAACTCTCATTGTTGCTCTGATTCACTCTCGTCTTGACTACTGTAACTCATTACTAGTCGGTCTTCCCCTCACTAAACTCTCCCCTCTCCAATCTATCCTCAATGCAGCAGCCAGGCTCATCTTTATGACCAACCGCTACACCAACGCCTCTAATCTGTGCCAGTCACTGCACTGGTTGCCCATCCCCTTCCGAATAAAATTCAAACTTATTACTCTCACCCACAAAGCTCTCCACAGTGCTGCACCTCCTTACATCTCCTCCCTCATCTCTGTCTACCACCCTACTCGGGCTCTACGTTCTGCCAACGACCTTAGATTAAAATCCTCCATAATCCGAACCTCCCACTACCGTCTCCAGGATTTCTCTCGTGCTGCACCCGTCCTCTGGAATGTGCTACCCCAGACAATCAGATTAATTCCCAATATCCACAGTTTTAAATGTGCCCTGAAAACACATCTATTTAGACAGGCCTATAAAATTCCCTAATCTGACTCCTTTTCATGGCCCTCCATTTAGATTAGTCATCAGAATAAGATTCCCTCACACTCCTTCTCTTCATGTCCGTCATACACGGATACTGGCTGGTGACCGGCTCATGCAGCTTTATGTTACCACCGCATGTGTATAAAAATGGCCGGACCATTGTACAGAACAAACACTATTACACTTTGTGTCTCCCTTATGTCCTCATAGATTGTAAGCTCTTGCGAGCAGGGTCCTCACTCCCCAGGTTTGAATTGTAAATGAACTTTGTCACTATGTAATGTCTGATATTGTTTTCATGTTCCCTCTACATTGTAAAGTGCTGCGTAATATGTTGGCGCTATATAAATAAAGATTATTATTATTATTATTATTATTATATGGGCATTATACTGTGTGGAGGACAGTTAGGGTGGGCTGTACAGTGTGGAGGACAGTTATGGGGGCATTATACTGTGTGGAGGACAGTTATGGGGGCATTACACTGTGTGGTGGCAGCTATGGGAGGCATTATACTGTGCGTGGCAGCTATGGGGGGCATTATACTGTGTGAGGGCAGCTATGGGGGCATTATACTGTGTGGAGGGCAACTATAGGGGCATTATACTGTCTGGTGGCAGTTATAGGGATATTATAGTGTGTGGGGGCAGCTATGGTGCATTATACTGTGTGGGGAGAACTATGGGGGCTATATACTGTGTGGGGGCAGTATCAGGGGGTATATTATATACAGTAGTATACAGCAGGCTCAGGGGATATACATTAATTCAATGGCGTAGTATGCAAATAGGGAGTGTGGCATGCAAAAAAGGGATGTCTCCTAAATAACCGTTATCGAGGTTACATGTTCAATTAATCGTAATTTTGATTTAGGTCATAATCGCCCAGTCATAACGCACAGTCAAATATATCTAAACTAAGGTGGTTTTTGACTAAAAATGCACAGTGTGACGACTTAAGTCCTCAGCGCTACTTAAAAAAAGATTTGCTTTCATAGAGAACTTTTTTAGATCCACCTTTCTAGTACTGCAGACAAATACAGTTAAGGGCCCCCCGTGCAAGAACAGTATATGGGACCACTGCTCTCCAATATCTCATCATATATCACCCCCCCCCCTTATGTCTCTCTAACAATCCATTAGTAATTGTGAGCCATTAAATTCATTAGCTCAAGCCTTTACAAGATAAATAATAGACAGAAGAAGGCTGATTTAAGGTGACATTGGGCCCTCTTACCTACAGGGCCCCTATGCAGCTGCACTGGGTGCACCAATGCCATGTACGCCCCTGGTCTAACAGCCTGAGCTTGACACTGCATGGCTGCTGCAGATTTGTCGGATGCACGTTTATAATGTAAATTGCACATTCTACCACAACCTGAAGGTATTCTATTGTGAATGCCACTGCAGTAACATTAACTTATTTTCATGTACATTAAAACCAACTTGAGATGATGTTAGCTTTGTGACATGGCACATTACTGAGCTTGAAGTAGCCAGGAGAAAACAGGTATACAATACTCCGGCTGTTGCATTTAAACAATGTACTCTCACCAAAACAGGATTTTAACTAATCTAAAACAGGTTACACTGGGGTGTGTGTATGTATAGACTGTCCTCGATTGTGATGTTCAGAATTCTAAAAACGAAATTAGACAAAAGTGTTTTTCCTGTACATGTCTGAGCACAGTTCCTCACCACATATGCATTCCTCTTCCAAGATACATCCCTGTAATGCTTGAGGTTGAGCATGCTGTTTGCTATGTTAATCGAACCTTATTTACCTAGCACCAAAGAAAAACTATACAATATATTTTCATGTATCATGTCTGAAAATTTCAGTTTTGGAGTTAAGCGGTCTTCCAATGGTCATATTGTGTTAATTCAGATCATCCTAACTAAAGGATAAGCAGCACTTTAACGACCATATCATCTCTACTAGTGGGAGCCGTTGGTACAGGCCAGTGGGTGGGTAAATACTGTATATTATAAATAAAACCAAAACACTTGCTTTCAGTAAAAATATGGGAGGCAGCTGGTCTTAGCTTGGACAGATATCAGGATATGAATGACTCACTGTGATGCAATTGGAACTTCCCCTGAATTATTTTTTCTGAGAAAATTCAGTGACACAAATTCTATGATGTTATTTGGTGGGAGTGGAAGTCTATATCCTTGGCACTCGACATTCATTATCCAGAGAGATGACATACAAAGACTGTAAAAATAATGTAATTGAGATTGTTAATACATTCTGACATTGTATTCTGTTTTATAGTTATAGATGTAGATAGCAGACAATGTATAAAAACAACACCTATCGTTTCAGAAAACTTCTGCCCTGCCACGGTGACACGTCAGAGGTATTTATTGGTGGAAGTCTGTGTCCTGAAACCCCGACCGAAGATCTCATCTGAGTGCTGTGCTTCTTCAGCTGTTATCAGCTTTGCTCGGCTCTCCTTGGAGACACGAGTATTTCGGTATATGGACTATACAGATATACTTTCTATAAGTTTGTCTGTTAGCGTCTCAGAGGAGAAGAAGTATTTGGGAGTATTAGAGAAGGGGGCAACTTTCTAATGATCAAATGTGTGGAGAACTACATTTGCATGGATATTGTAGTAAAAAAATAAAAAAAATCTGCATTATTCAGTAGTCAGATAAAATACACAACAATAAATCTGAATTGAACAAAAAAAAAAGAAGCAATTTTTATTTGATGAGCAAACAGATCTCAACACACTGATGCAATGTAATAATAATAATAATAATCCACACATATAATTTTCCACATTACCCTACATGAGAGGTCCCCAACATAGTGAGCCAATGGTTAGACAGCACTGCTCTATGTAAACAAAAAAGTAAAAAAAAAAACAATTGACCTCCTAATTAAGGGGTTAAACATGCTGGCAACCAGAACATCTCTTTATTTATTTGAATATGATTCATGAAAAATAAAGATTATCTATTACTGTGTGAAACTTCAGTAAAGCAGTAGACAAGGCAGTCTAGATTTTCTTCACAAACAGTTCAAAGGTTCACTGTATCCTGTAATTTGAATTGCTGGGCTACTATTATGCTTCTCCACAGACCATGCCCAAAATTTGCCTACCAGTAATAACATCTTCTGAACCTAATTTGAGCTCCTCCTACACTGATGCCTCTAAGCTTTAAAAACTAAGGCCCCATGCATACGACTGTAATTTTCAGCCGTAATTACGGAATCCGTAATTATGGATGAAATTGCGGACCCATTCACGGACACACTGGCGTAGCTATAGGGGTCGCAGCGGTCGCAATTGCGACCGGGCCCCGAAGCCAGGGGGGCCCACAGCCCCCCGCACCACATCAATAAAAAGTTACTATAGTAACTCGGGCCGCGGGCCCCTGTTACTATAGTAACAGACTTTACTTACCTTCCTGGATCGCAGCGGAGGTCCTGACGTCAAGCGCTGTGCGCAGCGCATGATGTCACAGCGCTATGCGCCGCGCACAGCATCGAGACGACAGAACTACCGCCGCGGCTGAAGAGGAAGGTAAGATTAGCCCTGACTGGCGGGGTCCGACTCCCGGGACCCGCCAATCAGCTGTTTTTAAGGGGCCGCAGCACTCGTACGAGAGCTGCTCCCCTTCATTCCGGTCACTTCATTCCGGTCACACTGTGAATCGGTGTCAGCGATCCACATTGTGAGCGAGTAGTGAAATGAAGGGGAAGCAGCTCTCATACGAGTGCTGCGGCCCCTTCAAAACAGCTGATTTGCGAGTCCCGGGAGACACATCAGCTATTGATGGCCTATCCTGTGGATAGGCCATCAATGTTTAGGGAGTGCACAACCCCTAAGCCTACGATGTAGCAGGCTTAGGGGGCCCATGAGACAGGATCACAGATTGTGTGATGCTGTATGCTGGGCCCTGTATCTAAGCCAATCACATGGTAGGCTTAGATACATGGCCCATGCGTGATCCTGTCTGCTGAGCCCTGTATATAAGCCTACCACACTGTAGGTTTAGATACAGGGCCCCAGCACACAGTAATCTTATACTGTATAAGATTACTCTCTGCTGGACGCTGTATCTAAGCCTACCTTGTGGTAGGCTTAGATACAGGGTCCCACAGACAGTATCACACATGGGCCCTGTATCTAAGCCTAGCACATGTGTTACTAATAGTTTTTTTGTGTGTTTTCTTACAGGTTCGGTCGTTGGACTACGTTGGATTCCAGGACTACTTCGATGACGGCTTTTTTTTTATTATCAATAAAATGGTTAATGAGGGTTGTGTAGGTTTTTCTTATTTCAATAAAATATTTTTTCTATGTCTTTGTGTTTTTTTTTAAACTATATTACTACCGCCTTAGTAATGGCTGCCGGCTGATTGACAGGATCCATTGCTAAGGCGGGGCTTAGTGTTAGCCGATGTAGAGGCTAACACTAACCCCCTTTATTACCCCGGTACCCACCGCAACCAGGGGTGCTGGGAAGAGCCGGGTACGATCCAGTACTTGACCATCTGTAGTGATGGTCGGCCACTGGGGTGGCCGCAGTCTGGTATTATCAGGAGGGGAAAGGCCAGATACAGTGGCTCTTCCCACCCTGGTAATGCTAGGCTGCTGCTGCTTTATTGTATCTGGCTGGTTATGAAAAATGGGGGGACCCCACGTCATTTAAAAAAAAAAATAATAATAATAATTGGAAAGAACGATGTTGGGTCCCCCCCCCCAATTTTCATAACCAGCCAGATACAACACAGCAGCAGCAGGCAGCATTACCAGGGTGGCAGGGGCCACTGTTTTTGGCCTTCCCCAGCCTAATACTACCAGCCTGTGGCCGCCCCGGTGTCTTACCGTCACTGCAGATGGATGGCTACTGGTTCGTACCCGGCTCTTCCCAGTACCCCCTGGTGGCGGTGGGTACCGGGGTAATAATGGGGGTTAGTGTTGGCCTCTGCACCTGCTAACATTAAGCCCCGCCTTAGTAATGGAGGTTGTCAATCAGCCAGCGGCCATTACTAAGGCGGTGATAATAAAGTTTAAAAAGATACAAGCACATAGAAAACATATTTTATTGAAATAAAAAAACACAACCCTCATTAACCATTTTATTGAGAATAAAAAAAACGCCATCATTGAAGTCCTCATATCCGAAGTCCAACAACCGAACCTGTAAAAAAACACAAACACACAAAAATAATCAGTAACACATAAAGAAGCAAAATTATTATTCTTACCTTTCCTGGGTCCAGCGCTGGAGCCGCAATGTCAGCGAGCTGAGCCCTGTATCTAATCCAATCATGTGTGATACTGTCTGCTGGGCCCTGTATCTAATCGTATCATGTGTGATACTGTCTTCTGAGCCACTGTATCTAATCCTATCATGTGTGATACTGTCTGCTGGGCCCTATATCTAATCCAATCATGTGTGATACTGTCTGCTGAGCCACTGTATCTAATCCTATCATGTGTGATACTGTCTGCTGGGCCCTATATCTAATCCAATCATGTGTTATACTGTCTGCTGGGCCCTATCTCTAATCCTATCATGTGTGATACTGTCTGCTGAGCCGCTGTATCTAATCCTATCATGTGTGATACTGCCTTCCGAGCCACTGTATCTAATCCTATCATGTGTGATACTGTCTGCTGAGCCACTGTATTTAATCCTATCATGTGTGATACTGTCTGCTGAGTCACTGTATCTAATCCTATCATGTGTGATACTGCCTTCTGAGCCACTGTATCTAAACCTATCATGTGTGATACTGTCTGCTGAGCCACTGTATCTAATCCTATCATGTGTGATACTGTCTGCTGAGTCATTGTATCTAATCCTATCATCTGTGATACTGTCTGCTGGGCCACTGCATCTAATCCTATCATGTGTGATACGGTCTGCTCAGCCACTGTATCTAATCCTATCATGTGTGATACTGTCTGCTCAGCCACTGTATCTAATCCTATCATGTGTGATACTGTCTGCTGATCATCTGTATCTAATCCTATCCATAGTTTATAGGGTCGTAGTGCTATAGATATGCTATTCTGTCTCCTATACACACATTTTTTATTTGGGCGGACACATATGTATTGGGGCTATTTCCCCTGACATTTTAAGCCCTGAGGGTATGTTCACACGGCAGCGTCCATTACGGCTGAAATTACGGTGCTGTTTTCAGGAGAGAACAGCACCGTAATTTCAGACGTAATAGCATGTGCAGGCGTCTTTCGCTGCGTCCATTATGGACGTAATTGGAGCTGTTTTTCCATGGAGTCCATAGAAAACTGCTCCATTTACGTCTGAAGAAGTGACAGGCACTTCTTTGACGCGGGCGTCTTTTTGACAGTGGCGCGTAAAAAAAAAGACCGTCGGCACAGAACATCGTAAGACCCATTCAAATGAATGGGCAGATGTTTGCCAACGCTTTTGAGCCGCATTTTCGGACGTAATTCAATGCTAAAACGCCCGAATTACGTCCGTAAATAGTGTGTGTGAACCCAGCCTTAGTGACGCCCCGGCTGCTAGTGCTGCATTGTTGGGTCACTTAGGAGACCCAGCGATGCAGCTGAAAGCTGTGGACCGTCGGCAATGAGGAGTTTGCGGGGGGGCCAATAAGAACTTTTGCATCGGGGCCCATGAGCCTTTAGCTACGCCCCTGAACGGACACCTTTCCGTATATTTACGGATGTGTGTCCGGGCTGTAGAAATGATCCGCACAATATAGAACATGTCCTATTCTTGTCCGAAATTGCGGCACAGACTCGCCAATAGAAGTCTATGGGCACTTCCACAATTGCTGATGGCTATGGATGTGTATCGTGTGCACGAGGCCTAAACCTGTGTACATTAAAGATACAGAGGATATAAAAAGTCTACACACCCCTGTTAAAATGCCAGGTTTTTGTCATGTTTCAAAATCAGTCCAAGATGAAACATTTCAGAACTTTTTCCACCTTTAATGTCACCTATAATCTGTACAATTATAATTTGTATTGAAAAAGAAACTGAAATCTTTTAGAGGGTAAAAATAAAAATTAAGAACAAAAATAATGTGGTTGCATAAATATGTACATCCTTAAACTAATACATTCTTGAATTACCCTTTGACTTTATGACAGCATTCAGTCTTTTTGGGTAGAAGCATGGCAAATCTTGACTTGGCAATTGTTGCCCACTCTTCCTTGCAAAAGTGCTCCAAATCTGTCAGAATGCAAGGGCATCTCCTGTGTACTGCCCTCTTCAGGTCACCCCACAGACCTTCAATGGGATTCAGGCCTGGGCTCTGGCTGGGCCATTCCAAAACTTTGATCTTCTTCTGGTGAAGCCATTCTTTTGTTGATTTGGAGGTTTGCTTTGGGTCATTGTCGTGCTGAAAGGTGAAATTCATCTTCAGCTTTTTAGTAGCGGCCTGCAGGTTTTGTGCCAATATTGCCTGATATTTAGAACTTTTCATAGTTCACCCTCCACCTTGACTAAAGCCCTAGTTCCAGCTGCAAAAAAACAGCCCCAAAGCATTATGCTGCCTCCACCATGCTTCACTGTGGGTATGGTGTTCTTTTGGTGAAGTGCAGTGTTGCCTTTACGCCAAACATACCTTTTGGAATTATGGCCAAAAAGCTTGGTCTCATCAGACCATAACACGTTTTCCCACATGTTTTTGGCAGACTTGATGTAGATCTTTTTTTTAAAACATAGCCTGGCTTGGATGTTTTTCTTTGTTAGAAAAGACTTCCGTCTTGCCACCCTACCCCACAACCCAGACATATGAAGATATGGGAGATTTTTGGCACATGCACTACACAACCAGTACTTGACAGAAAGTCCTGCAGCTCCTTTAATGTTGCTATAGGCCTTTTGGTAGCCTCCCGGATCAATTTTTGGCTTGTCTTTTCATTGTTTTGAGGGACGTCCAACGTTCATTGTTTTGTTTCAAGTTTTGAAGGACGTCCAGTTCTTGGTAATGTCACTGTTGTGCCAAATGTAATCCACTTCTTGATGACCGTGTCCACTGTGTTCCATGATATATCTAATGTGTAAAGGATCTGCCAGGCACAACTTCTGTGTATACGCCCATAGGTAATTAGTCTGCACCTGAGTCTATGTCTCTGAGACTGACTCCATCTTCCACCACTCAGGATGGCAGGCTTAGGAGCGGGAGACCCTATCGCAGCCTGGCCAGACGGAGCTAGCTCCCGCCCTCTGTCTATTTATACCTGCCTTTCCTGTTCCTCCTTTGCTTGTGATTCTTCTCGTGTGGTTTCCTGGCCCAGCTACAGCTTCTTACTATTTGATATTGCTCCATACTGACGCTGGCTTACTGACTACTCTCCTGCTCTGCGTTTGGTACCTCGTTCACTCCTGGTTTGACTCGGCTCGTTCACCACTCTTGTTGCTCGCGGTGTTGCCGTGGGCAACTGCCCCATTTCCCTTAGCTTTGTGTACCCTTGTCTGTTTGTCTCGTGTACTTACTGAGCGTAGGGACTGCCGCCCAGTTGTACCCCGTCGTCTAGGGCGGGTCGTTGCAAGAGTGGCGGGTAGATTAGGGCTCACTTGTCCGTTTCCCTACCCCCATCATTACATAATCACAAGCCCAATACCTAGTCTACCCTGGTCCCTGACACTACTATGGACCCCCTTGAGACCCTGGCCCAGCAAATGCAGGGTCTCTCCCTACAGGTCCAGGCCCTGGCTCAGAGGGTCAACCAGCCTGACGCTACCATGGTAGTGCCCCTCACCTCACCTCTTGAACCCCACCTCAAGTTGCCTGACCGGTTCTCAGGGGACCGGAGGACTTTTCTCTCCTTTCGGGAGAGTTGTAGGCTCTACTTTCGCTTAAAGCCTCACTCCTCAGGTTCTGAGAGCCAGCGGGTGGGTATAATTATGTCCCGGCTCCAGGAAGGGCCCCAAGAGTGGGACTTCTCCTTGGCTCCTGACGCCCCTGAACTTTCCTCCGTTGATCTTTTCTTTTCTGCTCTCGGACTCATTTATGACGAGACTGACAGGACTGCCTTTGCCGAGAGTCAGCTGGTGACCTTACGTCAGGGTAAGAGACCTGTTGAGGAGTATTGTGCTGACTTTAGGAAGTGGTGCGTAGCTTCTCGGTGGAATGACCCTGCCTTAAGGTGCCAGTTTAGGTTGGGTCTGTCGAACGCCCTGAAAGACCTGCTAGTTAGCTATCCCTCTTCTGACTCCCTTGACCAGGTTATGGCTTTAGCGGTACGACTTGACCGACGTCTCAGGGAACGACAACTGACTCCCCCATGATGCCTCCCGAGGTCCCGTTGCTTCGCTCTTCCACGGAAGACTCGGAGGTTCCTATGCAACTCGGGGCCTCCGTGTCCCCCCGACAACGTAGAGAGTTCCGCAGGAAGAATGGTCTCTGCTTCTATTGTGGGGATGACAAGCATCAAATGAACACCTGTCCTAGGCACAAGAATAAGTAGCCGGAAAACTTCCGCGCCTAAGTGATCATCGGGGAGGTCACTTGGGCGCACAGGTATTTCCCGTAAATATGAAACGTAATAAAATCTTGCTTCCCTTTCAGGTCTCTTTTGGTGGTAGGTCTGCTACCGGCAGTGCCTTCGTGGATTCAGGGTCTTCTGCTAATATCATGTCTGTGGAATTTGCTATGTCTCTAGCTATGCCTTTGATTGATTTGCCTAAACCTGTCCCTGTAGTGGGTATCGACTCCACTCCTCTTGCTAATGGTTATTTTACACAGCATACCCCTGTTTTTGAACTCCTTGTTGGCTCCATGCATTTGGAGCAGTGCTCTGTACTGTTGATGCAGGCATTATCGTCCGATTTAGTTTTAGGCCTTCCCTGGTTTCAGTTGCATAATCCCACGTTTGACTGGAATACTGGGGAGCTTACCAAATGGAGTAAAGAATGCTTGACGTCATGTTTTTCTGTTAATTCTATTTCTCCCCCTGAGGAGGTGAACACGCTCCTGAGTTTGTTCAGGACTACGCTGATGTTTTCTCTAAAGAGGCCTCCGAAGTGTTACCTCCTCATAGAGAATACGATTGCGCTATCGAATTGGTACCAGGAGCTAAGCTCCCTAAGGGTAGGATATTTAATCTTTCTTGTCCCGAACGTGAAGCCATGAGAGAGTATATCCAGGAATGCCTGGCCAAGGGTTACATTCGCCCTCTACTTCTCCGGTAGGTGCTGGCTTCTTCTTCGTAGGGAAGAAGGATGGTGGTCTTAGGCCATGCATTGACTACCGTAACTTGAATAAGGTCACTGTAAGGAACCAGTATCCCATTCCTTTGATTACTGAACTATTTAATCAGGTTCAGGTGGCCCAATGGTTCTCTAAGTTTGATCTACGGGGGGCGTATAACCTTATCCGCATCAAAGAGGGGGATGAGTGGAAGACTGCGTTTAACACGCCCGAAGGTCATTTCGAATACCTCGTCATGCCCTTTGGGTTGTGTAATGCTCCTGCGGTCTTCCAGAATTTCATAAATGAGATTTTAAGAGATTACCTGGGGGTATTTCTTGTAGTGTACCTTGATGAAATACTGGTGTTTTCCAAGGACTTGTCCTCCCACATTGAGCATGTCAGGAAGGTGCTCCAGGTCCTTCGGGAAAACAAACTGTTTGCGAAAACCGAAAAATGTGTGTTTGGGGTACAGGAGATACCATTTTTGGGTCAAATCCTCACTCCTCATGAATTCCGCATGGACCCCGCCAAGGTCAAGGCAGTGGCGGAATGGGTCCAACCTGCCTCCCTGAAGGCATTACAGTGTTTCTTGGGGTTCGCTAATTATTACAGGAGATTTATTGCTAACTTCTCAGTCATAAGCCTCTTACGGACCTCACTCGCAAAGGTGCTGATCTCCTCCACTGACCTCCTGAGGCTGTCCAGGCTTTTGAGGTCCTTAAGAAGTGCTTTATCTCGGCCCCGGTGCTGGTTCAGCCCAACCAAATGGAGCCATTTATCGTGGAGGTTGACGCATCCGAGGTGGGAGTGGGGGCTGTCTTGTCCCAGGGTACCAGGTCCCTCACCCATCTCCGTCCCTGTGCCTACTTCTCCAGGAAGTTTTCGCCCACTGAGAGTAACTATGATATTGGCAACCGCGAACTCTTAGCCATTAAATGGGCATTTGAAGAGTGGCGCCACTTCCTGGAGGGGGCTAGGCACCAGGTAACGGTCCTTACCGACCGCAAGAATCTGGTTTTCCTAGAATCTGCCTGGAGGCTAAACCCGAGACAAGCTCGATGGGCGCTATTTTTTACCAGATTCAACTTTTTGGTTACCTATAGGGCTGGGTCTAAAAATATTAAGGCCGATGCACTGTCGCGTAGCTTCATGGCCAGCCCTCCTTCGGAGGAAGATCCTGCTTGTATTTTGCCTCCTGGTATAATCATTTCTTCTATTGATTCTGATTTAGTCTCTGAAATTGCGGCTGATCAAGGTTCAGCTCCCGGGAGACCTTCCTGAGGACAAGCTGTTTGTTCCCCTGCAATTCCGGCTAAGGGTACTTAGGGAAAATCATGACTCCGCACTATCTGGTCATCCAGGCGTCCTGGGTACCAAACACCTCATTGGCAGAAACTATTGGTGGCCTGGGTTGCCTAAAGACGTTAAGGCCTACGTCGCCG
This sequence comes from Rhinoderma darwinii, assembly GCF_050947455.1. Taxonomy (NCBI): domain Eukaryota; kingdom Metazoa; phylum Chordata; class Amphibia; order Anura; family Rhinodermatidae; genus Rhinoderma; species Rhinoderma darwinii. The sequence continues at coordinate 285,260,188 of NC_134691.1, forward strand.
CTTGTGAGGTTTGTGCTAGGTCCAAGACTCCCAGGTCCCGACCAGCGGGCTTACTACGTTCTTTGCCCATTCCCCAGAGACCTTGGACCCATATCTCCATGGATTTTATCACCGATTTGCCTCCATCTCAAGGCAAGTCGGTGGTGTGGGTTGTAGTAGACCGCTTCAGTAAAATGTGCCACTTTGTGCCCCTCAAGAAACTACCCAATGCCAAGACGTTAGCCACCTTGTTTGTCAAACACATCCTGCGTCTCCATGGGGTCTCTGTCAATATTGTTTCGGACAGAGGAGTACAATTTGTTTCATTGTTTTGGAGAGCCTTCTGTAAAAAGTTGGAGATTGATCTGTCCTTCTCCTCTGCCTTCCATCCTGAAACTAATGGCCAAACTGAGAGGACTAATCAATCTCTAGAACAATATTTAAGGTGTTTTATCTCTGACTGTCAATATGATTGGGTCTCATTCATTCCCCTCGCCGAATTTTCCCTTAATAACCGGGTCAGTAACTCGTCAGGGGTCTCCCCCTTTTTCTGTAATTTTGGGTTTAATCCACGGTTCTCCTCCGTTTCACCTGGTAGTTCCAACAATCCCGAGGTAGAGGTCGTTCATCGGGAACTGTGCACAGTCTGGGCCCAGGTTCAGAAGAACCTAGAGGCGTCCCAGAGCGTACAAAAAACTCAGGCTGATAGAAGACGTTCTGCTAACCCCTTGTTTATGGTCAGGGATCTGGTGTGGTTATCGTCTAGGAACTTGCGCCTTAACTCCTTAACGCCGAAGGACGGATATATCCGTCCTCAGCAGCTGCTAGTTCGCGCAGGAGGACGGATATATCCGTCCTGTGATCGCGCAGGTACTGTCACAGTACCCACGCAATCAGCGGCAGGAGCACGGCTGGCTCCTGCTGCAACTGCCGGAATCGAAGCGCGCTCCGATTGTGGCAGTTTAACCCATTAAATGCCACTGTCAATGGTGACAGCGGCATTTAATGTGTTTGACAGAGGGAGGGAGCTCCCTCTGTCACCCGATCGGCGCCCCCGCAAACAAATCGCGGGTCGCCGTCGGGTTTCCATGACAGCCGGGGGTCTAACAAAGACCCCCAGGTCTGTCTTGAGCATCTGCCTGTTAGGCGATGCCAGAGGCATGACCTAATAGGTTGCCTGTCAGTTTTACACTGACAGGCAATAATGCTTCGGTATACTAAGTATACCAAAGCATTATATATGCGATCAACAGATCGCATAGTGAAGTGTCCTGGTGGGACTTTAAAAAAAAATGACAATCAGTTAAATAAAGTTTGTGGGAAAAAAAATAAACATTACAGTCAAAGTCAAATAAAACTACTTTTTTGGCCCAAAAATTGGTTTTATTTAGTAAAACTGTCAAAACAAATCACACATACACATATATGGTATCCCCGCGATCGTAACAACTTGACCAATAAAATGAACACATTAATTAAACCGCCGGATGAACGGCGTCCAAAGAAAACGCAAAAAAACACGGAAAAATTCTCTCTTTTCTCCCATTCCCCCCATAAAAAATAAAATAAAAGTTAATCTATAAGTCCTATGTACCCCAAAATAGTACTAATGAAAACGACACATTGTCCCGCAAAAATCAAGCCCACATACGCCCACATCGACGGAAAAATAAAAACGTTACGGCTGTTGGAATGCGGCGATGCAAAAACAAGTAATTTTTTTCTAAAAGGGTTTTTATTGTGCAAACGTAGGAAAAACATATAAAACCTATACATATGTGGTATCCCCGTAATCGTGCCGACCCATAGAATAAAGTTAACATGTTATTTACGCTGCATAGTAAACGGCGTAAATTTATAACGTGAAAATTAATGCTGGAATAGCTGCTTATTTTCAATTTTCTCCTAAAATAAAGTTAATAAAAGTTAATCAATATGTTATAAGCATCTAATAATGGTACAATTACAAAATACAACTTGTCCCGCAAAAAACAAGCCCTTATACGGCTATGTCGACGGAATAAAAAAAAAGTTACGACTCTTGGAATGCGACCGTGAAAAAACAAAAAATAATCCTTGGTCACTAACGTGCAAAATGGCCCGGTCATTAAGGGGTTAAGGTCCCGTCCAAGAAGTTTGCTCCCCGGTTTATTGGGCCGTATAAGGTCATTGAAGTCCTCAATCCTGTCTCCTTCCGACTGGAGTTGCTCCCATCTTTTCGAATACACGACGTGTTTAATGCCTCCCTCCTTAAACGCTGCTCCCCGTCCTTGGCTCCCTCGAGGAAACCTCCTGTTCCAGTTCTCACCCCTGAGGGGGTGGAGTTCGAGGTGGCCAGGATTGTGGACAGCAAGATGGTCCAAGGCTCCCTCCAGTACCTGGTCCATTGGAGAGGATACGGGCCTGAGGAGAGGACTTGGGTACCCGCCCGGGATGTTCACGCTGGGGTATTGGTCAGGAAGTTCCACCTTCGTTTCCCCAATAAACCAGGTCCACTTAGAAAGGGTCCGGTGGCCCCTCATAAAAGGGGGGGTACTGTAAAGGATCTGCCAGGCACAACTTCTGTGTATACGCCCATAGGTAATCAGTCTGCACCTGAGTCTATGTCTCTGAGACTGACTCCATCTTCCACCACTCAGGATGGCAGGCTTAGGAGCGGGAGACCCTATCGCTGCCTGGCCAGACGGAGCTAGCTCCCGCCCTCTGTCTATTTATACCTGCCTTTTCTGTTCCTCCTTTGCTTGTGATTCTTCTCGTGTGGTTTCCTGGCCCAGCTACAGCTTCTTACTATTTGATCCTGCTCCATACTGACCCTGGCTTACTTACTACTCTCCTGCTTTATGTTTGGTACCTCGTTCACTTCTGGTTTGACTCGACTCGTTCACCACTCTTGTTGCTCGCGGTGTTGCCGTGGGCAAGTGCCCCATTTCCCTTAGCTTTGTGTACCCTTGTCGGTTTGTCTCGTGCACTTACTGAGCGTAGGGACCGCCGCCCAGTTGTACCCCGTCGCCTAGGGCGGGTCGTTGCAAGTAGGCAGGGACAGAGTGGCGGGTAGATTAGGGCTCACTTGTCCGTTTCCCTACCCCCGTCATTACATAATGCCTTGGAAATTCTTTGGTTCCTTTCTCCAGACAGACGGCTTTCAACAATCAGATCCCTTTGATGTGTTGTAAGCTCTTTACGGACCATGGATTTTGCTGTCACATGCGACAAAGAAAATGTCAGGAAAAATGTTAGATGGGGTTACTCAGAATAACTTTAAATAATTGCAGCTGTGTACTGACTACTATTTAAAATGAGTTTAAATGTGATTGGCTAATTCTGTACACAACCACATCCCCAATTATAAGAGGGTGTTCACACTTATGCATCCACATTATTGTAGTTTTGTTATTTTTATTTTTCTCCTCTAAATGATTTCAGTTTGTATTTCAATGGAATTGTACAGATTATGGGTCACATTAAAGGTGGGAAAAGTTCTGAAATTATTTACCTTGTACTGATTTTTTGACATGACAAAAACCTTTTTATCATTTTAACAGGGGTGGGTGGAATTTTTATATCCACTGTAGATAGATAGATAGATAGATAGATAGATAGATAGATAGATAGATAGATAGATAGATAGATAGATAGATAGATAGATAGATAGATAGATAGATAGATAGATAGATAGATAGATAGATAGATAGATAGATAGATAGATAGATAGATAGATCCAGAATTATAGGCACCTCTCAAAAAACTGGACATAACAATCATATGCAAAAATTATGGTAAGATGGTAAATTGCTTACTATTTATAAGACATTATTCCTATAAGAATGTTGTTTTATTTAAAGAACAGTGTATTCACTCAAAGACACACAGGTCAAATTAATTGACAACCCAAATAATATTTGAAATAAAATATTTAAAAAAAATTGTATTTCTGCTCGGAACCCAGAGTGGGTCTCACTTTGCCGGGTCCGACGCATCAATGCATTTACATGGATGACCATTCTTTTCAATGGCCTTCCACACACCCCAGAAAGCATACCTTAGGGTTTCACGGTACATTCGTCCCGAACACCTTCTTAATCAGGTCCCTTACCGCCAGCCAATAACTAGCCAGCACTATACAGTCCCAGAATATGTGTTTTAGGTCTGCCATAGAGACACCTAGGGCAATCTGCAGGCAATGTGATATGCATCTGCCAGAGCAGCTTTGGTGTCCTGTACACTCTATGCAACAGGAACAATTGCGAACGTCTATGCGCTACATTAGGAGAGACCAGCTGTGGAGATATAAGCACCTCCTCCCACTCCTCAGACGTGAGAGGCCCCACATTACCTTCCCATTTACTTTTTACAGCCCCCAGTAAATCCCCTAGGTGCACCAATAGCATCTTCATATATACCAGTGAGATAATACCTTTAGTAGTATCCGATCCCGGAATATGTTCCAGAATGCTCGAGCTGGAACATTCCAAATAAACCACACTAGCCTGCTCCTGTGCCGCATGTCTCAACTGTAAATATTGGTAAAATGATCTATTGGGAATATCAAAGTCATCTTTAAATTGTTGAAAGGCTTTAAAATTGCCATCTTTATACAAATGATCCACATATTGCACCCCTTTCTGTTCCCAACCTTGAAAGCCTTCAGGTATATTAAATTCCCACAGACAAGGATTATTCCGTATATATTGGGAGCAGCCGTCAATCCCTAGCAACCGTCTACTTTCCCACCAAATTTTATGCATAAACAACAACGTCAGTTGACCCCCAGCTACCTGTTTGTATTTATGAGATTCCAGCACCTCCATCATACCCATTTGTTGACCCAGATAGTATAGCAACTTTCCACTAGAATCCCATCTTTCTGTATTTTTCCATCCTCTAAAGTGTTACATTTGAGCCGCCAAATAGTAAACCCATGTATTTGGCAATGCAAGCCCCTATTGTTCTTGTCATGTCCGTGGCTGCGGGCCATCAGATTCACTTTCCTCCTGACGGCCGCAGCCATGGATCTGCGAGCGCTGACCCCAGTCTCCTCCTCAGGAGACGCCAGCGCTCACTTCCACTCACCTCGGCCGGGCCGGACTTTAATGTGTAATCAGCCCGTGAGTGCCCTGGACTATAAGAGGGGCCCAGACCCTTGATTCTAAGCCTGAGCATTGTTTGTCGTATCCTAGTTTGTCTAAGCAAATGGTCTCCCAGTTTTTTCCAGTTCCCAGTGTTTCCTGTTCCTGTATCCTGTATCCCGTGCTGTCCTGGTCAAGTGCCGTGCTGTGCTGTAGCCGTGCTGTGCTGTATTCCACGCCTGTCCTGCTACTCCACGCCTGACATCTACACTCTGCCTAGTCCCAGCCGAGCCTGCCTTGCTACTGTCCGAGCTGCAACAGGTACACTATTCTAACTATAGACTGTGACCTGCGCCCTGTTGGCCAGCTGCCATACCGCCAAGGCGGTAAGGCCCAGTGGGTCCACGAACCCTACGTGACAGTTCTTTGGGCAACTGTAATTTCTCTAGTTTAATTTTAGGGATCCCCCTTTTCCAAACCAGGTCTCTGAACAAATTGTGAATTGTCCTAAACCAATATTTTGGTATGCACACTGGAGCATTGTTTATGAAGTATAAAATCTGAGGCATAAAAAACATTTTTATTAGATTCGTGCATCCTAGGGCAGACATGTGTAATTTAAGCCAAATTTGTATTCTAGTTTTAGTTGTGTCCAGCAGAGGTTGAACATTAAGATTAATGAAATCCTTCACATTAGCTGATACCCTAATTCCCAAATATTTAAATTCTTGCACACATTGAATTTCCACTCCCCGCACTCTCACCCGTAGCACAAACGAATTAATTGGCATCAAGACCGATTTTGTCCAGTTAATCATCAATACTGAAAATCTACCAAACCTCCCCAGAGTATCCAGAATCTCAGGCAGAGACTTCTCAACATCCCCTACAAACAATAACATATCGTCCGCGTATAGCGCTATACGTTCCTCCTCAGCGCCATATTTAAAACCTCTTATATTTGGGTGATGTCTCACAGTACTCGCCAATGGCTCTATCGCCAAAGCGAACAGCAGCGGGGACAATGAGCAGCCCTGACTCGTCCCTCTCAACAAGGGGAATGACTCAGATAACACACCATTAGCCTGTATTTTTGCAACCGGTTCCCGATACAAGAGCTGTACCCACTTGATAAAATTCTGCCCAAATCCGTACCGCTCCATCACCGCCCACAGGTACCCCCACTCCACACTATCAAATGCCTTTGGGGCATCTAGGGACAGAACAGCTCTAAAATGGGGGCCCACTGGAGTCGCCTGATCGTTTAAGAACACCCTACGCAAATTCGTTGCCGTGGATTTGGAGGGCACGAAGCTTGTCTTATCCGGAGATATTACAGACGCAATCACCCTAGCCAATCTACAGGCAAGTATTTTTGCCAAAATCTTGATGTCAGAGGTCAATAGAGAAATAGGTCGATACGAATCAGGTTGCGCCAAATCTTTTCCCTCCTTGGGCAGCACTACAATGGCCGCTTCATACATTGTGCGAGGCAATCTCCCCCTATTCAAACCATCTTTAAACACACTCAACAGGTGTGGCAACAAGTCTTCTCCATAAGTTTTGTATATTTCTGTGGGTAAGCCATCTAACCCCAGCGCCTTATCATTCGCCATTGAGCACACCGCTTGCTGCACCTCTTCAATAGTCAGTGGACCTTCCAACATATCTCTGTCGTCCGCACTCAATGTTACCCATGTGAACTCTTCTAAATATTCCATTAATAGGTCTGTCATATAATCCACCCTTGAGCTATACAGAGACATATAGAATGTTCTCAGCACCTGTAAAATCTCTCTTGTCTCAGTAATCATGTGCCCCCCTCATCCTTCAGTTGGTGTATAAAAGTCCCCTCTCTCTGCGGTCTATGCTGGCTAATAGTCTACCAGTAGTTTCACCCTCCTCATAGTACTGCTGCTTCAAAAATAATCTCTTATTTTCGGTTTGTTCTAAACTATACTCCTTTAGCGATTTTTGGACATTGTTCCAATTCACCAGTGTGTCCGGGGTACCATCGATAATGTGTAGCTCTTCAGTGGACGTCACTCTCTGCGTTAACTCAACCCCAGCTGCCTGGTCTTATTCTTAACAATTGTGATTTCACGAATATATACCCCTCTCAGATACGCCTTCAGGTCATCCCACAGGACATCTACTGGGACCGTACCAATTAAAGTCAAAATATTCCCGTATAAGCGGGGCAATCTTGTCCACTTCTATTAACCTGACCCAGAACGGGTTCAATCGCCACCCACATCTCCTATGTCCTAGCTCGGAACTAACTGTAACCCTCAACAATATGGGCGAATCTTCCGATATTGATCTAGGTAAGTATTCAATTCCCTCCAAACACGGAAGGCCCAGATTGTTGCAGAACACCAAATCACTTTGTGATAACAAACAATAGGTAGAAGACACACAGGAGTATTGGCTCGTAGTTGGCCATTTTTCCCGCCATATATTATGGAACCCAACTTCCTGTATATATTTCCAAACTGGGTTGTTCCAGAACACCCCCTCCCCACCCCAGCCGGGAATCGATCCATCTCAACATTCATAACGTTATTAAAGTCGCCCATTAGTATGGTCGGAACATCAGGCCAGCTGGCCAACGTTTCCAATACTTTTTTCATCGGAACACTGGAGTACGGAGGAGGAACAACAATACATGACAACCACTATGCAATTCCAATTAAACAGTTTACAGTGTATGCCCACATATCTACCCTCGTCATCACTAAATGAGGCATAACATTGAAAAGGCACATTTTTATGCACCAGCAGACTCACCACTCTCGAATACGTGGAGTGGAAGGAATGGAAACCATGTTTGATCCATACTTTATGTAAGAGATGGACCGTATCTTTAGTTACATGAGTTTCTTGCAAACCCACCAATCCAGGAGAGTGTTGCTTCAGGTATTCGAATATGGCATGACTCTTAATAGCCTCCCCCATACCCCGAACATTCCACGACCGGAAATTCAAACTGCCAACCATTCGAAGCACATGGTCAATAAGAATCCGCAGGCTTTCTTTCCCCAAACCTTGCCAGATACCCGAATAAGTACATAGAGCTGCAGTCGGTCCCCCCCCCCACCCGGTCCTACCCCTCCCCACCCTCCAAAACCCAACAACAATACCCAACAGATTTGTAAGCCTACCCTCCTAGAAGGGTCAGGGTCAATGGCATAAGTTCCACCATCGGTACCAAGTGACCACTTCTCTGCACGTCTCTTTGATTTACAGCACAGCACAACGAGATCTCGCTGTAAATGACAGTTTACAGCGTAATCTCGCGAGACTACGCCTGCTGTGCTGTAAATCACAGAGACGTGCAGAGAAGTGGTCAGGATTCTGAATACACATCACGTCTCGGCTTAAGGAAAAGCCGGAAAAAAGGGCCTCGAGTTGGATTGGAGAAGAGCAGAGCGGGTTCCCCAATCCCTAGTCCATCTCTGTTTGTAGGACAAGGTTGCTGCTCAATTAGCTGCACCTGTAGCCTGTGTATAAAAAGATGCAGACACAGTGTGTGGCAGTCTCACCCCTGACTCAGACTGGAGACTACTAAGGCTGGAGTAGCCTGTATTCTATGTGAGTAAAGACCTGTGTTACTTTGTGTCCAGTGCCTGGTAGGAAGGCACTCGGTATAGTTAGATAAATATCTTGTTTAGTTAGTGCTCAGACGAGCAGGATTTATTTTGTATTTTGCCTTGTTGTACAAGAGGCTGTTTCTTTGACAAGAATAAAAACACAGGCAAAGCCCTGTTATGACTTTTAATGCACGGTGTCCCTGTCTCTGGCTACAAAGAAACCGCTGTACCAACCTCTCCTGATGCTAAACCCTCACAATATGTTGTGTAACAATCTTGCCCAAACATGTCCTTAGGTACCGTTGCCACATGGTGGACAGGGTCCAAGATAATTGCATGCCATCATTGAGGTATTAGTGTATCTTTTGTGGTTTGCCGAGAATCCAAATCGACTTCTATGCGGCAGTGCAGTGCTCTGATAACGGACGCCCTAAGGACATTTGTGATTGTATTTGCGAACATTGGATTTGGCAGTACTGTTGATGCAGGCATTATCGTCCGATTTAGTTTTAGGCCTTCCCTGGTTTCAGTTGCATAATCCCACGTTTGACTGGAATACTGGGGAGCTTACCAAATGGAGTAAAGAATGCTTGACGTCATGTTTTTCTGTTAATTCTATTTCTCCCCCTGAGGAGGTGAACACGCTCCTGAGTTTGTTCAGGACTACGCTGATGTTTTCTCTAAAGAGGCCTCCGAAGTGTTACCTCCTCATAGAGAATACGATTGCGCTATCGAATTGGTACCAGGAGCTAAGCTCCCTAAGGGTAGGATATTTAATCTTTCTTGTCCCGAACGTGAAGCCATGAGAGAGTATATCCAGGAATGCCTGGCCAAGGGTTACATTCGCCCTCTACTTCTCCGGTAGGTGCTGGCTTCTTCTTCGTAGGGAAGAAGGATGGTGGTCTTAGGCCATGCATTGACTACCGTAACTTGAATAAGGTCACTGTAAGGAACCAGTATCCCATTCCTTTGATTACTGAACTATTTAATCAGGTTCAGGTGGCCCAATGGTTCTCTAAGTTTGATCTACGGGGGGCGTATAACCTTATCCGCATCAAAGAGGGGGATGAGTGGAAGACTGCGTTTAACACGCCCGAAGGTCATTTCGAATACCTCGTCATGCCCTTTGGGTTGTGTAATGCTCCTGCGGTCTTCCAGAATTTCATAAATGAGATTTTAAGAGATTACCTGGGGGTATTTCTTGTAGTGTACCTTGATGAAATACTGGTGTTTTCCAAGGACTTGTCCTCCCACATTGAGCATGTCAGGAAGGTGCTCCAGGTCCTTCGGGAAAACAAACTGTTTGCGAAAACCGAAAAATGTGTGTTTGGGGTACAGGAGATACCATTTTTGGGTCAAATCCTCACTCCTCATGAATTCCGCATGGACCCCGCCAAGGTCAAGGCAGTGGCGGAATGGGTCCAACCTGCCTCCCTGAAGGCATTACAGTGTTTCTTGGGGTTCGCTAATTATTACAGGAGATTTATTGCTAACTTCTCAGTCATAAGCCTCTTACGGACCTCACTCGCAAAGGTGCTGATCTCCTCCACTGACCTCCTGAGGCTGTCCAGGCTTTTGAGGTCCTTAAGAAGTGCTTTATCTCGGCCCCGGTGCTGGTTCAGCCCAACCAAATGGAGCCATTTATCGTGGAGGTTGACGCATCCGAGGTGGGAGTGGGGGCTGTCTTGTCCCAGGGTACCAGGTCCCTCACCCATCTCCGTCCCTGTGCCTACTTCTCCAGGAAGTTTTCGCCCACTGAGAGTAACTATGATATTGGCAACCGCGAACTCTTAGCCATTAAATGGGCATTTGAAGAGTGGCGCCACTTCCTGGAGGGGGCTAGGCACCAGGTAACGGTCCTTACCGACCGCAAGAATCTGGTTTTCCTAGAATCTGCCTGGAGGCTAAACCCGAGACAAGCTCGATGGGCGCTATTTTTTACCAGATTCAACTTTTTGGTTACCTATAGGGCTGGGTCTAAAAATATTAAGGCCGATGCACTGTCGCGTAGCTTCATGGCCAGCCCTCCTTCGGAGGAAGATCCTGCTTGTATTTTGCCTCCTGGTATAATCATTTCTTCTATTGATTCTGATTTAGTCTCTGAAATTGCGGCTGATCAAGGTTCAGCTCCCGGGAGACCTTCCTGAGGACAAGCTGTTTGTTCCCCTGCAATTCCGGCTAAGGGTACTTAGGGAAAATCATGACTCCGCACTATCTGGTCATCCAGGCGTCCTGGGTACCAAACACCTCATTGGCAGAAACTATTGGTGGCCTGGGTTGCCTAAAGACGTTAAGGCCTACGTCGCCGCTTGTGAGGTTTGTGCTAGGTCCAAGACTCCCAGGTCCCGACCAGCGGGCTTACTACGTTCTTTGCCCATTCCCCAGAGACCTTGGACCCATATCTCCATGGATTTTATCACCGATTTGCCTCCATCTCAAGGCAAGTCGGTGGTGTGGGTTGTAGTAGACCGCTTCAGTAAAATGTGCCACTTTGTGCCCCTCAAGAAACTACCCAATGCCAAGACGTTAGCCACCTTGTTTGTCAAACACATCCTGCGTCTCCATGGGGTCTCTGTCAATATTGTTTCGGACAGAGGAGTACAATTTGTTTCATTGTTTTGGAGAGCCTTCTGTAAAAAGTTGGAGATTGATCTGTCCTTCTCCTCTGCCTTCCATCCTGAAACTAATGGCCAAACTGAGAGGACTAATCAATCTCTAGAACAATATTTAAGGTGTTTTATCTCTGACTGTCAATATGATTGGGTCTCATTCATTCCCCTCGCCGAATTTTCCCTTAATAACCGGGTCAGTAACTCGTCAGGGGTCTCCCCCTTTTTCTGTAATTTTGGGTTTAATCCACGGTTCTCCTCCGTTTCACCTGGTAGTTCCAACAATCCCGAGGTAGAGGTCGTTCATCGGGAACTGTGCACAGTCTGGGCCCAGGTTCAGAAGAACCTAGAGGCGTCCCAGAGCGTACAAAAAACTCAGGCTGATAGAAGACGTTCTGCTAACCCCTTGTTTATGGTCAGGGATCTGGTGTGGTTATCGTCTAGGAACTTGCGCCTTAACTCCTTAACGCCGAAGGACGGATATATCCGTCCTCAGCAGCTGCTAGTTCGCGCAGGAGGACGGATATATCCGTCCTGTGATCGCGCAGGTACTGTCACAGTACCCACGCAATCAGCGGCAGGAGCACGGCTGGCTCCTGCTGCAACTGCCGGAATCGAAGCGCGCTCCGATTGTGGCAGTTTAACCCATTAAATGCCACTGTCAATGGTGACAGCGGCATTTAATGTGTTTGACAGAGGGAGGGAGCTCCCTCTGTCACCCGATCGGCGCCCCCGCAAACAAATCGCGGGTCGCCGTCGGGTTTCCATGACAGCCGGGGGTCTAACAAAGACCCCCAGGTCTGTCTTGAGCATCTGCCTGTTAGGCGATGCCAGAGGCATGACCTAATAGGTTGCCTGTCAGTTTTACACTGACAGGCAATAATGCTTCGGTATACTAAGTATACCAAAGCATTATATATGCGATCAACAGATCGCATAGTGAAGTGTCCTGGTGGGACTTTAAAAAAAAATGACAATCAGTTAAATAAAGTTTGTGGGAAAAAAAATAAACATTACAGTCAAAGTCAAATAAAACTACTTTTTTGGCCCAAAAATTGGTTTTATTTAGTAAAACTGTCAAAACAAATCACACATACACATATATGGTATCCCCGCGATCGTAACAACTTGACCAATAAAATGAACACATTAATTAAACCGCCGGATGAACGGCGTCCAAAGAAAACGCAAAAAAACACGGAAAAATTCTCTCTTTTCTCCCATTCCCCCCATAAAAAATAAAATAAAAGTTAATCTATAAGTCCTATGTACCCCAAAATAGTACTAATGAAAACGACACATTGTCCCGCAAAAATCAAGCCCACATACGCCCACATCGACGGAAAAATAAAAACGTTACGGCTGTTGGAATGCGGCGATGCAAAAACAAGTAATTTTTTTCTAAAAGGGTTTTTATTGTGCAAACGTAGGAAAAACATATAAAACCTATACATATGTGGTATCCCCGTAATCGTGCCGACCCATAGAATAAAGTTAACATGTTATTTACGCTGCATAGTAAACGGCGTAAATTTATAACGTGAAAATTAATGCTGGAATAGCTGCTTATTTTCAATTTTCTCCTAAAATAAAGTTAATAAAAGTTAATCAATATGTTATAAGCATCTAATAATGGTACAATTACAAAATACAACTTGTCCCGCAAAAAACAAGCCCTTATACGGCTATGTCGACGGAATAAAAAAAAAGTTACGACTCTTGGAATGCGACCGTGAAAAAACAAAAAATAATCCTTGGTCACTAACGTGCAAAATGGCCCGGTCATTAAGGGGTTAAGGTCCCGTCCAAGAAGTTTGCTCCCCGGTTTATTGGGCCGTATAAGGTCATTGAAGTCCTCAATCCTGTCTCCTTCCGACTGGAGTTGCTCCCATCTTTTCGAATACACGACGTGTTTAATGCCTCCCTCCTTAAACGCTGCTCCCCGTCCTTGGCTCCCTCGAGGAAACCTCCTGTTCCAGTTCTCACCCCTGAGGGGGTGGAGTTCGAGGTGGCCAGGATTGTGGACAGCAAGATGGTCCAAGGCTCCCTCCAGTACCTGGTCCATTGGAGAGGATACGGGCCTGAGGAGAGGACTTGGGTACCCGCCCGGGATGTTCACGCTGGGGTATTGGTCAGGAAGTTCCACCTTCGTTTCCCCAATAAACCAGGTCCACTTAGAAAGGGTCCGGTGGCCCCTCATAAAAGGGGGGGTACTGTAAAGGATCTGCCAGGCACAACTTCTGTGTATACGCCCATAGGTAATCAGTCTGCACCTGAGTCTATGTCTCTGAGACTGACTCCATCTTCCACCACTCAGGATGGCAGGCTTAGGAGCGGGAGACCCTATCGCTGCCTGGCCAGACGGAGCTAGCTCCCGCCCTCTGTCTATTTATACCTGCCTTTTCTGTTCCTCCTTTGCTTGTGATTCTTCTCGTGTGGTTTCCTGGCCCAGCTACAGCTTCTTACTATTTGATCCTGCTCCATACTGACCCTGGCTTACTTACTACTCTCCTGCTTTATGTTTGGTACCTCGTTCACTTCTGGTTTGACTCGACTCGTTCACCACTCTTGTTGCTCGCGGTGTTGCCGTGGGCAAGTGCCCCATTTCCCTTAGCTTTGTGTACCCTTGTCGGTTTGTCTCGTGCACTTACTGAGCGTAGGGACCGCCGCCCAGTTGTACCCCGTCGCCTAGGGCGGGTCGTTGCAAGTAGGCAGGGACAGAGTGGCGGGTAGATTAGGGCTCACTTGTCCGTTTCCCTACCCCCGTCATTACATAATGCCTTGGAAATTCTTTGGTTCCTTTCTCCAGACAGACGGCTTTCAACAATCAGATCCCTTTGATGTGTTGTAAGCTCTTTACGGACCATGGATTTTGCTGTCACATGCGACAAAGAAAATGTCAGGAAAAATGTTAGATGGGGTTACTCAGAATAACTTTAAATAATTGCAGCTGTGTACTGACTACTATTTAAAATGAGTTTAAATGTGATTGGCTAATTCTGTACACAACCACATCCCCAATTATAAGAGGGTGTTCACACTTATGCATCCACATTATTGTAGTTTTGTTATTTTTATTTTTCTCCTCTAAATGATTTCAGTTTGTATTTCAATGGAATTGTACAGATTATGGGTCACATTAAAGGTGGGAAAAGTTCTGAAATTATTTACCTTGTACTGATTTTTTGACATGACAAAAACCTTTTTATCATTTTAACAGGGGTGGGTGGAATTTTTATATCCACTGTAGATAGATAGATAGATAGATAGATAGATAGATAGATAGATAGATAGATAGATAGATAGATAGATAGATAGATAGATCCAGAATTATAGGCACCTCTCAAAAAACTGGACATAACAATCATATGCAAAAATTATGGTAAGATGGTAAATTGCTTACTATTTATAAGACATTATTCCTATAAGAATGTTGTTTTATTTAAAGAACAGTGTATTCACTCAAAGACACACAGGTCAAATTAATTGACAACCCAAATAATATTTGAAATAAAATATTTAAAAAAAATTGTATTTCTGCTCGGAACCCAGAGTGGGTCTCACTTTGCCGGGTCCGACGCATCAATGCATTTACATGGATGACCATTCTTTTCAATGGCCTTCCACACACCCCAGAAAGCATACCTTAGGGTTTCACGGTACATTCGTCCCGAACACCTTCTTAATCAGGTCCCTTACCGCCAGCCAATAACTAGCCAGCACTATACAGTCCCAGAATATGTGTTTTAGGTCTGCCATAGAGACACCTAGGGCAATCTGCAGGCAATGTGATATGCATCTGCCAGAGCAGCTTTGGTGTCCTGTACACTCTATGCAACAGGAACAATTGCGAACGTCTATGCGCTACATTAGGAGAGACCAGCTGTGGAGATATAAGCACCTCCTCCCACTCCTCAGACGTGAGAGGCCCCACATTACCTTCCCATTTACTTTTTACAGCCCCCAGTAAATCCCCTAGGTGCACCAATAGCATCTTCATATATACCAGTGAGATAATACCTTTAGTAGTATCCGATCCCGGAATATGTTCCAGAATGCTCGAGCTGGAACATTCCAAATAAACCACACTAGCCTGCTCCTGTGCCGCATGTCTCAACTGTAAATATTGGTAAAATGATCTATTGGGAATATCAAAGTCATCTTTAAATTGTTGAAAGGCTTTAAAATTGCCATCTTTATACAAATGATCCACATATTGCACCCCTTTCTGTTCCCAACCTTGAAAGCCTTCAGGTATATTAAATTCCCACAGACAAGGATTATTCCGTATATATTGGGAGCAGCCGTCAATCCCTAGCAACCGTCTACTTTCCCACCAAATTTTATGCATAAACAACAACGTCAGTTGACCCCCAGCTACCTGTTTGTATTTATGAGATTCCAGCACCTCCATCATACCCATTTGTTGACCCAGATAGTATAGCAACTTTCCACTAGAATCCCATCTTTCTGTATTTTTCCATCCTCTAAAGTGTTACATTTGAGCCGCCAAATAGTAAACCCATGTATTTGGCAATGCAAGCCCCTATTGTTCTTGTCATGTCCGTGGCTGCGGGCCATCAGATTCACTTTCCTCCTGACGGCCGCAGCCATGGATCTGCGAGCGCTGACCCCAGTCTCCTCCTCAGGAGACGCCAGCGCTCACTTCCACTCACCTCGGCCGGGCCGGACTTTAATGTGTAATCAGCCCGTGAGTGCCCTGGACTATAAGAGGGGCCCAGACCCTTGATTCTAAGCCTGAGCATTGTTTGTCGTATCCTAGTTTGTCTAAGCAAATGGTCTCCCAGTTTTTTCCAGTTCCCAGTGTTTCCTGTTCCTGTATCCTGTATCCCGTGCTGTCCTGGTCAAGTGCCGTGCTGTGCTGTAGCCGTGCTGTGCTGTATTCCACGCCTGTCCTGCTACTCCACGCCTGACATCTACACTCTGCCTAGTCCCAGCCGAGCCTGCCTTGCTACTGTCCGAGCTGCAACAGGTACACTATTCTAACTATAGACTGTGACCTGCGCCCTGTTGGCCAGCTGCCATACCGCCAAGGCGGTAAGGCCCAGTGGGTCCACGAACCCTACGTGACAGTTCTTTGGGCAACTGTAATTTCTCTAGTTTAATTTTAGGGATCCCCCTTTTCCAAACCAGGTCTCTGAACAAATTGTGAATTGTCCTAAACCAATATTTTGGTATGCACACTGGAGCATTGTTTATGAAGTATAAAATCTGAGGCATAAAAAACATTTTTATTAGATTCGTGCATCCTAGGGCAGACATGTGTAATTTAAGCCAAATTTGTATTCTAGTTTTAGTTGTGTCCAGCAGAGGTTGAACATTAAGATTAATGAAATCCTTCACATTAGCTGATACCCTAATTCCCAAATATTTAAATTCTTGCACACATTGAATTTCCACTCCCCGCACTCTCACCCGTAGCACAAACGAATTAATTGGCATCAAGACCGATTTTGTCCAGTTAATCATCAATACTGAAAATCTACCAAACCTCCCCAGAGTATCCAGAATCTCAGGCAGAGACTTCTCAACATCCCCTACAAACAATAACATATCGTCCGCGTATAGCGCTATACGTTCCTCCTCAGCGCCATATTTAAAACCTCTTATATTTGGGTGATGTCTCACAGTACTCGCCAATGGCTCTATCGCCAAAGCGAACAGCAGCGGGGACAATGAGCAGCCCTGACTCGTCCCTCTCAACAAGGGGAATGACTCAGATAACACACCATTAGCCTGTATTTTTGCAACCGGTTCCCGATACAAGAGCAGTACCCACTTGATAAAATTCTGCCCAAATCCGTACCGCTCCATCACCGCCCACAGGTACCCCCACTCCACACTATCAAATGCCTTTGGGGCATCTAGGGACAGAACAGCTCTAAAATGGGGGCCCACTGGAGTCGCCTGATCGTTTAAGAACACCCTACGCAAATTCGTTGCCGTGGATTTGGAGGGCACGAAGCTTGTCTTATCCGGAGATATTACAGACGCAATCACCCTAGCCAATCTACAGGCAAGTATTTTTGCCAAAATCTTGATGTCAGAGGTCAATAGAGAAATAGGTCGATACGAATCAGGTTGCGCCAAATCTTTTCCCTCCTTGGGCAGCACTACAATGGCCGCTTCATACATTGTGCGAGGCAATCTCCCCCTATTCAAACCATCTTTAAACACACTCAACAGGTGTGGCAACAAGTCTTCTCCATAAGTTTTGTATATTTCTGTGGGTAAGCCATCTAACCCCAGCGCCTTATCATTCGCCATTGAGCACACCGCTTGCTGCACCTCTTCAATAGTCAGTGGACCTTCCAACATATCTCTGTCGTCCGCACTCAATGTTACCCATGTGAACTCTTCTAAATATTCCATTAATAGGTCTGTCATATAATCCACCCTTGAGCTATACAGAGACATATAGAATGTTCTCAGCACCTGTAAAATCTCTCTTGTCTCAGTAATCATGTGCCCCCCTCATCCTTCAGTTGGTGTATAAAAGTCCCCTCTCTCTGCGGTCTATGCTGGCTAATAGTCTACCAGTAGTTTCACCCTCCTCATAGTACTGCTGCTTCAAAAATAATCTCTTATTTTCGGTTTGTTCTAAACTATACTCCTTTAGCGATTTTTGGACATTGTTCCAATTCACCAGTGTGTCCGGGGTACCATCGATAATGTGTAGCTCTTCAGTGGACGTCACTCTCTGCGTTAACTCAACCCCAGCTGCCTGGTCTTATTCTTAACAATTGTGATTTCACGAATATATACCCCTCTCAGATACGCCTTCAGGTCATCCCACAGGACATCTACTGGGACCGTACCAATTAAAGTCAAAATATTCCCGTATAAGCGGGGCAATCTTGTCCACTTCTATTAACCTGACCCAGAACGGGTTCAATCGCCACCCACATCTCCTATGTCCTAGCTCGGAACTAACTGTAACCCTCAACAATATGGGCGAATCTTCCGATATTGATCTAGGTAAGTATTCAATTCCCTCCAAACACGGAAGGCCCAGATTGTTGCAGAACACCAAATCACTTTGTGATAACAAACAATAGGTAGAAGACACACAGGAGTATTGGCTCGTAGTTGGCCATTTTTCCCGCCATATATTATGGAACCCAACTTCCTGTATATATTTCCAAACTGGGTTGTTCCAGAACACCCCCTCCCCACCCCAGCCGGGAATCGATCCATCTCAACATTCATAACGTTATTAAAGTCGCCCATTAGTATGGTCGGAACATCAGGCCAGCTGGCCAACGTTTCCAATACTTTTTTCATCGGAACACTGGAGTACGGAGGAGGAACAACAATACATGACAACCACTATGCAATTCCAATTAAACAGTTTACAGTGTATGCCCACATATCTACCCTCGTCATCACTAAATGAGGCATAACATTGAAAAGGCACATTTTTATGCACCAGCAGACTCACCACTCTCGAATACGTGGAGTGGAAGGAATGGAAACCATGTTTGATCCATACTTTATGTAAGAGATGGACCGTATCTTTAGTTACATGAGTTTCTTGCAAACCCACCAATCCAGGAGAGTGTTGCTTCAGGTATTCGAATATGGCATGACTCTTAATAGCCTCCCCCATACCCCGAACATTCCACGACCGGAAATTCAAACTGCCAACCATTCGAAGCACATGGTCAATAAGAATCCGCAGGCTTTCTTTCCCCAAACCTTGCCAGATACCCGAATAAGTACATAGAGCTGCAGTCGGTCCCCCCCCCCCCACCCGGTCCTACCCCTCCCCACCCTCCAAAACCCAACAACAATACCCAACAGATTTGTAAGCCTACCCTCCTAGAAGGGTCAGGGTCAATGGCATAAGTTCCACCATCGGTACCAAGTGACCACTTCTCTGCACGTCTCTTTGATTTACAGCACAGCACAACGAGATCTCGCTGTAAATGACAGTTTACAGCGTAATCTCGCGAGACTACGCCTGCTGTGCTGTAAATCACAGAGACGTGCAGAGAAGTGGTCAGGATTCTGAATACACATCACGTCTCGGCTTAAGGAAAAGCCGGAAAAAAGGGCCTCGAGTTGGATTGGAGAAGAGCAGAGCGGGTTCCCCAATCCCTAGTCCATCTCTGTTTGTAGGACAAGGTTGCTGCTCAATTAGCTGCACCTGTAGCCTGTGTATAAAAAGATGCAGACACAGTGTGTGGCAGTCTCACCCCTGACTCAGACTGGAGACTACTAAGGCTGGAGTAGCCTGTATTCTATGTGAGTAAAGACCTGTGTTACTTTGTGTCCAGTGCCTGGTAGGAAGGCACTCGGTATAGTTAGATAAATATCTTGTTTAGTTAGTGCTCAGACGAGCAGGATTTATTTTGTATTTTGCCTTGTTGTACAAGAGGCTGTTTCTTTGACAAGAATAAAAACACAGGCAAAGCCCTGTTATGACTTTTAATGCACGGTGTCCCTGTCTCTGGCTACAAAGAAACCGCTGTACCAACCTCTCCTGATGCTAAACCCTCACAATATGTTGTGTAACAATCTTGCCCAAACATGTCCTTAGGTACCGTTGCCACATGGTGGACAGGGTCCAAGATAATTGCATGCCATCATTGAGGTATTAGTGTATCTTTTGTGGTTTGCCGAGAATCCAAATCGACTTCTATGCGGCAGTGCAGTGCTCTGATAACGGACGCCCTAAGGACATTTGTGATTGTATTTGCGAACATTGGATTTGGCAATGTGCTTCACACACAATTACGTGTTTGGCACCCTAAAAAAACGGCCAAACCTCAAAATATATAAGCTCGCAACCCACGTCAAGGGTCCTCATGTCTTGCGAGTCCCTAATATTAAAATCCCCCCCAAAAATACAAACATTGCCCTCACTAATGATCAATTGCGCGCATATTTTCCACTATGCCACCCTTCACACATAATCGTCCTGCCAAGGCAGTGCTCCAGCAGGGCTGTCAAAATATTCAGCAAAGATGTCGCTCACTCGGATACCAGATGTTTGTGCCCTCCCTAGTGGAATTTGTGGCCGAATGGTTGATGTGGTAGCATTTCTTCGAATATATTCCGCATCAAAACTTGCGTCATGTATGCGTGTAAAGTTATGAAGAACTACAGATGCTTGTATGACACGGGTCACATTCTGCGGCGTCAGTTGCATTGTGGTGAGAAACACCCGCCATTTGTTTGACATAATGCCAAAGGCACATTCAACACATCTTCGAGCTCTGCTTAGACGGTAATTGAAGATACGCCTACCGTCATCCAAGCCCCTTCTTGCAAATAGACGCATTACTTGGCTTGTGAGCTCAAAACCCTCATATGCAACGATGACATATGGGACTGGTGGTCCACGCGAGCCAGGGAGGATGCTCGGTACCGGCACAGAAAGTTGATTGCTCATAAGCCGATGGCCCATTCTGGATGAGCGGAATATGTGTGCATCAGCAGAGCTTCCATACGACCCAATGTCTACTACTGTAAAACAATAATTACTGTCGGCCAAGGCCAACAAGACAATGGAAAAATACTGTTTGTAGTTATAGTATCTGGAGCCAGAGTGGGGGGGGCTTCTTCACACGAATGTGCTTCCCGTCTAGGGCACCAATACAATGCGGAAACTGGGTGGCGGACAGAAAATCTTCAGAAATACTAAGCCAGTGTTCTACCGTGGGCTGAGGCATCACTCTGGGCTTTAATCTCTGCCACAGCACGACACAAGTGGCCGTGACAATGCCTGAAATGGTGCTGACTCCCAGAAGGAATTCAAAATGTAAGCAATGGTAGCTATTTCCTGTAGCAAGAAATCTACATGGGTGAGAAAAAAACACACAAACAAAAATACACTTTATGTAGGACATGACACCCACACACCATCCGGGAAGCAGTAATTGTCGAAAACACACATACCTCAAGGTCACAAGGAGTCGCTCCTCTGGGGAAATGCAGCGCCGCATGTTTGTGTCCTGGTAGGTGATTCCTGTACGAATCTGCTCAAGCAGAATATCAAAAGTGGCCACAGACATGCGGCAAAACGACCGAAATTTCTTGGGGTGACTCCGGAGATCATCATAGAGGGTATGAAAGTACCCTTTGGAGGTGCGCTGTGCCACAAGAGGATGAACACACATCCTCCTTCTCCGCGTTTGATCCTGGAGCATGGGACGGCGCTCGCCAAATCGACGAGAAACCAACCACGCTAGCAGCACACGGGCCAATGTAGTCAACGGCATAATTTGGCAGAGACGACAACCAGGCAAGAAACACTGAAAGCGACCAAAAGTATTTTGCACGCTGGAAATAGGATGAGAACATGTGCTCACATCAAGCATGTGTCTGTGAAGGGTGCCTTTTTGTAGGCTGGCCTCTCCATAACACCACCCTCTGTTTTTTTTACATGCGTGAACAACGCATGGCAAACGTGCGTAAAAAAACGCAGCAACGCGCCAGAAACGGATGACACACGCACCTACAACGCGCGCAAAACGCCGCAAATTTTGCGCGCGCAAAACGCACACGCTCGTGTGAATCTGGCCTATTACTGTTTATCAGTGCTGTCTCAAAGAAATATAAGATGTCTATGACATGGATATCGCTAGGTTAAAATACCAACCACTGTGCTGCATAGTGAGTCTGTGGTGGTGGTTTGGTTATAGTTGGGACTCACTTTCCAAAGAGAATTATGGGGACGCCAACTTTTAAATTAATTTTGTGTGACGAAAGACCGGGTGTGCTTAGGGAATTTCAAAATTTTTGTACTTTTTGTTCAATGACTTTGTTGATAGAAATATATTCTGCACTTTCCCCATGAACACACGTCAATATTTCAGCATTTATTGCTGCTGCCTGGTCGTTGCGAGGGGTCAAAATAGCTCTTTTGCATAGCCAAGAGTTTTCATGATTTGTTATTTGCGTCTGGTCACCATACACAGAAGAAATGAGGTCTTGTAGTGATGGAACAGTACAACATAAATTATCAGCCAAAATAACTTTCCCTTCTTCTTGCGGATACGTGCCGTCACCAATTTTTAGTAATAAATCTGAAAAATCTTGTGCATTTGGGTTGCCTCCTGTTCTAGCCCGCATATTTATTGTTAAATGCATCGGTATAACGTTGAGCCACAGACTTGAGCTCTTTAGGCAGGCTGTAATTTCATCTGCCCTCGTTCCACGTGGTATGACTGGCAAAGTCTGCCTAAAATCGCCACAGAAAAGCATTGTCATACCACCCATGGGCCAGTCATTTTGTCAGATATCTCGCAAGGTTCTATCTACCGCTTTACGGCTTGCCATAGTGCACTCGTCCCATATTACTAAGCAGCAATCGGACTATACATGTATACACTATATATAGGGTGCTTTTAAGAGGGACATATTATACCCCCTTGAGGAAGCAGACACTGCGAAACGCGCGTCGGGGCGCACACAGAGACCACTGGGAACACCAGAGAATACCTTATGGGTAAGAACAAGTGGCTCACTTTATGAAGACTTAGGGCATGGCTTACAATTTTCCTTCTATCACACTATCTTACGCTTGGACTGTTTATGTCCTGATCATGTATTAATATGTGTATAGATAGGATACAATAATAATTTTTATTAGCCTCAATCTTATAGTGAGAAAACCAACCCAAGAAAATATGATCGACTACAGCACAAATGTAGAGAAAAATACAAATGATTCTTTATTGGAATAAAAACATGAGACAGATAAAAACGGAACTAGGGGATGAGTCACACAGTAAAAAAGGACGTCTAATCAGTAAAACATGCCAGGTATGGATATTGTGTCCACGTATTGTGTAATAGCAAAATAGGAGTAAATGCATGTAGTCATATAAAGAGCCGTGTCTAATGGAAAACAGCACGGATATAATCAAGGTACATCAGATGACAACAGCACAAATCGCAGAGAGGTAAAAAGCAGATGCCGATAGCTGTGGTAATTACAAAATACGTATATACCATCAATAATAATTACAACTAGTTACCAATGTAATGTGCACCAAGTAGTGCCAGAAAGTGCTTGAAATCAGAAGATGACCATAAATGATGAACATAATGGAGCTATGCTTGCTACACAGGACAGAAAAGATAACACTACATACCAGTGGACATGATGGAAACAGGGATGAAACGTCCTGACCCAATGATGAACATAATGGAGCTATGCTTGCTACACAGGACAGAAAAGATAACACTACATACCAGTGGACATGATGGAAACAGGGATGAAACGTCCTGACCCGACGCGCGTTTCGGCGATTGCCTTCGTCCGGGGTCCGGCTAACCCCGGACGAAGGCAATCGCCGAAACGCGCGTCGGGTCAGGACGTTTCATCCCTGTTTCCATCATGTCCACTGGTATGTAGTGTTATCTTTTCTGTCCTGTGTAGCAAGCATAGCTCCATTATGTTCATCATTGGGTCAGGACGTTTCATCCCTGTTTCCATCATGTCCACTGGTATGTAGTGTTATCTTTTCTGTCCTGTGTAGCAAGCATAGCTCCATTATGTTCATCATTTATGGTCATCTTCTGATTTCAAGCACTTTCTGGCACTACTTGGTGCACATTACATTGGTAACTAGTTGTAATTATTATTGATGGTATATACGTATTTTGTAATTACCACAGCTATCGGCATCTGCTTTTTACCTCTCTGCGATTTGTGCTGTTGTCATCTGATGTACCTTGATTATATCCGTGCTGTTTTCCATTAGACACGGCTCTTTATATGACTACATGCATTTACTCCTATTTTGCTATTACACAATACGTGGACACAATATCCATACCTGGCATGTTTTACTGATTAGACGTCCTTTTTTACTGTGTGACTCATCCCCTAGTTCCGTTTTTATCTGTCTCATGTTTTTATTCCAATAAAGAATCATTTGTATTTTTCTCTACATTTGTGCTGTAGTCGATCATATTTTCTTGGGTTGGTTTTCTGTCAATTTCTGATCGACGCACCAAGTATATCTTGGTTACTTCGTAGGATTCAATATATAGTGCATCTATTATGGCCAGTAATGTTGTCTCATAGTTCATTTTGTTGATACTTTCTAGCACTATTTTCCATTGCATCCTATGTGTTGGTATTTTATCGGTCTTGTATTCAATCTTATAGTGGCCCACATAATGGGGTTTCTGATTTACTGCTCTGGTTCTCCTGCTGTGTCTCTATGGTGATCATATTTAGAGTTTTTCTCCTGTCATATATCTTTTTAAATTATGTTTTTGTTTTGTATATTTAAATAAAGTTTTTTGATACTTTTTTTACATAAACTGGCTCTAGACTCTGTATTCTCTCTAGTAATATATCAATTATAGAGTTGCCTAAATAATATATAAGGGGGGATGTTCTTTGGAATAATACCTAGCCCAGTAACTCTTCTGTATCTGGAGGTTATTAATTATAAGCAGCAATCGCGTAGAACCCTTGCTTTGTCGCTGTTTCGAGAAACATTACACACTGGGCTTTCCGTTAGATTCAAGTCAATCGGGATCTTGAACATTGTATGGGCGGTTTTGCCTCGGGGCAACAATGTGGCTGCTATGCCCGATGAAGCAACAGCAAGTGCAATTTTGCTTTAATTGCGTATTTGGGCCAAGATAACTTTGGTGAGAAATGTTTTTCCCGTCCCACCGGGTGCATCTAAAAACAGGATTTCTCCCAACGTACCATCTACGCTATGACACACGCGATCGAATATCATATGCTGTTCCGCTGTCTGACCCGAGACACCGTTTTGCAATGTTTCGGGTAGTTCCGCTGGATTATAGTTTATGTTCGCTGCGTACTCGCTGTTAATGCGTTTTCCGTCTAAGGCTGGTGAGGGCATACCATATTGAGAGACAGGATTACCCCCTATAGATGTAACTATGTCTTGGATAGCCAGCAAACATTGATTCATATTACTAAGTATAATATGACGGAACTTCGTTATATAACCGTGTTTTGCAAAATCATCTGTTTCACAAAGTTGAGAGTATGCCTCGGGTTTTCTAACCGCTGTGCCAAATATTCAGGGTTGAAGTACACCCGTAGCCCGCGTTCAAGTTGAACATCAAGATACATCACTGGCGGATGTCTCTCGTGAATGTGGAAGCTCAAAATGCGCCACACCGCCTCAGAAGAGCTTATATATCGGCCAGATTGGAAACTCATGACTTCGTCGAATTCATTATTATTTCTCAACGCAAACGTGGCCTGGTCACTACCCTTGTTGACGTATTTACATATATATTTGACGGCTTCGACGCTGTTACATATTTCAACGTTGATGTGAGCTTGAAATGTTCTTGATAACACCGGTGAATAGGGTACAACCCATCGATTGTCCAAAACAATTTCATGACCATGTAACCTGACTGTAGCTGTCAAACCGCCTTGTAGGGGTGATCTTCAACGATACAACGGCTACCCGTTTTCCCCCGACATCATTTGCTCTAATAGCACTCTAGGGTATCTTTTAGAGAAATGACCCTCCTGCATGCAAGGAGAGTTTCTATTTAAAGCGCCGCATGGTCCATGAACCATGAGCGTCTTTACAATCTCGTGCAATATCGGATCCTCGTTCCGGTCAGGAAATTCAGCACTTATGACCGTGTCAACAGCATTGTGATGAATTTTTTCTTGCAGCCACAGGAGAATGTGGGTGCGTGGCAAGCCACGCTTTTTGCCACTCAACGCTGTACATGAAACAAAGAGCTGAACCGAAAACTTTTTGTTTTGTGATCAGGTCGATCATCAACTTTAGTTTTAAGTGGGAAAACTCTGGCTATAATATCATGCCTATCATAAGACACCTGTCCTGCGAGAAGTTCTTGGGGAATTTCGTACCACTTTGGATTAGTTGTGAACGTTATGAAAAGGTCAGGCCGGCCGTATTTTCGGACGTAGCAGAAAGCATCTTGTGCACGTTCATGCATGTAACGCGGACCACCGATAAAACTGGATGGCAGGATAACTAATCGCCCTAAGTTTTCCACGTTATTACCTTGTTACATGGCGTCTCACAGATGCGTGTAATCTTCAGCACGTAAACGTGTCTGGTTAGTGCGTATTTACACTAAATGCTCTGTCTTTATTTTCGCATACATGTCCACAATAAATTGGCTGAACAATCCTTGAAATCGTTGCAAGTAGATAAAATGATTACGCCTTATCTGCAGCAGGCATTAATAAAATTGCTGGGCTGATATATTTTTATGAAAATTTGTTACCCTGGTAGTAGGATTAACTTGGTAGAGTCCAAAATTGTACCGATCTTCGCCGTGGCAATAAATTAAAGGATATTGCAGGGTGTCATAAGCTCTGTATTTCGAAAATGCGTTGCAGGCGGTCGACGATGTCACGACCTATCGCACTCCTGATCAACTAAAACCACCGCAACTTCATCTGTGACGGGGACGTTATACCTGGCGCGATGTTGAGCAACAGGACGTCTATTTGCGCTGATGATCATTTTGTAATCATTGCTTTGCCCCTGCGGAATAGACTGTAATGCAGCTTTGAAACTATGCACGTACGGATTCACCTGATGCAGCATGTTTTGAAGTTTTGGAGATATAAGGTTCATGAAAGCAGCGAGCAGATTGGTTGCTTTATCTCTCTTCTATGTGCAATATCAAATACAGACAAATGTTGGAACTGTTGTCCATAGCAACCAATCAGATTACAGTTTAGATTCTTGGGAGGCAGCTAGGAGAAAGAAAGCAGCAACCTGATTGGTTATATTATCTCCCTTCTATGTGTAAGAACCAAAATAAACAAATGTTGGAACTTTTGTCCATAGCAACCAATCAGATTGCAGCATTTGTTGTTGTACTAATGCAATGTAAATTCATTTTTGAAAACATTAAATTCACATATCTTCTGAGTGAACCGATTGCGATGAAATAAAAACTAAATGTTACTTCAAGTTGACCCCTATGTTTTTCTAAAAACTCCATCCGAATTGGGTCAGTAGTTTTTACGTGATGCATGCACAAACAAGCAGACAAAAATTATCTTAATGCATTCTTATCCTTCATCCCCCCAATTATTTTTTTTTCGCAAATATTTTCAATGTACAGACAATGCAAAGTTTACAGTTTTATTATATGTAGAGATTATCCCTTATATTCAAAGCACCAACATTTGTAGCTCCAGGTTTGTTCAGTTTGAAAACCACTGCAGGAAGAAACTGCCCTCTGCTGTTAAAATGCTTTATTGCAACACCTTCAAAAGGTGCTTCCCACGACATATATTTTGCAGAAATGACAGATAATTTGTTTCATCTGATACCAATGGCACCTTTATGTTTATTAAATTAAATTTAGTGCATTGAGAATTCATAGGTATCTACACTGTCAAAATAAAACCTTTACTATGACTGATGTACTCGGCTATACTTCCGTTTATGTGGGATATTCCATTTTCCTAATATAATTCGAATTACATTTTTACAGCTGGGAAAAGTATGCATACATATAATATTATGCAGCTTATTATTACAGGTTCTGTATTTAACCCCGACATTTGTCGTAAGTATACGTCATGGAAAGCTAGTGCTTCCCACAAAATTTTTAATACTTACGACAAATAGATGTTACAGCTGACGCCCTGCTGTAACGGCAGTGACTGGAGCTAGCTCCGGTCCCCACCATTAACCCTTAGATGCCGCGGTCAGACCGCGGCATCTAAGGGGCTTGTAGCCGATCGGCATCCCTATAACGCGATCGCGGGGTTGCCGATGGCGGCTATGGTAACCCAGAGACCTAACATTGGCCTCCTGATCTGCCGAGTATGGAAGCCGACTAGGCCCCGCCCGGAAAGCCTAAAAGGCTTCCTGTCATGACAAGATAATGGCGCAGGCTCAGAAGCTGAGCCCACGCCCTCACCCACGGGTGTCAGCTGTAACAGCTGCACAGCTGACATCCTGCTGTAACGGCAGGTACTGGTGAGTGCCGTAGAAAAACAATGGCATCTACAACTACAACTACAGCGGGTCTGTGTGGCATCAGCTACAGGGGGCTATGTGGCATCAGCTACAAGGGGCCTGTGTGGCATCAGCTACATGGGGTCTGTGTGCAGGGGCGTAGCTAAAGGCTCATGGGCCCCGATGCAAAAATTCTTACTGGCCCCCCCCCCCCCGCAAACTTCTCATGGCCGACGGTCCGCAGCTTTCAGCTGCATCGCTGGGTCTCCTAAGTGACCCAACAATGCAGCACTAGCAGCCAGGGGCGTCACTAAGGCTGGGTTCACACACCCTATTTACGGACGTAATTCGGGCGTTTTAGCATTGAATTACGTCCGAAAATGCGGCTCAAAAGCGTTGGCAAACATCTGCCCATTCATTTGAATGGGTCTTACGATGTTCTGTGCCGACGGTCATTTTTTTTACGCGCCGCTGTCAAAAGGCGGCGCGTAAAAAAGACGCCCGCGTCAAAGAAGTGCCTGTCCATAGAAAAACAGCTCCAATTATGTCCGTAATGGACGCAGCGAAAGACGCCTGCACATGCCATTACGGCTGAAATTACGGTGCTGTTTTCTCCTGAAAACAGCACCGTAATTTCAGCCGTAACAGACGCTGCCGTGTGAACATACCCTCAGGGCTTAAAATGTCAGGGAAATAGCCCCAATACATATGTGTCCGCCCAAAAAAAAGTGTGTGTATGAGACAGCATAGCAAATCTATAGCACTACGACCCTATAAACTATGGATAGGATTAGATACAGTGGCTCAGAAGGCAGTACCACACATGATAGGATTAGATACAGTGGCTCAGCAGACGGTATCACACATGATCGGATTAGATATAGGGCCCAGCAGACAGTATCACACAAGATACGATTAGATACAGGGCCCAGCAGACAGTATCACACATGATTGGATTAGATACACAGCTCAGCAGAGAGTATCACACATGATTGGATTAGATACAGGGCTCAGCTCGCTGACATTGCGTCTCCAGCGCTGGACCCAGGATAGGTAAGAATAATAATTTTGCTTCTTTATGTGTTACTGATTATTTTTGTGTGTTTGTGGTTTTTTTTACAGGTTCGGTTGTTGGACTTCGGATTCGAGGACTTCAATGACGGCGTTTTTTTTATTCTCAATAAAATGGTTAATGGGGGTTGTGTTTTTTTATTTCAATAAAATATTTTTTCTATGTGCTTGTATCTTTTTAAACTTTATTATCACCGCCTTAGTAATGGCCGCTGGCTGATTGACAACCTCCATTACTAAGGCGAGGCTTAATGTTAGCCGGTGCAGAGGCTACACTAACCCCCATTATTACCCCGGTACCCACCGCCACCAGGAGTACTGGGAAGAGCCGGGTACGAACCAGTACCCGACCATCTGTAGTGACGGGCAGGCACCGGGGTGGCCGCAGGCTGGTAGTATTAGCCTGGGGAAGGCCAAAAACAGTGGCCCCTAGCACCCTGGTAATGCTGCTTGCTGCTGCTGTGTTGTATCTGGCTGGTTATGAAAATTGGGGGGGACCCCACATCGTTCTTTCCAATTATTTTTTTTTTTTTTTTTTTTGTAAATGACGTGGGGTCCCCCCCATTTTTCATAACCAGCCAGATACAATAAAGCAGCAGCAGCCTAGCATCACCAGGGTAGGAAGGGCCACTGTTTTTGGCCTTTCCCCTCCTGATAATACCAGCCTGCGGCCACCCCAGTGGCCGACCATCACTACAGTTGGTCAGGTACTGGATCGTACCCAGCTCTTCCCAGCATCCCTGGTGGCGGTGGGTACCGGGGTAATAAAGGGGGTTAGTGTTAGCCTCTGCATCGGCTAACCCTAAGCCCCGCCTTAGCAATGGATGCTGTCAATCAGCCGGCGGCCATTACTAAGGCGGTAGTAATACAGTTTAAAAAAAAAACACAAAGACATAGAAAAAATATTTTATTGAAATAAAAAAAAAACCCACAGCCCTCATTAACCATTTTATTGATAATAAAAAAAAAGCTGTCATCGAAGTAGTCCTGGAATCCGACGTAGTCCAACGACCGAACCTGTAAGAAAACACACAAAAAATGATTAGTAACACGTGTGTTAGGCTTACATACAGGGCCCATGTGTGATACTGTCTGTGGGACCCTGTATCTAAGCCTACCACAACGTAGGCTTAGATACAGGGTCCAGCAGACAGTAATCTTATACAGTATAAGATTACTGTGTGCTGGGGCCCTGTATCTAAACCTACAGTGTGGTAGGCTTATATACAGGGCCCATCAGACAGGATCACACATGGGCCATGTATCTAAGCCTACCATGTGATTGGCTTAGATACAGGGCCCAGCAGACAGGATCACGCATGGGCCATGTATCTAAGCCTACCATGTGATTGGCTTAGATACAGGGACCAGCAGACAGGATCACGCATGGGCCATGTATCTAAGCCTACCATGTGATTGGCTTAGATACAGGGCCCAGCAGACAGGATCACACAATCTGTGATCCTGTCTCATGGGCCCCCTAAGCCTGCTACATCGTAGGCTGAGGGGTTGTACAGTCCCTAAACATTGATGGCCTATCCTCAGGATAGGCCATCAATAGCTGATGTGTCTCTCGGGACCCGCAAATCAGCTGTTTTGAAGGGGCCGCAGCACTCGTACGAGAGCTGCTTCCCCTTCATTTCACTACTCGCTCACACTGTGAATCGCCGACACGGATTCACAGTGTGACCGGAATGAAGTGACAGGAATGAAGGGGAGCAGCTCTCGTACGAGTGCTGCGGCCCCTTCAAAACAGCTGATTGGCGGGTCCCGGGAGTCGGACCCCGCCAGTCAGGGCTAAACTTACCTTCCTCTTCGGCCGCGGTGGGAGTTCTGTCGTCTCGATGCTGTGCGCGGCGCATAGCGCTGTGACGTCATGCGCTGCACACAGCGCTTGACGTCAGGACCTCCGCTGCGATCCGGAACCAGGAAGGTAAGTAAAGTATGTTACTATAGTAACAGGGGCCCGCGGCCCGAGTTACTATAGTGACTTTTTATTGATGTGGTGCGGGGGGGCGTGGGCCCCCCTGGCTTCGGGGCCCGGTCACAATTGCGACCGCTGCGACCCCTATAGCTACGCCAGTGTCTGTGTGGCATTAGCTACAGGGGGTCTGTGTGGCATCAGCCACGGGGGTGTGCATGGCATCTTCTACAGGGCTTGTGTGGGGCATCATCTATAGGGGGGGTGTGGCATCATCTAAAGGGGGTGCGTGTGGCATCACCTACATGGGGGGTGTGGCATCATCTACAGGGAGTCTGTGTGGCCTCAACTACAGGGGGTCTGTGTGGCATCATCCACAGGGCGGGCGTGGCACTATCTACAGAGGGCATTGTGGTATTATCTACAGAGGGCACTGTGGCACTATCTACAGGTGGGCAATGTGGAACTATCTACAGGGGGCACTGTGCTATTGTAACGACTGCAGCCATGGACCACCGCCGATCCCCATCGGCGAACGGCCGTGACCGCAGCCTCCTGGCCGTCTGCCACCATCTCCCTCATAGAGATGCCTACTTGCGCGGCCTACTCGTCCTGTACTGTGTAATATTGTGTGCACGCGCTCGTCCCCGATCTAAAAGGGCAGTGCGCGCACTCACTAAAGCTTCCCTAACCGATCCCCAGGGATAAAAAGAGGGCTCCGCCCTTCCACTCCTTGCCTGAGCGTTGCTGTTGGCTACCCCTGTACTTATTGAAAATTGTCCCAAGTTGTATCCTGCTCCCAGTGTTCCCCTGCCCTGCTACCTGTATCCTGTGCTGTGTTTGTTCCTGAGTCCTTCTAGTGTTGGAGTCGCGTTGTGTCATCTGCTATGCCTGCTGTTATACACCACGTCTGGTTTCACCTGCCACTCCTAGTATCATCAGCCACGTCTGGCAAAAACTGCCACGTCAAGCCCCATCTATCCCAAAGCCTCTGCGACTGTCTCAGGTACCCTTGTGCTATGAACTTTGCATAGACTGTGACTTAGCCAGCTGCTACTCCGCTACGGTGGAGCAGCCTAGTGGGTCCACATACCCCTAGATCGTGACAGGTATCATCTACAGGAAGCAGTGTGTGGCAATATCTACAGGGAGCAGTGTGTGGAAATATCTACTGGGGGCAGTGTGGAGCACCATCTACAAGGGGCACTGAGTGTGGCACTATCTACGATGGTTTTTACGCTACCAGTAGTGGTCAGCACATATCGCCTAGCCCTAATGATAAAGTGAGACATCACCTGCCTGTAAACAACCAGCTAACCAGAGACATACTGGCCACCATAGTTGTTGTCAGCCAAACTAGTGCAGAAATTTTGTTTTTTGTATGCAGAAATTCTGGAAAGCCACACCCCACTATCCACACCCACCAGATAAACCACACCCCCACAAGACACACTCACCAAAGACGCCACACCTTAAGGCTGGAT
This sequence comes from Rhinoderma darwinii, assembly GCF_050947455.1. Taxonomy (NCBI): domain Eukaryota; kingdom Metazoa; phylum Chordata; class Amphibia; order Anura; family Rhinodermatidae; genus Rhinoderma; species Rhinoderma darwinii. The sequence continues at coordinate 285,292,854 of NC_134691.1, forward strand.
TCACACGAGCGTGTGCGTTTTGCGTGCGCAAAAGGCACTTAACAGCTCCGTGTGTCATCACCACTGCGTAAAAATCACGGACTGTCTGCACGGCCCCATAGACTAATATAGGTCCATGCGAGGCGCGTGAAAATCACGCGCGTTGCACGGACGTATATCACGTTCGTCTGAATAAGGCCTCAGTGTCAAAAAAATTCAAATGTTGGCAACTATGATTGAGGTGTGCTGATACTATATAGTGATTATATATATTCTGTGTGTACTGTGTTTTATAGCTGAGTGTGATTTTGTGTTAGTAATAAATCTTTCTGTATTATACACTTGTGTCATGAATCACTGCACATACACTTAGCTAATAAGGCAAATAGAAAGCGTAATACAGGGAAAAATGTAGGGGAACTAGATATAACCCTAGCGACCCTAATAAAAGGAGGTAGTAAGAGTGGGGACACCAGCCCAGTGAACCCCATTAAATACGAGCCCTTTAGCAGTTATCATGGCAGCCGGTGGCCCAGCAAAGGCCTCCAGACCTGCCATGGCTATATGCCTATATTTGCCTGTCAGATTCAGGGTACGTCCACACGTAGCACACACACATTGCGGAATTTCTGTCCAAATTTTCTGTGTGGAAATTCCCCCGCGTATTACAGTATCAGCAAAGTGTATGATATTTGGACAACTCATATACACATGCTGCAGAAAACAAATCACAGAAAATATGTGCAGAAATTTGCAATGTGGATTCTTAATCTGCAGCGTGTCAAATTCTCTTGAAGCAAACACACGTAAAATCTGGTTGGAAGGATTTTTCGTCCAGATTTCCAGGCAGAAAATCCACGGCTGAAGACTGCTGCAGGCAAGTGAATGAGAAGTAAAAAGTCTCATCCACATGCTGCTGAACATTGTCCACACAAAAAAGCGAAGCTTGCTGCGGATTTTCAAATCCGCAGAATGCTTATTCTCTTCTGGAAGGGGTGAAATCCAGAGCAAAATCCGCACATAACACATGCTTATTGGAAAAGTCACTACGTCTGCAAATACCTTTAGGCCTCCTTTACACAAACTTTTTGGCCTAAAAACCCCATCACGAAAAACTCTTTTGGAAAATGTTACATGCGATTTTTTATGGTGATATTGGTGCCGTTTTTTCAACATAGTATTTCACTACCTTTGTTTATTTTAGGTGGCGTTTTTTACATTGCAAATCATTTGATTCAAAAATCGTGTCATGAAAAGATTCCGCTTTGCAACACATGTTTTTTCTTAAAAAAACTGCACAAAAAAACTCTACACACATTGACACTTGTGTTATTTCAGAGAAAAACTCATCAAATTCCGCACCATTTTCTGCAGTTAAAACTGCAGGAAATAGTGCAGTTTTTCCACAGCGGAATTTCTGTTATTTTCTGTGGAATTGCTGCAGAAATTTTCTACAGCAATTCCGTTACTTGTGGACAAGCCCTAACACGAAAAATGCTTTGGTATCCTGAGCATACGAAAGCATTGTAGAAGAGATAAAACATTATTGAAATTGCACAGTGAACGTCCTATTTATTTATTTATTTTACAAATGTAAAAAAAATGGCAGAATTGCATTTTTTCCAATCCCCACCCCCAAAAAAAATGTGAAAGTTGATCAATAATTTATCTGTACACCAAAATAGTTGTAATAGAAAGTATGATTCATCCTGCAAAAACAAGCTTTCATTCAGCTACATCGATGGAAAAATAAAAAAGTTATGGCTCTTGTAATGCGGAAGGAGAAAACCTTTTTTTCCCATAAAATGTGCTATTCCCTTACGTCCTGCAGCAGCACAATAATGGGGTATCCCTGCCCCTGTGAACTAGTAGGACAGATTAAATTTTTAATTTAATCAAACTAATCAACTAGAGCAGGGGTCTCAAACTCGGCCGGGTAAGTGGGCCGAATATAGAAAAAATGGGAAGTTGACGGGCCGCATTACTTTCAAATTTGATACAATACAAAATTATTGTTAATCAATTAGTTATTTGAACTACTATAACACTATGTTACTAGAATAATAATACTACATTACTATAATAATAGCGCTAGGTTTAAAATTTGAGATATTTCTCCACGTGCTTATTTCAACAATCCAGCTTTCCAGTTTAAGGCTATGTTCACACGGGGTATTCTGCCGAGTTTTTTGACGCGGAAACCGCGTCGCAAAACTCGGCAATAACGGCCCGAGAACGCCTCCCATTGATTTCAATGGGAGGCGTCGGCGTCTTTTTCCCGCGAGCAGTAAAACTGCCTCGCGGGAAAAAGAAGCGACATGCCCTATCTTCGGGCGCCTCCGCCTCTTACCTCCCATTGACTTCAATGGGAAGCAGAGAAAGCGTATTTCGCGCTGTTTTATGCCCGCGGCGCTCAATGGCCGCGGGCGAAAAACGGCGCGAAAATCGCCGCGAAAATCGGCGTGCAGGGAGAGGAAAATCTGCCTCAACGTTCCAAACTTAATTTTGAGGCAGATATTCCTCCCCCAAAACACTCCGTGTGAACATAGCCTTAGTGTCGCTAAATGCAGTCCGGCGGCTCGGTTAGCACACATGTCAAGATTGGGCAGCCCCTTTTTAGAAAGTGCCGCTGTGCCCTCTGTGGATGCTGCCGCAGTGCCCTCTGTGGATGCTGCCGCAGTGCCCTCTGTGGATAATGCAACACACCCCTAGATAAGGCCACAGTGCCCTCTGTAGATAAGGCCACAGTGCCCTCTGTAGATAAGGCCACAGTGCCCTCTGTAGATAAGGCCACAGTGCCCTCTGTAGATAAGGCCACAGTACCCTCTGTAGATAAGGCCACAGTGCCCTCTGTAGATAATGCAACACACCCCTAGATAATGCCAGTGTCCTCTTCAGATACTGTCACACACCCACTTGTAGATAACGCCACAGTGCCCTCTGTAGAGGCTGCCACAGTGCCCTCTGTAGAGGCTGCCACAGTGCCCTTTGTAGAGGCTGCCAAAGTGCCCTCTGTAGAGGCTGCCAAAGTGCCCTCTGTAGAGGCTGCCCCAGTGCCCTCTGTAGAGGCTGCCCCAGTGCCCTCTGTAGAGGCTGCCCCAGTGCCCTCTGTAGAGGCTGCCCCAGTGATGTCAGGGGCTTGCCCAGAGCTGGAGTCCCAGGCAGAGCGCTAGTAGGCTCTTCCTGGGACTCCAGCTGTGCTCCTGACATCACTGGGACTCCTGCTCTGGGGAAGCCCCTGACATCATTGTCGATGTATGGACAGCGATGTCAGAGGCTTCCCCAGAGTCCCGGAGCAGAGCCGATAATAGCGCTCTGCCCGGGACTCCGCTCTGGGGAAGACCCAGACACACTGTCCATATAACGGCAGCGATGTCAGGGAATTCCACAGAGTCCCGGAGCAGAGCCGACACCAGCGCTCTGCTCGGGACTCCGGCTCTGGGGAAGCCCAAGACATCGCTGTTCATATGTGGACAGCGATGTCAGGGAATTCCACAGAGTCCAGGAGCAGAGACGACACCAGCGCTCTGCTCCGCTCTGGGCAAGACCCTGACACACTGTCCATATATGGGCAGCGATGTCAGGGAATTCCACAGAGTCCCGGAGCAGAGCCGACACCAGCGCTCTGCTCGGGACTCCGGCTCTGGGGAAGAGCCAGACATCGCTGTTCATATGTGGACAGCGATGTCAGGGAATTCCACAGAGTCCCGGAGCAGAGCCTGTACTAGCTCTCTGCCTGGGACTCCGGCTCTGGGGAAGCCCCACACATCGCTGTTCATATGCGGACAGCGATGTCAGGGAATTCCACAGAGTCCCGAAGCAGAGCCGACACCAGCGCTCTGCTCAGGACTCCGGCTCTGGGGAAGCCCCAGACATCGCTGTTCATATGTGGACAGCGATGTCAGGGAATTCCAGAGTCTCGGAGCAGAGCCGATACTAGCGGCTCTGTGTCCCGCGGGCCGCAGATGACAGCCCCAGGGGCCGCATGCGGCCCGCGGGCCGCAGATGACAGCCCCAGGGGCCGCATGCGGCCCGCGGGCCGCGGGCTTGAGACCCCTGAACTAGAGTCTCCTCCCTACATAAGGACATCCAGACCCTCCTATCATGTGTTTTTTTTCTGTCCTTTGGACTTGGATGAGATGGGTTTGCACTGCTTGTTTGCATTGTGTTAGGCCTCATGCACGGCCGTGATTTTCGGGTCGGCCGGCAGCGGAGTGTCACCCGAGAGCCACCTGCAAATCGCGGGCGTGCACATGGCCGTGTGCATTATTTTCTGCCCCAGTGATGTCAGGGGCTTGCCCAGAGCTGGAGTCCCAGGCAGAGCGCTAGTAGGCTCTTCCTGGGACTCCAGCTGTGCTCCTGACATCACTGGGACTCCTGCTCTGGGGAAGCCCCTGACATCATTGTCGATGTATGGACAGCGATGTCAGAGGCTTCCCCAGAGTCCCGGAGCAGAGCCGATAATAGCGCTCTGCCCGGGACTCCGCTCTGGGGAAGACCCAGACACACTGTCCATATAACGGCAGCGATGTCAGGGAATTCCACAGAGTCCCGGAGCAGAGCCGACACCAGCGCTCTGCTCGGGACTCCGGCTCTGGGGAAGCCCAAGACATCGCTGTTCATATGTGGACAGCGATGTCAGGGAATTCCACAGAGTCCCGGAGCAGAGCCTGTACTAGCTCTCTGCCTGGGACTCCGGCTCTGGGGAAGCCCCACACATCGCTGTTCATATGCGGACAGCGATGTCAGGGAATTCCACAGAGTCCCGGAGCAGAGCCGACACCAGCGCTCTGCTCCGCTCTGGGCAAGACCCTGACACACTGTCCATATATGGGCAGCGATGTCAGGGAATTCCACAGAGTCCCGGAGCAGAGCCTGTACTAGCTCTCTGCCTGGGACTCCGGCTCTGGGGAAGCCCCACACATCGCTGTTCATATGCGGACAGCGATGTCAGGGAATTCCACAGAGTCCCGGAGCAGAGCCGACACCAGCGCTCTGCTCGGGACTCCGGCTCTGGGGAAGCCCCAGACATCGCTGTTCATATGTGGACAGCGATGTCAGGGAATTCCAGAGTCTCGGAGCAGAGCCGATACTAGCGGCTCTGTGTCCCGCGGGCCGCAGATGACAGCCCCAGGGGCCGCATGCGGACCGCGGGCCGCGTGCTTGAGACCCCTGAACTAGAGTCTCCTCCCTACATAAGGACATCCAGACCCTCCTATCATGTGTTTTTTTCTGTCCTTTGGACTTGGATGAGATGGGTTTGCACTGCTTGTTTGCATTGTGTTAGGCCTCATGCACGGCCGTGATTTTCGGGTCGGCCGGCAGCGGAGTGTCACCCGAGAGCCACCTGCAAATCGCTGGCGTGCACATGGCCGTGTGCATTATTTTCTATGAGTCTGGACTGCAAAACATGGCCGTAATAAGATATGTCTGTTCTTTTTGCGGTCCAGGCTCTGCGGCAATGCACGGACCGTGGAAACCACTGTCGTGTGCATGGGCCCATAGAAATGAATGAGACCTCAATTCACCTGTAGATTTTCGGGAGAATTGGGGCCGCAAAAACACGTTCATGTGCTTGGGGCCTGAGGGTATGTTCACACGCACTGTTTTCAGACATAATTTGGGCGTTTTATGCCTCGAATTACGCCTGAAAAAACGCCCCTAATACGCCTACAAACATCTGGCCATTGCTTTAGATGGGAATTACGATGTTCTGTTCCCACGAGCCTTTATTTTACGCGTCGCTGTCAAAATACGGCGCGTAAAATGACGGCTCGTCAAAAGAAGTGCAGGACACTTCTTGGGACGTTTTTGGAGGAGTTTTTCATTGACTCCATTGAAAAACAGCTCCAAAAACGGCTGTTTTCATTTGTTATGCTGAACTTCTGACATTCCTGGGAGATGTACTAAGGGTGTTTTAACCCTATTGCAGTCTGGAAACTGCTGCTGTAACCTGCTATTAGGGTTTAGCTGTTAGGCTGGGTTCACACAACCTATTTTCAGGCGTAAACGAGGCATTTTACGCCTCGAATTATGCCTGAAAACACGGCTCAAATACGTCAGCAAACATCTGCCCATTCATTTCAATGTGTTTGCAGACGTACTGTGCCGACGACCTGTAATTTTATGCGTCGCTGTCAAAAGACGGCGCGTAACATAACAGCGTCGTGAAAGAAGTGCAGAACACTTCTTGGGACGTAATTTGAGCCGTTTTTCATTGACTTCAATGAAGAACAGCTCCAAATTACGGCCGTAATTGACACCTCGCAAAACGCGAGTACGAGCAATTACGTCTGAAATGCAGGAGCTGTTTTCTCCTGAAAACAGCTGCGTAATTTCAAACGTAATTGTCGACTACACATACCCTTACAAAAAATGCACCTTAAACTTTTTCCTCCCTCTAGGAAGTTGAGGGCGGAAATGCCCGGAGAGTTCAGCGTTTCTCAGATAAGAGTCTTTGAGAAAGTTTAGTATGAAGAGCAATCCTCTACTGTTTGTTCATGTATGAATTTAGTCTGAACATATTGCTGCACTGTCTCGTTGAGCGCAGCTATTGCTTGGTATAAAGTGCTAACTAATCTATTTCTTAGATTTCTTCAGCAGGTTCTGGCGACAGAGATTTGAGGAAGCTCCTCGGCAGAAACCGTTGCCTACTAGAGAAGGAGCAATATACTCAGACATATTCGAGCATGTCTGCTGTGTAAGGGTATGTGCACACGATATCGACAATTACGGCCGTAATTTGGAGCTGTTCTTCATTGAAGTCAATGAAAAACGGCTCAAATTACGTCCCAAGAAGTGTCCTGCACTTCTTTCACGACGCTGAAAATTACAGGTCGTCGGCACAGTACGTCGGCAAACCCATTGAAATGAATTGGCAGATGTTTGCCGACGTATTTGAGCCGTGTTTTCAGGCGTAATTCGAGGTGTAAAACGCCTCATTTACGCCTGAAAATAGGTCGTGTGAACCCAGCCTAACAAGGGTCTGTGTACAGCCCCAGCGGTGGGTTTTAACCCCTTCCTGTCATAAACAACTTTCAGATTTTCATTTTAGTTTTTTCATTTTTCCGTCTATATAGTCCTATGAGGTCTTGATTTTTGTAGGACGAGTTGTCGTTTTTTGTAGCGCCATTTATTGTGCCATATAATATACAAGGGAACGGGCAAAAATTATTTGTGGGGTAGAAAATGAGAAAAACAGTGGTTGCGCCATTGTTTTTTGCGCTTCGTTTTACGGAATTCACTGTGTAATTTTAAACAACATGTTAACTTTATTCTGTGGGTCAATACGATTGCGACCATACCAAATATATAAAGTTTTTTTTCTATGTTTTACTACTTTTACAAGGAAAAAACTAAGAGTAAAAAATAAAATGTATTTTGTGTCGCCAAATTCTGAGAGAAATAATTTTTTTGATTTTCTGTCGATTAAGTGGTATGAGGGCTTATTTTTTGCAAGATAAGCTGTATTTTTAATGCTACCATTCTGGGGTACATGCAAGGTTTTGATCACTTTTTATTCCATTTTTTTGTGGGAGATGAGGTGACCAAAAAATAGCGATTCTGTCGTCTACATTTTTTTTTTACGGCGTACACCGTGCGGGTTAAATAATGATATATTGTAATAATTCAGACTTTTACGGATTTGGCAATACCAATTATGTTTATTTATTTTTTTACAATGCTCTAACTTTTAATATTTATTTATTTTTTACATAAAAAAAACTTTATTTTACAAATTTTTACGTTTTTTTTTTATATTAGTCCCTCTAGGAGACTTCAACCTTGCACTATATACTGCAATACTAGTGTATTGCAGTATATCGTCTTTCTGACAGGCTTCTATTAACCCCTTCCCGCTACGTGACGTAATAGTCCGTCACAGGAGTTGTCCTGTTAACGCAGTGACAAACCAATGGCGGATTATAATATGGGCGGTTCGGGCGGCCGCAGGTAAGTCGATGTAGCTACTTACCTGCAAACGCTGATGCTGCTGCAGAATCAACTGTAGCCTCTGGTGCCGATGTGTCCTCGCTCGTCTGACACGATGCAGGACCTGTGAGTGACGTCACAGCGTGATCTGGCAGAAGCTGGGCGTTCTGAAGAGAAGTGGATGATACTTCTCATCAGAACGCACAGCTAGTAAAAGTATTAAAAATGCCCCGATGTACGCACATAATACACGCCCACTTGTACTTTTACTTTTAAACACACCCACTTGGACTTTTGCAAGCCTCATTTGCATAACTACAAAAATGGTCATAACTTGGCCAAAAATGCTCGTTTTTTTAAAATAAAAACGTTACTGTAATCTACATTGCAGCGCCTATCTGCTGCAATAGCAGATAGGGGTTGCAAAATCTGGTGACAGAGCCTCTTTAAACTCTGAGTTGCAGTTAATGCTTCCAAGTACAGAATCTGTGAGTTAAAGTATGAGTCGATAGACTCTTGGGGTCCGAGCTGACTAAAGGTTCAAAGAGCTTCTCTAACAAGAAGGTAGAATCATTACTGCAGTCAGTTCAGGTAGTTCAACGTGAAACTTCCTCTGGCATTACAGAAATCAATACCGAGGCAGACCAAGGTTCCCTAGAAGGGAATTAAGAGGCTCCATAGCCCTTAACAAAGTAAATCAGGATGACCGAGCAGTCTAGGGCTCTGCGTTAGGTCGGATTTTCCCCTGGAGGCAGTGATTCTGATTCCACTTCTGACACCAGAAAAACTAAACTCTGACACCGGATCCCTTTCAGTAGGGGGCGCCTCCAACTCTCTTCTGAAGCTGGTAAGGTATAACCCTTCCTACGGTTGAAGATCAGGCAGTCTAGCTATTCAATACGCTTCCTCTGGAAGCATTTCCTGTACTGCTCCTCTACATTAGGTCATCCTAGATGTCTCCTTTCTACAATTCCTAGAAGGAAAGGTATCGACCTCTGATTCTTCAAAAAGATGAAAAGTCAAATAGGAGACAATTACATACATGGAAATGAGATGTTATGGCCTCCCTAGTCTTGAAGGATGTATACATTCATATAGAAATTTTCTGAGAGGCATAAAAAATGGCAAAGTACAGCTGTGTAGATATGAGGCAGTGTCAAGCTCCCTGCAATTCACAGCTCTTTTCTTCAGGATCTCTTCGGTTCCTCACAACTTTTCTAAGGTGATGACCGCTATAGCTGCCTGTAGGAACACAGGGAACAACTGTGCTTCCATACCTGGACAATTCATTTGATGCGCCACCTTCAGACTACTGTCCAGTAATTCCAACGCTGTTGGTTAATAAATTGGGAGAGTCAGACATTGGTCCAGCAAGAACAAGGACGTTCTTAGGCTTGATCATAAATTCCTAGGAGATATTCTCCCTTCCGCCTTCTTGACAGGAAAGAATATTGGCAGCGGAGGGGCTTAGGTTCATGTCAGCAGCTGCAGAGGCAGTTCTTAGGGCACTTGCGACCACTCCAGAGAGAGATCCAGAACCGAAAGGCAACACAACCCTGGGTGGTTGAACAATAGGTGCACCCTGTCATTCCAAACTCCTGAATCCACTAGATGTGGAAACATCTTAGGGACGTGAGGTGCCTGGTCAAGAGAATTGGATCTTGTCTATTACAGATGCATCTCAACTAAATTTGGAATACTCCTAGAGTGGTAGACAGACCGGGCCTCAAAGAGTCCCTCTGGAGCTCTATGTCCTTGATCCTAAAGGAACTCAAGAGGCAGGGCGGTATCCGATCAGAACCCCTTCTCAGGAAGGTGGGAAAGATCTTGATATGGACAGAGTTGAATCTACCTATCATCTGCTGTATATATGCAAGGCTCTGACTTAAAGGCTAAGGGCATGTTCAGACGTAGTAGAATTCTGCAGACACTGTCCGCATCAATACCGCACATAATCTGCGTTGCAAATTCCGTTGCGCCTTTGCATAAAATGTGAAGCAAAATGCTGCGGATTAGTCGTTGCGGATTCAGGTGAAGAGTACATCCTGCTGTCTTTTAAAACATTCCATCTCAATCTAGTTATAGACCTCGAAAACACATAGGTCCAGTCAGAATGATGAAATATCCTGTTCGCAAAAGCAATCCGCAACGCAACACCCATAACATCCGCGGATTTCATTGCGTAATTTTGCAACTCAATTGAAGTCACTGGAGGAATTACGCCACAAGTACGCATCAAGTCCGCAACAGCCAGTGTATGCTGCAGACACCAAATTCCGAACCGCAGCCTATGGTCCGCAGCAGAGTTGTCCGCAACGTCTACACGAAGATACCTAAAAAGGTGTGGAAACCAATGGGTATATTCCCTGCTTACTCTTGCCTTGAGACTGCGTCTCGCTTCTAAGCTTTTAAATATTTTTTCAATAAACATGGGAATTGTTCCTCCCTTTTAAACACCATCATTGGCGCTGGATCATCTTTCCTTTTTCCTGCAATGGACAGACTGTCTGCTGCGGAATTCCGGTGCGGACTGTCCTCAGCGGAATTCCACAGCAATTCCACCACGTCTGAACATGCCCTAACAGTCCGGGAGCAATGTCTCTGAATCTAGAGATCTTCAAGCAGATCACCAGGATGTGGAAAGGGCCAGAGGTCGATCTCATGGCCAACAGGTTCAGCGCCAAGGTGGAAATATTCTCTCCCTTTGTCAGGGTGACAATCCCTTGGAAGTGGATGCCCTGTCCATCCCTAGGAGGTTCAGGCTGGCCTACGTTTTCCTGGCCACGCCAGGCCACGGTAAAAGCCATCATACCGTTCTGGCCACAGAGGTCATAGTATTCCCACGTCATTCAGATGAGTCGAGGGTGTTACTGGGGACTTCCCCTAGTGCAGATCTTGGGGTCATAGCACTCAAACTCTGCCAGGACCCGAAGAGTCTCATACTGACAGCCTGGAGGTTGACTAGCCCCTTTAGAAGCTAAAGGGCTCTCCAATCACTTCATGAAGACCTGCCTACAGTCCAGGTCTGGAACTAAGAAAAAGACTTACACAAGGAGCGAATTGATTGTTTCAGCTTTATATTCCATTTAAGGAGTGGATAGTTGCAACCCGCAGCTTAACAACATCCTACACTTCAGGCAGGAAGGATTTGAGAAAGGACTGAGTCTATCAACCTGGAAGGTCCAAAAGATCCTTGTCACAGGAGCCCTTAGTGAAAAGGTTCCTAAAACTGTCTGCTGGATGAGACCTGTTATCCTCAGACCTATTGCAAAAGGAGACTTTGCATTAGTCTGAAGAGGTTTAAGATCAACTACCTCTGAACCTCCGGGAAGAGGTCCACATACCTATCTTAAGAGGTTATTTACTTCTGGTCATAATAAAGGGTGGACAAAGGCAGTGGAGAGCCCCATGCAGGGGGTGGGGTGTGTGGGACCGCATACTCTCCAATGGTTTACCATGGCACACTTGGTTGAGTCATTCCAACGGTACACCAGTAACTGTGAGCATGGTTTCGGTCCCTCAATTATATTATACTCGGCTCCTGTGCATCTGCACGGCTTGTACATGAGTGATGTCTGCCCCTAACCATAACATGTCACAACAGGGGAACTTCAAACCTTGTCATCAGTGGATCCATAAATCACATTCCTCCAGGACAGGGTCTTGCTGAAGCTACTACCAGGCTTCACTCAAAAGTTCCTCATTTGGAACCTGAAATCAGGTCAACTCCCTTCCAGTGTTCTGGCACGTGTCTTCCTCTCATGAGGAACATAATCTCCATTCCTAGATCTCTGCTGTTGTCTTGAGATCTATTGGGCTTGGAGTAAGACATTAGGAAGGTTGAAAATGTATTGTTTCCTGAAAGAAACAAAAACTTAAAATCCACCAAACCCATCCTGGGTAGATGTAGTATATAGGCCAGTAGTCTGGCTTACATTGTTAGATCTCCGATTCACATCATATAGTCTAAAACAACTCGACTAGAGCAGTGGCCACCTCTTGGGCTAAATAAAGGCTGAGCCCGCTGTATCGGATTTACTGTGCAGCTTGGAGCTCGCACTTCATGTCTATCAACCATTATAGGCTGAATTTTTGCTTCTCTGAAGAGACGGCTCTTGAGCGGTCAATCTTGAGTTCCACCAGTTAAGAGGGCCCTCCCGGTGGAGATACTTCTTGCTATTTCCCATTATTGTGCTGCTGCAGGACATAAGGGAAGAGTAGATTTCTAACGTTAACCTGTTTTCCTAGCAGCAGCACAAGCTTCCTGCCCCAACTAAAGCTACTACTTTATAATAAACACATGGTAGGAGGGGCTAGACGTCCTTATGTAGGGAGGAGACTCTAGTTGCTTAGTTTGATTAAATTAAAAATTCCATCTGTCCTACTAGTTCACAGGGGCAGGGATACCCCATTATTGTGCTGTTGCTAGGACTAAGGGAAAACAGATTAACGTTAGAAATCTACTCTTATCCTGTATTGTGTGCTATTATCGAGGCACTCACCGTTTATGGCAATAAAACGTCTTTATTCATGTAATGATGGGGGTAGGGAAACAGACAAGTGAGCCCTAATCTACCCGCCACTCAGTCCCTGCCTACTTGCAACGACCCACCCTAGGCGATGGGGTACAACTGGGCGACGGTCCCTACGCTCAGTAAGTGCACGACAGACAAACAGACAAGGGTACACAAAGCTAAGGGAAATGGGGCAGTTGCCCACGGCAACACCGTGAGCAACAAGAGTGGTGAACGAGCCGAGTCAAACCAGGAGTGTACGAGGTACCAAACGCTGAGCAGGAGAGTAGTGAACAAGCCGAGTCAAACCAGGAGTGTACGAGGTACCAAACGCAGAGCAGGAGAGTAGTCAGTAAGCCAGGGTCAGAATGAAGCAGGGTCAAATAGTTCAGAAGCTGCAGCAGGGCCAGGAAACCACACGAGAAGAATCACAAGCAAGAAGGAACAGGAAAGGCAGGTATAAATAGACAGAGGGCGGGAGCTAGCTCTATCTGGCCAGGCTGTGATAGGCTCTCCTACTCCTAAGCCTGCCATCCTGAGTGGTGGAAGATGGAGTCAGTCTCAGAGACATAGACTCAGGTGCAGACTGATTACCTATGGGCGTATACACAGAAGCTGTGCCTGGCAGATCCTTTACAGTACCCCCCCTTTTATGAGGGGCCACCGGACCCTTTCTAGGTGGACCTGGTTTATTGGGGAAACGAAGGTGGAACTTCCTGACCAATACCCCAGCGTGAACATCCCGGGCGGGTACCCAAGTCCTCTCCTCAGGCCCGTATCCTCTCCAATGGACCAGGTACTGGAGGGAGCCTTGGACCATCTTGCTGTCCACAATCTTGGCCACCTCGAATTCCACCCCCTCAGGGGTGAGAACGGGGACAGGAGGTTTCCTCGAGGGAGCCAAGGACGGGGAGCAGCGTTTAAGGAGGGAGGCATGAAATACGTCGTGTATTCGAAAAGATGGGGGCAACTCCAGTCGGAAGGAGACAGGATTGAGGACTTCAATGACCTTATATGGCCCTATAAACCGGGGAGCAAACTTCTTGAACGGGACCTTAAGGCGCAAGTTCTTAGACGATAACCACACCAGATCCCCGACCATAAACAAGGGGTTAGCAGAACGTCTTCTATCTGCCTGAGTTTTTTGTATGCTCTGGGACGCCTCTAGGTTCTTCTGAACCTGGGCCCAGACTGTGCACAGTTCCCGATGAACGACCTCTACCTCGGGATTGTTGGAGCTACCAGGTGAAACGGAGGAGAACCGTGGATTAAACTCAAACTTACAGAAAAAGGGGGAGACCCCTGACAAGTTACTGACCCGGTTATTAAGGGAAAATTCGGCGAGGGGAATGAATGAGACCCAATCATATTGACAGTCAGAGATAAAACACCTTAAATATTGTTCTAGAGACTGATTAGTCCTCTCGGTTTGGCCATTAGTTTCAGGATGGAAGGCAGAGGAGAAGGACAGATCAATCTCCAACTTTTTACAGAAGGCTCTCCAAAACAATGAAACAAATTGTACCCCTCTGTCCGAAACAATATTGACAGGGACCCCATGGAGACGCAGGATGTGTTTGACAAACAAGGTAGCTAACGTCTTAGCATTGGGTAGTTTCTTGAGGGGCAAAAAGTGGCACATCTTACTGAAGCGGTCTACTACAACCCACACCACCGACTTGCCTTGAGATGGAGGCAAATCGGTGATAAAATCCATGGAGATATGGGTCCAAGGTCTCTGGGGAATGGGCAAAGAACGTAGTAAGCCCGCTGGTCGGGACCTGGGAGTCTTGGACCTAGCACAAATCTCACAAGTGGCGACGTAGGCCTTAACGTCTTTAGGCAACCCAGGCCACCAATAGTTTCTGGCAATGAGGTGCTTGGTACCTAGGATGCCTGGATGACCAGATAGTGCGGAGTCATGATTTTCCCTAAGTACCCTTAGCCGGAATTGCAGGGGAACAAACAGCTTGTTCTCAGGAAGGTTCCCGGGAGCTGAACCTTGATCAGCCGCAATTTCAGAGACTAAATCAGAATCAATAGAAGAAATGATTATACCTGGAGGTAAAATACAAGCAGGTTCTTCCTCCGAAGGAGGGCTGGCCATGAAGCTACGCGACAGTGCATCAGCCTTAATATTTTTAGACCCAGCCCTATAGGTAACCAAAAAGTTGAATCTGGTAAAAAATAGCGCCCAATGAGCTTGTCTCGGGTTTAGCCTCCGGGCAGATTCTAGGAAAACCAGATTCTTGTGGTCGGTAAGGACCGTTACCTGGTGCCTAGCCCCCTCCAGGAAGTGGCGCCACTCTTCAAATGCCCATTTAATGGCTAAGAGTTTGCGGTTGCCAATATCATAGTTACTCTCAGTGGGCGAAAACTTCCTGGAGAAGTAGGCACAGGGACGGAGATGGGTGAGGGACCTGGTACCCTGGGAAAAGACAGCCCCCACTCCCACCTCGGATGCGTCAACCTCCACGATAAATGGCTCCAATTGGTTGGGCTGAACCAGCACCGGGGCCGAGATAAAGCACTTCTTAAGGACCTCAAAAGCCTGGACAGCCTCAGGAGGCCAGTGGAGGAGATCAGCACCTTTGCGAGTGAGGTCCGTAAGAGGCTTAGTGATGACCGAGAAGTTAGCAATAAATCTCCTGTAATAATTAGCGAACCCCAAGAAACACTGTAACGCCTTCAGGGAGGCAGGTTGGACCCATTCCGCCCCAGCCTGGACCTTGGCGGGGTCCATGCGGAATTCATGAGTGAGGATTTGACCCAAAAATGGTATCTCCTGCACCCCAAACACACATTTTTCGGTCCTCGCAAACAGTTTGTTTTCCTGAAGGACCTGGAGCACCTTCCTGACATGCTCAATGTGGGAGGACCAGTCCTTGGAAAACACAAGTATGTCATCAAGGTACACTACAAGAAATACCCCCAGGTAATCTCTTAAAATCTAATTTATGAAATTCTGGAAGACCGTGGGAGCATTACACAACCCAAAGGGCATGATGAGGTATTCGAAATGACCCTCGGGCGTGTTAAACGCAGTCTTCCACTCATCCCCCTCTTTGATGCGGATAAGGTTATACACCCCCGTAGATCAAACTTAGAGAACCATTGGGCCCCCTGAACCTGATTAAAGAGATCAGGAATCAAAGGAAGGGGATACTGGTTCCTTACAGTGACCTTATTCAAGTTACGGTAGTCAATGCATGGCCTAAGACCACCATCCTTCTTCCCTACGAAGAAGAAGCCAGCACCTACCGGAGAAGTAGAGGGGCGAATGTAACCCTTGGCCAGGCATTCCTGGATATACTCTCTCATGGCTTCACGTTCGGGAAAAGAGAGATTAAATATCCTACCCTAAGGGAGCTTAGCTCCTGGTACGAAATCGATAGCGCAATCGTATTCTCTATGAGGAGGTAACACTTCGGAGGCCTCCTTAGAGAAAACATCAGCGAAGTCCTGAACAAACTCAGGTAGCGTGTTCACCTCCTCAGGGGGAGAAATAGAATTAACAGAAAAACATGACGTCAAGCATTCATTACCCCATTTGGTAAGCTCCCAGTATTCCAGTCAAACGTGGGATTATGCAACTGCAACCAGGCCTAAAACCAAATCGGACGATAATCCCTGCATCAACAGTACAGAGCACTGCTCCAAATGCATGGAGCCAACAAGGAGTTCAAAAACAGGGGTATGCTGTGTAAAATAACCATTAGCAAGAGGAGTGGAGTCGATACCCACTACCGGGACAGGTTTAGGCAAATCAATCAAAGGCATAGCTAGAGACATAGCAAATTCCACAGACATGATATTAGCAGAAGACCCTGAATCCACGAAGGCACTGCCGGTAGCAGACCTACCACCAAACGAGACCTGAAAGGGAAGCAAGATTTTATTACGTTTCATATTTACGGGAAATACCTGTGCGCCCAAGTGACCTCCCCGATGATCACTTAGGCGCGGAAGTTTTCCGGCTGCTTATTCTTACGCCTAGGACAGGTGTTCACTTGATGCTTGTCATCCCCACAATAGAAGCAGAGACCATTCTTCCTGCGGAACTCTCTACGTTGTCGGGGGGACATGGAGGCCCCGAGTTGCATAGGTACGTCCGATTCTTCCGTGGAAGAGCGAAGCAACGGGACCTCGGGAGGCATCATGGGGGAGTCAGAGGGGAAAACACAAAAACATTCAAGTTGTCGTTCCCTGAGACGTCGGTCAAGTCGTATCGCTAAAGCCATAACCTGGTCTAGGGAGTCAGAAGAGGGATAGCTAACTAGCAGGTCTTTTAGGGCGTTCGACAGACCCAACCTAAACTGGCACCTTAAGGCAGGGTCATTCCACCGAGAAGCTACGCACCACTTCCTAAAGTCAGAACAATGCTCCTCAACAGGTCTCTTACCCTGACGTAAGGTCACCAGCTGACTCTCGGCAAAGGCAGTCCTGTCAGTCTCGTCATAAATGAGTCCGAGAGCAGAAAAGAAAAGATCAACGGAGGAAAGTTCAGGGGCGTCAGGAGCCAAGGAGAAGGCCCATTCTTGGGGCCCTTCCTGGAGCCGGGACATAATTATACCCACCCGCTGGCTCTCAGAACCTGAGGAGTGAGGCTTTAAGCGAAAGTAGAGCCTACAACTCTCTCGAAAGGAATGAAAAGTCCTCCGGTCCCCTGAGAACCGGTCAGGCAACTTGAGGTGGGGTTCAAGAGGTGAGGTGAGGGGCACTACCATGGTAGCGTCAGGCTGGTTGACCCTCTGAGCCAGGGCCTGGACCTGTAGGGAGAGACCCTGCATTTGCTGAGCCAGAGTCTCAAGGGGGTCCATAGTAGTGTGAGGGACCAGGGTAGCCTAGGTATATGGGCTTGTGATTATGTAATGATGGGGGTAGGGAAACAGACAAGTGAGCCCTAATCTACCCGCCACTCAGTCCCTGCCTACTTGCAACGACCCGCCCTAGGCGACGGGGTACAACTGGGTGACGGTCCCTACGCTCAGTAAGTGCACGACAGACAAACAGACAAGGGTACACAAAGCTAAAGGAAATGGGGCAGTTGCCCACGGCAACACCGTGAGCAACACCGTGAGCAACAAGAGTGGTGAACGAGCCGAGTCAATCCAGGAGTGTACGAGGTACCAAACGCTGAGCAGGAGAGTAGTGAACAAGTCGAGTCAAACCAGGAGTGTACGAGGTACCAAACGCAGAGCAGGAGAGTAGTCAGTAAGCCAGGGTCAGAATGAAGCAGGGTCAAATAGTTCAGAAGCTGCAGCAGGGCCAGGAAACCACACGAGAAGAATCACAAGCAAGGAGGAACAGGAAAGGCAGGTATAAATAGACAGAGGGCGGGAGCTAGCTCCGTCTGGCCAGGCTGTGATAGGCTCTCCCACTCCTAAGCCTGCCATCCTGAGTGGTGGAAGATGGAGTCAGTCTCACAGACATAGAAGCAGGTGCAGACTGATTACCTATGGACGTATACACAGAAGCTGTGCCTGGCAGATCCTTTACAATTCATCAAGATCTTGGTCTGTATGATGTGGAAAAAACCTCACTATACATATATAGTATCGCCATAATTGCACCGACCCATATAATAAATGTAACACTTTATTCTTGAAGCACAATGAACTACGTAAGTTTAAAATGCAAACCGACAATTGCGGAATTACTGTTATTTTTTGACACACTTCTCCTTTGAAGAAAGCAAAAAACAAACCCTTATAAAGCTACATCGACAGAAAAATAAAATTTTTTTATGGATCTTGGTATGTGACGATGAACAAAATGCTTTGTGCTAAAGGCCCAAAATAGGCCGCCAATGGGATGGGTTGCCATGGCAGCCAGGGGCCTAACAAAGGCCTGCCATGATTATTTGCCCACTAGGCCATGCCAGAGCAATGATCTAATAGACTGCCTGGTAGTTTTACACTGACAGGCAGGGATGCTTTGGTATGCTGAGTATACCAAAGCGTAATATCAGTGATCAGAAGATCGCATTGTAAAGTCCCCTGAAGGGACTAAACCCCCCCCCAAAAAAAAAGTAAAAATAAAATTAGGCGGCTTTCACACTAGCGTTACTATATGTTTACCTCTCTTCCGTCATAGGACGAGAGGATTGATACATTAAACGGAATTATTTTGTTTCAGTTGATTTCTGTTTGTCTCCATTCACTAGGTTTCCGTTTTTTTGAACGGAAGCAAACGTGCAGTCTGCAGAACTTCTGCTTCCGTTAAAAAACTGAAACCTAGCGAACGGAGACAAACGGAAAGCAACTGACAAAATAGAATTACCATTGAAAACATGAGAAGTGTATGATGCTGATTGGTCAGCATCATACACTTCTCTTCACAACGCCCAGTTGGTAAAAAGTAAAAACACGCCCAGTTGTCTATTAAGAAACTAATTAGCATAAATCTAAAATTGCTGATAACTTGCTAAAAAATTATCGTTTTTCAAAATAAAAACCACTGTTGTTATCTACATTACAGCGCCGATCAGATTATGTAGGAGATAGGGTACTTATAATCTGGTGACAGAGCCTCTTAAAGTGATTTTATTCTGCAAAAGTAGCAAAACATAAAAAACCTATACATATGTGGTATCTCCATAAATGTACTCACCCATAGAATAAAGGTAACATGTTATTTACGCCAAATAGTGAACGGCGTAAATTTAAGATGCAAAAAACACTGCTGGGAATAGCGGGTTTTTTTCAATTCCCTCACCAAAAAAAGTTAGCCACTTGCCAACCACTGAACGACCTTATACGTTGCAGTGATAGGCAGTTAACTGTGAGCCACTGATTTTTAAACTGTGGCCGCATTAACTGTCTACCGATGCCGAGTGGCGCTGCAGATCCCTGTATCCGCCTGTTACTATACAGCAGCGGTCACAGTAAAGACTCAGGAGTATTGTTACTCCATTAATCCCCTAGATGCTGAAGTCAATAGTGGCCACGGCATGGTTAGACAGGAGTAGATTACATTGAAAAATCCACTAGTGCAGTGATCTACAAACAACGGGCCGTGGACCATTTGGTACCGTGCCACGGTATGTGTTATCTACCCAGGTGGCCGCAGGGAATTTCGGGTGAAAAATCGCACCAAACTGTAGTGCAGTTTTTCACCTGGAATGTCCGCTGCGGAAAACTGCTGAGCATTTAGCTGCAGCAGCAGTCACATGGGATGAAACGTCATCCCAGGAGGCCAGCCTGGAGGAAGAACACAGACTTCTAGGTAAGTATAAGGTTTTTTTTTCTGAGTTGCGTTTTTGCATTGGAATCGCTGCGATTCCGCCACTATAAACACAACAACTGCTATTTGTTGTGGGTTTTATCTCCCCATTGAATTCAATGGGGAAAACCTGTAACGAATAAGCAGCGTTTACGCAAATACAATTGACGTGCTGTGGAATAAAACTCTGCACCGCATGTCAACTTCTGAGCAGTTCTTCCGCTCAGTATTTATGCAGCGTGTGGATGAGATTTGTTTTATCTCATCCACTTTGCTGCTACTGTATTATGCTGCGGATTTTCTGCAACGAATCGTTGTGGAAAATCTGTGGTATTTACACAACGTGTGAACTGACCCTAACCCCCCCAACCGCAAAACCCCACCGCTCCCTCCCCCGCCTGTCCCTGAAAAATTATCTTGCGTGAAACTGGTCCTTGGTGCAAAAAAAGGTTGGGGACCGCTGCACTAGAGGGACAAAAGAAAAAAAAAATGATAATTAGATAATAAAGTTTATTACAAAAAAGTAAAAAAAAAAAACAACAAAAACATTTTTTTCCATAAAAATAAACATGTTATTTAAACCCTTCGGGGGAGGGGGGGTTGTTAACCCTCCAGTAATGAAACAGTTAAAAAAGTTCTAAAAGTTCACCTATATATTACATAAAATGGTGCAATTAAGAAATTAAACTCTTTTTGTAAGGATATGATTACACAGGGCGCATGCGCTGCGTAAAAGCACACAGATTATCTGCCCTGGTCCCCGCAGGGAATTCCGGCCAAAAAACTGCACCAAATTGTAGTGACGTTTTTTGGCCGGAATGTCCACTGTGAAAAAGTACACTTTACAAACAAAACCGTTTCACCCATAGCCAATAGTTTTATTCCAGAGTTTCGATCTTTGTGGCGGAAAAAACACAACTTCTGCTATTTGTTGCGTTTTACCTCCGTATTGAATTAAATGGGGAAAACCTGCAAAAAAAAACCCACACAGGAGGTCAATTTCTATGAGCGTTTTTTTTTTAGTTTATTTACGCAGCGTGTGGCTGAAATTTGTTCAAATCTCATCCACTCTGCTGCTACTTTGTTATGCTGCAGATTTTCCGCAACAAAATCCGTTGCGTATAATTGCAGTATTTACGCTGCGGGTGAACCCGGGCTAAGGCTATGTAGACTGAAAAATAAAAAGGTTATGACTCTTAGGGCTTATTCAGACTAACGTAATATACGTCCGTGCAACGCGCGTGATTTTCACGCGCGGCGCACGGACCTATATTAGTCTATGGGGCAGTGCAGACAGTTGCGTGAAAGTCACGACATGTCCGTTCTTTGGGCGTTTTTCGCGCATCACGCACCCATTGAATTCAATGGGTGCGTGAAAATCATTAAACTTTTTTTTTAACTTTTTTAATTGTCCCACTAGGGGACTTCACTATGTGATTATCGATCACATTTATAATACACTGCAATACTTCTGTGTTGCAGTGTATTATGCCTGTCCGTGTAAAACGGACAGGCATCTGCTAGGTCATGCCAGAGGCATGACCTAGCAGGCATTTACTATAGGCAGTCCTGGGGGCCTTTATTAGACCCGCAGCTGCCATCGGAGACACAGACACTCGGCGATCTTATCGCCGGGTGTCAGTGGGATGAGAGGGAGCTCCCTCCCTCTCTACAAAACCACTCAGATGCGGTGCACGCTATTGAGTACCGCATCTGAATGGTTAAACAGGTGAGATCTGCTACCTGGCAGCTGAGAGTAGGGACATTTAACGGCTCCCTGCTCTGTTTACTTATTCCGATGCAGCGACGTAAAAAGTCTATTGCATCGAAATAAAGCCCGTTAGTGACCGACGTAAAAACACTAAGGGGCGGTCACTAACGGGTAAACGTCCGTGTGACGGCCGTTGAAACAGCGGCCGTCCCACGGACCTTTGTAATTCAATGTGGCCGTTCACACAGCCGTTGTTTCAACGGACCGTGTGAAGGGTCCGTGAGAAAATAAACATGTCATATTTTATCACGCTTCACGCATCCCTCCATAGACTCTCATCTATGGGGGATGCGAGACATTACGTCCCGCAGTGCAGAGCACGGATGCACCTCGGACATGAAAAACTGCCGTTTATCACGTCAGAGATGCGCAATGCTCGTGTAAATAAGGCCTTAGCCTCTGACTTTCAGCCGTTTTTTTAAAGCATCAAACGTTTTTTGGAGCGGTTTTTCTATAGACACAATGAAAAACGACTCAAGAAGTGACATGCACTTCTTTTTCAAATGGCCGCGTAAAAAAATTCCCTGTCTGAACAAAACGCAGTTTTTCCCAGTGAAATCAATGGGCAGATGTTTGGGGGCGTTCAGCTTCCATTTTTTTAGGTGTTTACTCGCTGAAAAACAACTGAAAACACAGCGTGTGAACATAGCCTTAGACTGCTACAATGAAAAAAACAAAAAAGAATGCTTGGCTGTTGAGGTCATAATAGGTCTGGTCATCAAGGGGTTAATATTGTAATGTAAGGCCGCATTAAACTCTTGCACTCTGGCTATGAATAACATCTCTTAGGGCTTGTTTAGACGAACGTGTAATACGTCCGTGCAATGCGCGTGATTTTCACGCGTGTCGTACGGACCTATATTAGTCTAGGGGGCAGTGCAGACAGTCCGTGATTTTTGCGAAACGTGAGTCCGCTGCGAAAAACTCACGACATGTCAAATATTTGTGCGTTGTTCGCGCATCACGCACCCATTGAAGTCAATGGGTGCCTGAAAATCACGCATGCCACACGGAAGCACTTCCGTGGGATGCGTGTGATTCGCGCAACAGCTGTCAAAAGTATGTTTGGAAACAGAAAAGCACCACGTGCTTATCTGTTTACAAACATCCAAACTGAGTGTCATAATGATGGCGGCTGCGCGAAAATCACGCAGCCGCTGCCGCGCATCATACGGGGATGACACACGGAGCTGTTAAGTGCCTTTTGCGCACGCAAAACGCCGCATTTTTTGCGTGCGCAAAATGCACACGCTCGTGTAAACCCAGCCTTAGGCTCTGTTCACATCTGCGTTGGGGTCACGTTCTGAACGGGACCCTGAGCAGACACAAACTGACACGAACGGAAACCAGAGGTTTCCGTTAACATCACCATTGATTTCAATGGTGAGGGCTCCGGTGCCCATGGTTTCCGCTTGTCTCTGTTGTGCACCGGATCCGTTGGTTTGCCGGAAGCATCAGAACGGGACCCCAACGCAGATGTGAACAGAGCCTTATTTTCCACGTTTCTGTAAGGGTAGGGACACATACAGGGGAAAAAAAATCAGCTGAAATACAGTTCATAAATTTACCTGTGGTGTGGTTTTTTAAAATGTAGCTAAACTTTTAACAAACTTCTGACATGTCATAGTGAAATGCCATAAGTTTTGATTGGTGTGGGTCCGATCACTGAGACCCCCACCAATCGCTAAAACAAAGCAGCTGAAGCGGTCGTGTGAGCGCTCAGCCGCTTCGTTTCTGTTCAGCTTTTTCCGGAAAGCCGATGTCTCGGAGTACGGGCTCATAGACTTTCTATTGAGCCCGTCCTCTGATACATTGATTTCCAGAAAAAGCCAAACAGAAACTAAGCGGCTGAGCGCTTCAGCTGCTGTTTTAGCGATTGGTGGGGGTCTGAGAACTGAGAGCCCCACCAAACCAAAACTTCTGACATGTCACTACGACATGTCAGAAGTTTGTTAAACGTTTAGCTGCACTTTAAGCCGCAGCACATCGCTGCTCTTCTCTTGCGGGTTTTCCCCATGGAATTCAATGAGAAGGTAAAACTTGGAACATAGAGGCATATGGTTTGACTTTTGGGTGGAAATGCTGTGATTCTGCTGCCAAAATCGCAAGTGAGAAAAAAAACAAGAACTTTTGATGTAAAATTAATTTAAAAAAAAGCTTACACTTACCCCTGGCCATAGTCCTAGCGATGCGATCCTCTATTCTGAGCGCAGCCTGGCCTCCTGAGGCTGGGCTACCCTCAGAACAGAGTGACCCGTCGCCATGACAATGCGTGGTAAGTATAAACATTTTTTTTCCTCCTACTCCTGCAGTATATCCACAGAGGACATGCCAGCCACAAAACTGCACCAGGGTCAGTTCACACGTTGCGTAAATACTGCGGTTTATCCGCAAAGGAATGTGTTGCAGAAAATCTGCAGCAAATACAGCAGCAACAGAGTGGATGAGATACAACAAATCTCATCCACACGCTGCGTAAATACTGCACGGAAAAACCGCTCAGAAATTGACCTGCGGTGCAGTTTTATTCCGCAGTATGTCAATTGTATTAGGGTAAACGCTGCTTATTTGTTGCAGGTTTTCCCCATTGAACTCAATGGGGAGGTAAAACCCGCAAATAAATAACAGTTGTGTTTTTTTTTACGGCCGCTGCGCAGCAATTCCGCCTCAGAAAACACAACTCAGGGAAAAAAATCTTATACTTACCCAGAAGTCTATGTTCCTCCCTCCAGCGCGGCCTCCTGGGATGACGTTTCATCCCATGTGACCACTGCAGCCAATCACAGGCTGTAGCGGCGGTCACATGGGATGAAACGTCATCCCAAAAGGCTGGCGTGGATGACGTCAGAGGCGCCGGCCTCCTGGGGTGACTCTTCATCCCATGTGACCGTCGCTGCAGCGATCTCCCGGGATTAAACGTTATCCTTGGAGGCTGGCCTGCTAGCAGGTCGGCTAAGTGCTGCAGTTTTCCGCAGTGGACATTTTGGGCGAAAAAATGCACCACCGTATGGTGCGGTTTTTCGGCCAGAATTCCCTCAGCACACATGGCATACACGCTGCATGCGATTACGTAGCTTATATGTCCCGTGTCCACTCAGCCCCACAGTTTGGTGCGTTATTCCCTGCGGCTTCCAGAATGGATACACTGTGTACTTTTACACAGCATATCAGTCTCCTAAGGGTTCAAACATTGCAGTTTAGACCACATCTACAAACCGCATGTGTTTTTATTGCAACTAAAAATGCGCAAAATCACGGTAAACCGCCTGCCGTTTTTAACCGCACCTCAACTGCAACGTCTGGACCCCTAAATGCCATATTCACATGACCCATGCAATTCAACAGAGCTATTCACACATTGTTGTTTTTTTACAGAGCGCGTTTTTGTTGAGAAACTCCCAGCATGCCTTGCTCTGGTCCGTTTTTGCAGTAAAGGTGCACCCATGGGTACGTGAACAAAATTTACACCACACGGACGACATCCGCTTTTCACGGATCAATTGTAAAAGAAATGCAGAAAAAAAAAAGAAACATAAAACCAGGAAAAGCAGAGTAGAAAAACACAAACCACACAGACATTCATACGCGTGAAAAACGGTCACTTTATTGAGGGCACAAATCGGCCAAACTTGTGTGAATAAGGCTTTATATGTACAGATATTGAAGTCATCATCAAACAACTGAAATTTCCATCACCCCAATATATGTTCCATAACTAATGGACCCTGTACACCTATAATAAACAAAAAGCAAGAAAGCTCTGTATGAAATCTTCAGTTAAAATACAATGTAAAGGATTATAACTAACAAAAAATCATCCGCCCTATAGACTACCCTGCAACTGCGCGCCATATTTAATGTGCGGCTTGATACAAATTTCTCACAACCGGACTATTTACAGCAAGTCTGGCGGAAGAGTACATAAATTACAAATAGTGCGCGGTACTTTTCGGCCCGTAGAGGTATAATACATTCACGTACACAGTGCTGGCCACTCATAAAAAAAAAGCCGTTTAGTTTGCTATCGAATAAAGTGTTTGTAGCTACGGCTCGCTTCCAAATCAGGTCCCTACCCCCTCTACGAGTCACATGCGCTGCTCCGGGGAAGGATATAAATACGACACACCCTTCGCGGCTTTCTCTAGTTGGCGGCAAGTTGCTCCTGTTTTTTTTACGTTTACTTGTTTGAGTTGTGTGGTGATAGAATGGTGAGTATGGCTGCTTTTATCTGCCTCATGCCGATAATCCATGCACATGTACCTCATATTCATTGCTCACTGACTCTATACGCGTTAGCTCGTGAAATTTTGTCACATACATGTTGTCCATAATGCGGCTACTGGTTTGCAACTGCGCCATGCTCTTATACCCGCTGCATACAGTCTACATGGGCGAATTCACACTAGGATTATGGGGTGAGTCCGATCACGCAAGAATGTACTTTAGAAAGTGGCAGGCAAGGAGCTGGCCATTTTTTCCTGATTACTAACGTGGGTATGGATTGCATTATAACCGACGGGGAGCTGGACTCTGCTGAGGTAACTGAAAACCGACGTTATAAATCGGTCTTTGGATACACGCTGCAGATTATCGTCCTCTCACTCGGATCCTGCCCTTCAGATTGTAGTCATTAGTCGCAGATTGTTCGATTATTTCGGCCTTGTATCCTGCAGTAAAGAAGCTGGAGTCATGTGCACATATAATGGTGGCTAATCCCCGAGTGGCTTCTGCTTGTCCTCAACGATGGTTGTAAACCTTGTAACCAATTGCAGCCATTTTCCCCCTCATTATTCCAGGGCTCAGATTTTGTAGTTTATGGGTCAGTTCACACAAAATTTGCAGCAAATACAGTAGCATCAAAGTGGATGAGATTTGAACAAATCTCATACACACTAACCGGGAAAAAAAAACGCTCAAATTGCCGTGCGGTGCAGAATTTTATTCCGCAGCATGTCAATTGTATTTGCGTACATGCTTATTTGTTGCGAGTTTTCCCCATTGAATTCAATGGGGAGGTAACACCCGCAACAAATAGTTGTTGCGTTTTTTTGCAGCGGGTTTGCAGTGATTCTGCAACAAAAAAACAAAACAATTTTATAAAAAAAACTTATACTTACCCAGAAATCTGTTTCTTCCTCCAGGGATGACGTTTCATCACATGTGAACGCTGCAGCCAATCATAGGCTGTAGCGGCTGTCACATGGGATGAAACGTCATCCCAGGAAGCCGGCCTGGATAACATTAGAGGGCTGGCTCCTGGGATGACGCTCCATCCCATGTGACCGTCGCTGCAGCCAATCACATCCTGCAGCGGTCTCCTGGGATGAAGCTGCAGGCCAGCTGAATGCTTCAGTTTCCACAGGGCCAATCCAGGCGAAAAACTTCAGTTTGGTGCGGTATTTCATCTGGAATTCCCTGCAGCGCTAAGGGTGGATATGCTGCATGCATTTATGCAGCGTCGTGGTAAATTTATTTTTACGTTTCTTCCTGTTATAATCATCCCAAACGTTCAAAGGGGTTTTCCGATATCGTGGTTCTTTTTTTTTTCCGTTTTTTTTCCTCTGGTTTGTTTACATCTGGTACTACCGCTACTCGCCTGTTTCCTGTAGACTCAGCCTACAAATCCCAGGATGCCTAGGGCAAATGGGAATTCAGCAAAGGCTGGGGGGGAAGACAAGCCATGCAGACGCTGTGAGAGCAGAGGATCGAGCATGCGTGGTGAACACTGTCAACCACACGTGCTCAGAGACGGAAGAAGCAGGGTATCCGGTCCACCCCTTCTCACAGTGTACAGTGACGTCAGGAATGACGTGCCCGTACACTGAGCCTGCCGGAAGGAAGTGATAGCTCTCGTGTACGGGGCAGCGGTGGAAGTTCGGATTTACTGTGGGCGACTCATCACGTGACCGCATGCGCGATACGGCATTCGGAACAACTATTGGTTTTAGATGTTTAGTTGACTAGGAATTACTTAATTGGTCCTGGAAAACCACTTTCAGGCCTTATTCACACGGGCGTTGCGCATATCGGATGCGAAAAATGGCAGTTTTTCACGTCAGACGTCCGTTCACTGCGGGATGCGATATCACGCATCCCTCATAGACTAGTCTATAGAGGGATGCGTGAAAAAATAGGATGTGTCCTATTTTCTCACGGACCCTTGACACGGTCCGTTGAAACAACGGCGGTGTGAACGGCCACATTGAATTACATGGGTCCGTGTGACGGCCGTATGACACGGTCGTGTGAATAAGGCCTAATTCTGTGAAATCACTATTTTTTTATTTTTTTTTTGTATGCCATTTTATTATGAAGTTATTTTTTGATCTATAAGGCCTCGTTCACATTTGGATTGGAGGCTCTGTTAGGGGCATCCTTTGCAAATCCAGCTGACCATACCGGAAACCATTCTGATTTTAACGGATCCATCAAATTTAACTGAAACTGAAAGAAACCAGGGGCACTTTTTTTTTTTTTAAAAAGAATTTGTTGGCCGGATTAATAAAAAAACCTTCAACTTTACGTTCTGTTTTTCAGTTTTGCATCTGTTAGGCTTCGTTCATATCTGCACTAGGGCTCAGTTCTGTCTGAGCTTTCCGTCGGAACGGAGCCCTGACAGACACCAACGGAAACAATAGGTTTACGTTTCCATCACCATTGATTTTAACGTTGACTGATCTGGCACCAAGGTTTCCGTTTATCTCCGTTGTGAAAGGGTTCCTTCGTTTTGATGGAATCCATAGCGTAGTCGACTACAAAAATGGAGACAAACTAAAACCATTGGCGCCGGATCCGTCACTGTTGAAATAAATGGTGATGGAAACCTATGGTTTCAATTTCTGTCAGGGTACAGCACAGCGAGATCTCGCTGTGGATGACCGTTTACAGCGTAATCTCGCGAGACTACGCCTGCTGTGCTGTAAATCACACAGACGCTACAGAAGTGGTCAGGATTCTGAATACACATCACGTCCTGGCTGGAGGTAATGTATATTCATTGTCAGGACACTGAAGTAACGTTATAGTGTGTTTATGTGGCTGCACATAGCGATATAGCTATATTGCTATCTGCAGTGTAAATGAATGGAGAGAAGTGTATGATGCTGATTGGTCAGCGTCATACACCACTTGGTCATATAGTAAAACACGCCCAGTTGTCCATTGAGAAACTCATTTAATTTCTAAATAAAAAACACTGCTGTAATCGACATTACAGCGCCGATCACATCATGTACAAGATAGGCCACTTATAATGTGGTGACAGAGCCTCTTTAAATACAATAAATAACTGAATACGAACAGAGGACATTCAGTTTGTATCCGTCAACCATTGACTTCAATAGACTTCTTTTTCGTCAATTTGGACGGAATAAAATAGTGCAGCAGACGGCGCTCTTGTTTCCTAGACAGAAGACAGAAACCTAACCGACTGGAGCCAAACTGAGCACAGCTAAGGATAAAAAAAAAAACATTGAATCAATGGGTAGTTTGATAGGCTGTTCATATCTGTGTTGTGCTTTTTGTTCTGTTCCGTCAAAGGAACAGAAAAACGAAAAAACAAATGTCTCTAAGACCCCATGCACACGACAAAAAAAAAACTCTGTAATATGTTCTGAAATTACGGACCCGCCCGATTCTATTGGCCGCGGACACCTTTCCAAACCGCTACGCATAGGTGTCCGTGCCGGGAATTATGTAGCATGTCCTACTTTTCCTTTTTTACGGGCGGTGCTCCCATACTTTGTATGGGAGCACGGCCCGAAAATGCGGGCGACCGTCGTCAGACTGCCGTGCCCGCAATTGTGGGCTGCGATTTACGGGCACGGTCGTGTGCATGGGGCCTTACAATGTTTTCAACTGCCAATAGCCTTTCCTGGGCCATTGCAACTTGAAACCTCATCCAATTTACGCCCTATTCACATCATGCTTGCCTTTCGTTTGGTCTTGCTATTCATCTGTTCCGTCAGAGGAACTGATTAACAGAAAGTCAAATGGAAAGTAGTGTTTCCATTGGAAAGAAAAAAAACACCATTGAAATCAATAGTATTGCAAACAGAAACACTACTTTCCGTTTGTCTTTCTGTTATCTGTTCCTCCGACGGAACAGATGAACGGAAAGGCCAAACGGAAGGCGAATGTGATGTGAACAGGGCCTTACCGTGCCAATCGGTGGTGCAATCAAGTTTGAGAAGATTCAGCCAATCGGCACGTGTATTTCACTGGTAACACTCCTGTGAATCAGTGCATGTTATTGTAGATAACTAGCACCAATCAATGGATGCTGTATTATTGAAGTCCTGTACTGCTCTCTCTACCAGTGATCTTGTGTCTGTGTTTTCATTTCTGTGCTATGGCCTGTGTACAGTTTATGATTTTCCTATTTGTAGTCTGCATCCGGATGCCAAAGTCCCCCTGAAGAGGATCAGCCAGCAAACCAGGGTTATGTCTTGCCTGAGGGTAAAATAATGCCAAACACTGTTTTCGTTGGAGGAATCGATGTTAGGGTAGGTGTTGTATTTTTTTTATTTTATTTTACTTATGGGAGATTCCAACAGCTTAGGTGTAGTTACCAAAATACATGAACTCTTTTGCTGCTAGGGGGTTTTGTTCCAATTTTACACACACAAAAATCCTGAATTATAAAATAGTAAAAAATCTTATGCATACATACCCATGCATATTTTCTGAAAGTCAACACCTGGTAAAAAAAACAACAACATGCCAATCCGCACTTTACACTCGTGGACTCCTTCATGCAATTTTGCATCTAATCATAAGTGTGTCGATTTGCATCTAGAGGTTATCTGAAAGATAAGATTCTAGATAACCAGGTCTAGTTAAGAGAGCCATTTAATTCATGGGATATTGCATATGCTCGTGGCTGTTACTGGGGTTCTCATGAAGATCACACTTGTCCATACGCCCTTGAAGATTACACTTGTCCGTGGACGTCATTGAGGGGTTCCCGCCTCTCGGACCTTCATCTATGAACCAGAATGGAGAGATACTAGCAAGCAGCGACTCCCGCTCTCCCATTCATCTGGCAATGCAAGACGCCAGGAGCGGGACCTAGTTTTCTCTGAGGAGACAACCCCTTTAAACTATAAAATAAAACACTTACGAGGGAACATTTGTATTAATTTTTTTGTACAGATTAAGGCCTCATTTACACGAGCGTAATATACGCGCGTGCTTTTCACGCGTGTCGTACGCACTTATATTACTCTATGGGGCAGTGCAGACGATGCGTGAGTTTTGCGCAGCGCGAGTGCGTTGCGTAAAACTCACGACATGTTCTATAATCGTGCGTTTTTCGCGCATCACGCACCCATTGAAGTCAATGGGTGCGTGAAAACCACGAAGGTCGCACGGAAGCACTTCCGTGCGAACTGCGTGATTCGCGCTAGAGCTGTCAAACTGAATGTAAACAGAAAAGCACCACGTGCTTTTCTGTTTACAAACATCCGAACGGAGTGTCTTAGACATGAGCGAACCGAACTTTACCGGGTTCGGCCGAACTCGTTTTGACCGAACCCGGCAGGAGACAGTCACTGCAGGGTGCTGAAAGAGTTTAAACTGGTTCAGCACCCTGGACAGTGACTTCCGATTCCAATATACGTGAACGTGTAAAAAAAAAAAAAAAAAAGTTCTGACTTACCGATAACTCCTGGCTTCTTCCTCCAGTCTGACCTCCCGGGATGACAATTCAGTCCAAGTGACAGCTGCAGCCAATCACAAGCCAAGCACAGGCTGCAGCGGTCACATGGACTGCCGCGTCATCCAGGGAGGTGGGGCCAGATGTCAAGAGAGGCGCGTCACCAAGGCAACGGCCGGGAAGTTCTCGGTAAGTACGAACCTCTTTTTTTTTTAAACAGGTTACTCGATATGGTGAGCGGAATTCACTGTCGAGGGTGCTGAAAGAGTTACTGCCGATCAGTTAACTCTTTCAGCACCATGGACAGTGACTGATGGCGGCTGCGCGAAAATCACGCAGCCGCGCATCATACACGGATGACACACAGAGCTGTCAAGTGCCTTTTGCGCACGCAAAACGCTGCGTTTTTTGCGCGCGCAAAACGCACACGCTCGTGTAAATGAGGCCTAAAGTGTAGGAATTTGTGAAATTTTGATGAAATTATTAGTGAAATGCTTAAAGGGGTTTTACAGTTTGCTTCTATGACAGCAACATGAAGAGATTGCCCCTTGACCTTTTAGGAACAGGAAACCCACAGATGTTAAACGGACTCTTTCCCCTAACCATCTTCAGTGTTTTCCTACCTGACCAGAAGAAAAGGGGGTTACCTGACGGATTCCTGTGGCTGGTGGCGGTGATCTCTGGGACTGTTTATCCAGTCAGTAGTTTTTCATGTCGGGTGGTTTGGAATCATGCCGGCGAGTCTGTCTTCCTCCTTTCCCTTCAGGGTATGTTCACAGACGGAGTAAAAAATGGCTGGAAATTGTGGAGCTGGTTTCAGAGAAAACTGCCTCTGATTTTCAGCGGTTTTTTCTAGACCATTTTGGAGCTGTTTTTCTATTGACACAATGAAGGACAGCACCAAAAATACCCTCAGAAACATTGCTCTAGGTCTGTGCAGCTTTAGATGATACTGCTGCGTCCCATGTCGATTAACCCCATGATGCACTATGACGACAATACATCATGGTACGGGGGTTGCAGAATGGGGTGGGCTCACGGGCTGTATATTGAAGCTGACACCTCACACTAACGGCCAGGAACAAAGAGAACTTGATCCTAGCAATTTAACCACTTAGATTGCGCGGCCATTAGCGACCGCACATATAAGCCGTTAGAGAGGAGGGTGGCCTCCTCCGACAGTCAATTGGCCGCGATTGCAGGATGCCGATGTTTGTCAAGTCAGGCAATGAATGCACTCAGATCTGCCATCTTTCTTCTCCGGTTAATAGGAGTCGGTAAAAGTGACAATACACAGCAATACGATTGCTAGTTTAAATCCCCTAGGGGGGGGACTAATAAAGTGTTAAAAATAGTTAAAATAATTTTAAGTTTAAAAAAAACCAAAACATTTTCCTCTAAATTAATGTAAAAAATAAACTAAATTGGCATCGCCACATCTGTAAATATCTGAACTATTACAATATAACATTAAGAGGCTCTGTCACCAGATTATTAATGCCCTATCTCCTACATAATCTGATCAGCGATCGGCGCTGTAATGTAGATAACAGTTTTTTTTATTTTGAAACAACTATAATTTTTGAGCAAGTTATGAACAATTTTAGATTTTACGCTGTGCTGAGAGTACAGCTAAAAATGAATGGAGAGACGTGTATGACGCTGATTGGTCACTTATTGGTCAGCGTCATACACTTCTCTGTACAACGCCCAGTTGGTAAAAAGGTAAAAAGCGCCCAGTTGTCTATTATGAAACTAATTAGCATAAATCCAAAATTTGTTCAAAACTTGCTAAAAAATTATCGTTTTTCAAAATAAAAACTATCTACACTACAGCGCCGATCAGATTATGTAGGCGATAGGGCACTTATAATCTGGTTCTAACCTGTGCGGTGAACGCTGTGAAAAAAAACCCCTGTCAGAATCGCTGTGTTTTCGTCACCTTAGCGCTCAAAAAAATGTTTTTATAAATTTGTATAAAGTGATCAAGTCTTAAAGAGGCTCTGTCACCAGATTTTGCAACCCCTATCTGCTATTGCAGCAGATAGGCGCTGCAATGTAGATTACAGTAACGTTTTTATTTTTAAAAAACGAGCATTTTTGGCCAAGTTATGACCATTTTTGTAGTTATGCAAATGAGGCTTGCAAAAGTCCAAGTGGGTGTGTTTAAAAGTAAAAGTCCAAGTGGGCGTGTATTATGTGCGTACATCGGGGCGTTTTTAATACTTTTACTAGCTGGGCGCTCTGAAGAGAAGTAACATCCTCTTCTCTTCAGAACGCCCAGCTTCTGACAGTGCAGATCTGTGACGTCACTCACAGGTGTTACTTCTCTTCAGAGCGCCCAGCTAGTAAAAGTATTAAAAACGCCCCGATGTACGCACATAATACACGCCCACTTGGACTTTTACTTTTAAACACACCCACTTGGACTTTTGCAAGCCTCATTTGCATAACTACAAAAATGGTCATAACTTGGCCAAAAATGCTCGTTTTTTAAAAATAAAAACGTTACTGTAATCTACATTGCAGCGCCTATCTGCTGCAATAGCAGATAGGGGTTGCAAAATCTGGTGACAGAGCCTCTTTAAGTACCAATAAAAACTACAGTTTGTCCTGCCCAAACAGCAAAAAAATAAAATAAAAATATATATATATACACATACGAAACAGAAGCAAGTAAACACAGCACTCCACAAATCCAAGAAATCAGGCCATGTGCTCGTCACCAGGGGATGAATCAATTCCCCTTCTTTTTAGATAGAAAACAGCATAGAACGTAGTAACGGCACCAGGACTCCAAGACAGATGAAAAACGGTGGATTTATTCACCTCAAGACACAGCAACGTTTCGGTTCAACAGGAACCTTTCTCAAGATATATATATATAAGTTATGGCTCTAAGAATATGGTGACCCAAAGATATAGTTTTTTGTTTTTAACAATTTTTATTTTTATTTTTTTAAGCGTAGTCAGGGGCTACTCCTGGAGCGGAATTCTTAGCCGACGCACTTGCCGGGGATTACGCTTTCAAAGTTAGCCCCTGGCGTCACTGTCCATGTTTGGATAGTGACGCCAGGGACTTCTCCAGTAGCGGAATCCCCGACCATGGTGTTGGCCGGGGATCCTGGTCCCGGAGAGAGCCCCTGACGTCACTGTCCAAACAGACAGTGACGTCAGTGGCACTCTAGAAGCGGAATCCCCGGCCATAAGCTCCTGCTTATGTGGCGCTCTCTACATTGGGGGGGGAGGGGGTGCGATGCTATCTGCAGCGGGAGGTGCTATCTACAGGAAGGGGGTGCTATCTACGAGGGGGGGTTGCTAACTACAGGGGGAGTGGCACTATCTGCAGGGGTTGTCACTATCTACAGGATGTGGTGCTATATTCGGGGTGAGGCACTATCTACATGGGCACAGCCTACAGTGGACACTGGTGCTATCTACATGGGCACTATCTACAGACGGCACTGTGGGCACTATAGTGGGAACTGTGGCACTATGTGGGCACTATCTACAGTGGGCATTCTCTTAAGTGGTATTGTCACTATCTACATGGGCACTTTGGTGTTTTCAGATGGCCGGGATAAAAATACCCTAACGAATAAAATTCATCAATCTTTTTAACGTCTATGAAAAACTGATGGTAAATGGCGGTTAAAAACGGTCAGACAGCTGGGAACACATGCAAAATAGCCATGAAAAACTGACCGTTGATCTATTGTTAACTGCACTTTTTTTCACGTCATCTGAATATAGCTTTATAGCCCTCTTCACTCTCCCCTCAAAGCGATCCAGACTGACGTAGGGAGAAGACTAAGGCTGCGTTCACACGACCATATTACGTCCGTAATGGACGGAACATATTTTGGCCGGAAGTCCCGGACTGAATATAGTGCAGGGAGCCGGGCTCCTAGCATCATAGTTATGTACGACGCTAGGAGTCCCTACCTCTCCGTGTAACTACTGTCCTGTACTGAAAACATGATTACAGTACGGGACAGTTGTCCGGCAGCGCGGCAGGGACTCCTAGCATCGTACATAACTATGATGCTAGGAGCCCGGCTCCCTGCACTGTGTTCGGTCCGGGACTTCCGGTCGAAATATACGTTCCGTCCATTACGGACGTAATGTGCTCGTGTGAACCCAGCCTAATTGTTACAGATTTGCAACAGCATACAGCTACCGTATTTTTCGGACTATAAGACGCAGTTTTTAGCAGGAATAAATCTTGCTAAGAAGTCCCTGCGTCTTATAGTCCGCAGTCAAGGGACCCGGCATCGCCATGACCGCGTCATTACTTAACCCCTTCCCGACCCATGACGTGCCGGCACATCATGGAGCTGAAGGGGGTGATTATTTAGCGGGCTCACGCACTGAGCCCGCTCCATACACTGCAGGTGTCAGCTTCTGACACGTTGCTATAACGGCCAGGAACAGCAATTTCGCTGTTCCTGGCAGTTAAATGTGCTTGTGCCATAAAACATGTATCCCCTAGCCACGGGATACATGTGTGATCGATAAGGAGAACGGGGAACGAAAGTTACCAGGAGCGCTGCATGAGAAGCTGTGACTTCCCCGTTCTGTGTCCGGCAGCTTCATAGAGGTCAATAGGATTCTAATGCGCATACGCGAGCGGCTCTCCATTGATCTCTATGGAGCTGCGGAACAGATAAGCCGGACACAGAACCCGGAAGTTCAGGCTTCTCACGTAGCGCTCTGGGTGACATTCAGTCCCCTGTTCTCCTTATCGCTGGGGGTCCCAGCGATCGGACCCCCAGAGATCTCACTTGTAGCCCCTATCCTGCGGATAGGGGATAAATGTGTTTTATGGCAACCCCCTTTAACTAGTTAAATGCTGTGGTCCATAGCGACCGCGGCATTTATAGGGGTTTTTCTATGAAGGACCTTTGACATATCCACAGGATATGTCATAAATGTCAGATGTAGGTCTCACCTCTGGTACCCGCACCTATCTCTATAACGGGGCACCCTAAGCCCTGTTCTAGCTTTCTGTGCTCTCCCGGCCTCTTGGTTACATATGGAGTTACTGAAACAGTGTAACTCGTGTAACCGCTGTTTCCGTAACTCCCATAGAACTGACCAGTAGTTACGGAAACTGCGTAGCCCGCATGCTACGTTGCTTCCGTAACTGACATTCACTACTATGGGAGTTAGGGAAACAGTGTAGTTCTGCTGTTTCAGTAACTCCACATTTAACCAAGTGGCCGCTGGTTCAAGTCCCCTAGGGGAAATAATAAAATGTGTAAAAAAAAAGTTAGATACATTTTTCAGGAGTGTAAAAAAAAAATATTAAAAGTTAAAAAAAAAAAATCTTTTCACATTTTTCCCCAAGCACAATGTAAAAAATAAAATAATTTGGAATCGCTGTGTCCGTAAAAGTCCGATCTATTACAATATACCATTATTTAACTCGCATGGTGAGTTCAAAAAACTATTTTGATGTGTTAAATTTTTAGTCAACTTGGTGCTTAAAATATGAAATAAAAAAAAGTGATCAAAAAAATCGTATGTAGCAAAAGATGGTGGCACTAAAACTACAGCTCGTCCCGCAAAAAATAAGCCCTCACCGCTCAATCGATGAAATTTTTTTTTGCCGCTTAATGTTTTTTTCCTATTGTCGGTTATCTAAAACCTAGGTTATAGTCAGGTGCGTCTTATAGTCCGAAAAATACGGTATATACATATAATATAGATAAATATATAAAAAATTACCCAAAAATATTTTTCCCACATTTTTTAGTTTTGTCCGCTCATAATAACAATTAACCTGTTAGTGACCACCCCATAGTGTTTTTACGGCAGCCACTAACGGGTTTTATTCCGATGCAGTAGCTTTTTTATGGCGCTGCATCATAATAAATAAATAGAGCAGGGAGCTGTTAAATCTAGAGATACTGGAGGCAGCTGAGGGCTGGGAGCAACCCTTCTCGAATGGGCGAGGTCGCTATTCGTATCGATCTCGCTGGTTTGCGGCGCTCAATAGCGAGCGCTGCATCTGAGTGGTTTTAGAGAGGGAGGGAGGGAGCTCTCACCCCACCGGCACCCTGCGTGTGATTGCAGGGTGTCTATCTTCTATGGCATCTGGGGGGCCTAATAAAGGACCCCAGGTCTGAATCCCTTAATGCCTGCTAGGTCATGCCAGAGGCCTGTCCGTTTTACATGGACAGGCAGTAATACACTGCGATACAGAAGTACTGTATTGTACTGTAATCATGTTTTCAGTACGGAACAGTAGTTCCACAAAGAGGCAGGGACTCCCAGCGTCGTACATAACTATGATGCTAGGAGCCCGGCTCCCTGCAGTGTGTTCGGTCCGTAACTTGCGGCCGAAATACGTTCCGTCCTTTACGGACCGAACATGCTTGTGTGAATCCAGCCTAAAAGCGATCGGACAATCGCATAGTGAAGTCCCCTAGTGGGACTGATTAAAAAAAAAAAGTAAAAAATTAAGTTTAATAAATAAAAAAAAATGAAAAACCCACTTTTTCCCCTTACAAAATGCTTTATTATTAAAAATAAAATAAAAGTTACACATATTTGGTATCGCCGCGTCCGTAATGACCCCAACTATAAAGTTGTTACATTATTTAACTCGCTTGGCTAACGCCGTAAAAATATAAAACAATGCTGTTTTCTGTGAACCCTGCCTTTAAAAAAAAAAGTGCTAAAAAGCGATCAAAAAGTTGCATGCAATCCAAAATGGTACCAATGTTAACTACATGTCAACCCGCAAAAAAAAAGCCCTCACAGCTGCATCGGCAGAAAAATAAAAGTTATCGTTTTTCAAATATCGAGACCTAAAAACAAAGAGTTTTTACTGTGTAAAAGTAGTAAAACATACAAAATCTATATAAATTTGATATCGTTGCAATCGTAACAACCCGCTAAATAAAGTTAGTGTTATTTATACTACACTGTAAACTGCGTAAATTTAAGATGCAAAAAAGTGTGGCGAAATTGCAGGGGTTTTTTCTATTACACCCCCCAAAAAAAGTTAAAAGTTGTGCCGACATAACTATGCCGACACAAAAATAAAAAAGTTATACCTCTTGGAATGCGACGATGAAAAATCTTAAAAAATAGCTTGGTCATTAAGGTTTAAAATGGGCTGCTCGCTAAGGGGTTAAAACATGGAATTAATTAAACGACCATAGCGAATTTTAAGTTAAAAGTGAAAATAGTTAGGATATTCAAAGCGGTTGCAAAGATATTATAGTTTAAAGTGGTGCATATACGAAATGGTAAATTTAACCTGTACACGGGCATCAATGTCACTTGGTCATGAAAGGGGGGTTAAAGTTAGTTTGTCGTTTTTACCGCACTGTGAAAGCCGTAAGAATGACACCCAGAAATCAATGGAGGAATGTAATTTTTTTTTTTTTTCCAATTCCACCCCACAAAAAGTTTTGATTTTTCAGTTTCCCGCTACGTTATATTGTACTATTGCCAATAAAAACTGCAACTCCTAACACGAAAAACAAACATTCACGCCATTTACAGCAATATAAAAACAGATGGCTATTTGTAGTGAAGGAGTGAAATGAAAAAATGGCTTGGACTTTAAGGGGTTAAAAGCAGGTTCACCAATACCACAGCATTCTGAATCTCTGACGTGGTCCACTGTGTGGCTTCTTCCGGCCGTTTCATCACGCGCTCTTGACAAAGTGGAGTCAGGAGCATTTCTGGCGTGGAGTTACACGGGAGCGCTGATCCTCCATTAGGCTGGGTTCACACATTACGGATGTAATTCGGGCGTTTTAACCTCGAATTACATCCGAAAATACGGCTCCAATGCGCCGGCAAACATCTGCCCATTTATTTGAATGGGCTTTACGATGTTCTATGCCGACGGTCATTTTTTTTACGTGCCGCTGTCAAGTCGGCGCATAAAAAAGACGCCCGCGTCAAACAAGTGCCTGTCGCTTCTTGGGACTTAATTGGAGCTGTTTTCCATTGACTCCATAGAAAAACAGCTCCAATTACGGCCGTAATGGACGCTGCGAAAAACGCAACATGCCATTACGTCTGAAATTCAGGAGCTGTTTTCTCCTGAAAACCGCTCCGTAATTTCAGCCGTAATGGACGCTGCCGTGTGAACATACCCTTAGAGGGTGGTGCCAATGGGGTAGTTTACCTGGGATTGGTATATAAGGTAGGACCTTTCAGTTATCCTGTGCCTGTATAATGGATATCCAGCCATTATCTGGCTTTGACTACGGAGCCCTTCGCTAACCCCATCCCAGTAAGTACCTTACCCAAAGTATTCTCTCTGGTCCTGCAGCATATACAATATTTTGCTTTCTTTCCACAGGCAGACTGAATGTTTGACTAGATCCTGCTTTCAGGCAGAAAAGTGTGCGATCTGTACAAAAAAGGCTGCCACTTGCAAAAAACCCTTATGCCAGTCATGTACTGATAAATTGGTTCAGGGGGGCAAAAACTATCTGTTTCTGAGTATCTTAAAGTTTTAATTTGGGAGGAAATAAAATCATGCTTTGCAGCTTTAGCCAGGGCCAAACTTAAAATCTAGATTTAAGTTAAGGGGCAAAGTCTTGCAGCCTGACTGAGTCGGAGGAAGAAATACAACCTACTAGTAGAAACGAGGAGGGGGAAAAATGTCTTCTGACGATGACATCAAATAATTTTTCCAAGCAGAAGACCACGATACTCTATTAAAAGCGATCAGAGGGACAGTGAACATTGAAGATGTCAGAAACTAGAACTGTCTGGGTTGGAGAGCCCAGATTGGTGGTTCCTTTTACCAAGTAACATGGTTATCTGCTATCCGTTGTCCAACTTCAGAGAGCTGAAAGCTGTCTGGGAAGCCCTGAGGGCCTGTTCACATCACCGTTCATTTCCGTTCCGGGGTTCCGTCAGAGCGTTTTGTCGGGTGAACCCTGCAACGGAAAGTGAAACTGACAGCACAGCTTCCGTTTCAGTCACCATTGATCTCAATGATGACGGAAACATCGCTAATGCTTTCCGTTCGTCACCATTCCGTCTGGTTTACGGTTTTCCGACGGAATCAATAGCGTAGTCGACTGCGTTATTGATTCCGTCGGAAAACCGGAAACCAGACGGAATGGTGACGAACGGAAAGCATTAGCGATGTTTCCGTCACCATTGAGATCAATGGTGACTGAAACGGAAGCTGTGCTGTCAGTTTAACTTTCCGTTGCGGGGTTCACCCGACGGAACTCCGGAACGGAAATGAATGGTGATGTGAACAGGCCCTGAGAGTTGGAAAACAATACACAGTTTTTATGCCAGGTCCAGTTAAAGGGGTTTACCCATGTGGGACATTTATGACATATCCACAGGATATAATCCAAAAAATAAAGTATTTGAAGCAGCACAAATCCCAATATTAGGAGCGGTGTCACGCTGTAAAATCAGACAAACCCAGTCTGATGTAATGTAATCCTCAGAAAAAGCATGGTTGAACAGCAGCTCACGTCTCCCAAATTTCAATCAATATGTTCTTTTATTAGTCAAACATCCAGTAAAAAATGCCATTTTTGTGTGCTGCTGTTAAACCATGCTTTTTCTGATCTCCACAGGATATGTCATAAATGTCAGATGCTGGTCCCAACTCTGGGACCCGCACTCTGTGTCGGCTGATTTCCGACCATGAAGGTGAAAACAGCGTAGCTCCCTAAGCCCCATAGAACTGAATGGTTTGCGTAAACCGCGTAGCGTGCATTCTACGCTGCTTCCGTAACTGCTATTCACTACTATGGGAGTTACGGAAACGGCGTAGCTCAGCGGGCTATGTTTTTTTCATAACTCCCGACCATAAAGTCAGGAAGTGGCCAGGAGTCAGTGATGGCAAACAAAGCTAGAACGTGGTTTAGGTGGCCTGTTCTACAGATAGGTTGGGGTCCCAGAGGTGGGACCGCATCTATCTGACAACATATCCTGTGGATATGTCATAAATGTCCCTCATGGGAAAACCCCTTTAAGGATAATTCAAAAGACTAAAGAACTTGGTCAGAAAGTCATCTCCACTCTTCAAGGAACAAAAATATATATACATAAATATACACACCATTAAACTAATACTTTGTTGACTTACCCTTTGACTTTATGACATCATTCAGTCTTTTTGGGTAGAAGTCTATCAGCATGGCACATCTTGACTTGGTAATTGTTGCCCACTCTTCCTTGCAAAAGCGCTCTAAGGGTATGTTCACACGGCCTATTTACGGACGTAAATCGGGCGTATTTGCCCCGAATTACGCCCGAAAATAGCGCCTCAATAGCGCTGACAAACATCTGCCCATTGAAAGCAATGGGCAGACGTTTGTCTGTTCACACGAGGCGTATATTTACGCGCCGCTGTCAAATGACGGCGCGTAAATAGACGCCCGCGTAGAAGGAGTGACCTGTCACTTCTTTGGCCGTAATTGGAGCCGCTATTCATTGACTCCAATGAATAGCAGCGCTAATTACGGCCGTAATTGACGCGGCGTTCAAGCGCCTGCACATGCCGGTACGGCTGAAATTACGGGGATGTTTTCAGGCTGAAACATCCCCGTAATTTCAGCCGTTACGGACCCCCGCCGTGTGAACATACCCTTAATCTGTCAGATTGTGAAGGCATCTCCTGTGTACTGCCCTCTTTAGGTCACCCCACAGATTTTCAATGGAATTCAGGTCTGGGCTCTGGCTGGGCCATTCCAAAACTTTGAACTTCTTCTGGTGAAGCCATTCTTTTGTTGATTTGGAGGTATTCTTTGGGTCGTTGTCGTGCTGAAAGGTTAAATTCATCTTCAGCGTTTTAGCAGAGGTCTGCAGGTTTTTTGACTAATGCCTGATATTTGGAACTGTTCATAATTCCCTCCACCTTGACTAAAGTCCCAGTTCCAGCTGCAGAAAAACAGCCCCAAAGCCTAATGCTGCCTCCACCATGCTTCACTGTGGGTATGGTGTTCTTTTGGTGATGTGTAATGTTGGCTTTGCGCCAAACATAACTTGGAATTATGGGCAAAATGTTCAACCTTGGTCTCACCAGTCCAGAACACGTTTTCCCACATGCTTTTGGCAGACTTGCTGTAGGTCTTTGCAAAACATAGCCGGGTCTGGATGTTTTTCTTTGTTAAAAAGGCTTCTGTCTTGCCACCCTACCCTACAGCCCAGACATATGAAGAATACGGGAGATTGTTGTCACGTGCACTACACAACCAGTACCGGACAGAAAGTCCTGCAGCTGCTTTAATGTTGCCGTAAGCCTCTTGGTAGCCTCCCAGACCAATTTTCATCTTGTCTTTTCATCAAGTTTTGAGGGGCGTCCAGTTCTTGGTAATGTCACTGTTGTGCCAAATGTAATCCACTTCTTGATGACCGTCTTCACTGTGTTCCATGGTATATATAATGCTTTGTAAATTCTTTGGTACCTTTCTCCTGATGACTGACTTTCAACAGTCAGATCGCTATGATGTGCTGTAAGCCCTTTATGGACCATGGCTTTTTCTGTCACATGCAACAAAGGAAACGTCAGGAAAATCCTAATAGAACAGCTGAACTTTTATATGGGGTTAGGGCCTGTTCACATCAGCAGTGGCTTTCCGTTCCGGGGTTCCGTCTGAGGTTTCTGTCAGGTGAACCCCGCAACGGAAAGTCAAAGTGAAACCACAGCTTCCGTTTCAGTCACCATCTATATCAATGGTGACGGAAACATTACTAATGTTGCAGTTTTTTTTTTTTTTGTTTCCTCTAAATGATTTTAGTTTTTCAATGGAATTGTACAGATTATGGATCACGTTAAAGGTGGAAAAAGTTCTGAAATTATTAATCTTGTACTGATATGTTTTTTGACATGACCAATATCTTGTATTTTAACAAGGGGTGCGTAGTGTTTTTATATCGTGTGTGTGTGTCTATGTTTGTGTGTATGTATGTATATATATATATATATATATATATGTATGTATGTATATATACACATACACACCTGCAGGTGATTTTCTTGACATCCTATTCTAAATCCATGGGCATTAATATGGAGTTGGTCCCCCATTTTCCGCTAAAGCAGCTTCCACTCTTCTGAGAAGGCTTTCTACAAGATTTGAGTGTCTGTCAGAATTT
Source organism: Rhinoderma darwinii (assembly GCF_050947455.1). Taxonomy (NCBI): domain Eukaryota; kingdom Metazoa; phylum Chordata; class Amphibia; order Anura; family Rhinodermatidae; genus Rhinoderma; species Rhinoderma darwinii. The sequence continues at coordinate 285,336,034 of NC_134691.1, forward strand.
TTGCCCATTCATCCAGAAGAGCATTTGTCAGACACTGATGTTGGACAAGAGGGCTCGACTCAAAATCTCCGATCTCGTTTATCCCAAAGATGTTAAATGGGGTTACGGTCAGGGCTCTGTGTGGGCCAGTCAGGTTCTTTCATAGTACACTCGCCCAACCATGCCTTTATGGACCTTGCTGTGTGCACTAGGGTACAGTCATACTGGAACAGAAAAGGGACAACTTTGAAAGCATACAACTGTCCAAAAATGTCTTGGTATCCTGAAGCAATAAGATTTCCCTTCACTGGAAGGAAGTGGCCTACGCCAACCCATGAAAAACAACCCCATTGCATTATCCCTTCTCTACCAAACATTACAGAAGGCACAATAGTCAGACAGGTAACGTTCTCCTGGCATTCGCCAAACCCAGAGTAGTTTCACACTGCCAGATGGAGAGGTGGGATTTGTCACTCCGCAGAACACTTTTCCACTGCTCCAGAATCCAGTGGCTGAGTGCTTTGCACCACTATGTGACGCTTGGCATTGTGTTTGGTGATTGTAGGGCTTGCATGCAGCTGCTCGGCCATGAAAACTTGAGTTATGAAGCCACGGGGCGCACTAATTGATAATGCTAGAGTAGGTTTGGTACTCTGCAGTTCTTGAGTCAGTTTGAGTGTTGGCGAGTCAGTTTGAGTGTCCGCTTGAGCCAGCGCGATCACCGCCGGTAATCAGCTGTCCGGCACCCCTCTGCAACGGCCAGGACCGGAGCTAGGCTCCAATCCGGCCGATTAACTTCTTCGATGCATCGATCAACGCGATCGATGCATCGAAGTGTCTTGTAGCCTGTCGGCAACCACGATGGTTCCCACGGGCACGGGTGTCAGCTGTTTTTCACAGCTGACATCGTGCTCTAACGGCCAGGACCAGAGCTAGGCTCCGATCCGGCCGATTAACCCCTTAGATCGCACGCTAAGGTTGCTAATGACAACCATCGGCACCCGCCGGTGTTCCGATGGTTGCTATGGCAACCGTAGCCTAACAATCGCTTCCTAGTACGGAAGCCTATTAGGCCCCGCCGGGAGGCGAAGCCTAATAGTCTTGCTGTCAGTGAATAGCTGACAGCTCTAATACACTGCACTATGTAGGTAGTGCAGTGTATTAGGCTATGTTCACACAGAGTATTTTGGGGGAGGAATATCTGCCTCAAAATTCCGTTTGGAACTTTGAGGCAGATATTCCTCTCCCTGCACGCCGATTTTCGCGGCGATTATTGCGCCGTTTTTCGCCCGCGGCCATTGAGCGCCGCGGGCATAAAACAGCGAGAAATACGCTTTCTCCTGCCTCCCATTGAAGTCAATGGGAGGTCAGAGGCGGAAGCACCCGAAGATAGGGCATGTCGCTTCTTTTTCCCGCGAGGCAGTTTTACTGCTCGCGGGAAAAAGACGCCGACGCCTCCCATTGAAATCAATGGGAGGCGTTCTCGGGCCGTTTTTGCCGAGTTTTGCGACGCGGTTTCCGCGTAAAAAAACTCGGCAAAATACCCCGTGTGAACATAGCCTTAGAATAGTGATCAGGGCTTCATGCCTTCAAAATCCCTAGTGGGACACAGAAAAAAGTTAAAACAAGTTAATAAAAATTTTGTACAAAAAATAAGTTTCAGAAAACACTAACAGCCTTTTTTCCTATAATAAGTCTTTTATTATAGGAAAAACAAAGTACACATATGTGGTATCCCCGCGTCCGTAACGACCCAAACATATCACGCTATTTTACCCATACGGTGAACACCGTAAAAAAAAATGTAATAAAAAAACTTCCAGAATCGCTGTTTTAGTCACTACCCCTCCCAAAACAGAATAAAAAAAGGGATCTAAAAGTTGCATGTACCCCAAAATTATACCATTAAAAACTGCAGCCTGTCCCGCAAAAACAAGCCCTCCCGCAGATTTTTTGACGGAAAAATAAAAAAGTTATGGCTCTCAGAATATGGTGACAACATTTTTTTTATTTGAAACAAAAGTGATTTTATTGTGCAGACGCTGCAAAGCATAAGAGAAACGACATACATATGGTATCGCCATAATCGTACCGACCCGCAGAATAAAGTAAAATTATCATCATAGCGCATGGCGAACGCCGTAAATTTTTATTTTTTTTAATAAAAAACATCAGAATTGCAGGTTTTTGGTCACCTTGCTTGCCCAAAAAAAATGACGTACAAAGTGATCAAAAAAATCGCATGTACCCCAAAACGGTACCAATGAAAACTACAGATTGTCCCGCAACAAATAAGCCCTCACACAGCTCCGGTGGAGAAAAAAAAAAAGTTCTGGCTCTCAGAATATGGCGATGCAAAATGTGCAGTGTGTTCCAAAAGCGGATAAGATCTGGCACCATTTATCAGTGCGACACCGGCCACATATCTATGAATTATTATTTATTTACCCCATTACTACACCCTCTTATTATGCCCCTGATGTACTCCGCACAGATTACATATGCCCCCACATCATAAACTGAAATGCCAGCAAAACCCCAAACAAAACTACCACTAAGCAAAATCTGCGCTCCAAAAGCCAAATGGCGCTCCCTCCCTTCTGAGCCATGCAGCGTGCCCAACGGGCAGTTTATGTCCACATATATGGCATCGCCATACCCGGGAGAGCCCGCTTAACAGTTTGAGGTATTTGTCTTCATGAACTGGGCACAAAATATTGTGCACTAAAATGGCATATACCTGTGGAAATTTGCAATTTTCACTTTGCACCATCCACTGAGCATTCATTTATTATAGAAAAAAAAAACCTGAGTGGTCAAAATGTGCACTACACCCGTTAATAAAATGCCTTCAGGGGTGCAGTTTCCAAAATGGGGGTCACTACTTGGGGGTTTGTTTTACTATTTGACCCCAGAGCCCTGCCATTGTGGGCTAATGCTGCAAAAATCACCAAAATAGGTCTCGCATGCGCCTTTCACGCCTAAGCCCTGTTATACATCCAGACAAATGATAAATGCCTTGAGGGGTGTAGTTTACAAAATGGGGTCACTTCTCAAGGTTTTACACTCTACTCTGGTACCTAAGGGAGCTCTGCAAATGCGACATGGCGCCCCTACACCAGTCCAGCAAAATCTGTGCTCTAAAAGCCACATGGCACTCCTTCGATTTTGAGCTCTGCCATGTGCCCAAACAGCAGTTTAGGGCCACACATGGGGTATTGCCGTATTCGGGAGAAAGTGGGTAACAAATTGTGTTGTTTTTTTTCTCCTATTACCACTTGCGGAAAAAAAATTGGGTGCAAAACGACATATTTTTGGGGGAAAAAAATAATTTTTCATTTTCACTGCCTCATTCTAATACAATCTCTATGAAACACTTGTGGGATCAAAATGCTCAATACACCCCTAGATGATTACCCTGAGGGGTATAGTTTCCAAAATGGAGTCACTTCTCAGGGGTTTCTATGGTACTGGTACCTCAGGGGCTCTGCAAATGCGACATGGCGGCCAAAAAACAATCAACCAAAATCTACATGGCAAGTAGCACTCCTGCCATTCTGAGCCCTGTGGTGTATCCAAGCAGCAGTTTATAACCACATGTGGGGTATTACCGTACTCGGGAGAAATTGCTTTACAATTGTTGGGGCGCTTTTTCTCCTTTTATTCCTTCTGAAAATGAAAAAAATTAAACATTTTAGTGGAAAGAATGTAGATTTTCATTTTCACTGCATAATTCCAATAATTCAGCAAAAAAAATTGTGGGGTCAAAATGCTCACTATACCGCAAGATAAATTCCACAAGGGGTATAGTTTCCCAAATGGAGTCACTTTTGCCGGGTTTGCACTATTTTGGCCCCTCAGTGGCTTTGCAAATGTGACATGGGGCCGCAAACCATTCCAGCAAAACTTGAGCTCAAAGTCAAATGGCGCTCCGTCCTTTCTAACTTCCGCCATGTGTCCAAACAGCAGTTTATTACCACATATGGGGTATTGCTGTGCTCAGAAGAGTTTGCTTTACAAATATTGGGCTGTTTTTTGTCTTTTATCTATTGTAAAAATGAAAAAATCTGAGCTAAAACTACATTTTATTAGAAAAAATAGATTTTCAATTTCACAACAGAATTCCCATAAATTCAGCAAAAACCGTGTAGGGTCAAAATGCTAACTATACCCCTAGAAAAATTCCTTGAGGGGTGTAGTTTCCAAAATGGGGTCACTTTGGGGAGTTTCCACTGTTATGGTCCCTCCAGGGCTTTGCAAACACGACATGGCACCGAAAACCATTCCAGCAAAATCTGCGCTCCAAAATCCAAATGGTTCTTGTTCCCTTCTGAGCGCTGCCGTGGGTCCAAACAGCAGTTTATGACCACATATGGGGTATTGCCGTAATCGGGAGAAATTGCTTTACAAATGTTGGGGGGCTTTTTCTCCTTTATTCCTTGTAAAAACTAAAACATCGTATGTTTTTTCAGAAAAAAAGTAGATTTTCATTTTCACAAACCAGTTCCAATAAATTTAGCAAAAAAACCTGTGGGCTAAAAATGCTCACTATACCTCTTGAAAAATTCCTTGAGGAGTGTAGTTTCTAAAATGGGGGTCACTTTTGGGGGGTTTCCACGGTTTTGGCACCACAAGACCTCTTCAAACCTAACATGGTGCCTAAAATATATTCTAATAAAATAGAGGCCCCAAAATCCACCAGGTGCTCCTTTAATTCGGAGGCCTGTGTCTCAGTTCATTACCGCAGTAGAGCCACATGTGGGATGTTTCTAAAAACTGCAGAATCTGGGCAATAAGTATTGAGTTGCGTTTCTCTCGTAAAACCTTCTGTGTTACAGAAAAATTTTATTACAAATTAATTTCATTAAAAAAAATTGGAATTTGTAAATTTCACCTCTACTTTGCTTTATTTCCTGTGAAATGCCTAAAGGGTTAAAATACTTTCTGAATGCTACTTTGAGGTGTGCAGTTTTTAAAATGGGGTGATTTATGGGGACTTTCTAATATATAAGGCCCTCAAAGCCACTTCAGGACTGAACTGGTCCCTGAAAAAATAGCCTTTTGAAATTTTCTTGAAAATGCGAGAACAACATGTCACGAGAAAACAATCTCAGAATCGCTTGGATAGGCAAAAGCATTCTGGAGTTATTACCACATAAAGTAACACATGTCAGATTTGCAAAAATCGGCTGTGTCCACAAGGCCAAAACAGGCTTAGACACTAAGGTGTTAAATCTCCCTGCTCTCAGCTGCCAGAGGTATCTGAGGGCTGGAGGCATCCCTGCTCGAACGAGTGAGCTAGATATCAGTATCGATCTCATCCGTTTAACCCCTCAGATGCGGCGCTCCATAGCGAGCGCCGCATCTGAGTGGTTTTGGAGAGAGGGAGGGAGCTCCCTCTCATCCCTCTGTGTCTCCGATGGCGGGCAGGGGCCTAATAAAGGCCCCCTGGTCTGCCTGTAGTGAATGACTGTAGAGGCATGGCCTATATATTTGGATGGGTATTACCCCCGTACAATTTATATATAATATATGTCGGAGTAACTCACACTAGGTGTACACCACCGATTGTCATTGTATGATTGAAGGAACAGGGGGAGTAGGAAAAGTAGTGTGTTTCATAGATATAAAAAATAAAAAATACTTTATTATTAAATTGTTATTAAAGAGGCTCTGTCACCAGATTTTGCAACCCCTATCTGCTATTGCAGCAGATAGGCGCTGCAATGTAGATTACAGTAACGTTTTTATTTTTTTAAAACGAGCATTTTTGGCCAAGTTATGACCATTTTCGTATTTATGCAAATGAGGCTTGCAAAAGTACAACTGGGCGTGTTGAAAAGTAAAAGTACAACTGGGCGTGTATTAGGTGCGTACATCGGGGCGTGTTTACTACTTTTACTAGCTGGGCGTTGTGTATAGAAGTGTCATCCACTTCTCTTCACAACGCCCAGCTTCTGGCAGTGCAGCACTGTGACGTCACTCACAGGTCCTGCATCGTGTCGGCACCAGAGGCTACAGATGATTCTGCAGCTGCATCGGCGTTTGCAGGTAAGTCGATGTAGCTACTTACCTGCAAATGCTGATGCTGCTGCAGAATCAAGTGTAGCCTCTGGTGCCGACACGATGCAGGACCTGTGAGTGACGTCAGTGCTGCACTGCCAGAAGCTGGGCGTTGTGAAGAGAAGTGGATGACACTTCTATACACAACGCCCAGCTAGTAAAAGTAGTAAACACACCCCGATGTACACACATAATACACGCCCAGTTGGACTTTTACTTTTCAACACGCCCAGTTGTACTTTTGCAAGCCTCATTTGCATAAATACGAAAATGGTCATAACTTGGCCAAAAATGCTCGTTTTTTAAAAATAAAAACGTTACTGTAATCTACATTGCAGCGCCTATCTGCTGCATTAGCAGATAGGGGCTGCAAAATCTGGTGACAGAGCCTCTTTAAAAACAATGTTGGATGTAATTTACGTTGCGCCAAAGTCCCCTAGATTGGCACAATATGACAAATTATGTCTAAATTAAATTGCTCCAATTCTATAGTAGTATATTGATTTATATAGACGACTGACCTCTCAGTGTTGGTGAGAAAACAGTCAATTGCAAGCAAAAAATTATTAATAAGGTTCCTCCAACGGGCTGTAGATAAAGCCCAGCGATGGGGAAACCCCTACATCAATCTTGCTGCAATGGGTTCCATGTACATGCATATAACTGCATAGATTGCATGCACAAATATCCTGTGTGAGCAGACACGACACAGCAGAGTCGAAACTGCTGCGTGCCAGCAACTACACAGGAGTAGGAAAGGAACAAGCCACAACAAGTGACAGCACTGTTGAATTGCCTAGATAGTGACCTGTGAATGATGTATCAGCAAATACTCTGCCCTGTCAGGCAGTCAATGACTTGCGAATCACAGCTTGTGTGTTATCATGTATGTGTATCTCGGCATAGCAGAGTTGAAACTGCTATGCTGTGACAGCTCTGCAAGGGGGAGTAACAGATCGGCCGTGCTCCCGGACGGGCGGCCACACAGGCAGTGTGCCTGAACAACGAGCTCCAGTGCCTTGCAGGGGTGAGTACTCTGCCTTGCCTAGCAGATGCCTGTCCATTTTAAATGGCCAGGCAGTAATACACTGCAATACACTGTAATACAATACAAAAGTATTGCAGTGTAATATGCGATCATCCGATCGCTTTTATAATAAAGTCGTAGGACTAGTAATAAAGTTTTAAGAAGGTTAATATAAAAAAAATGAAGAACCCACTTTTTCCCCTTACAAAATGCTTTACTATTAAACCCCCAAAAAAAGTTACACGCGTCCGTAACGACCCCGACTATAAAGCTATTACTTTATTTAACCCGCACGGTAAACGCCTTAATAAGATAAAAAACAATTGCTGTTTTCTGTGAATCCTGACTTTAAAAAAAATGTGATAAAAAGTGATCAAAAAGTCGCATCTACTCCAAAATAGTAGCAATAAACAAGTCGCCCTGCAAAAACAAAAAGCCCTTGTACAACTGCATCCACGAAAAAATAAAGTTATGGCTCTTCAAATATGGAGACACAAAAAAAAATAATTTTGAAAAATAAGTTTGTTTTTTTTTTTTTTTTTTTTTACTGTGTAAGTAGTAAAACATACAAAATCTACCACAGGGTAAACGGCGTAGTTTAAGGATGCAAAAAAGAGTGGCGAAATTTCAGATTTTTTTTTCTATCCCCCCCCCCCCAAAGTTAATAAAAGTTAATCAATAAATATTTACCCCAAAATGGTGCTATTAAATACAACTTGTCCCACAAAAAGCTATGTCAACGCAAAAATAAAAAGGTTATAGCTCTTCGACAGTGACGATGGAAAAATGTAAAAAATGGTTTGGTCATTTGGGCCCAGAATGCAAGCAGGGGGAAGGGGTTTAATAATCATAATAATATTTATGATTTTGTTGAAGTGGCAAAAAGGCGATTTGACCTTTTTTGCCCCGATACAACGTTCACCATATTTGGTAAATATTTTTATACTTCGGGCGTTTTTCGGGGGGCGATTTTTAATTTTTATATATTTTTTGAAAACTTATTTTTTTTTTTTTTTTTTTTTACCTTTTTTTTTTTAGCCCCTCTAGGGGGCCTGTGATCATTAGATCGATTATGCCATAGACTGCAATATCGCAGTATTGCAGTCTGGCAAAATTAGTGCATTTCTATAGAGACCTGCCACAGGCTTGAATGTTTTGTTTTTTTTAATAGGGAAAAGGGAGAAAGCTTATCTACTAATGAACAAAACAATTGAACATATTGAAATTAAACGTGCTCGAGCCTTTTCTCCCTGGACATTTGCCGTCAGAACACTGAAATCGGTCGGTGTAGCCGACATACATCTTATGTGTATGGCCAGCTTTAGCCATATTACAACTTGTGTATTCAGCTCTACAAGCTACCAAAATCACATGGCGGTATGGAGGTTCAAGTATTTTCTAGGGAGAAATTAACTTGACAGCCAGCCTTCTGGATAATAAATAACTCAAGAGAGAAACTGGTGCCAAAACTGATCCCATGCTTGCCTAAGGGATCAGTTCAGGTATCATTTGGGTGCATAGTTTTTTTGTCGGGCTGTAAACGTGGGAGTAGGGATGCACCATGCATCGAAACTTCGATACTTTTTAGATACTCTGCACCCCAAAACTGTTCGATACCGTTATTTCATGTATTTCGATACTTAGCTGTGCGGCCGCACAGCTCAGTATTGTAATACATGAATGTATGAGAGTGGGGCTGCAACTGTGTGATACAGTCATTACCGCGCTCCTGAGTCCTGATAACAAGTGCGTGGGGTCAGGATGATGCGATGCGGCGCGACCGGCGCTGCTCTAATGAGCGGCGGCACTGAAAACAGAACAGGAAATTCCTGTGACGCGATTGAGGGACATACCATATATGGGCAGACAGCCCAGGGTCCATTGAAGGACCCTATGGCTGTCCTACCATATTTCCTGTTAGGGCATACTTAGTACACAGGCAGTTGTTAGGACATACCTATCAGTACACAGGCTAATGTACTGTAATATAGATATATGCTGGTGTACTATCAGTATATAGATATATGCCAGTACATTAAAGTTTAAAAAATAAAAGTAAAAACAAAGTAATGTTAAATTTTAAAAAAATACACACACACCTTTTTTACAATAAACATTAAAATAAGTCTCAATACATAAAATATACACACATTCACTATTGGCGCGGCCGTAATAACCTGCACAATATTTATTTTTTTTGCATAATTTGATGCGTACGCTGTAAAAAATTAAAATAAAAACTGCTTTCTATCACTTATTGTGGGGCACAAGGTGTGATGAATTTAACCTCCATGTGCCTCACATTAATAGTAATTAACCCCATCATGTACCTTATATATTAACCCATTATGACTGAGAAACCTGATGGGGTTAATTACTATAAATGTGAGTTACGTGGAGGTTAAATTCATCATCACACCACGCGCCTCATCAGAAAATGGAAGAATTTTTTTATTACTGTTGGCAATGTATCGAATTGGTATCGAAATCACAATACTAAACGAAGTATCGGTATCTAAGTCCAAATTCTGGTATCGTGACATCCCTACGTGGGAGTATTGCATAAAACATTAGCTGTGTCCGGGTCAGGCTAATAAATATGTGAAGCCAGATTTACTGGCCCCTGAAAGTTCATGGACTTTTGTGATAGTTATAAGCTGGATCCCGTGTGTCAGACACTCAGTACCAGCTTTCAGCCAAAACGTCAGTCCTGCTGACCAGACAGAACCTGCTTTGACAGCAAGATACAAGCTTCTTGTCACGATCCGTGGGTTTGTGGACCGGACCACTGGGCCGTACCGCCGTAGCGGGATAGCAGCTGGCCAAACGGTACCACGATTAAGTCTCTAGTCCGAGCACAAGGGTAACTGTGGTAGTTCAGACAGTAGGAACAGCTAAGCTCAGATGGGACCTTGGCAGCAGACACCAGGCGTGGTGTAACACAGCAGGCGTGGACACAAGCAGCAAACGACTCCAACTCTACTAGGACCCGAAACAAGGTATAGCACAGGATACAGGTAGCATGGCACAGGAACACTGGGAACAGGAAAACACTAAGGAACCGTTTGCAAGACGAACACGGGTAAATACAACAATGCTCAGGCAATGAGTGAAAGGGCAGATGCCTTTTTATAGTCATGGGGAATTATGGGTTAATTACAGATTTGACGTGCGTGTACTGGCCCTTTAAGGCTGGGAGCATGCGCGGGCACCCTACGGGAGCCAGTACAGTGATGCGGTAGTGGGTGCTGGCGTCTCCCGCCCAGCACTCACTCGTCCATGGACGCGGCTTTGGGGGGTAAGTTAGAACGACTACCTGCAGCTGTGGACGCTGCACTTCTCTATGTATATAGTATACATATAAGCTGTACTTTGAAGTATAAACCTTTTTTTAATTGAAACAAATTTAAAGTTGCTTAACCCGTTGGTGACCACCCATTAGTGTTTTTACGTCGGCCCCTAACGGACTTTATTCCGATGCAATAGCCTTTTTACGGCGCTGCATCGGAAGAAATAGAGCATGGAGCATTTAAAGAGGCTCTGTCACCACATTATAAGTGGCCTATCTTGTACATGATGTGATCGGCGCTGTAATGTAAATTACAGCAGTGTTTTTTTGTTTAGAAAAACAATCATTTTTGACAGTTATGACCTATATTCGCTTTATGCTAATGAGTTTCTTAAACAACTGGGCGTGTTTTACTTTTTGAGCAAGTGGGCGTTGTGGAGAAAAGTGCATGACTCTGACCAATCAGTCATACACTTCTCCCCATTCATTTACACAGCACATAGTAATCTTACTAGATCACTATGTGCAACCACATACACACACACACATTAATGTTTTTCTAAATAAAAAAACTGCTGTAATCTACATTACAGCGCCGATCACATTATATACAAGATAGGGCACTTCTAATGTGGTCACAGAGCCTCCATAAATCTCCCGGCTCAAGTACTGGAGGTAGCTGAGGGTTGGGAGCAGCCCTGCTCTAACAAGCGAGATCGGTATCCGTATCGTCGTTGCCTGTTTAACCCCTCCGATGCGGCACACAATAGCCAGCGCCGCATCAGTGGTGAGGGAGGGAGCTCCCTCTCCCCACTGGCACCCTCTGATAAGATCGCAGGGTGCCAGTGTCTTCTATGGCAGCCGGGGGCCCAATAAAGGTCCCCAGCTCTGCTTCTAGTTAATGCCTGCCAGGCTGTGCAAAAGGCATGAAAAACCCTCCTTTTTTTTTTCCCCTTACAAAAAAAAAAGTTCCGTATATTTGGTATTGCCGTGTCCGTAAAGACCCCAACTATAAAGTTATTACATTATTTAACCCACTCTGCGAAATCCGTTAAAGAAAATAAAAAAAACACAAGAATTGCTGTTTTTCTGTCCTGCCTTAAAAAAAAAAAATAAAAAGTGCTAAAAAGCGATCAAAAAAATCGCATGTACTCCAAAATGGTACCAATATAAACTGTGTCGTCCCGCAAAAAAAAAAAAAGCCTTCTACAGCTGCATCGGCGGAAAAAGTTATGACTCTTCAAATATGGAGACTCAAACAAATTTAGAAAAAAAAATGTACTGTTTAAAAGTAGTAAAACATAAGAAAACTATATGAATTTGGTATCGTTGCAATCATAACAACTTGCTGAGTAATTGTGTTATTTATAATGTAATGTAAACGGCGTAAATTTAGGACTCAAAATAAGTGGCGAAATTGCTGGGTTTTTCCTCTATCCCCCCCCCCCCCCAGAAAAAAAAAATAAGTTCATGAAAGTTAATCAATTAATTTTATATACCCCAAAATGGCGCTATTCAAAAACACAACTTGTCCCGCAAAAAAAAAGTTCTATGTACAGCTATGGAGGCTCAAAAATAAAAAAATTAGCTCTTTGAATGAGACTGTGGAAAAACGTGAAACATAGCTTGGACATTAAGGCCTAAAATAAGCTGGCCACTAAAGGGTCAAATTGCCTAAATAAAAAGTGCGTTGAACGTAAATGACAACCCTGAAAGTGGTTCACAGTTTATGAATATTTATATTAGCCTCTGTTTAAGTCATACCTTTGTCAATTGCATTTCTTCAATAGCTGACGTGGGACATGCCGAGAATGTCTTTCTTGAGTGAGCTTGTGCTTTGCGTTTTCTATTAAAAGGTTGCATAGCTGAAGTGGATTCTTTTACAACCCTTCCACCTCTAGTGTATAGAATACTAGTTCTAATTTTCAAAAAGAGGACCAAAAACACAGACAGTGGGTATATGCTGTTGCCACTAGGAGGCTTGACACTATGAAATAAATAAAGTGACACCACCTACAGGATATACACTGTCCAGACACTGAGCTGTTAAGTATTAGTTTAGTGTCACTAATGCTGATATCCGTCTCCATCAAGAATTTGGAATATATATATATATATATATATATATATATATTATGCTAAAAATGTTTCTCCCCCCCCCCATCATTCTGTATTCCATACCCAATAATGAAAAAGTGGAAACAGAACTTTAGACATTTTTGCAAATGTATTAAAAATTTAAATTTCCTACATCGCATGGACATAAGTATTCAGACCCTTTGCTATGGCACTTGAAATTTAGCTCTGAGGGCCTCCCATTCCTCTAGATCATCTTTGCAATGTTTCAACTCCTTGATTGGAGTCCATCTGTGGTAAATTCAATTGATTGGACATTATTTGGAAAGACACACCCCTCTATATAGGGTCTCACAGCTGAGAATGCATATCAGAGCAAAAACCAAGACCTGAGAAGGAAGGAACTGCCTGTTCAACTCAGACCGGATTGTGTGGAGGCACAGATCTGGAGAAGGGTACAAAAAAATGTCTGCTGCACTGACTTCCCAAGAGCACAATGGCCGCCAAAATTCTTGAATAAAAGATGTTTGGAACAACCAGGACTCGTCCTAGAGCTAACCGCCCCATCAAACTAAGCAATCGGGGGAGAAAGAAAGTCCTTGGTAAGTGGTGACCAAGAATCCAATGTTCATTCTGGCTGAGCTCTAAAGATCCTGTGCAGATAAAAACTTCCAGAAGGTCAACCATCACTGCTCATCACCTGCCTAATACCATCCCTACAGTGAACCATGTGGAGGCATCATAATGTGGGGTTGTTTTTCAGCGCTTGGGACAGGGAGACTGGTCAGGATTGAGGGAAAGATGAATGGAGCAAAGTACAGAGAGAGTATAATGACAGGGTAGGGAGACAGACAAGTGAGCCCTAATCTACCCGCCACTCAGTCCCTGCCTACCTGCACGGCCCGTCCTAGGCGACGGCGTGCAACTGGTTGACTGTCCCTATGCTCAATATGTGTACGACAGACAAGGGTACACAGAAGCTAAGGGAAATGGGGGAGTTGCCCACGGCAACACTGAGCAACAGGAGTAGTGAACGAGCCGAGTCAAACCAGGAGTGTACGAGGTACCAAACGCAGAGCAGGAGCGTAGTCCGTAAAGCCAGGGTCAAAATGAAGCAAGGTCAATAATAGCAGGAGCAGCAGAGCCAGGAAAGAATCACAGGCAAAGACAAGCAGGAAATGAAGGTATAAATAGACCGAGGGCGGGAGCTAGAACAGTCTGGCCAGGCTGTGATAGGTTCTCCCACTCCTGAGCCTACCAGCCTGAGTGGTAGCAGATCGAGTCACTCTATCAGACCTAGGAGCAGGTGCAGACTGATTAACCACGGGCGTCGACACAGAAGCTGTGTCTGGCAGATCCTTTAGGCTATGTTCACACGGAGTATTTTGGGGGAGGAATATCTGCCTCAAAATTCAGTTTGGAACTTTGAGGCAGATATTCCTCTCCCTGCACGCCGATTTTTGCGGCAATTATCGTGCCGTTTTTCGCCCGCGGCCATTGAGCGCCGCGGGCATAAAACAGCGAGATATACGCTTTCTCCTGCCTCCCATTGAAGTCAATGGGAGGTCAGAGGCGGAAGCGCCCGAAGATAGGGCATGTCGCTTCTTTTTCCCGCGAGGCAGTTTTACTGCTCGCGGGAAAAAGACGCCGACGCCTCCCATTGAAATCAATGGGAGGCGTTCTCGGGCCGTTTCTGCCGAGTTTTGCGACGCGGTTTCCGCGTCCAAAAACTCTGCAAAATACCCCGTGTGAACATAGCCTTACAGAGAGTTTATTAATGAAAACCTGATCCAGAGTGCTCTGGGCCATAGGTTTAACTTCAAACAAGACAATGACCCTAAGCGCACATCCAAGACAACACAGGAGTGGCTTAAAGAGGCTCTGTCACCAGATTTTGCAACCCCTATCTGCTATTGCAGCAGATAGGTGCTGCAATGTAGATTACAGTAACGTTTTTATTTTTAAAAAACGAGCATTTTTGGCCAAGTTATGGCCATTTTTGTATTTATGCAAATGAGGCTTGCAGAAGTACAACTGGGCGTGTTGAAAAGTAAAAGTACAACTGGGCGTGTATTATGTGCGTACATCGGGGCGTGTTTACTACTTTTACTAGCTGGGCGTTGTGTATAGAAGTATCATCCACTTCTCTTCAGAACGCCCAGCTTCTGGCAGTGCAGACACGGCCGTGTTCTCGAGAGATCACGCTGTGACGTCACTTCCCCAGGTCCTGCATCGTGTCAGACGAGCGAGGACACCGGCACCAGAGGCTACAGATGATTCTGCAGCAGCATCGGCGTTTGCAGGTAAATCGATGTAGCTACTTACCTGCAAACGCTGATGCTGCTGCAGAATCAACTGTAGCCTCTGGTGTCGATGTGGCCGACACGATTCAGGACCTGTGAGTGACGTCACTGATCTGCACTGCCAGAAGCTGGGCGTTCTGAAGAGAAGTGGATGATACTTCTCATCAGAACGCCCAGCTAGTAAAAGTAGTAAACACGCCCCGATGTACGCACATAATACACGCCCAGTTGTACTTTTACTTTTCAACACGCCCAGTTGTACTTTTGCAAGCCTCATTTGCATAAATACAAAAATGGCCATAACTTGGCCAAAAATGCTCGTTTTTTAAAAATAAAAACGTTACTGTAATCTACATTGCAGCACCTATCTGCTGCAATAGCAGATAGGGGTTGCAAAATCTGGTGACAGCCTCTTTAAGGACAACTCTGAATGTACTTTGTCGCCCAGACTTGAACCCAATTGAACATCTCTAGAGAGAGAGACCTCAAAATGGCTGTCCGCCGACTGTCCCCATCCAACCTGTCAGCTTGAGAGGATCTGCAGACAAGAATGGCAGAAACTCCCCAAATCTAGACTGGAGGCTATCGCTTCCAAAGGCGATTCAACAAAGTAAGGGTCTTAATACTCCTATCAAAGCAATATTTTAGTCTTTGCTTTTCAATAAATTCGCAAACATTACGAACATTCGATTTACATTTTGTCAGTATGAAGTATTGAGTGCAGAATCGTGGGGGGGGGGGGGATGCATTGTGTAGATAGATAAATATATATATATATATATTTTACTATACTGTTGACCAACCTGCCTATGAAGACAAGTGGGACCGCACATATGGGAGATTAGGAGCAAGATGAGTGTTGTTCACGCCCCCCCCTTATTCCCTGGTGCTTTCCTTTCGCTTATTCGGCGCTCCTTGGCACTTTTAGGCCTTAAGTGCTATGTTTTTACATTATGGCTTGCGCCATTTTGTGCTTCATTCCACGGGCGCGGGACCTTCACACTATCCAATAGCGCCTCTTGTATTCGGTCTTCTAACCAAATGCCTATGGCCTCTACACCCCTGCCACCCCCGGTGTTGCTCATCCCTGGTATGATGGGTGTGGATTCGGAATGGGCTAATTCCCATTTCTGGGCAACCTGGCGAACATTACTCAGTCCATTCTCGGTGGAATGTCTGCCTGCCCGCTGGTCCCTTTTTCTGCTTGTCCTCATGTAGACTCCCTGTCCATGTCTTCTCCTTATGGCCGACCCCGCAAGAGGACCGGATCCTCTTGCTTGCTTTCGTTTTTACTGTCCTCTTTAATCTCCTATATGTGGGCAGGGTATTTCTGGTCTTGAAGTCGAAGTCAAATCTGGTGCCTCCTCTCATAGAGAAGCTTTGACTGAATTATCCGAGTCCGATTCAGATTCCGTAAGTAAGTGTCCCACCCCTCATCCCACCTCTGTGGAGGTAACTAATTAGAGCTGTCCATGACACAATTCAGATCCCTGATTCTGCTCCATTTCTTTACTCCAGCCCCAACGTTCTCAGGCTGTCTTTCCAGTTAACTCAGAACTAGAGGGTATTGTCTTTTAAGGAATGGAAGCACCCGGACAAGAGGTTTTCTGACTCTAGCCATCTGGATATTTTCTACCCTTTTCAAGAGGGCAATTTTTCTGCATGATTGAGGATTCCGGCGGTAGATCCTCCGGTTTCTCGCTTAGCCAAGGCCACTACCTTGCCGATGACTGATTTCACTTCCTTTAAAGGATCCTCAGGATTGCTGCATGGACTCCTTTGCTAAAACTACTCATGAGGCCTCTGGCTATGCCCTACATCCAATTTTTGCATCTGACTGGATTAGCAGAGCGGTCACTGAATGGGAACACAAAATCCATCATGTCCTCTCAGGTACTCCTCCAGAGGAACTAGTTTATCTATCTCCAATGCCTCAGAGTATATCTGTGAAGCTGTTGCCTGGTGGTGTGGGCCTCTGCATCCTCTCTCGCTATTTGCAGTACTACGTGGCTCAAGGCTTGGTCTGCGGAGTCAGCCTCCCTTACTGCTCTTTCCTTTACAGGGTACTGTCTTTGGGCCTAGATTAGACTAGGTAGCAAAAGCACCCATCTTCCTCAAATTGGGCCTTTCATGGTTTCTCCAACACCACAAACTTCAAGCCGCAGTCTCACCAGGATCAGAAGGCCTAATCTTCCTTCAAGACTTGACCCTCCTGGTGCCCGACCGCCATCTGAAAAGTTGGAACCAGCAATGCCACTTCTCCCGATTTACCTCTGGTGGGGCGCAGACTTCTGCACTTCAACGACTTCTGTCTCGTGTTTTGGCTGCCTGGATTCAGGAGGTAGTATCTTCGGGATATAAAATCAAATTTGACTTCCTCCCTCCAGAGCGTTTCTTTGACTGCTGTTCCACAATCCCTCTCCAGGGTGGCACCTTTTTTTCGAGCAATCGTCTTTCTTCTGGGGGTCATCATTCCGGTCCCCTTAAACCCAAGGTTCTGGGGCTTTTATTCCAAACTTTTTCTCGTCCCCCAGAAGGACTGTTTTAGTTCAGCCCATCCTGGATCTCGGGCGTCTCAGCGCGCATTTTCGAGTCCGTCATTTTCAGATGGATTGTCTCTGATCTATCATCGCTTCCATGGAACAGGGGGAGTTTCTTCCGTGGGCATCAAGGCGCATATTTACACATCCCTTCCTGCACTTTGCGGTACGATCTCGTCGTTATCCATTCGTGGCCCTTCTGGCCTGGCCACAGTCAAGATTATTTCCGAAGGTTTTCTGTCGTGTTGGCACTCCTTCGCACCCAGGATTTGTCTGTCACCCCATACCTAAATTACATTCTGATCCCGTTTTCCTTGAGAGGACAATGAGATGGCTCTCAAGATCACTCTCTGGATTCTCGGACCAGTTGATGATCCAACTGAACCGACTTTGTCTTGCCGATCTCCATCACAGCAGATCTACCTCTTCTGGTTTTTTTTTTCCTTTGGGGGTCTTCAACACTCAGATTTCTCTCCGCTATTCAGGGCTGCAGCCGGTCCTTACAGACGGCTGTGCCATCCTCACTTCTCCTGCATGCGGGTTCTCGGAACCATGGTGACCTCAATAGAGACTTCCATTTGTGCAGTTCCACACGCGCCCTCTACAGCGGGCGATTTTCTCTCGTGGTGGGACAGATCCTTGCAATTGCTGGATCTAGATTTCGTGTACCCCCCCCCCCCCCATGTCCGTCGCTCGCTTCACTGGTGGATCTTTCTCTGGTCATACCCCACGGGCGCCCCTTCCTTCAGCTGAACTTGCTAATCCTCTCCACAGATGCCAGCTTTAAGGAATGCGGGGGCACATTTCAGAAACTCATAGCTTTGGCTGTGGCCTCCAGGAGTGTTCTCTTCCCATCAATCTTCTGGAATTGAGAGCCATTTTTTTTCTTTGCCTCCTGCACTGGACTCCGTCTCTGTCCGAACACCCAGTGAGGGTTTAAACTGACAATGCCATGGCCGTGTCTTAACTAAATCACCAGGGCGGCACTCGTTATGCCACAGTAACGGCCAAGGCTTCCACTATCATTGTCTGGGCGGAAGCTCACGTTCTGTCTCGCAGAGGTTTCCATTTCTGGGGTCGACAATTGGGTGGCGGACTCTGTCGCAAAATGATGGATCCCGGGGAGTGTCTCAGGTGGGGTCTTCCAGACTTTATGGCCTCCAAGTTCAATCGACAGGTCCCCTGCTTCATATCACAAGCTCTGGATTTGGAGCCCTGCATCATAGATGCACTTGTGGAGCAATGGTCTGACTTCAGTTTCCTGTAAGTCTTTCCGCTTCTGCCTCCAATGCCTTGGCTCCTCTTGCGGTTTAAGGCAGAAGGGATTCCTGCTGTTCTGGTAGCCCCGGATTTGCCGCACCACTGTTAGTGTGTGGACCTAGTGTCCCTGTTGGCTGACGTCCCCTGGCCCTTACCTCCATCCTGACCTCTATTCCACCAGAATGTAAAGGAACTATGTTTAACGGAGTGGCTGTTAAAGCCGCTGTTCTGATGGCTTTTTGTTTTTCAGAGCGTTAACCTCGCTATGCTTATGGCTAGAAAGTTTCCTTCACCCCGCATTTACCATTGTACGTGGAAGGCTTTCCTTGGTTAGTGTAAGGATCACAGGCTCCCCCCGCCCTCTTGCGTTCTGCCTTGTTGAGATCATTTTTGCAGAGGGGTTTGGATCGTAGTTTAGCACTCCGCTCCCTGTACGGGCAGGTGTCTTCTCTTTTCTATCTTGTTCGTTCGCCTGTAGGCGTCTGGGCAGGGTATATACTGTAGGAGCCTTTTTTTTTATTTTTTTATTTCATAGTGTCAAGCCTCCAAGTGGCAACCGCATATACCCACGGTCTGTGTCCCCCTAAATGAACCGGACAAGAAAAGTATTTTACAGTGAGTTTTTAAGAAATCTTGATTTTTAATTTTGTTTGTTTTTAGATGGATGATTTTGAAATTAAAGACTTCTTCTCTAAATTTGGAGCTGTGAAAGAAGTGAAAATAATTACTGATCGGACTGGTGTCTCTAAGGGGTAAGTTTTAATTGCAATAGCGTGTAACAAATACTGATTTATTTTGAATTGATAAGATGAGGCTTTCACCTGTATCATAAAAATCCCAGCTTGACATGCATCTTTCCCCATGTAAGCAAGAGGAATAATTAGATTAAAAGGTCATGCTAAGGCTATATTCACACGCTAAACGAAAAAAATGGCTGTAAAATACGAGCGGTTTTCAAGGAAAAACAGCCTCTTATGCCTCAGCCGTTTTTCAATGTTTTTTTTTGGAGCAGTCTTTTGAGACCATGAAAAACGGCTCAAGAAATGACATGCGCTTCTTTTTTACGGGTTGGTTTTTTACGTGCCGTTTTTACAACCGGCTGCGTAAAAAAACGGCCCGTGGAAATGAAACTCAGTTTTTCCCACTGAAATCAATGGGCAGATGTTTGGAGGCGTACAGCCCGCGTAATTTCAGCCATTTTTCGGGGCGTTACGGCCAGAGAAACTGCTGAAAATAAGCCGTGTGAACATACCCTAAAGCTTACTCTGGGAACTTCACTATGTGGGATCTTGCCACATGGCAAAGTTAATGCCTCATGGTAACTCGGTCCATTTTACTTTAATGGGAAACCAATACATGACAGTACTTACGGTTAGACACAAGTGATGAACAACGGTTTCAGGTTTTTACCGCATGAGGACTTACTAAATTATGTGGACACACGACCATCACACCACATCATAAGCTTGGTATTCCATTCCAAAACTTTGGGAATTAGTATGGAGTTATGTCCTTGTGGCTTGAGCAGCCTCCACTCTTCTGGGAAGGCTTTTCACAAGCTTTTGTGGTGTCTGTGGGAACTTGTGCCCACTCAGCCGAAAGTGCACACCAAACTCCTCATACTATGTCTTTATGGACATCGCTTTGTGCACAGTCCTGCTGGATCAGGAAACTGGCTTCACTGAACTGTTTCCATGGAGTTAAAAGCATATAATTGTCCAAAATGTCTTTGTATTGCATTTCCCTTTCTATGGAAATAAGGGACCTAGGCCAAACCCTGGGGAAATTTTTTTATTTTTTTTTTGGCCAGAGAAAGTCTACTACTCCAGTCTGCATTCTTTACACAACTAACTTGTCATCCTATGACAGCCACGTTAAAGGTTATGCACATTTGAATCCTGTATACATAGAAAGCTGTAACTTGCTGTCAAAGCCGAATCAGTCAGGTCAGCAGGACTGACTGCTCAGCGAAAGCTGGTCCTTTGAGTCCCCATGCACACGACCGTATTTTTCATCC
Source organism: Rhinoderma darwinii (assembly GCF_050947455.1). Classification (NCBI taxonomy): domain Eukaryota; kingdom Metazoa; phylum Chordata; class Amphibia; order Anura; family Rhinodermatidae; genus Rhinoderma; species Rhinoderma darwinii. Next base: position 285,356,588 of record NC_134691.1, read on the forward strand.
GTATTTACGAACCAATTCATTTCTATGGGCTATGGGACACTCTTCCCTATCTTTACGGATGGGTGTCCGTGCCGTAGGAATGATAGAACATGTCCTTTTTTTTTTTTTTTGTCCTTCATTAGGGCATAGACTCCGTAGAAGTCTAGGAGTGCTTCCGCAATCACGGATGTGCATCCGTAGGCGTTTATAATTTCAGAAGCATTGCTATGCGACTAGGGGATTACCCCAGATTCATCCCTGTGTTTTTGGGGGTTTTTTTCATTATTTTTTTTCCTGCGGATATGTAAATACGGATGCACACCGGACCGTATTTATGGACACTGTTCAGTATATACGGATGATTTACGGATGGCTATAAATCACTACTGGTCTGTATTTACGGATGGATGAAATCTACGGACGTGTGCATGGGATCCTGACACGCAGGATCCAGCTAATAACAAAACACATCTGAGTTTGAACTGAGATGTGATCAATAACGGTTGGATTCTAGACGCAGGATCATCTTTCACTGATGCGTTCAGTCCTGCGGACTTGACAGATTCGGCTTTGATTGCATGATACAGCTTCTATGTATTCAGGATACATACAAGCTGTATCAAAAAGTAAAAGTGCACATACTTTTGACTATATAATGTATGACAAGCATGCCCGCAAGAGGCCTACTAGTCATGTTAATCGCATGGGCGCTGCTACTATTCCTTTCCTATCAGTAGCGCAGCAATGGTTAATACACAGCCGCAGCCCTTCTCAAACAGCGAAGATCAGAGAAACCTGATGTCCCCCAGTAACCTTTTTGTATGCTTTGATCCACAATACTGAGTGGGGTATCCTCTCTCCCCTCCCTCCTTTTGATGTCAGAGGGAACTCTGATGTAATCTGAGCCCATACCGTTCATTGGCAGACATCCCCAGGGTTTATTGAAGAAACCCAGGGTTTCTGGCTATATTCCCTTTTAGTTAGGTCATACTTGAGTAAGCCCTAGCAACTGCCTGTGTACTTTTGGTGCACAAGCTAATGTACAGACCTATAGATGTATGCCAGTACATGAGATGTAGATGGATAGATCTGTTGTCACGTAGGGTTCGTGTTGGCGGTATGGCAACTTGCCAACAGGGCGCAGGTCAGAGCCTATAGTTCATATAGGGTACCTGTGGCCGCTCGGACAGTAGCAAGGCAGGCTTGGCTGGGACTAGGCAGCAGGTAGATGTCAGGCGTGGAGTAGCAGGACAGGCATGGTATACAGCACGGCAACAGCTCAACACGGCACTAGATCAGGATACAGGGAACACTAGGAGCAGGAAACACTATGGAACCATTTGCAATACAAACTAGGATATGGCAACAATGCTCAGGCATGGGAGGAAGGGGCTGAGACCTTATAACCCAGGGTGCTCTGGGAGCAATTAGCTCAATCTCCCACATACGTGCGCTCTGGCTTCTTGAGTCTGATCTGAGCTCGCGAGCGCACCATGGTGGCCACTGTGGAACAGGACGGCCGTATTTGCAGACCTCTCTGGAGAGAAAGGCATCGACTGGATGGAAGGAGTTCGTGGTCAGTGACCACGGACATTACATCTCTTTCTCGCTGGTCACTGTGGTCTGACTCCCACCCATGAACTATTTAATGCATAGCCTGTGCTTGCGTGATGATGACACTTTATTTCAATTAAATCCCCTTTGAATCACCTCAAAGAAAACACATGACAGTCGAAGATAACAATAAGTTGGATACCTCTGTTTAAAGATTTTCAAACCCCTATCTTGTATTGCAGCAGATCGGCGCTGCAATGTAGATAACAGGAACGGGTTTATTTTCAAAAACGAGCATTTTTGGCCAAGTTATGACCATTTTTATATTTATGCAAATGAGCCTTTCTTAAGTACAACTGGGCGTGTTTAAAGTTAAGTACAGGTGGGCGTGTATTGTGTGTGTGTGTGTAACATCCTGGCGTTTTTACTTGTTTTACTAGCTGGGCGTTGTGAACAGAAGTGTATGATGCTGACGAATCAGCATCATCCACTTCTCTTCGTTAACACCCAGCTTCTGGCAGTGCACAGACACACAGCGTGTTCTCGAGAGAGATCACGCGGTGACGTCACTTCCTGCCCCAGGTCCTGCATCGTGTCGGACGAGCGAGGACACATTGGCACCAGGTGACAGAGGCTACATCGACTTACCTGCAAACGCCGATGCTGCTGCAGAATGAACTGTAGCCTCTGGTGCCGATGTGTCCTCGCTCGTCCAACACGATGCAGGACCTGGGGCAGGAAGTGATGTCACAGCGTGATCTCTCGAGAATACGCTGTGTGTCTGTGCACTGCCAGAAGCTGGGTGTTAACGAAGAGAAGTGGATGATGCTGATTCGTCAGCATCATACACTTCTATTCACAACGCTCAGCTAGTAAAACAAGTAAAAACGCCCAGATGTACACACACAATACACGCCCACTTGTACATAACTTTAAACACGCCCAGTTGTACTTAAAGGGAACCTGTCACCAGAATTTCACCTATTGAACTTCACTTATCTCTCACTGGCCGCTGCTATCAAAAGTTCATTGCCATTATCCCCTCTCCTAAACTCCTCCCCCGACTGTAAATAACGGTCTGCAAACATTTTGCGCTTTTTATCGTAATAATCCGGCGTCCCTTTGTGCGCACAGACCAGAAGAGGACATCAATGCACAAGCGCATGATTTTGTGTGCTGGGGGAAGGTGACGAGCTGTCAATCAAAAGTAAGGAGGCCGGGGAAACGCGGAAAGACTTGAGGAATGAAAATATGACTTTTTTCAAACGAAGATTTGACTCTTTTCAAGAGAAGATCTGACTCTTTTCTGCTCATTTGCATACGTTGTGGGAACACTAAAAAACTGAATACTAAAGCTACAGAGCCGACTAAGAAGACAATTATAGGTTATATAGAAATGATTTTAAACCCTCTACCACCAGGTATTGCTGGTTTAATAGGTGAAATGCTGGTGACAGGTTCCCTTTAAGAAAGGCTCATTTGCATAAATATAAAAATGGTCATAACTTGGCCAAAAATGCTCGTTTTTGAAAAAAACAAACCGTTCCTGTTATCTACATTGCAGCGCCGATCTGCTGCAATACAAGATAGGGGTTTGGAAATCTGGTGACAGAGCCTCTTTAAATGGGAAGCTTTTGCAAAGGTTTTCTCAGCGATATTCCTAAATTTGCAATTGGCTTCCTGGCAAAAAAAAAAGCTTGCAACGCATTCTACTGATGACCTTTAGCGACTGACTTTTAGGGTATGTTCACACTGCAACGCCAAATGCGTCTGAAATTACGGAGCTGTTTTCAGACGCAAACCGTTCCTGAATTACGTTTTGACAAGCGCACGCGTTTTTCGGGGCGTCTTTTACGTACGTAACTGGAGCTGGTTTTCATTAGTCAATGAAAAACTGCTCCAATTACGTCCCAAGAAGTGACATGCACTTCTTTGAGGCGGGCGTTCTTTTACGCGCCGTCTTTTGACAGCGGCGCATAAAATAAAAAAAAAGCCCATCTGCACAGAACACCGTAAGACCCATTGAATTCAATGGGCAGATGTTTGGAGCCGTTTTTTCTTCCGTAATTCGAGGCGTAAAATGCCTTAATTACGTCCGTAAATAGGGCGTGTGAATATACCCTAACATAGAAAAAAATTTGATGCAAAATGAGTTTTTGTTTTTTTTCTTCATTTTTAACTAATTCTAAGCATCGGGGCGACTGGCACAGCTCTTGTTCCTGTGCTAGTAGTAAAACTGGAAACTTCATGTTTATCCCCATCCCACATATGGGCACTACTGTACGTCCTTTTTAGCGGTGCCTTCCCACAAAAGGGTATACAGTAACGTCCAGGCATTTTACGGTTACCATGTCAAACGACATGGTGACTTCACAGACTGTTAAATGTCCGTGACTGCTAACAATCACAGCTAGCCGGCACAGGACCAATCAAGAGTGGTCCCGTGTCGGCGATCGCTGTGGTTGGTCAGTCAAATGTAACACCAATCACAGCTGTCAATAACGGCATAGCGCCGTTTAGAGGCCCTGTGAAGCTCATTTCTATGTCCGCTTCCCAGAGCCGGTCATCCGTGTAGTGAAGTGTGTGTCAGTGTTTCTGACACAAATTGAAAAATAAAACCCATAAGAGCATTACCCTCCATGCCCATCAGTTGATCTCTGCCATCCTGTGAGATCTGTAACTATCCTGGTCAGTGTCCATTATTTAATACAGATCCTGTCCACAGATTGACCCCTGACGCCATCTCATAGCTTCTGTCAAATGCTGATCTTTCACCTGTTGACCTTTTATGTGCGGACTTCTGTCCCTACCTGTGCGCTCAGTCACGCTCCTGTATTTTTATGGAGTTTCGTTTTGTTTTTTTTTGTTTTTTTTTTCTTAAAAAAAAAAAAACTTCTAAAAAAAAAAATTAGACTTCTATAGCAATTTTTACACTAGTGTTAGGCAGTCTTGTTTAGGGGTAGCGCTACTTTATATAGGCTCATTACCTGACTTCTGTGTCCTGTGACCTATACATACCTATACAGAGATTAACGTTAATCAAGTGTCCTGATAATGAATACACATGATCATCCAGCCTGGACGTCATGTGTATTCAGAATCCTGACACTTCTGAATCTTTTCTGTGAGATTTCCAGCAAGTGAAACGAAATCTCGTTTACCTCCGTTATCTCGCGAGATTTCGTTTCCCTTGCTAGAAATCTCAAAGAAAAGATTCAGAAGTGTCAGGATTCTGAATACACATGACGTCCAGGCTGGATGGTCATGTGTATTCATTATCAGGACACTTGATTAACGTTAATCTCTGTGTATGTGGCTGCACATCGCTGCTGTGTAAATGAATGGAGAGGAATGTATGACGCTGACTGGTCACTGATTGGTCAGCATCATACACGTAAACACGCCCAGTTAAAAACACAATACACGCCCAGTTGGACATAACGGAAAAAAAACGCCCAGTTGTCCATTTCAAACCTCATTTGCATATATATAAAATAGCTCATAACTTGGCCAAAAATGAAGGTTTTTTTAAAAAAAAAAAAAAAAAACTTTACTGTTATCTACATTGCAGCGCCGATCACATGCAATAGGAGATAGGGATTTGAGAATCTGGTGACAGAGCCTCTTTAAATTCAATATGGAAAATCCGCAGCAGAATATCCACTAAAATGCAGCATAAATTGACATGCTGCGGAATGAAATTCCTTAATAACTAATCAGACCATGTCTCACATTGATTTAGTACTATGAAGAGAGTTGGATAGAATTAATTGGGAAAATAAAATATTATAAAGATGGATTTCGGATCATTCACTGATAGTGGTGGAAATAAAGGTTAAGGGGAAAAAAAGTGAAAATCGGATAGTTAAAATAAATCCACACTGGCTCAATTTAATCAAAAATTTAGGCGATATCCAAAGTTAATATACTAGTCCTTCTCAAAGAATTAGAATAACAAAAAGTTAAGTTATTTCAATAATTCAATTCAAAAAGTGAAACTCGTATAGTCTATAGATTCATTACACACAGAGTGATCTATTTCCAGCATCTTTTCTCTTAATGTTGATGATTATGGCGAACAGTTAATGAAAACCCCAAATTTAGTGTCTCAGAAAATCAGAATATTATATAAGCTCAATTTTAAAAATTATTTTTAATACCGAAACGTTGGCCTACTGAAAAGTATGTACAGTATATGCCCTCAATACTTGGTCGGGGCTCCATTTGCATGAATTACTGCATCAATGCGGCGTGGCATGGAGGTGATCAGCCTGTGGCACTGCTGAGGTGTTATGGAAGCCCAGGTTGCTTTGATAGCGGCCTTCAGCTCGTCTGCATTGTTGGGTCTGGGGTCTCATCTTCGTCTTGACAATACCCCATAGATTCTCTCTGGGGTTTAGGTCAGGCAAGTTTTCTGGCCAATCAAGCAGTGATACTGGGGTTATTACACCAGGTATTGGTACTTTTGGCAGTGTGGGCAGGTGCCAAGTCCTGCTGGAAAATGAAATCAGCATCTCCATAAAGCTTGTCAGCAGAGGGAAGCATGAAGTGCTCGAAAATGTCCTGCTAGACGGCTGCATTGACTCTGGACTTGATCTAACACCGCAAGCAGTAAAAACGTTAAGAGGGATCCTATTTAAAAATATAGTTAATATGAAAAGAGAATTTAGTATGAAGGAACTGGAAAAGAAGAAATGCGTATTAGAAACATGAAATTTATATTGGAACCCCAATAGCAGATAATGAAATAGGTTAGTTAGATGCGCTAGAAGATCATTGAAAATTGATAGTAACCAAATCACAAAATCTCTTGAGTAAAAAAAAAATATGTTGAATCGGGAAAACCTAACAACAAAATGTTAATGAACATTTATTAAAAATCAAAGAATCACCAATAACATCCCTGTTATTAGAGATGGGAGAGATTAGGAAGCAATCGTTTTATTTGAGTATTTCTCTAAAGTTTACACCACAGAAAGAGAATACGATGATGAACAGCTAGAAAGTTTGAGACCTTTCATTTGTCTCTAACTGGAAATCAAAGATTTAATATAAATAGATTTATATTAAATATGTTCAATTGCTATATACAAAACCACAAGCAAAACTAGGTGTCAATGGCAGGAGTACACCCCTTTTTTTTAATTTTTTTTTATATATATTCACAAGATGCACAAGACAAGTATTCCCCCATATTATTCGCACTGGCAATCGAGCCATTGGCATCTATAATTTAGAGATGAGGGAATCTGGGGATTTGGCGCACGAGGAAGGGAAGACAAGTTTCCTTTGTATGCTGACAAAATGCAATATGTTAATAAAATATGGAAATTTTTTCAGGGTAAAGGAACAATTGGGGGAAAAACTATATAATTAATAATGTTGGAATATAGGAATCCCGGGTCAATTTGGAAAGTTGCCTTAAATCTTCATCACCAAATAATTCAATTTAATGTTTTACATAGGCTATATTACACTCCACAGCTACTTAAAGAAGCTCTGTCACTAGTTTAAGTGCCCCACCTCCTACCTAATCTGATCGACGCTGTAATGCAGAGAACAGTGTTTTTTATTTTTATTTTTAAAAACAAACTATAAATTTTGAGCAAGTTATAAACCATTTTAGATTTAGGCTAATTAGTTCGTAATGACCAGCTGGGCGGTTTTTTACTTTTTACCAAGTGGGCGTTGTAAAGAGAAGTGTATGATGCTGACCAATCGGCGTCATACACTTCTTCATTCATGCTCCGCTTGTTACACTGCACATCGTTCATCGAAGCCATGGAAGCGTCAACCGACATCGCCTCAATCCGCTGCAGATTCGTCCTAGATAGATATATATATATAGAGAAAACCGCACTCAAAGCAAGCTGAGCATTAGGCCATGTGCACGTTACCAGTAAAAGGATGAATCAACTCCTTGGAATGAAATAAACGGCAGGAACAGAAGACCAGTAACCGCACCAGGACTTCAAAGTTGGAGAGATGTTTGTTTATTCACCACAAGGTGGAAAGAATGAGCAATGTTTTAGTTCACACCTGAATCTTTCTCAAACGTTTTCATATATGGTGTGCGTGGCACTATCTATAGGGGGTGTGTGAGTGTGTGTGTGTGTATATATATATATATATATATATATATATATATATATATAGAATTACAATATACACACACACTCTCACTCCTCCATTTAGGTCCCCTCTAGAAGTGAAATCCCCAGCCAGAGCATTACCGACTCTTAGGCCGTGCATTCATCTGCTGGAGGAGCCCCTGACGTCACTGTCCATAGACAGTGGCTTCGGGATTCTCCTGGACCGGAATGTGATGTCAGGGGCAACCCCAGAGCCGGAGTCCCAGAACAGGGCACTAGTATAGACACTACTCTGGAACTTTGGGGAAGCCCCTGACATCACTGTCCATATATGCACAATGATGTCATGGGAAGCCCAGAGCTGGAGTCCCTGGCAGAGCGCTACTAGCGCTCTACCTGGGACTCCAGCTCTGCTCCTGACACCACTGTCCGTCTATGGACAGTGATGTCAGGGGCTTTCTCAGAGCAGGAGTCCTGGAGCAGAGCGCTAGTATAACCTCCGCTCTGGGGCGTCATGAAGGAGCGGCAGCCCACTCATCCATTGGCCTGCTCCCTTCACTCCCGAGGGAGTGCCAGTGCCCCATGGGCTGCAGATGACTGCCTCGGGTTCCCCGTGTTTGAAACCCCTGTTCTAGAGGAAGTACCTCTCCAGACACAGCTAATTCAGTCTTCGCTTAGTGTCCGTAGGAGGCAGACACCTCTACTGGTTCAGTAGGCTGTCTTTCTGTTTTTATATTTTACTCTCCTAGCTGGGAAACAGGTGACGTCGTCCCCCTGGTTTCCTCTTCTTCTGATGGCGTTCATTGTCAATGGTTCCATATGCCGTTGTCCCCCTGCCAAAATGAAGACAAACTGCAAGCTCCTGTGCCGCCCACCAGCCGTATTGTCGCCCCTCTTGCTCCTGATCCATGTCCCACCTCATGCTGTTTCTCATCCCAGTCCCCCCTAATGCAATGAGTGGGCATGTTGTGCACTTGGCACATTTATTATGCAGAGCGCGTGATTCTGGCGCATTCAGTACCGAGGCACTATTCCGGCCTCAGATCTGCCTTCTGGCTGCCATTTCTTTTTCAACTGGCGGCCTTCCTTTTCTACAGCGTCTCAGGGGGGCGTGGTTACCGCCTCTGGTCCTCTTCAGCGATTTGGTGCATAGCCACCACATGACGGCTGACATCCAATTGCGGCATGGAAGGGGCGGATGCGCTCCCTCAACGGCACGAACGAGCTGGCGTCACAGCACACAGAACTATCACTATGCTCGCGCCATATTCCTTGGAAATTGGTAGGATATGCCCTTAGGCATCCTTTTGTTCCTCAGGTCCCCTCTACAGGCCCTGAACCAGTGTAAATTGTAGCATTGAGTCATATACCTAGGTAACCTCAGGCGGCTAATACACCCTTTTTATAGTTATTAGTCTTGCCTTTTTACAGTATTTGAGTGAAATCATTATCAGTTTTTACATTGGGACGTGGTGACCCCAATACAGCAATGTCCGACACCAGAGCATAGATCCTCCCGACAGGTACCTAATATAACTTACTATGTTTGCTTCACATGCGGCCAAATTTTTTCATATGGACTACCTACTCTATGCGATGCGTTTCGGCTTCCAAACAAAGCATCTGCTGCCAGTATTGCCCCAGTAATACCCGTGGCCCCAGTATTGCCCATGCCTAGTACTTCACATGCTAAACTGGACCCAGCCACATCCTTTTCACATGGCAGGCCCCAAAAATAGGTTAAATCTGCTCGTTCTAGCCCACCATCTATACCTTGTCTGTTCTTCCTCACCATTATCCATTTGTGGGACTTTCGTTTGGCCTGTTGATGGCCCCACGGGTTTATGTTAAAATTCTATCTGTTGTAATGTAGCAGAGGGAGATATTGTCCTGATGGAACCTGCTCTCCAGGTTCCCTAGAACGCTGAATCCTTTTTGCCTTGATCGCCCACCGGTCTTCTCTGGCGACTCCTCTCCGGTGATACCTCAGGGCCACTCCTTTCTCTGCTTACAGGTCATTATCAACCTTCGTAGTTCGGGAGGTGCCTTCTGGAATCTCACAGCCCAGGGCCTCTAGTTCCACCAGAAAGCCCATCTCCCATTTAACATTTTGGAACTGAATAATTTTCCTCTGACACTCGATGACTCTTCTGGCTGGCAGTCCGTTCTGAGTCTAGACCGACCATGTCACGGCAGTCCCTTACCTCAATCGCCAAGGCGGGACACCGAGTTCAGCAACACTGATAAATGGTGTCTTTTCTTATCCCCCTTTTGGTATACACTGTGGGGAATTTTGCTGGGAAAGTGTTGTTCTGGTATAATATGGGCAACTTCGCTTCTATCTGCTATGTTTTGAGCCCTCCCCTTCCTGGTTCCCTAATCTTAGGGCCTTGATAATCATCTATTGAAACAGAAGAAATGTTCCCCTCGGGCCTGCACAACTGTGTATTTTTTTTATTTCCTGACTTATGGGAGCTTTAACGTAACAATTTTTTCTTAGGCGTAGTGGTATGAGGGCTGTTTTTTGCAGGACAAGCTATACCTTTTATTGCTACCATTTGGGGCACTCGTTACTTTTTGATCACTTTTTAAACCTATTTTTTGGAAGACAAGGTGACCAAAAAAAAAACAGCAATTCTGGCATTGTTTTTTTACGGCGTTCACTGCGCGGGACAAATATCCATAATATTTTTATAGTTTAGCCAATTACGGATGTGACGATACCAATTAAGTATGGTTTATTTTTTCAATAATAAAGGACTTGATAAGGGGAAAATGGCTATTTATTTTGTATTCAGTTATTTTTTTTTTTAAATTTTTTTTAATTAGATTTATTCTTTTTTTTTTCACTTAGGGGACTTTGAAGGTCCAGCTGTCGGATCTCTATTCTAATACATTGCACCACCTATGTAGTGCAATGCATTAGAAATGTCAGTCGTTCACTGACATCAAGCCTGTAAGTAGGGCCTAATTGGCTTCCGTACTTGGCAGACCATTGTTGGGCATCTGGTTGCCATAGCCTTCATTGGCAGTGAGTGCCGATTCAGCTACAAACCCTTTAAATGCAGCGGTTGCTTTTGACCACTGCCATTTGGCTATTGGAGCAAAGATTTTGCTGGAATGGTTTTTGGGTGCCATGTTGCATTTGCAGAACCCCTGAGGTACCAGTATAGTGGAAACCCCCAGAAGTGACCCCATTTTGAAAAATACACCACTGAAGGAATTGTATTTATTGGCTTAGTGAGCAACTCCCCAGGTGTTTCAAAGAAGTTATAAACACTGAAAATTGTATTTATTGTTTTCCAATAAAAGGTTGTTTTACCCCCAAACTTTTCATTTATACGAGGGGTAATAGGAGAAATTGCATAACAAATTGTGTGGTGCTTTTTATTCTGAGTAAGGAAATACAGTATATGTAATTCTAAACTACTGTATGGGCACGCAGTGGGGCTTAGAAGGGAAGAAGTACCGTTTTTGGAGCATGGATTTTGCGCAAATGTTTTTTTGAGCACCATGTCTCATTTACAGTACTCAAGTACTAGTACATTTCACAGTCCCAAAAGGTGACCCTATTTTGGAAACTAAACACTTCAAGGAATTCTTCAAGGGGTTTAGTGAACATTTTGAACCTACTGGTCTTTAACAGAATTGAATGTGCACTGGACATTTCCCACAATTATGCCATTTTTGTGCCACTAGGGGCATACACCCTGTATATTTCTATGTGGGTGGTCCCGGATACAGCAATACCCCACATGTGGCTATAATCTTTCCTCTGAAATCCCTGGAAAGTCTTCCTATTGCTGGCTGTTCTGTAGAGAAGCTAGATTTTCTTAGGGCAATTTAGGACTGTCGTAACTGGTCTGAATCATTCACCCCTCCCATGAATTGGTTATAGTCCTGTATGCACACATGCTTGATGGTCTGCTCTGTGGCTTCTGGGACTGTGGTGGATCGATCAGCATGGAGTGTTGTCAAATACAAAGACAAACGTGAAGTTTTTGTTTTGACAAGCATTCAATTTTCGTTGCAAACTGCCCTTTCTTTCACCATGGCGCATCGCCTGTTCTATAAAGGACTTGGGGAGACCCTTTTTGATTTTGACAAATTATGCCACATGCTAGTGTGCCCCTGGCAGCAAGGCACTTAAGGGGGGGGGGGGCACTTGTAGTAATTGTCCAAATTAGGACTGCACGATGCATCGAAATATCAATGCTTTTTAGATGCTGTGCATGGTTCAATATTATGAATGCACATATCTCGATGGTAAGCTGTGCGGCCGCACACTTCATATTGTAATACAGGAATTTGGTCACTGGCATGGTGAGATGTGGCCGGCGCTGCACTAATGAGCGAGGCACCGCCTGCCCTGAAGACAGAGAACATGGCAAGCGCACTAAAAAGCACCCCTATGTTCTGACTTCAGTGCCGTTGTCGGCACTAATTTGTTCATCACATCATGCTGATCGAACAGGCGTGAGCATGGAAATGGCTGTAATACTTAGCCACAGCCTTGCTTTAATGGTCTAGAGTATAGAAACCTCATCTTCGCTGTTCTCCCCTTGACTGCCGCGATCAAAGCTGACCACAGCATTCAAGATTAGAATGGGGACTCCCCCTTTGATCACGTCACAGGGAATCCCTGTGACGCGAACGAGGGACATACCTTATATGGACAGACAGCCCAGGGCAACTGCCTGTGTATGACGAGTACACAGGCTAATGTACTGGCATATTGATATACAGGGTGGGCCATTTATATGGATACACCTAAATAAAATGGGAATGGTTGGTGATATTAACTTCCTGTTTGTGGCACATTAGTACATGGGAGGGGGAAAACTTTTCAAGCTGGGTGTTGACCATGGCGGCCATTTTGAAGTCTGCCATTTTGTATCCAACTTTAGTTTTTTCAATGGGAAGAGGGTCATGTGACACATCAAACTTATCGAGAATTTCACAAGAAAAACAATGGTGTGCTTGGTTTTAACGTTACTTTATTCTTTCATGAGTTATTTACAAGCTTCTCTTTGTTTACAGCCATTGACATGTCGCAGAGATTAACACGTGAGGAGCGTATAGAAATTGTGTTGATGTCTGGTGAACCAGTACCCGGGTCATTGCAGCAGATTTCAATGCAAGACACCCTACGAGACCACCCATCTCCCATGCTACAATTTGCAAACTGCTTGCCAAGTTTCGTGAAACTGGTTCAGTGTTGGATTTGCCCAAATGTGGACGCATGAAAACTGTCACTAATGAAGAAACATCAGTGGCTGTCCTAGCTTCATTCAGCAAGAGCCCACAGCGTAGCACTCGCCGCATGTCACTGGAGAGTGGCATCAGTCGAACATCCCTTCGGCGGATATTAGCTACTCACAAATGGCACCCTTACAAACTCCAGCTGCTGCAGCATCTCAACGAGGATGACCCAGATCGGCGCACTGAATTTGCAGAATGGGCAAAACAAAAATTGGAACAGGACCCTCAGTTTACACAGAACATTTTGTTCAGTGATGAGGCAAACTTTTATGTGAATGGTGAAGTTAACAAACAAAACCACCGCTATCGGTCTAACACTAACCTACATTGGATAGATCCCTCCAAGACTGTTGGAACACAAAAATTGATGGTCTAGTGTGGTATATGGGGTACAAAGGTAGTGGGGCCATTCTTCATCAATGGAAACCTCAAGGCCACGGGATATCTGAAATTGCTACATGATGAGGTGTTTCCCTTTTTATGCACTGAAGCTGGCACGTTCCCTGAGTTTTTCCAGCAAGATGGTGCACCACCACATTATGGGAGTATTCCTAGATGAACAGTTTCCTGGAAAGTGGATTGGTCGTCGTGGGCCAGTTGAATAGCCCCCTAGGTCTCCCGATCTGACCCCCTTAGACTTTTATCTTTGGGGTCATCTGAAGGCAATTGTCTATGCTGTGAAGATACGAGATGTGCAGTAACTGAAACTACGGATACTGGAAGCCTGTGCTAGCATTTCTTCTGCGGTGTTGCTATCAGTGTGTGAAGAGTGGGAGAAGAGGGTTGCATTGACAATCCAACACAATGGGCAGCACTTTGAACACATTTTATAAGTGGTCAGAAACTTGTAAATAACTCATGAAAGAATAAAGTAACGTTAAAACCAAGCACACCATTGTTTTTCTTGTGAAATTCTTGATAAGTTTGATGTGTCACATGACCCTCTTCCCATTGAAAAAAACGAAAGTTGGATACAAAATGGCCGACTTCAAATTGGCCGCCATGGTCAACACCCAGCTTGAAAAGTTTCCCCCCTCCCATATACTAATGTGCCACAAACAGGAAGTTAATATCACCAACCATTCCCATTTTATTTAGGTGTATCCATATAAATGGCCCACCCTGTATATATGTACATTAAAAGTTTAAAAATAGAAAAGTAAAAGTAATAAAAATAAAGTAATGTTAAAAAAAATACAGACTTTACAATAAATAAACATTATGAAAAGAAGTCTCTACATAAAATAATATGCACACATTTGGTATAGTCGCAACTGTCATTTCCTGCACGACAAATTTATAGCATCTTTTATGATTAAGTGTACTGTAAAAAAAAAACTTGCTATCTTTCACTTATTAATGTGAGGCACGAGGTGTTACAAATTTTGAATCTCTGTGCCTCACATTAATAGTAATTAATGCTATCCTGTACCTCACACAGTATATTGCCCCCATAGTGCCTGAGAAAAATAATAATGCATACTCCTCTAACCCCATTCCAAAGACTAGTGGAGGAGATCCCTCTGGTCTGTACGGCACAGAGGCGCAACGAGGTCACTGCCTTGCGTCTGGCGATGCAAAGTGAATGGTAAAGCAGGGACCTTATATCATTGGGTTCAACTGTATCTGCATCCTGAAGATGCAGATACAGTTTAAACCAGGGAAAAAGGTTATTGATTAAACTGAAATTCGCAAGATGATGTCGATGAATTGAGCTGAATTTCGATTTAATTTCTTTACATTTTAAAAATTTTTTTGTAGATTAATTGCCTAGCCCTACTTCATCCCCACTGCCGAAATTAGATACCTCAAAGTGCAAGGCAAATGCCTCTCTGGCAGTTAATAGACGCTTTAGTAATTTTTATTTTTTTTGGTGTAAAAATGTATGTATGTGTGTAATAAATAAATTAAAAAAAAATATATATATATATATCTCATTTATTTTTTATTATATATGCAATGCGAAAACAAATTCCTGAAACCTAAAGTAAAAACTCCTTGTGTCACTAGGCACTTTTTATGTGTTCAAACTAATTCCCTAATTATTTTAATTCTGTCTGGCTGTCTTTTCTTTTTCTTTCTTTCTCATGATTGTTTATCAAGGGTAGTTTTCTATGGTGCTGGGCACCGTAGTCTGGGTGATCCGTGGGTTAAATTTGGGTTTTGTATGGCACTAGATTTGTGGCACAAACTGCAATAGCTCCATCTCTGATCGCTTCCCTGACACATGTGAAGCAATCCGAAAAGGAGACTATACTACAACCCCCCCCCCCCCCCTCTCCAAGTGACATACTTAACAGTGATTGGTGCATCTGCGCTAATGGATCAATCCGAGCTATCCCCGCCCGGGGACTACTGTGATTGGTACTCGGCCGGCATCCCTAGTTGCTAGGTTGTCATAGCCGTCGTCATAGAACTCCCACCACACATCGGCGGTAGTTTAAACCGATCACGTAACTGCACGTGATGATGCGCCAACAGACCGCATCCCACGATGTACAGTTACGTGAAATTATGGGGGAAAAGGTTAAAGAGGCTCTGTCACCAGATTATCAAATCCCTATCTCCTATTGAATGTGATCAGCACTGCAATGTAGATAACAAGCAAAGTTTTTTTTTTTGTTGAAAAACGATCATTTTTGCCCAAGTTATGAGCAATTTTATATCTATGCAAATTAGCTTTTCAATGGACAACTGGGCGTGTTATCTCGTTTTACCAACTGGGCGTGTATTGTGTTTTTACCAACTGGGCGTTGTGAATAGAGGTGTATGACGCTGACGAATCGTCATCATACACTTCTCATCGTTCCCACCCAGCTTCTTTCACTGCAGGCACACAGCGTGACGTCACGCACAGGTCCTTCAACCTTGGCGTCGGACAGAGAAGATACATGGGCTCCAGCTGTCCGAGAGAGTAAAGTTGAATCTGCAGCAGCATCACCGTGTGCAGGTAAGCATAGTAAACTCCCTAGAGACGAGCATATTACCTTTTCGAACGGCTGGAGCCCATGTATCTTCTCTGTCCGACGCCAAGGTTGAAGGACCTGTGGGTGACGTCACGCTGTGTGTCTGCAGTGAAAGAAGCTGGGTGGGACCGATGAGAAGTGTATGATGCTGATTTGTCAGCGTCATACACCTCTATTCACAACGCCCAGTTGGTAAAAACACAATACACTCCCAGTTGGTAAAACGAGAAAACACGCCCAGTTGTCCATTGAAAAGCTCATTTGCATAAATATAAAATAGCTCATAACTTGGGGAAAAAATGATCGTTTTTCAAAAATAAAAAAATTTTGCTCTTATCTACATTACAGCGCCGATCACATGCAATAGGAGATAGGGGTTTGATAATCTGGTGACAGAGCCTCTTTAAAGAAACCAGATCAAATTGCAGAGTATATGAAGGCATATGGGTAGTTGGGGCTGAAATGACAACCTTGCTCTATTTTGGTGTGGGATTTACCATTGATTTGTCAACTTGATGTTTGTTTTTTATTTTTTCTCTTGTTAGATATGGTTTTGTGTCCTATTACGATGATGTTGATGTTCAGAAGATAGTAGATGTAAGTAAAAACGACTTTGTAATTCTCACTCCTATTCCTTAACCCCTTCAATCGTGCGAGTTGTCGTTTTCACTGATACCATTTTGGGGTATATGCGACTTTTTGATCACTTTGATTTTTTGGAGAGCTAATGTGACCAAAAACAAGCAATTTGTGTGTTTTATATATATATTTATATAGGTTTTCTTGTGTTTTTTGTTTTTTTTTGCGGCATTCACCGAGCGGGTTAAACAACGCTATATTGTGATAGTTCGGACTTTTATGGACGCGGCGATACCAGTTATGTTAACTTTTATTATTTTTAGCTTCGATTTAGGGGAAAAAATTGAAAAGGGGGGTTTTTTGAACTTTTAATACTTTTATATTTTGTTTGGAACAAAAAACTTTATTTTACAGTTTTTTACTTTTTTGTTTTATTAGTCGCCATAGGAGACTTGAAGCTGCGATCGTTGGCTCGCTTGCATGATATACTTCAATACTAATGTATTGCAGTATATTATGATTATGACAGTCTCCTTTGAAGCCCTGCCGCAGGCAGACCTTGGAGCCTTTGTTAGAAACGGTTGTTACCGGCCGATTGCGTGTTTGAGGGGGTGCCCCCTTGATTCTAACACTTTAAATGCCGGGGTCGTGATTGACTGCAGCATTTAAAGGAACAGTGTCATCACAAATTATTTTTTTTATATGTTAAAGATGTTAGTGCTTTATTAAAAACGTTTATATTCATTTGTGTGTTTGTGTTTTACTTTTTCTTATTTTTATACTTTTTCTTCCCTATGGGGGCTGCCATTTTTTTCCATTTCTGTCTGTGTCGATTAACGACACATACAGACATGGAATACGGCAGCCACAGTCCCATAGGGACTGCGAACGGCTCCCGTCCCATTGACTTCCGTGTACGGCGTCTGTGTGGGAACTGCGCATGCGCCGCTCCCACACAGTCCAATTCTAAATTGGCGCCGTCCGGCGCCATTTTCCTGTGGACCAGAAGTCGCGGCCGGACAGTAATATTACTACTTCCGGTCGCGGCTTCCGGATTTGTGCACTTGGACCAGCGGCAGCAAACGGAGCGGACGGGCCGGAGGGAGCCGCGGCGGCAGGAGCAGGTAAGAGATTTCAATGTATGTTCGTGTTTGTGTGTGTTTACTACTGTATGTAAACCTACTACACTGTGTGTTAGCTCAAAAAATGGCGACACACAGTGTAGGAGGTTACACCGTTCAAACCCCTCGTTTATCCCGGCACTAGCCAGGATAAAGGAGGGGGGGGATGCTGAGAGCTCACTAGAGCGAGGGCTTTTAACCCAATGTTGCAATGCTGCAATTTTGGGAATAGCTCCATCTAGTGACCAAAAATGGGTAGTATTATAAATTAGAATTAATTTATAATATTTCCTGACTCGTGAAAAAAAAATAAAAAATTTGAACAATGTTTAATCACCCACACACTAAATGTTTAATTTTTTTAAAAAAAACATGTTTTTCTGGCAACACATTCCCTTTAAGGTGTTAAACGTGTTGAACTTTGATTCCGCCCGTTGCAGTGAGGTGTCGGCTGCGTGTGACACCCGTCACCCGCTGTGTATGGAGTGAGCTCAGCCAGTGTGCTCGCTCCATACTTCCCCTTTACCCTCCTCACGTACAGTTCCGTGATTTTGCGTTAAGGGGTTCGAGTTATGCTTTTAACCCTTTGGCAGATGTATAAAAACTATCTAACGGGGTCTATGTTGCACATAGCAACCAATCTCAGAACACTATGAATAACCCAAGTAGTTGGCAGGCAAATTAACAATTGCCTAAAACCGAATTGCCAAAAGGCAAAGAAAGTTCCAACTACCTATCATTTTGTTAAAACATAACTTTTTATTTTCACATTCAGAACCACCCGCAGTGAAAATATTCAATACTGACCGTTCATAGATTAAGGCTGAATGCCAAAATGGTGGTAGTGTAATGACAAATTTGTTAGAATTTACTATCGGAGTCAGCGGCTGCAGTCCACTGCATATTCATTAATGATAAAGCATGTCAGCGACGTATTGTTTTAAAACTAGAAGAGGCCGCTCCCCGTCATGTTTTGTTACAGATGTAGTATTGGACAGAAAATCCCTATTTCTAAAATCGTATGGAATCATGGGAGATGGTCGTTAAGTTGGACCAATCCGAAGACAACAGATATTTGCATTAACTCATTATAGTGCAGGGACGGAGGGGTAGACCAATCACAAGTCTGCCCCTTTATCCAATCCAAAGGATGTAGCGGCGCATACACATTTTACTTCCATCGGCGGTTCATTCATCTAAGTACTAGAACGGCATAACTCCATATGTTAACGGCCTTGATGTTGGAAACTTAGAATGTTATCTATGGAGAGACTTCGTCTCAAAATGAGCTTTTTATTGGAAGTTTTAGACTGCATTGTCAGAAGACTTAGAAAAAAATAGAGAGCACAGTCTAGTTGCGCATGTCAAAAGGACTTTGACATTGTCCGAGCCATACTCCAGATTGGCTTTAGGAAACTTAGTCTCACAAAGTATTTAATACAGGTAATGACTGCACATGTTAATGTACTTAGAAGCAATTGCGACTATCTTGCTTGTACCTAGTTGGGAGAGATGGTTACATAAGCCAAGAAGTTAAAATGGTGTCAAAGTCCAGTAAACAAGAACTGTGTACATGTATAGAGACTTGAAATATCTATACTGGCCTTATATAGCAGGAAGGCCCTGTATAAAACCCTCAAGGCCATTATAGTAAATGGCAACACAGCATCCTAGCATATTAAAAGAGGAATGGACATGGAGAGATTCCTTCTCCACCAGAAAAATGGACAAAGGAGCAGACTTGTGATTGGTCCATCCCTCAACTATGAGTGACGCAAATATCTATTATCTTCTGATTGATCCAACTTAATGACCACCTCCCATGACTTCATACAATTTTGTAAATGTGGGTGTTCTGTTGATCCCCGCCATTGGCCGCAATACCCCTAAAGACGCTAGATCTGTAGCGTAACATGTCGGGGGGGGGGGGGGGGGGGGCTATTCTAGTTTTAAAACAATACGTCGCTCACTGTTATACCTAACGTCTTTTGCTCTATCATTTATGAATGTGCAGTGGACTGTAGCTGCTTACTCGGGTAATAAATTCTATCAAATTTGTCACTACACTATCACCATTTAGGCATTCAGCCTTAATCTATGATCTGTCAGTATTGATTCTTTTAACTGTGTGGTTCGTTAACCCGTTAGTGACCGCCAATACACCTTTTAACGGCGGCCACTAACAGGCTTTATTCTGATGCATATGCCTTTTTACGGCACTGTATCAGGATAAAGTAGACAGAGCAGGGAGCCGACAAATCTCCCTGCTCTCAGCTGCCAGAGGTAGCTGAGGGCTGGGGGCGTCCCTGCTCTGCCGTGTGAGATCGATTAGTATCGATCTCACCCGTTTAACCCCTCAGATGTGGTGCGCAATAGCGTGCACCGCATCTGAGTGGTTTTGGAGAGAGGGAGGGAGCTCCCTCTCTCTCCCACCGACACCCGGCGATACGATCGCCGAGTGTCTATGTAAAGGATTTGCCAGACACCGATTCTGTGTCGACGCCCGTGGGCAATCAGTCTGCACCTGCTCCTATGTCTGTGAGACTGACTCCATCTTCCACCACTCAGGATGGCAGGCTTTGGAGTGGGAGAGGCTATCACAGCCTGGCCAGACGGAGCTAGCCCCCGCCCTCTGTCTATTTATACCTGCCTTTCCTGTTCCTCCTTTGCCTGTGATTCTTCTATGCTTGTTTCCTGGCTTGCTGCTGCTGCTTGTACTACTGATCCTCTGCTTGTTATTGACCTTGGCTTTCTGACCACTCTCCTGCTCAGCGTTTTGTACCTCGCTCACTCCTGGTTTGACTCGGCTCGTTCACCACTCTTGTTGTTCACGGTGTCTTTGTGGGCAGCTGCCCCGTTTCCCTAGCTTCTGTGTACTCCTGTCTGTTTTGTCTGTCTTGCACTTACTGAGCGTAGGGACCGTCGCCCAGTTGTACCCCGTCGCTTAGGACGGGTCGTTGCAAGTAGGCAGGGACTGAGTGGCGGGTAGATTAGGGCTCACCTGTCTGTCTCCCTACCTTGTCATTACAGTCTATCTCTCCAATGGCAGCCGGGGGCCTAATAAAGGCCCCCAGGTCTGCCTGGAGCGAATGCCTGCTAGATCATGCCGGAGGCATGACCTAGCAGATTCCTGTCCATTTTAAACGGACAGGCAGTAATACACTGCAATACAAAAGTATTGCAGTGTATTATAATAGCGATCGGAGAATCGCATATTAAAGTCCCCTAGTGGGACTAGTAAAAAAGTTAAAAAAAAAGTTTAATAAAGTTAATAAAAATAAATAAATATGAAAAACCCACCTTTTCCCCTTACTATTAAAAAACCAAAATAAAGTAAAAAAGTTACACATATATTTGGTATCGCCGCGTCCGTAACGACCCCGACTATAAATGTATTACATTATTTAACCCGCACGGTGAACGTAGTAAAAAAAATATAATAAAAAACTATGGAAAAACTGCTGTTTTCTGTGTCCAGACTTAAAAAAAATGTGATAAAAAGTGATCAAAAAGTCGCATCTACTCCAAAATGGTACCAATAAAAACTACAAGTCTTCCCGCAAAAAAAAATCCCTCCTACAACTGCATCGGCGAAAAAATAGAAACGTTACGGCTCTTCAAATATGGAGACACAAAAACAAATCATTTTGAAAAAAAAGCGTTTTTACTGTGTTAAAGTAGTAAAACATACAAAAACTATACAAATTTGGTATATTTGCAATCGTAACAACCTGCTGAATAAAGTTATTGTGTTATTTATATCACATGGTAAACAGCGTAGATTTAAGATGCGAAAAAGAGTGGGGAAATTTCAGGTTTTTTTCTATTTCTTCCCCCCCAAAAAATGAGAAAGTTAATAAAAGTTAATCAATATATATGTCCCCCAAAATGGTGCTATTAAGAAGTACAATCAATCACAGCGCAGCTTTCATATTTCAGTGCAGGTTGAAGGAAAGCGGAGCTCTGGTTGCTATTGGCAACTAGGATAGTTTTACTGTTGGACTGTTTTGATAAATCTGTCCATTGACTCAGCTTTCCACTCACTTAGATATATTGGATTAAATCTGCTGCATTTCCACACAACCCGAAGGCCTGAATCTGGTCTGATTATTTGTGTGAACAGTGCCTTCTAAATCTGCTTGACATCTAGATGTTTTATGATGTTTGGTTGATGAAAACCCTTTAAGGGCAGATTCAGAGGTGGCGGAGTTGCTTGCTGTAGAATTCCGCAGTAGCCATTTTTTACATTTGTTTCTATAGGTTTTTAGGATACTTAGTTCAGACGTTGTGGAAAATAACTGCGGAATTTAGGCTGCGGTGCAGAATTTTCCCTCTGCAGCATGCTCATTATGTTGCGGAGCAGAAGCCAAATTTCACTGCGGATTTCAGCCTTTGCAATGCAAAAACTGAATTCTAGTTTACATAAAACAATTATTTTTTATTTTTTTTCAATTAAAATAATTTACGTGTTTGATGCCTCTGTGTCTAGATATTGTTACATACTTGCAAGAAAAGACCAACGGCACTCTGTCTTGTTGGGTCGATGAGTAGGATCTTAATCTAACTCGAATATAAGTGAAAATTCTGCACTCCAAATGCTTTCCACTTTTAGTTTTTATTGAAGAGGCAATCCAAAATAAAACATGCATGATCTTTTGGTCCAAACACCCTGGACCTTTGTTAAACACGATTGCCACATGTTAAAACAAGGTTTCATTAATGTAATATAATTTAGTCCGTATAGCACTACAGGAAAACGTCGTCAGTCGTGGCAGGCAAGTGCACGCCCGCCACTACCGGGGTTGTTTTCCTGTTGGGATATATTGGCTGCGGCAATCGTGTTTGACAAAACTTGTTATAGTTGTTGTTGCGCACCCTGGTGTGCTTTTGTTTTCCTCTTAAAATGACTTCTAGTGCGCCAATTCTTATTGGCTTGCCTCCACAATTGAAGGAATCCTCCCCCCACTGTTAACCCCTTAGTGACCAGCCCATTTTAGGCCTTAATGACCAAGCAATTTTATTCGTTTTTCTATAGTAGCATTCAAAGAGCTATAACGTTTTTATTTTTTCGTCTACATAGCTGTATGAGGACTTGTTTTTTGCGGGATTAGTTGTGCTTTTTAATGGCACCATTTTTGGGTACATATAATTTTTATATTAACTTTTATTAACCTTTTTGGGGGGGATTATAAAAAAAAAACTGATTCCGCCATTGTTCTATGCGTTTTTAAATTGACGCCGTTCACTGTGCGACGTAATTAACATGTGACCTTTATTCTATGGGTCGGTACGATTACGGCGATACCACATATGTGGAGGTTTTTTTATGTTTTACGACTTTTGCACAATAAAAACACTTTTGAACTAAAATTATTTGTTTTTGCATCGTCTCTTTCCAAGAGCCGTAATTTTTTTATTTTTCCATCAATGTAGTGATTTTTTGGGCTTGTTTTCTGCGGGACAAGATGTAGTTTTGAATGGTACTGTTTTGGGGTACATGGGACTTATTGATTCATTTTTATTATGACTTTTTTGGGGGGCAATGGAAAAAAATTGCAATTTCGCCATAGTTTTTGGCGTTTTTTTTTTACGGTGTTCACTTTGCGGTTTAAATTACATATTAACTTTATTAATGGAGTCATTACGGTCGCGGCGATACCACATATGTGTACTTTTTTTTTTTTTTTTACACTTTTACTAAATAAAACCACTTTATGGAAAAAAATGGTTTTATTTATTTTTTTACTGTACTTTTTATTAATAATCTTTCACTTTGATGACTTATTTTATTAGTCCCACTAGGGGACTTTACTGTGTGATGTTCCGATCGCTGCTATAATGCTCTGGTATACTTCGTATACCAGAGCATTATTGCCTGTCAGTGTAAATCTGACAGGCAATCTGTTAGGACGTGCCTCCGGCGCGTCCTAACAGGCATATGTCCAGGGCAGACCTGGGGGCTTTTATCAGTCCCCCGGCTGCCATGACACCCCATCGGAGACCCGCGATTGCATTCGCTGGCCGCCGATGGGTGACAGAGGGAGCGCACTCCCTCTGTAAACAAAGTTAAATGCCGCGGTCGCTATTGACGGCGGCATTTAACGGGTTAAACGGCCGCGATCGAAGTAAACTTCGATCGCGGGCGTTGGAGCAGGAGCTCAGCTGTCATCAGACAGCAGAGCCCCGGCTCCTGCCTGCACGGGAGACCCATGCAGGACTTAGACTAGGCTGACGTGAAAAGGCGTCAGCCTAGCCTAAAGCCCAGTAGTGAATCACGTGAAAAGGCGTATTAGTGGTCACTAAGGGGTTAAATAATTTTACAATTGGAATAATTTTAAATTTGCATGATCCAATAGAGAAATGTAATAGTTGTGAGAAAACCCCCTTTAAGGCATCATTTACTCTTCATTGCCAGCCCTATTGCGTAATTCCTTGTGAGGTTCTATGTCATGGACCTAAAACTATGGTACCTGGAGCTGTGGTCTCTGAAAGAAAAATCTCTGCATACCATCTTATTATGTGGAAGTAAGCATGGCCCCAATGAATTGCATTAACACTGTATACGGTACTGTGAATGAGGCCTTTTAGCACTTAGTTACTCTGTGAACACAAGGATGCATAAATCTGAGACATGTGTAATGTGTCGATGGTATACTCGTGTAGGTGACGTATGATGTGAACAGAGTAAACATTATCATGATGTTTGAACAATACGTTCAGCGTCCCGGCACACACAAAGAATGGATTCAATAGGGCTCCATTGACTTGACATATGCCACGTGCCCTTTTGGCATACCTGGAGGAGTTGTGTTGCCATCCCTTCTGTATTTTTTTTTTAAATTATACTTTTGGCCAGTAGCAATTGTTTTTCCTACAACTACTTATGTAAAAAAAAAAACAAAAACAATAAACTAGTTAAAAATAACAGTAGTTTTAAGACCTTGACTGGCCTGCAGAGAGATCTTCAACGTCTCTTTAGGACGAATCGGAACTGCAGCTAAAAAACAGCCCAATATTGGTTATAGCAGAAAAGGCAAGACCAACTCTTTGGCCCATGATTTTGGAATCCCATATTCCACATCCACATATGGGTGCCTTCTTAAATTGTCCACAAACTTTTATTGGTGTATTGTAAATCTTGCATAGAGGTAATAATTCCGATTTATATATTGAATTTAGTAATGCACTGTAAGCGTTTTATGCAATGACACGTTTCACTTTAGTCACAGATCAGCTTTCATGGGAAGAAGCTGAAGCTTGGACCAGCTATACGGAAACAGAATGCGTGTAAGTGTATTTTTTTCATTGTTTTCTTAATTTCTGTTTTGATAAGGGGGAAATAAATTGTATTTTTAATCTTCACTTTTAGGCACCTATGTACAGCCAAGACCTGTTCTCATTAGCAATTCTCCGTCGTCATATCCCAACATGTGGAACGCTCCTGTACCTGAGCCATTTGTTCAACATCCACCAGTTTTTAGTCCAATGACCCAGTATGTTCAGGTAACTTATTTTACATCACAGAAGATTCCGAAAAAAGTTACAAGCCGTAAAGTGCCTTCCTGGTATAATTCTAATGCCATTATTTATTCAAACCGTATGAGGCCTGATTTACACGAGCGTGTGCGTTTTGCGAGCGCAAAAAAAACGCTGCGTTTTGCGTGCGCAAAAGGCACTTAGCTGCGTGCGTCACCAGTGTATGATGCGCGGCTGTGTGATTTTCGCGCAGCCGCCATCATTATGACACTCCGTTTGGATGTTTTTAAACAGAAAAGCACGTGGTTTCTTATGGCGTTCACCATGCAGATTAAATATTGCAATCGTTTTATAGTTAGGGGTAATGATACCAAATATGTGTAACTTTTTACTTTTTCATAATAAAGTATTTGGTATAGGGAGAAAGTGGGTTTTAAAATGTAGCTATTTTTTTTCCCCTTGGGGCTTTTATTTATTACAAACTTTATTTCAATTTTTTTTTTTAGTCCCACTAGGAGACTTTACTATGCAATCTTTTGATCACTTTTTTTCATAATACACTGCAATACATCCGTATTGCAGTGTATTATTCCGGTCCGTGTAAAACTGGCAGGCATTTGTTGGGCCATTTCTCTGGCATGGCCTAATTGGCATTTACTAAAGGCAGACCTTTGTTAGGCCCCCGGCTGCCATAGAAAATATCGGCACCCCACGATTGCATCTCAGGCTGTCGGTGGGTAAGAGGGAGCCTCCTCCGTCTAAAACCACTCAGATGCGGCGGTTGCTATTGACCGCTGCATCAGAGGGGTTAAGCATAATCGGAGACCACTACTAGTGGTTTCCGATCGATGCCCTGAAGCCCAAGGCTGTTATCAACAGCCTGGGCTTCAGGTGCACCCCACACAATGCCGGACAACTTCTTCTGAAGCGCCGACGTGAAAAGACGTCACTTCAGAAGAACTACCTTTAATGCCCAACGTAAAAAGACTATATGCCGGTCGTTAAGGGATTAATTCAGATTTGTATGCTAGGCACGTTTAGGTTAGGAACACACTAGTCGTAAACTGCAGATTTTCCACAACTGATTTTATTCACATACAGTTGAAAAACTCCACAGAGAAACCATTCATAAATTGACCTGCGGTGTGTTTTTTTTAATCCGCAGCATGTCCATTTATGCTGCGAAATCGCTGCTCTTATGTTGGGAGCTGTTTGTTGGGTTTTTTGCACTGCAACACTGATTCTGCAGCAAAAATTGCAAATAAAAAAAAGTTATTTTTTTTTTTGTTAAAATGAACGTTAAAAATAAAAAGCTTATACTTACCCCCGGCCGTTGTCCTAGCGACTCCATTCTCTGTTCTGAGCGCAGCCCGGCCTCCTGAGATGACGTTTCATCCCACGTGACTCCTGCAGCGGTCACATGGACTACATAGTCACCCCCAGGAGGCCGGGCTACGCTCAGAACAGGGATGCATCGGCATGAGTATAACTGTTTTTTTTTTTTATATTTAATTTTTTTCCTTCAGCGTACATTCTGCCTAAAAAACTGAGGTTTTTTGGGGCGTAACGCCCTGAGGCCTCCAGGAAGGATACGCTTTGTACATTTTACACAGCATCTGTTTTGGGTATTCCTACCATTTAGAGATCAGTGATTTATATATAGCTGCGGTAGATGGTGCTATATAAATAGAATAAAATGGGACTACAGCTAAACCTACAGCATTATTTTGGTTTATTGATTTCAAGGCTCTGATCCCCTGTTCTACCAGACAATAACTTTATTGAATGTATTTTCTGAGAATATAATCTTTGTACCGTATATGGATACAGCTCTGAATGCATCTCCCCTGCCATTCTCTGGGGTAGGATCCTGGAGACTGTATTAGTCTATGGAAAGTTTTCTGTCCATTTGTTGCAGCTGCTGTAACAGAAAAATTCAACTGCACTAAATATACAGGAAGGAAGTGTGTGCCATCACAATGGCAGCTCTAATAAACATTTTAAAATGCAAAAGTAGCTATAAACACATTTTCTGTTCTGCATGCTTAAATGTACTTTGTGGGAAAGCCCTTTTTTAGTTTTATTTTAATTTAAGCAAATGTATCCCGTATTCAGGATAGGTGACAAATGTATGATTGCTGGGGGCCCCACCAAAAGATTATCCCAAGCACGACTGGTCAGGAGGAGTTTGAATGGAGCAGTGGTCGAGCATGCACACTGCCGCTTCATTCATAGTCTCTACGGCTGATAGACGAAAAACAAGCACTATGAGGAGGAACAGGGAACCCGTGGCCTTGTTCTAGTGATCGGTGGTGTCTCAGTGGTCATACATTTATCGCCTTTTCTATGGATAGGGGATAAATGTACTTTGTGGGAAAACTCCTTTAAAAATTGTATGTGTTTCCTTTATAGTTTTCTGCGGTTTGGAGTTTTATGATCTGTATGTGGCTAATAATGAAGTCAATAGTAGTTTCTTATCAGTGGGGGAAAAAGAAAGGTATTGGAGTGACATAATATACAATGTCTTAAAGTTAGCCGTGTATTTCTTAAAGAGAAAAATAAGCCAAAAGTGTTTTATTTAGGTGTTCTCACAAACATTTTAAAATATGAGCATTTTTATAATGGTATATTTTACTGTACAATGTTCCTGAAGCAGATCCTTTGTGTTTGTTCTGACAACTGGTGTATGATTTGCTGGTAATAACCATACTTGTGTTTATAGACTTGTCCTTACTCAAGCTCCGCGCCAGTTTTGTATCAACAAATTCCCTTGGGTTGTCAGCAAACCGGATATTACCAGGTAATGTGTTTCAGAGAGACTTTATAATTGGTCTTCTGTCTTCTACCATTTTTGAAAAGTATTTTCTTTTTTTCTTTTTTTTGTAGGTGCCACCACCACCACCACCACCACAACCACATTGGCCAAATGGTGATCAGAGGAGCTTTCTCTGTCCTCAGGTGATTAAATGTAATATGACCAACGTTTCAAAATAAATATGCAATAGTCAGCTCATCCAGGTGCAGGGACAGCTGCCGGACGCGCTGAAGCTCCACAACGATCAAAAGGAGGAAGGAAATGCAGCAAACCACAATGTTTTGTTTTTTGATCCAGATTAAAATGCAAAATGACATGTATAAAAGCCGGTAGCAGGGTTCACTGACACATTTCCGAATACCATAGCATGCATTCTAATTAATGTTGGTTAATGAAAGGGATTTAAGGGAATGCATCATCCTAAAATTACATACTATTTAAAGAGGCTCTGTCACCACATTATAAGTGCCCTATCTCCTACATAAGGAAGTCGGCGCTATAATGTAGGTGACAGCAGTGCTTTTTATTTAGGAAAACGATTTATTTTAAACCACTTTATTAGCGATTTTTAGCTTTATGCTAATGAGTTTCTTAATGCCCAAGTGGGCGTGTTTTTACTTTCGACCAAGTGGGCATTGTACAGAGGAGTGTATGACGCTGACCAATCAGTGACCAGTCAGCGTCATACACTCCTCTCCATTCATTTACACTGCAGTATCGCGTTCTTACTAGAACGCGATGTGCAGCCACATACACAGACATTAACGTTAATCAAGTGTCCTGATAATGAATATACATTACCTCCAGCCTGGACGTCATGTGTATTCAGAATCCTGACACTTCTGAATCTTTTCTGTGAGATTCCAGCAAGCCACGCGTGAGATTACGAGGTAAACGAGATTTTGTTTCCCTTGCTGGAAATCTCACAGAAAAGATTCAGACGTGTCAGGATTCTGAATACACATGACGTCCAGGCTGGAGGTAATGTATATTCATTATCAGGACGCTAATGTCGGTGTATGTGGCTGCACGTCGTGTTCTAGTAAGAACGCGATGCTGCTTTGTAAATGAATGGAGAGGAGTGCATGACACTCATTGGTCAGCGTCATACACTCCCCTGTACAACGTCCACTTGCTCGAAAGTAAAAACACGCCCACTTGGGCATTAAGAAACTCATTAGCATAAACCAAAATCGCTAATAAAGTGGTAAAAGTAGATGGTTTTTTTAAAATAAAAAGCATTACTGTAACCTACATTACAGTGCCGATCTCCTTATGTAGAAGATAGGGCACTTATAATGTGGTGACAGAATCTCTTTAACACCATTTTTATTATATAAAATTGCAGTTTTCACTCTAGCTACTAGGGCAGTCGCTGATATATTTCTTGTTTTCTAGAATGAGTAAAGGGTGGTGGATTGAATAACCGCTTTATTGTACTTGTAAATTCAGAAATACTATACAGATTATGCTTTGTATGCATCTCCCCTGACACTCCTTGATTTGTGGAGAAGGGGGCTTGTACTCAATCACTTCTTAGAGAATCATCAAAGATTAGTTTTAGACGATTGACTCGCCTTAATTTCAGCTGCCATAAAGCACACTCCCTGCTGCACTTGTCTACACAGACAATACCGGAAGTGAGTGTGTGGCTGCCCCCAGGAAAGTAGAAAAAATACAAAATCGCTATGAATCCTGATTCTTGTTTGTGTTTTTCTTATGATTTGACAATAGTTTGATAAAAAAATAATAATTGCATAAAACACTTTGGGGGGAATTTACTTGTTTCACATCAGTTTTCTGCTGCAGAAAATGTACAAGTGGTACAAAAGTCGCAACTTGCAGAAAAAAAAGCTGCTATCTTTGTCATCACGTTGGGAACCTAGATGTGGGCATATGCTTTTGCCGTTAGGAGGCGGGCTCTCGCATAGCGTAAACGCTACAGAACTCTGAACACGGCTTATATGCTGCAGGATTTCTGAACAGAGTGCGGAAACGCTGTGTAAAAGTTCAACGCCTATCCGTCCTGGAACACGCTGGGAATCCTTCCAGCAAAACCGCACCAAACTGTGGTGCAGTTTTTCGGGCGGAATATCAGTTGCAAGTATAAACTTATTTTTTTTTTTTTTTTCATTTTAAACCCCAAAAAGTTTTTGGGGTTTTCTCATCCTCTAGAATGCGGCGGAATCGTAGCTTGTCCGCCGACAAAAATCGCAACATTTGCGATTTTCTTGCAGGTTTTGCTGGGTTTTTTCACATTTTATCCACTCTGTTGCTACTGTAATACGCTGCAGATTTTTCGGTCATTTGCAGGACTACCTGACTGAAATGTTGATCCGCAAATACAGCTTCCAAGCGATCCCTGACCATGCTTCCTTTTTCATGTTCCTGTGTCCTCTGGACAAGACTGGATGAAATCCTCTCTCAATCTACTGGTGGCAAGAGCACTCCCCTCCACCAGAACAGGGTCAAACGGGACTGTCTCTGTTAAGAAGGCAGGTCCTCGTTTTCGGTCCTTTCCGTGGGTTCTTCCAGACAACCATCCCACCAGGACCAGAAGGCTAATTCTTCCTTTAAAGGGAATGTGTCGATAGAAATAGTTTTTGTTTTTTTAGTTAAACAGTTAGTATATAAATGATTACACATTGTCCTAATTTTTTTCACAAGTCAGGAAATATTATAAATTAGATTCTAATTTATAACATTTCCATGTGCTGGTCACTAGAGGGAGCAATTCCTAAAATTGCAGCATTGGCATGTGGTAAAGCAACCTCATTGCTTTATGTTGCAAAATTGGAGAAGACACACTCGCTCTAGTGTCCTAAAACAATCCCGCCTCCTTTATCCTGGCTAGTGCCAGGAGAAAGGAGGGGGTTGAATGTTCAAACCTCCTACATTGTGTGCTGCCATTTTTTGAGCGAATGCACAGTGTAGGAGGATTAGATACAGTGGTAATCCGACAGTATAACACGAACATACACTCACATCGCATACACAAACTTAACTTACCTGCTCCTGCCGTTGCCTCCGCTCCTAGTCCTTTCTTCTGAACATATGAACGGAAGCCGTGACCGGAAGTAGTCGTCTTACTGTCCGGCCGCGGCTTCCGGTCCACATGAAAATGGCGCCGGATGTCGCTCTGCCGAAGACCTCCCTTTTGGACTGTGTGGGAGCGGCGCATGTGCCGTTCCCACACAGACGGTGTATGCTTTAGTGAATGGAACGGCTCCCGTTCGCATTCCCTATGGGGATGTATGTGCCGTATTCCATCTCTGTATGCGTTGTTAATGGACACATACAGAGATGAAAAAAAATGGCAGCCCCCATAGAGTAGTAAAAGAAAGAAAAAAGTAAAACACAAATAAATAAAATTTATTTTAATGACCTACTAAAAGCAATAATATATATAAAAAAAATTATAATAATTTCGTGACACCTTCCCTTTAAGGCTCGCCTCTGCTGGTGACCCCTGACCTCAGTCCCCTAAGGCCGGAGCTGGTAAGCCCAACTCCGACTGAGAGTGCGCACTTGTTCCGGGGGGGGGGGGGGGGGGGGGGGGCAGACTTCTGTACTTTTTTTTTTTTTAAGGATGTTTGGCTTTCCCATATGTCAGACGCCTGGGTTCAGTAAGTGGTATTCTATAGATACAAAATCAAACTTACTAGACTTACAAAAGAGCGTTTCTTCCAGTTGCTGTTCCTGAGTCTTCGTCCAGTGGGCACAGTTTGACTCATCCTAGACCTAAAGCGTCTCAAAGAGTACGTCAAGGTCCGCCATTTCAGCATGGAATCCCTCCAAACAGGCATCACTTTCATATTACAGGGGTGTCTCTCTCATCAGCAAGGACACATATTTGCATGTTTCTGTTTGCCATTCCCATCAGAGCTTCCTGCGCTTTGCAGTGCCTCTTCATAATTACCAGTTTGTGGCTCTGCTTGGTCTGGCTACAGCACCGAAAGTTTTCACAACAATACTGTCTGGTGGTGGCACTTCTTCGGACCAGGGGAGTGTCGGTCACTTCGTTCCTGGATGACATTTTGATCAAGTATTGTACCAGGGAGGATAATGTGACTCTGCTCCAGATCCCTCTGGACACCTGCTGGGTCAGTAAACAGCTCCAAATCTTGCAGTTTCCCTCGCAGCAGATTGCATTCCTGAGTGTGGCCTTTGACACGTAACATTTCCTGGTTAAGGACTGGACTGTCCTTCATGATGGAATTTGCCAGTTGCGGACAGCTTCGCCGACCTCACTTTGCCTTTGAGTGAGGGTTCTAGGAACGATGGTGGCCTCATTCAAAACAATTCCGTTCGCACAGTTCCACACTCCCTTTTCAGTGGGCGATTGTCTCCCCTTGGAACCGTTCTCGGGAATCCTTGGATCAACTGATCCTTCTTCCTCTGGCTGTCCATTGCACCCTCCAGTGGTGGATCTCCTAATCGGTCATTTCCCACAGTTGCTCCTTCCGCTGAACTGGCAGATCCTCCACAGATGCCATTTTTAAGGGGTGGGCAGGAACATTTCTGAACCTCACTACTGTCAGCCATCCGGTGCGAGTCCAAATGGACAATGTCACTACCATGGCTCATTTCAGTCACCAAGGCGGAACTGGGGGCTACAGTGATGGCAGAGGCCGTGTAGATTCTCACCTGAGCAGAACGTCACGTTCCATCTCTGTCGGCAGTACGCATTCCAGGGGTCGATACCTGGGTCGTGGACTTCCTCCGTTTCAAACTGGTTGATCCCGGAGAGTGGTCTCTCCACCAAGGGGTCTTCAACTATATTTGAATGTGGACCTGATGGAGTTGCTCATATTTGGTATCGTTGAAGTCGGCAGAAGTTGCCAAGTATGTATTCAGGTGTGTTAACCCAGTGGCATGTACCAGATGTGTAAAAAAATAAGTCACCTGAATTCACACATTTGGGAAAAAAATACCAGTTTTACTTTTTCCATCAAAGTCAATGAATTGTCTGGAAAAAAAATAGAGGGCTAAAATCTTATATGACGCTAAACTAATACCTTTTAGGGGTCTAATTTAAAAAAAAGTCATTTGGGGGTGTTGACAGTGTTTTGGCTCTTAACAACATCTGTAATGGTTGTATGGTGTCCGCAAACCAGCTTTGAAAAATTTGCTCTCCAAAAGCCAGTTTGCGCACCATTCATTGTAAGCTCCGCCTTGCGCCCAGCGTGTAAGACATACACATATTTGGTATCGTTAAAGACGGCAGAAGTTGCCAAATATGTATTTAGTTGTATTTACCCAGTGGCATGCACCAGATGTAAAAAAAAAAAAAAAATCGTCTAAAATTTCATATGCATGTTTTTTTGTTTTTTTTTATTTCCCATTTTTCCTATTACATTTTTTACAAAGTAAAATATATCTAGTTTTTTTTTATACAATATGGAAGCCCAATATGTTCTGAGAAAAAAAAGACCAAATACATGTAGATTGGAAGAGTAATAGAAGAACAGTTTGCTTTTAAATTGGTACATGGCTAAAACTTGAAAATGGGCCTGGTCAGGAAGGGGGGGGGGGGTAAAGCCTCTGGTCAGGAAGTGGTTAAAAAAAATAATTTAATTGTGACTAGCTAATGGCATGCTAAGAGATATAGTCCTGCAACAAATGGAGAGCCATGAAGTCCTCTGCTCCAGGGTTTGCTAGAATAACCAGGTGTAACAGATGCTTTGGGTGTAATGCATTTTGTTATACTTTTTTATGAAAATTGAAAGATCATTTGTTTTATTTTTATTTTTTTTCCCCGTAGGCTTTCACCTGGAATTATCATGGTAATGAAACCGAAACAGCTAGCAGTGAAATTTTTTCCCCTGAAACATACATCCAAGACCAAAATGTATCTCCTGTTTCAACAAGTCCACAAAAGGTAACATTAAAGTTCCTCATGAAGTAGACCAATTATAGGGCGTAAACTGCCTATAGTAGAAAAACATTTTTTAAAGAAAAATATTACATTATCCCCTGAATCCAGTTTGAAGACTGGTTTTCCTTTCTCGCAAATTGTTTGTTTTTTGTTTTTTTATTTTTTACTTTCAAATATTCATCTTCCTTTGACTGGTCTAGCCCCACCCCCCCCCCCCCCCCCCCTCTTTTTTCTTGTTTCCTTACTTATTTAATTTTGGGGTAAATTCAGACACTGCTGCAGATTTTCAGTGGGAAATCCGGTGCCAATTCCACAATTTACAGTACAATTCATTTTAATGAGCTTTTGAAAACCCCATGCACATAGCGGAAAAAAATCCGCAGAATTCATGGCATGCTACGGTTTTTCAAATTTGTATAATGTCAATTCTGTTGTGAATTTGTCATAGATTTCACCCTTTGCGATGCAGAGTGAATTCTGCGGAAAATCCGCTTGTAACCCATGCAGATTTTGTATCCGAAAATATCTGCTACGTCTGAATTCGCACTTAGTTTTCATTCATGTGCTCAGGCCTTCATTTAATTGTTTTTTAATAGGATTTTTGACACTTACAGCTAAGATATAGCATTCGGTAAATGATTTGTTAAACGGGGAGACACTCTAAGGCCTGATTCACACGAACACTGCGCATCTCGGACGTGAAAAACAGTTTTTCACGTCCGAGGTGCATCCGTGCTCAGCGCTGCGGGATGCGATGTCACGCATCCCCCATAGTTGAGTCCATGGGGGGGATTCGTGATGCGCGGAAAGAACAGACATGTCGCACGGACCCTACACACGATCCATTGAAACAACTCCTGTGTGAACGGCCACATTGAATTACATAGGGCAGTGGGACGGCCGCTGTTTCAACGGCCGTCCCACGGACGTTTAACATGCTCGTGTAAATAAGCCCTAAATCACATCATGGGGTCCTATTTATGCCGTATACAAATTAATCCAGTTTACTTCTTATTATCATTGGGGTGAGACAGCTCAATGGGTATAGGCCCTTGCCAGTAGGAGGCTGACACTAGATTTTGTAAAGCTTTGGGCAGGTCAAACACTTCCCACAGCCATTGGCGAAATGAATTTTAGCTTACTGTCTGTAGAAGGCAAACATGACAATGAATCAATACTTGAGCATGTATACACACGCAATAGGCCTAGTGCTCAGTGTCCACGGTAGGGTTGCACGATTCATTGAAATATCGATACTATTTCGATGCTGTGCACCCTCAAACAGTTCAATACCATTAATTCATGTATTTTGATACTAAGCTGTGCATCTGCACAGCTTAGTGTTGTAATACGTGAATGTAGTTAGAGCGGGGCAGTGGCTGTGGGGGTGTTTTGAAATGTGCCCGCCATGTTCAGTCTTCAGTGCCGGCGCTCATTAGTGCATCGCACACTTGTCAGGAAATGGCTGTATTACACACAGCCATTTCCTGACAAGTGTGCGATGCACTAATGAGCGCCGGCACTGAAGACTGAACATGGCGGGCACATTTCAAAACACCCCCATGTTCTGTCTTCAGTGCCGGCCGCATCGCATCATGCTCGCACACACTTGTTAGGAGCAGGGCAATGGCTGTATTACGCATCCGCAGCCCTGCTCTAACGGCGGAGAGCAGAGAAACCTGATCTCCGCCGCTATTCTCTTGAATTTTGCGATCAAAACTGACCACAGCATTCAAGGGGAAAATTACCAGGGGCATGCCCAGAGGATTGCATCACAGGGAATCCCCATGACATGATCGAGGGACATACAATATATATGGGCAGACAGCCCAGAGTCCACTGAAGGACCCCAGGGCTGTCTGACGATATGTTGTGAGGGCATACTTAGGTATGTCCTAACTGCCAGGCTAATGTACTGGCATATAGATATATGCCAATACATAATTTTTTTTACTTTCTTATTTTTAAATTTTAAAGTAATGTTAAATTTAAAAAAAAGAAATCGTAAAGTACACTTTTTTTTTTTTACAATAAACATTAAAATTAAAGTCTCAATACATAAAATATACACATTCAGGATAGTCACGGCCGTATTAGCCTAAATTTGTTGTGCAGGTTATGTTCACA
This sequence comes from Rhinoderma darwinii, assembly GCF_050947455.1. NCBI lineage: Eukaryota > Metazoa > Chordata > Amphibia > Anura > Rhinodermatidae > Rhinoderma > Rhinoderma darwinii. The sequence goes on from NC_134691.1 coordinate 285,392,437, forward strand.
CGGAGTATTTTGGGGGAGGAATATCTGCCTCAAAATTCAGTTTGGAACTTTGAGGCAGATATTCCTCTCCCTGCACGCCGATTTTCGCGGCAATTATCGCGCCGTTTTTCGCCCGCGGCCATTGAGCACCGCGGGCATAAAACAGCGAGAAATACGCTTTCTCCTGCCTCCCATTGAAGTCAATGGGAGGTCAGAGGCGGAAGCGCCCGAAGGTAGGGCATGTCGCTTCTTTTTCCTGCGATGCAGTTTTTCTGCTCGCGGGAAAAAGACACCGACGCCTCCCATTGAAATCAATGGGAGGCGTTCTCGGGCCGTTTTTGCCGAGTTTTGCGACGCGGTTTCCGCGTCAAAAAACTCGGCAAAATACCCCGTGTGAACATAGCCTTATAGTGTAATTTATGGTGCGTACGCTGTCATTTTTTTTAAATTAAAAACTGCGTTCTTTCACTTACTAATTTGAGGCACATGGTATTATGAATTTAGTACCTCCACATGGAGGTTCAAAATTCATCACACCACGCGACTCGCATCAGAAAATGGAGGGACTTTTTTTTTTTTATTATTCGCAAATTATCGTTTTGGTATCGAGAATCGCAATTCTACACAATGTATCGTCATCGAAGTCCAAATTCTGGTATCGTGATAACCCTAGTTCATAGTGTCAAAGATATTTTAATTATCTTTATATGTGTGAACATATATTGCTTTAAATGGACAGTTGAGTTGTCACTAAAGCTCAAAGATCTGCTAACAGCTGACAGGGGGATGAGTATTCTATTCTAAGGCTTCGGCCACATGACCTAATGACCTTGTAATCAGCTGATACAAGGGCTGACATGACAAAACCCAAAAACACTTGCAATTCATTTTAACTAAATATATATGTTAAGATAAGCTTGGAACTCTATGTTTTACCATATGTGGTATGTATATGTGTAAGCATGAGGGTAACACCTTCTCTCTCTCTTCATTATAAATAAAGATGCATCTGCCCCCCATGGCAGAGACTGTTTGAACACTGAAGCTGCGTGTCATGGTCTCTCTCCGGCCGGCCTCTCTCAGATCCACCATTGAGAGAGCATTCATTAATTTGGAGCTCATAGACAAATGCAGATAATGTCCAACGTTAATGGACAATGTAAATTCTGCAGCGACAATAGTAACTTTGATCATGAGACCAGACTTGGGGTATGTCCACATGTAGTGTGAACACTGCAGATTTTCTGCAACATATTTAATTGTGTAGAATTCACAGCATAATACAGTAGCAACAGAGTGGAGGAGCTTTGAACAAATCTCATCCACACGCTTCGTAAGAAAATCAGCCGAAAAAACTTTTCATAACATGACCTGTGGTGCGTTTTTTAAGCCACAGCATGTCAATTTATGCTGTGAAATTGCTGCTTTACCCTTTCACCTATGACTGCACCCCTGGAGAGACATCCCATCCGCTGGACAGGAAACCTGAGGATATAAAAAGGGACACACCTCTCCACACACACAGTCCGGTTTCCAGTCCTCCGGATGGAAGGATTGTCTTGAGGAAAACACTTCTCCCGGGGTTGCAGACCCCCTAGCAAGGTCTTGCCTTATATTCACTAGGTGCTCTGGAAGGTGTAAGTCTCCTTTTGGAGGGATCAACCTTGAGCCTGGTACAGGTACTCCCTCCTCTCCCGGTCCATCGCCTCCCTCCTTGGAGGTGGTTTAAGGTCCAAACCGTGGTCCTTCCTCTGGCGGGGAGCGGTTTCCCGGCGCGTTCACTGACTTCCGGTCGCCGCGACGCGTCCAACACTCCAGGAGGCGGTGGTTCCGGTAACCCATGCGGGGGGAGGCGCTCCAGCGTCCAGAGCTGAGGGCCTCCAAGCCAATCCAAGGTCTATTTAGGCCTGAAACAGCAGGCCTTCGGTCTCCAGTCTTCTTCCTCCATTATGGAAACGCCAGGAGAAGCACCAGGACGCACTGACCGCTCGGACGCCAAATCCTTCAGTCCGGTACTTGAGGACGCTAGGAATATGGGGTAAGATTAAAAGACCCTCTTCCTTACTAAATACTATTATCCTTTCTTTTGTACATATGTTTAGGCCAGGGATTGTCCTAGAAAAAAAACAGGATAAGGCCCACAACAAGGAATGTGCTACATGTAAAAAGAAACTAGCATCATCCTTTAATAAAAGGCTCTGTCAGAAATGTTTAGACAACATTATCTCAGGAGAGTCTACAAACTTAGCCACAAGTATCAAGGATATTGTGAGGGCAGAAGTTCTAAAGTCCCTTAAAAGGAAAAAAGATTTACCATCTGCCTCTTCTAGCCGGATAGATTCCGATTCCTCAGCTGAGGAGGATCCTCAACTAGGAGAAGGAGTACAGCTCCTTAGATTCCTCAGGTGAGGACGAGGGAGGGAGGAATTTGTTCCCAACAGATGACATAGACCTACTCCCTGTTTTTCAAGGATTGGCAGAAGATATCAGCGAATCCTTGGATTCTAGGAATCATAAAAACGGGGTATGTGCTAGACTTCAGGTCTCCTCCCCCAGACAGATTTTTTTCCCACAAGGTTTTTAAGGGACCGAGAGCAGCAAAATATCCTAGAATTAGAAGTCCTGTCACTCAAAAAAAAAAAAAAAAGGAGTCCTAATTCAGGTTCCAAGCATAGAGAGGTCAGGGCTTTTATTCCCTTCTCTTCCTCGTGAGCAAACCAGGAGGAAAACACAGGGTCATTATAAACTTAAAAAGATGAAATCTTTATCTGACTTACAAAAAATTCTGCATAGCGAGCATTGCATCAACTATAAATCTCCTCTCCAAGGATTGCGTGATGGCATCAATAGACCTGGAGGACACTTACTACCACGTACCCATATGTCATCATCAAAAATATCTGAGGGTAGCAGTGACACTCATTGGGTCTTTACTTCACCTACAATACAGAGCCCTCCCCTTTGGCATCTCACAAGCTCCAAGGGTATTTTCAAAACTAATAGTGGAAATGACCTCTTGCATCAGGACGAACGACATCCTCCTGATCCCATACCTGGACGATTTTTTTGTTGGTCGCAGAAACCTCTCAAACCTTGACCCTACAAATGTTTGCGCTATACTAACAAAGTTAGGATGGAACATAAATTTAAAAAAATCAAATTTAAACTCATCGAAAAGATGCGTATTCCTAGGAATTCTGTTAGACTCCTCCAAGCAGATGTCCTTCCTTACTTCCAGAAGACAATATCAATCCCCTGATAGACAGAATATCAGAAATCTACCTAGGCCATATGACCTTTTTCTGGAAAGCTATGTCCATCCTGGGCCTCATGACATCATGCATTCCAGCTGTACAATGGGCTCACTTCAGGTCCAGGGCCCTACAGTGGGACATTTTAAATCAGTGGGACAGGAGCAGTCTCTCCCTAGACCAACCCCTACACATCTCATCCGCAGCCAGGCTGTCTCAGTTGAACAGGGAGAACCTCATGCGGGGTATTCCATGGAAGTTAACCCCTATGCTCAACATTACCACAGATGTGAGTCCTTGCGGGTGGGGAGCTCATTACGACTCCGCTTTTCAGGATCAACGGACCGTTCAGAAATCCTCCAACTTCAGAGAACTGGCGGCAGTTCTTCAGGCCTTGAAGAGATCCATACCAGCAATTTCAGGTCGACACTTAAAGATATATTCCGACAACACGACCACAGTGTCTTATATAAATCGGCAGGGGGGTACAAGATCGGCCTCGCTGATGGACTTGTCCTCACAGATCTTTTTTTCTGGCAGAACACCACCTATTGACCTTATCAGCTGTCCATCTGAAGGGAAAAGACAACCAGGTGGCAGACTTCCTAAAACGAGAAAGGCTTCGCCAGTCAAAATGGTGTCTGAATACAGCAGTATTCCAGAAAATTATCCTGAAATCGGGGACCCCATCCATAGATCTATTTGTGTCCAGGGAAAACAAAGACCCAAAGATTCTTCTCCCTAGACCCTTTAGACCACCCAACAGCAATAGACTCATTCTCCCAGTGTTGGAGTCAAGAGTTGGGCTCTGCCGCCCCCCACCCCTGATCCTTCTCCCAAGAGTAATAAGAAAGGTTAGAGAAGACAAGGCCAGTGTGATATTAATAGCCCCCTTCTGGCCAAAGAGACCATGGTTCACGTGGTTGAGAAAAATGTCTTCAGACCAACCATGGGTTCTCCCGAACATGTCAGATCTCCTATATCCGGGCCCAGTAATACACCCCGGCATTCAGAAACTCCATCTAACAGCCTTGAAACTGAAAGGATAATCCTTAGGCAAAGAGGATTCTCGGAATCTGTCATTTCCACCCTACTAGCCAGTAGGAAATTGGTTACCTCAAAAATATATCTGAGAGGCTGGAAAGCATTCTTGAATATTGCAGGCAAGGATATTAATCCTTTAACTAAACCAGATATCCCTTTTTAATATTGGATTTCCTCCAGGCAGGATTAAATAAAAACCTTAGGCCTAGTACGTTAAAGGTTCAGATTTCTGCTTTAAAGAGGCTCTGTCACCACATTATAAGTGCCCTATCTCCTGCATAAGGAGATCGGCGCTATAATGTAGGTGACAACAGTGCTTTTTATTTAGAAAAACAATCTATTTTTACCACTTTATTAGCGATTTTAGATTTATGCTAATGAGTTGCTTATTGCCCAATTGGGCGTTGTACAGAGTGTATGACGCTGACCAATCAGTGACAAGTCAGAGTCATACACTCCTCTCCATTCATTTATACTGTTTCTATGGTAGTTAAAGCAGAGGAAGCGTGATCTTGTTGTAACCCGTCATTTACAGCGAGCTCACGCTTCCTCTGCTGTAACTACCACAGACAGAGTAACGAAGTACAGGGATTGTGAATAGAATGTCTATTCACTGTCTAAACACTTCAGTATCGTTAATGTGTTAGTATAAGACAGCACATAAGGATCTAGCAGGATCCCTATGCGCTGAGTAAATGAATGGAGAGGAGTGCATGACGCTGATTGGTCAGCGTCATACACTCACTCACCTGTAGAACGCCCACTTGGTCTAAAGAAAAAATACGCCCACTTGGGCATTAAGCAACTCATTAGCATAAATCTAAAATCGCTAATAAAGTGGTGAAAACAGATAGTTGTTTTTTTTTTTAAATAAAAAAAGCATTACTGTCACCTACATTACAGCGCCCATCTCCTTATGTAGGAGATAGGACACGTATAATGTGGTGACAGAGCCTCTTTAAGTTCCTTTTTGAATTCTAAATTAGCAGAACACCCCTGGTTTGAGAGATTTCTAACCGCTTCCTGCAGACTTAAACCCCAGATAAGATCCCCAGCTCCTCCCTGGGACTTAAAGAGGCTCTGTCACCAGATTTTGCAACCCCTATCTGCTATTGCAGCAGATCGGCGCTGCAATGTAGATTACAGTACGTTTTTATTTTTAAAAAAACGAGCATTTTTGGCCAAGTTATGACCATTTTTGTATTTATGCAAATGAGGCTTGCAAAATTCCAAGTGGGTATGTTTAAAGTAAAAGTCCAAGTGGGCGTGTATTATGTGCGTACATCGGGGCGTTTTTACTACTTTTACTAGCTGGGCGTTCTGACGAGAAGTATCATCCACTTCTCTTCAGAACGCCCAGCTTCTGGCAGTGCAGACACAGCCGTGTTCTCGAGAGATCACGCTGTGTCGTCACTCACAGGTCCTGCATCGTGTCGGCACCAGAGGCTACAGTTGATTCTGCAGCAGCATCGGCGTTTGCAGGTAAGTCGATGTAGCTACTTACCTGCAAACGCTGATGCTGCTGCAGAATCAACTGTAGCCTCTGGTGCCGGTGTGGCCGACACGATGCAGGACCTGTGAGTGACGACACAGCGTGATCTCTCGAGAACACGGCTGTGTCTGCACTGCCAGAAGCTGGGCGTTCTGAAGAGAAGTGGATGATACTTCTCGTCAGAACGCCCAGCTAGTAAAAGTAGTAAAAACGCCCCGATGTACGCACATAATACACGCCCACTTGGACTTTTACTTTAAACACACCCACTTGGACTTTTGCAAGCCTCATTTGCATAAATACAAAAATGGTCATAACTTGGCCAAAAATGCTCGTTTTTAAAAAATAAAAGGTTACTGTAATATACATTGCAGCGCCTATCTGCTGCAATAGCAGATAGGGGTTGCAAAATCTGGTGACAGAGCCTCTTTCTTCAGGCTATGATAAATCCACCATTTGAACCAATAGACTCTATCTCCTTGAAAATGCTGACACTCAAAATGACATTCCTGTTAGCCATTACATCAGCCCGTAGAGTGAGTGAGATTCAGGCCCTCTGCCTTCCCTCCACATACCCTACTGTTAGATGATAAAGTCATCTTAAAAACCTTACCAGGATTTCTTCCTAAAGTGGTCTCTCCCTTTCATTTAGACCAAGATATTGTTCTTCCCTCCTTTTGCGATTCCCTAAAAAATCAGAGGGAACAACAGTTTAACTTCCTGGACGTAAGAAGATGCCTAGTCCAGTACCTAAAGATTACCCAGGATCTAAGATCCTCAGAAAACTTGTTTGTCCAGTTTCAGGGTCATAACAAGGGTTCGGCAGCCAGTAGAGCCACTATAGCGAGGTGGATTAAGCAGGCCATACAATTAGCCTACATAAATCAGAAGCTCAAACCCCCAGAGTTTTTCGGAGCTCACTCCACCAGTGCTGTGTCCACTTCGTGGGCAGATAGAGCAGAGGCATCTCTAGACCAGATATGCAAGGCTGCTACATGGCGTTCTCATCGCACCTTTTTCAAACATTACCGATAGAGATGAGCGAACCGGGACAACCGCACCCGGTTTCGGTCCGAACATCAGGAAAAGTTTGGTTCGCAGCGAATCAGAACTTCACCGGGTTCGGCCGAACCCGTTTTGACCGAACCCGGTCAAAAATATTATACAAATCGGCAGCCACTTGTCTCTATCAATCACTGATAGAGAAAAGAGGCTGCTGATTAAAAATAAAAAGCATTTCATACGTACCCGGTCGTTGTCTTGGTGACTAGTCCCTCTTCCACCAGTCCGACCTTCTTTTCTGACGCAGCAGCCTGTGATTGGCTGCAGAGGCCTCTGCAGCCTGTGATTGGCTGCAGTGGTCACATGGGCTGTAACGTCACCCAGGAATGTTTGGGCCGGATGTCGAGAGGGACGCGTCACCAAGGCAACGGCCAGGAGACCGGACTGGAGGAAGCAGAAAGTTCTCGGTAAGTATGAACGTCTTTTTTTTTTTTTTTTTTTTGACAGGTTACTCTGAATTCACTGTCCAGGGTGCTGAAACAGTTACTGCCGATCAGTTAACTCTTTCAGCACCCTGGACAGTGACTATTTACTGACGTCGCCTAGCAATGCTGCCGTAATGACGGGTGCACACACGTAGTCACCAGTCATTACGGGGCCTCATGCACACGACCGTAAAAACACCCGTAATTACGACCCGAAATAGCGGGCCCATAGACTGTTAGCCACGGGTACCTTCCCGTTTTCTCATGGGAAGGTGCTCGTGCCGTTAAAAAGATAGAACATGTTCTATTTTTTTATTTTACGGGCCGTGCTCCTATACTTTATAATGGGAGCACGGCTCGGAAAAACGACCGGCTGCCCGTGGCCGGCCGTGCTCATCTCCTGAAATACTCTGTGCTGCCTTAAACTCTGGACAGGTCAGGATCCTGTTTCTTTTAAATTCTGCTGGGGAACTCGCTTGATCCACTATATAAGGCTGCGCTACAGTGCAGCATTTAAAAGAAACAGGATCCTGACCTGTCCACATAGTTTAAGGCAGCACAGAGTATTTCAGGAGATGAGCGTGCAGATTCAGTGCTGCTGTGAACTCTGCTCTTATCATTACGTAGCTCAGTCTGTTACCTCTCCTCCACTCCTGTCCTCAATAACACCTTCACAGTAACAGACTGAGAGCTACGTAATGGTAAGAGCAGAGTTCACAGCAGCACTGAATCTGCACGCTCATCTCCTGAAATACTCTGTGCTGCCTTAAACTCTGGACAGGTCAGGATCCTGTTTCTTTTAAATGCTGCACTGTAGCGCAGCCTTATATAGTGGATCGAGCGGGTTCCCCAGCAGCATTTAAAAGAAACAGGATCCTGACCTGTCCACAGAGTTTAAGGCAGCACAGCACAGAGTATTTCAGGAGAGGAGCGTGTGATTGGCTGCAGAGGCCGCTGCAGCCTGTGATTGGCTGCAGAGGCGGTCACATGGGATGAAGCGTCATCCCTGGAGGCCGGCCTTCTGACGTCATCCTGACGTGCGTGACCGCCACTACAGCCTGTGATTGGCTGCAGCGGCGACATGGATGAAACGTCATCGCTGGAGGCCGGACAGGAGGAATGTAAGTATGAACGTATTTATTTTATTTTTTTATTACATTAAAATTGTATTTTCCGTGCGCCGAGCATGGTACTGTCAAGGTTGCTGAAAGAGTTAGTGCAGCCCATTAACTCTTTCAGCACCCTGGACAGTACCATGCTCGGCACAAGGAAATTACAGGTTCGGTCAGAACTAGTTCGGTCCGAATCAAACTTTTTCGTGAAATTCGGCGAACTAGCCGAACCGAACTTTTCATAAGTTCGCTCATCTCTAATTACCGATTACAACTGCATACAGCCTCTGACTTGGCCTTTGGTAGGAAGATGCTACAAGCTGTGGTCCCACCCTAAAAATACTGATTTCTATTTTACATCTCCAGGGGTGCTGTCATAGGTGAAAGGGTAAAAGATTGATTACTTACCGGTAATTGTTTTTTCAAGAACCTATGACCGCACCCCGCTGTTACCCTCCCTATTGTTTGTAGCAGATGAGCCCTCATAAGGTAGATCGCTAACCTAAATTCAAAGGGATTCTTTGTAGATATTGTATATATATATATATATATATATATATATATATATATATATATATATATAGGTGTGAGGGAATTTCACTTAGGTGCAAAAAAAACAACCCAATATAAACAAAACTATTTTTCATCCTGAGTTCTTTCTAAAGACTGGGGACTGGGTGTGTGGAGAGGTGTGTCCCTTTGTTATATCCTCAGATTTCCTGTCCAGGGGTGCTGTTATAGGTTCTTGAAAAACCGATTACCGGTAAGTAATCAGTCGTTTTTTTGTTGCGGGTTTTCCCCATTGAATTAAATCCGAAGGTATAACCCGCAACAAATAGATGTTTAGATTTTTGCTGTTTGAAAATCGCAACTCCGGGGAAAAAAAAGCTTATCCGTTCCCTTCTTCTCCAGGCCGGCTTCCTGGGATGACGTTTTATCCCATGTGACTGCTGCAGCCAATCATGAGCTGCAGCGTCCTCCCATGAGCCTGGACTGCACAGAGGGATGCGTCTCTATGGCTACAGGGGGTATTTGTTGTTTTTTGGCGGGGGTGGTTACCGCTGTTTACCTAGGCGCACTTTCCACCCAAAAAACGGCACCAAAATTTGGTGGTTTTCCGGCCATAATTCCCTGCGGGTTCCAGGGCGGATACGATGTGTACTTTTTACGCTGCGTATCTGCCTTGTGTTTTGGCGTGTCATTACAAGCCATGCGACTTCATCACTAAATATCACCTAGGCCTACTATATACACAGGCTAAATGTGAACTTCACATGGAACAGGATGAGTATTTTAACTGTAAGTATATTGACTTCTAATATTTGATGACAATGTAAAAATCTTGGACAACCCCTTCAAATAACAAAGCAAAAATAATAGAGAATCTTGTGGAAATGTATATTTAATGTTTGCATAAGCGGGGGCTCCAATTTGGTTAGCTCATAAAGGGACTGATTATCCAGCTTGTCAATATGCCATGCACCAGGTTATTTTGTGCGTGGTGAGTTGCCTCAAAAAATTATATAACCAGATCAGCACAGGTGGCTACTTAATGTACTTTTAATCATTACCATTGATCCCGCTCCGCTCAGTACTATTACGTCGAGCTGAGCACATTGTTCGTGCTCAGCTCAGTAAAAGTACGTTGTCGCTGCAGGGGTTTCTACTGTACTGGTAACTCAGGAGCTCTACAAATGCGACATGGCAGCCAAAAACCAGTCCTGCAAAATCTACATGACAAACAGCGCTCCTGAGGTTTGGAGACTACCGTGTGTCCAAACAGCAATTTATGACCACATATGGGGTAATGCCGTACTCTGGATAAAGTTCTTTACAAATGTTGGGGTTCCTTTTCTCTTTTAACCCTTGTGAACATGAAAAAAATTAACATTTTAGTGGGGAAAAATTTTTTTTTTTATTTTCACTGCCTAATTCCAATACAAAACACTGGGTTCTAAAAGCTCACTATACTCGTAGTTGGATACCTTGAGGGGTGTGGTTTCCCTAATGAAGTAAATTTTTGGGGGGTCTCCGCTGTTTTCTCTATAGCCCTATGACAGCATCTCCTCTCGATGGGAAAACTGAACTAGGATTCATTTAAAAGGAGTTAATACTCCAGTCATCCCCAGTACGGTTTCCTGTCCTCTGGACAAAGGCAGGGAAAATTTAGGGTGGGAATCGAGAGACCAGGGTTCAATCCTATAATTTCAGGGAATTGATGGCTGTGTTTCTAGCATTATCCCAGTCATTACCAGTGGTCAGGGATCACAGTGGAAAAATATATTCAGACAATTCCCCAGTGGTAGCATACATAATCCCAAATCTGTTATCTTATCCCTGTCTCTGAAAATATTCCAGTTAGCAGAATCCTCTCCCCGTTCCCTCTCGGCAGTTCACCTCCGGGGTATAGACAACCAGAAGGCACATTTTCACAGCCGTCATCGTATCGATCGGGGGAAATGGAGTCTGAATCAGAAAGTTTTCACTCTGATAACAAATCTATGGGGTGTCCCGGTAATAGATCTGTTTGCTTCTTGAGTGAATCGAAAGGTGGACAGTTTCTTTTTCCTTCCTCCTCAGGATTTTCCAAGGGGATTGGATGCTCTCCCAATCTTGGGGAAAAAAATCTCTGTTGTATGCCTTTCCCCCTCTCCGGTTGATTCCGAGCATACTGAGAAATAATTACTTTTACAGAATCCTCTCTGATCTGATTGCTCCGTTTTAGCCGAGAAGGGTCTGGTTTTCATGGCTTCAAAAAATGTTAGTAGACTCTTCCGGAGAGTCTCACTGCCCCAGGGCTAAGTATTTCACCCAGAGGTAAAAAGCCTTCATCTGACTACATGGCTCTTGAAAAGCAGATTCTAGGGAAAAAAGGCCTGTCTGATCAAGGTATCAACACTCTTCTAGCCAGTAGAAATAAAGGTCCCCTCAAAGATTTACCTTATAACCTGGAGAACATTCTGTAAATTTGTGAGTAAACCTATCTTTGGAGCTCTGGATATCCCTTTAGCATTAGAATTTTTACAGGAGGGCTTAAATAAAAATATTAGGCCCAGCACAGGGTCCAGGTTTCCGCTCTTTGCCCTATTTGAAGCTAGGATATCTAAGCACCCTTGGGTTCAAAGGTTCCTAAGGGCAGCCGGTACACCCAGATCCTCTTAAAAAGTAAAATCCCCTCCTTGGGATCCCAATACGGTTTTATCGGCCCTCACTGAGCCTCCCTTTGAGCCCATTAAAGAAATCTCTGTTAAGAATCTTTCCCTTAAATTGGCTTTTTTTTTTTCCTAGCAATCACTTCAGCTCATAGAGTGGGGGAGATGGGGGCTTTTACCATAAATAGGCCATATACTAACATTCTGGAGGATTGAGTTCTAATTTCTGCTGATCAGTACTTTCTCCCTAAAGTTGTCACAGATTTTCATAGATCTCAAGAAATAGTATTACCCTCCTTCTGTACAAATCCCAAAAATAAGAAAGAGGAAGAATTTCACAACTTAGATTTTAGACGTTGTTTATTGGAGTACCGTCAGGTTACTAGGGAATGGAGACAATCTTTACTTTATTCTGACCCTGAAACTGGAGAAGTAGCTGGGAAGGCAGCTTTATCAAAAACTATAGCAGGCTGGATTAAGCAGTCCATATCTTTAGCCACCTTCAGGGTTTGGTGCATATTCCACTTGCTCACTAGCTACTTGGGCAGCAAGTCCATGTGCTTATGTTAAATAGATTGGTAAGGCGGCAACATAGAGTTCTCTGCATACTTTCTTTGAGCACTATAAGCTTCAGCTCTAATCAAATGAAGATCTGGTCTTTGGTAGGATAGTTTTGCAGGCAGTAGTCCCACCCTAGATTATTTAGTCTAAGCTCCATGGGTGCTTTCATAGGGCGATCGTGAAAATCCAAATTACTTACCGGTAATTGATTTTCTTTAGCCCATGACCGCACCCACCAATTCCCACCAACGTTTTAACTAATGGTAGATCTTATGAAGTGTGTTTAAAATGTAATATAAAATAGTATAAAAATTTGCAAAAAGGAAAATGAATTAAGTCCTTGGTTGTTGGGGGTGTTGCCGTCCTTTAACTGGTTCCCGACCGCTGGCTGTGTTTTTACGGCCAGCGGTCAGGGTCCTTAAAACCCGAGCCATAGACTTTTTAAGGCTCCGGTTTTAACTTGCTATCGGGCAGCTGAATGTCGGGTCTCCAGCTATCAGTGACTGCCGGGGACCCCGAGGAGAGGATAGAAGCAGCTTTCGTTGCTTCTGTCTTCTCCGATCACTTTTACACAGCGCTCAATGAACGCTGTGTATATGAATAAAGGCAGCGCCGCTGTCTCTATTCCTCCCGGTGTTCATGTGACTGGTCACATGATCGCCGGGTGCCGTTAGTGACAGACTGCTGCTGGATCTTACTACACCCAGCCCTATTAGTGACAATCGTCACTATGAGAGGGCTGATTTCCCCTGTAACTGGGGCTGCTGTGCTACTCCAGTTACAGGGGAAAAGCATGGGATAAAAAAATATATATAAAGTTCCCCAAAGGTTATTTTTGACCTTTTTGAGGGACAGACCATAGTGCAAAAAGAATAATAACAAATACACAAAATACCCACGGCAAAAAAACAAAACGTCTTTACCCCCGCAACCCCCCCCCTAACGCTAGCGCTGACCCAATTACCCTAATATAGACATGTAATATATTACAATTTACGCTAGACAATGACTATCACAAATAAAAGGTCTATTTTAGGGTAAAACTGTTATTACCTAAAAAAAAATTGCTGAAATGTAAAAAGCTTATTTTTTTTACTATTATTTTCAAACTTTATGAATAAAAATTCTAAAATAGCAAAAAGGATGTGTATAAAAACGATAAAAAAGAAACCTGCATTGTCTAAGGAAAAAAACATCGCAAAAATCACGTCGTTAGCCCAACAAATAAAAAAGTTATAGCCATTTAACTAACGAGTGCTAAACATGGCTAAACAGTGTCTGGTCCTGAAGGCTCAAAATAGCCCGGTCCTGAACTGGTTAAATGAATCCTGTTTCCTGTCCAGAGGAGGAGGCAGTCTCCATGGGTGCGGTCATGGGCTCAAGAATAAACAATTACCGGTAAGTAATTTTGATCCCTCAGGGTCTTTGCAAATGCAACATGGCACCCACAAATCATTCTAGCAAAATTTGAGCTCCGAAAGCCAAATGGCATTTTGACCACATATGGGGTATTATCATACTCGGGAGAAACTGCTTTACACATGTTAAGGTGCTTTTTCTCTTTTTACTTTATGTGGAAAATGAAAACATCTGAGCTAGAACTACTTTTTGTGGGGAAAAAATTTAGAGGTTTACGGCTGAATTCCAAGAAATTGAGTGCTCACTATACCCTTCGATAAATTCCTTGTGTGGTGTAATTTCTAAAGTGTTGTCTTTTTCGGGGTGTTTCCTATGTTTTGACACCACAAGACTTCTTCAAAGCTGACACTGTGCCTAAAATATAATCTAATAAATAGAAGGCCCTAAAATCCACTAGGAGGTTCTTTACTTCTGAGGCCTGTGCTCCAGTCCATTAGCACACTGGAGCAACGTGTGGGATATTTCTAAAGACTACAATCGGGGTAATAAATATTGAGTTCCGTTTCTCTGTTAAAACCTTGTGTGTTACAGAAAAAATAGATTTAAATGGAATTAGTTCATTTTACCTCCACTTCGCTTTAATTCCTGTGAAATACATAAAGGGTTGAGAAACTTTATAAATGCTGTTTTGAGTACTTTGAGGGGTCCAGTTTTTAAAATCGGGTGATTTATGGGGGTTTCTAATATACAGGGCCCTCAAAGCCACTTCAGAACTATATAAATAGGCTTTTGACAGTTTATTAAAAATATGAGAAATTGCTGCTGAAGTTCTAAGCCTTGAAACGTCCTAGAAAAATAAAAGTATGTTCAAAAAAATTATGCTGACATATGGGATATGTGATCTAGGAACTATTTTTTGTTGTATTACTATCTGTCTTACAAACAGATACAGTAAAATTTAGAAAGATGGATAATTTTTCTCAATGTAGGTGTTTCACAAATAAACACTAAAAGGTATAGACCAAACATTACCACTAACATAAAGTACAATGAGTCATGAAAAAACAATCTCGGAATTGCTTGGTTAAATAAAAGCATTCCAAAGTTCTTACCAGATAAAATTACATGTCTGATTTGAAAAATGGGGTCTGAGCCTTAAAGGCATGGTGTTGCCCTAAAAACATGTATTTTTTTTAAAAATTAAACATTTAGTGTGTGGGTGATTAAACATTGTTCAAATTTTTTTTTTTTTTTTTGGCACGAGCCATGTAATATTATAAATTATTTCTAATTTATAATACTACCCATTTTTGGCCACTAGATGGGGCTGTTCCCAAAATTGCAGCATTGCAACATTGGGTTAAAAGCCCTCGCTCTAGTGAGCTCTCAGCATCCCCCCCTCCTTTATCCTGGCTAGTGCCGGGATAAACGAGGGGTTTGAAAGGTTTAACCTGCTACACTGCGTGTCGCCATTTTTTGAGGTAACCCACAGTGTAGTAGGTTTACATATAGTAGTAAACACACACAAACACTAACATACATTGAAATCTCTTACCTGCTCCTGCCGCCGCGGCTCCCTCTGGCCCGTCCGCTCCGTTTGCTGCCGCTGTTCCATGTGCACAAGTCCGGAAGCCGCGACCGGAAGTAGTAATATTACAGTCCGGCCGCGACTTCCGGTCCACAGGAAAATGGCGCCGGACGGCGCCAATTTCGAATAGGACTGTGTGGGAGCGGCGCATGCGCAGTTCCCACACAGACGCCGTACACGGCAGTCAATGGGACGGGAGCCGTTCGCAGTCCCTATGGGACTGTGGCTGCCGTACTCCATGTCTGTGTGTGTCGTTAATCGACACACACAGAAATGGAACAAAAAATGGCAGCCCCCATAGGGAAGAAAAAGTGTAAAAATAAGAAAAAGTAAAACACAAACACACAAATGAATAAAAACGTTTTTATTAAAGCACTAACATCTTTAACATATAAAAAAAATTATTTGCCATGACACTGTTCCTTTAAGGCCCAAACTAGACTGTGTAATTAAGGGGTTAAAGTGTGTGTGTGTGTGTGTGTGTGTGTGTGTATATATATATATGTGTGTGTGTGTGTGTGTCACCACAAATGACAGATCCTACCCTCTTTTTGTGTGTCGTGCAATTGATGCTAAACGGGTTTGTCTATTCAGTGACCATCAGTTATAGTTATATCTGCCTCAGTGTTCGCAAAAAATAAAAACCACATCAATAGTAGTAAATGGGTGGATCTTGTGGATTCACCATATATCTTCCATGATAATTGATGACCCAAGGTTCAGAGGCAGGTCTGTAGTTGAAGAAACGGCAGAATCTGTCCCTATCTCACCCTAGTTTCAGGAGAACAGCGCAGATCATCATAGTCCTTCCATCACAACGCGTTTCTTCCCTCTTGGGAGTCATCACAGAATATATATTAAAAAAAAATTGTTACCACATTCGGACAAATTCAGAAAGCAGCAAGGGTTAAAATTGTTTTATGAGAAAACAGGAGGGTATACAAATGTAAATGCATGCCCACATCCAATAAGAAAGAGTTTGGAGTCAAAATCATTCAAGTGCATAAAACACACCGCTTACACATGATAGTGGGTACATAGTTCTACTGCACAAGAAAAAAACACTACTTTCCCACAGTGGTGGGTCAATAAAGGCCAGGGTTCAGCATAACCACAAGTCTGAAAAATGGAGCTAACTGGGGTCACAGAAAGCTAAAAGCCATGAGGTCAGCACAGGCTCCAATAATGACAGGCAGCGTGAAACCATTCATAAGCCACGCTCAATAACGAGCTTCCGTTCGTCCCTTTTAATGTGTACCCAGGCCCCGCCTCCTGTCGGCGTTACACATATCGCGCCGAGGGGACGGTCGGACACGCATCCTCACGCCACTTGGCGTCAGACGACAAGACAGTTGGAGCTGACACACCATGCATCGTAGTCACGGTGCTGTTACACCAAGACAGATGTGCCGCCTAAAGATAGCTTAAAGATAGCGCAGCTTTTTTGGGTCTGGCTATCCAGTAGAGCTCCAAGGAGCAAAGTTAGAGGTCCAGCACACGATATGATATGGAAAAATACGAAACTGTTTATTTGAATTAAAACTAGAAATTATAAATCCCAGGGGGGAGCGCCTACGCGTTTCGAACGTTTAACTGAAAAGTTTGAACCGCGTGGGCGTTCGCTCCCCAGAATTTTTTATTTCTTGTTTTAATTTTGATTCAAATAAGCAGTTTTGTATTTTTCCATATATCGTGTAGTGGATCTCTAACTTTGTTCCTTGGATCTCTACCTACTCCTGACGTAGCTCTCTTGTCTGTGCACCGATCAATTATAGAATGTAGTGTCCTTACTTCAAGTGAGCGGACCAATTTTTCTTGTATATTTTCTATCCCGTGGAGCTGCCCAGGCCATCGCTGAAGGGACATGCATAACAAACCAGGACGAACGGAAGCGTGTCATTGAGTGCTGCTTATGAATGGTTTCACGCTGCCTGTCATTATTAGAGCCTGTGCTCCACTCATGGCTTTTAGCTTTCTGTGACCCCAGTTAGCTCCTTTTTTCAGACTTATGGTAATGCTAAAAACCTGGCCTTTTTATTTTTATATTTTTTTTCTTCAGTAGAACTATGTACCCACTATCATATGTAATCAGTGTGTTTTATGCACTTGAATGATTTTGACCCCAAACTCTGCCTTATTGGATGTGGCATGCGTTTACATTTGTATGCCCTCCTGTTTTTATCTTTTAAAACAATTTTGACCCTTGCTGCGGTCTTAATCTGTCTGAATGTGGTAACTTTGTTTTTTTATATATATATATTTCTGTGAATCCTCTGACTCCCAAGAGGGAAGAAACACGTTGGGATGGTAGGACTATGTATAAGGTCTTTGTAGCATAGGGTCAGGGCCGGGCCTTATGGGCCAGTCTCCATTTAGGGTCCCGAACAGGACTGAATTTCTGCCCTGTTTTTCTCTTGAAAGTAGGGTGAGATAGGGACAGATTCTGCTGTTTTATTCAACTACAGACCTGCTATGAAAAAGCCTTTTGAACCTTCTGTCAACAATTCTAGCAGAAGATATGTGGTGAAGCCATGCATAAGTCTGGTAAGATCCACCCATTTACTACTATTGATGTCGTTTTTAGTTTTTTGCGAACATTGAGGCTGATATAATTGGTGGTCCCTGAATAGACATACACCCCTCTGTTTTGCATCATTTGTACGACACACATAAAGAGGTTAGGCTCTGTCATTTGTGGGTTGCGGTGACTATATACAACCCTGATGTTTGTTACATACTGTTTGTCCTGTTAGGGTATGTTCACACGCTTAACAAAAAACGTCTGAAAATACAGAGCTGTTTTCAAGAGAAAACAGCTCCTGATTTTCAGACTTTTTTTGAGCAACTCGCGTTTTTCGCAGCGTTGTTTACGGCCGTTTTTTTTAGCTGTTTTCAATAGTCTATGAAAAACGGCTCCAAGAAGTGTCCTGCACTTCTTTTGATGAGCCGTCATTTTACATGCCGTATTTTGACAGCGATGCGTAAAATTAAGGCTCGTGGGAAGAGAACACTGTAAAACCCATTGAAAGCAATGGGCAGATGTTTGTAGGCACATTAGGGGCGCCCAAATTACGCCTGAAAACACTGCGTGTGAACATACCCGAAGTCTATATATACCTTTTAATGGTAATGATTAAAAGTAATTTAAGTAGCTATCTTTGCTGATCTAGCACATAAATGGACTTCTTCAGGCTTTATAGTCCTTTTCATAGAAAATTGTTCATAACAATCTGTTACATTCTAAAAAAAAAAAATTTATTAATGCTTTTGACATTCCAGAAAGTGGATAGAAGCATTCAGACCATTTTATCATGTCTTCTGAATGGAGATGGGAGGCTTCAAAGATCACAAGATGATTATTTAAAGGTACATAAAGAATCAGAATAAATTGTCCTAAGTAGAGTTTTGTTTTAGTTAAATAACATTTATCTGCAGTGTGTTCCTTCTTTATCCCCTGGCCGCACGAGTCGGTAGCTATACGTCCTGGCGAGAGGTTACCTCCCGCACCAGGAAGTAGTTACTAAACAGTTACGGAGCTCACTCTTAAGGGACAGTGTCTGGGAACCAGGGGATGAGCTGTCCCCGACAGCTGACACTTCACTGTCACTGGCAATGGACTCATCATAGCGGTCCATTGCCGACAATCAATGTAATTGGTGGGTCTATAGAGACCCACCAATCAGTCTATTCAAGCCTAAAACTGTTCCCGATAATTGTAGTAGTCTGGGAACGGTAACTACTATATAGGTAGTTGTCTGGCTTGTCTACGTCAACTTGTCGCGTCAATCTGTTGCATCACTTGACAGTCTGTCACTGTCAATTAGTCGCGTCAGTCTGTGAGCTTGTCCGTTAGTAAGGGTTTATAAAAAAAACTGTTACTGTTCGCATTTTTAGTGTTTTATGTGGAAAAAAAAAAGTATGCAACTGTTTTACAGTTAAGAGCTACGTACGTGTGTGTGTGTGTGTGTGTGTGTGTGTGTGTGTGTGTATACTATATATATATATATATATAATGTGTGTGTATATACACTACCATTCAAAAGTTTGGGGTCACCCAGACAATTTTGTGTTTTCCATGAAAACTCACACTTATATTTATTAAATGACTTGCAAAATGACTAGAAAATATAGTCAAGACATTGACAAGGTTAGAAATAATGATTTTTTTTTTAAATAATAATTTTCTCTTTCAAACTTTGCTTTCGTCAAAGAATGCTCCATTTGCAGCAATTACAGCATTGCAGACCTTTGGCATTCTAGCTGTCAATTTGCTGAGGTAATCGGGAGAAATTTCACCCCATGCTTCCAGAAGGCCCTCCCACAAGTTGGATTGGCTTGATGGGCACTTCTTGCGTACCATACGGTCAAGCTGCTCCCACAACAGCTCTATGGGGTTGAGATCTGGTGACTGCGCTGGCCACTCCATTACAGATAGAATACCAGCTGCCTGCTTCTTCCCTAAATAGTTCTTGCATAATTTGGAGGTGTGCTTTGGGTCATTGTCCTGTTGTACGATGAAATTGGCTCCAATCAAGCGCTGTCCACAGGGTATGGCATGGCGTTGCAAAATGGAGTGATAGCCTTCCTTATTCAAAATCCCTTTTACCTTGTACAAATCTCCCACTTTACCAGCACCAAAGTAACCCCAGACCATCACATTACCTCCACCATGCTTGACAGATGGCGTCAGGCACTCTTCCAGCATCTTTTCAGTTGTTCTGCGTCTCACAAATGTTCTTCTGTGTGATCCAAACACCTCAAACTTCGATTCGTCTGTCCATAACACTTTTTTCCAATCTTCCTCTGTCCAATGTCTGTGTGCTTTTGCCCATATTCATCTTTTCCTTTTATTAGCCAGTCTCAGATATGGCTTTTTCTTTGCCACTCTGCCCTGAAGGCCAGCATCCCGGAGTCGCCTCTTCACTGTAGACGTTGACACTGGCGTTTTGCGGGTACTATTTAATGAAGCTGCCAGTTGAGGACCTGTGAGGCGTCTATTTCTCAAACTAGAGAGACTAATGTACTTGTCTTGTTGCTCAGTTGTGCAGCGGGGCCTCCCACTTCTCTTTCTACTCTGGTTAGAGCCTGTTTGTGCTGTCCTCTGAAGGGAGTAGTACACACCATTGTAGGAAATCTTCAGTTTCTTGGCAATTTCTCGCATGGAATAGCCTTAATTTCTAAGAACAAGAATAGACTGTCGAGTTTCACATGAAAGCTCTCTCTTTCTAGCCATTTGGAGAGTTTAATCGAATCCACAAATGTAATGCTCCAGATTCTCAACTAGCTCAAAGGAAGGTCAGTTTTATAGCTCCTCTAAACAGCAAAACTGTTTACAGCTGTGCTAACATAATTGCACAAGGGTTTTCAAGTGTTTTCTAATCATCCATTAGCCTTCTAACACAGTTAGCAAACACAATGTACCATTAGAACACTGGAGTGATGGTTCTCTATACACCTATGTAGATATTGCATTAAAAACCAGACGTTTGCAGCTAGAATAGTCATTTAGCACATTAACAATGTATAGAGTGTATTTCTGATTAATTTAATGTTATCTTCATTGAAAAAAACTGCTTTTCTTTCAAAAATAAGGACATTTCTAAGTGACCCTAAACTTTTGAACGGTAGTGCGTGTGTGTGTGTGTGTGTGTGTGCGTGTATGTATATGTGTATGTATGTATATATATATATATATATATATATATATACATACATACATACATGCACACATTTATAAGACGGCAGCAAGACACTGCTGAAGAGGCGTATGCAATGACCGCATCTAATGCAGACACAGCGAGCGATGAAGAACCGGAGTTCATGCTCTCGTCCTCCTTCAGTGACAGCGAGGAACCTCCTCGTAGTCGCAGACGGTTAGTGTCCAGGTTCTGCCTGGAACTGCCAGTTCTGATTGGTCACCCCCAACCAATTACACCCCCCAAATCCCAGAATTTACTGCTGTGACAGAAATTCACGTGCAGACAGTAGGGCTGTCTGTAATGTTTTTTATTTTTATTGTTTTTTTTCTGATTTGATCCAGCTTATGGTGGACCAAACCAACCTTTATGCCCAGAAATTTATTTTGGAACACCCTTTTTCTTTTTTTTCATGCCCAGCCCAGTAGGTGGCATTCCTCTAACTGTTCCAAAATGAAAAAATATTGGGGGTTAGTCCTCAACATGGGTCTCGCTAAAAAGCCAGAAGTGAGAACCCACTGGTCCATGGACATTTAATATCCCTGTCCTCTGTACCGCAATACAATGACCAGACCCCACTTTGAGACCCTTCATAAATGTCTTCATTTTAGTGATAACTAAAAAAAAAAAACATGTTGTGCCAAAATGCTAATTATACCCCCCGATAAATTCCTTGGTGGGTGTAGTCTCCAAAATGGGGTCACTTTTGGGGGTTTCCACTGTTTTGGCACCACAAGATCTCTTCAAACCTGACATGGTGCCTAAAATATATTGTAATAAAAAGGAGTACTCAAAATCCACTAGGTGCTCCTTTGCTTCTGAGGCCTGTGTTTTAGTGAATTCGCATACTAGGTCCTCATTTAGGACATTTCTAAAAACTGCAGAATCTGGGCAATGAAGAGAGTTGTGTTTCTCTGGTAAAACCTGTGGTACAAGAAAAAATGTATTACAAATAAATTTTTGCAAAAAAAAATTTAAATTGGTAAATTTCACTTCCTTTGATTTAATTCCTTTGTAACTCCTAAAGGGTTAAGAAACGTTCTAAATGCTGTTTTTAATACTTTGGGGGTGTAGTTTTTAAAATGGGGTGATTTATGGAGAGTTTCTAATATATAGGCCACTTAAAGCCTCTTCTGAACTGGTCCATAAAAAAATAGGTTTTGGAATTGTATTGAAAATGTGAGAAATTGCTGCTAAATTTATAAGCCTTGTAATGTTCCTAGAAAAATAAAAGGACGTTCAAAAATGATGCTGACATATGGGATATGTGAACTAGCAACTATTTCGTGTGGTATTACTATCTGTTTTACAAGCAGATACATTTAAATTTCGAAAATGCACATTTTCTCTACATTTTGGTGTTTTTCACAAATAAATGTTCCTGATGGTAAAATTTGGTTGATACATTCAGTGTTTATGGCACATCTAAAGGGTATGCCATAAATGTCACATAGATGCGGGTCCCACCTATCTCTGCAATCCTTTCTGCGTTCCCGCTGCCACTTGTAATTTTGGACCATGTAAGTAGAAAACTGCGTAACTCACTGATCTACGCTGTTTTCGTAATTTTCATAGAGGTGAATGACAGTTAAGGAAACCGTACACCTCGTATTCTACGCTGCTTCCGTAACTACCATTCACTTCTATGGGAGTTACGAAAACAGGCCCTGTTGAAATACATTCGTCGGGTGTGGTGGCCGCTGTTTTAATGGCCATCACACGGACGTATTCAACGCTTGTGTGAATAAGGCCTTAACCTAACTAAATCTAGGTAACACTGGGTGGCTAATACCCCCTTTATTAATGGGAGTACCTGTCTTGCCTTTTGCAGAATCCTGATTAGTCTCTCTGAGCAGCCTTCTCTGGACTTTCCACACGCGTCCTCCTCACATTGCAGGCCCCAAAAACTGGTTGGATCTGTTAGTTCTTACCCGTCGTCAGTATTCTATTTAGTCACTCTCCCTGGTGCATCCACCTATATTGTTGCTATCCGCAGTACTGCCTGGCTTAATTGCTGGTCTGCCAACAGGGCAACATAGTAGTACTTGACTTCTATTCATTCGTGGGGTGCCAGCTGTTTGGTACCCAAGTGGATGCGATCATTTCGGAAGCCACGGGTGGGAATAGGTCTCTGCTAGCTCAGCTCATGGTAATCGTGGCACGAACTCTTGGCAACCAGGATCTCGTTTCTGCCATTTTTGCAGGATCCTCAGTCTGCAAGCATCCAGATAACCTTCCTAACTGGACTCCCTAGGACATCCTGGGCTGTCTACCAAC
Source organism: Rhinoderma darwinii (assembly GCF_050947455.1). Classification (NCBI taxonomy): domain Eukaryota; kingdom Metazoa; phylum Chordata; class Amphibia; order Anura; family Rhinodermatidae; genus Rhinoderma; species Rhinoderma darwinii. The sequence continues at coordinate 285,415,435 of NC_134691.1, forward strand.
TGACCTCTTCCCAGGAAGCCGACCACTACACCTCAGTGTGAAGGCCCCGCGTGCAGTAATTCATGTAAAAATGACCAGGTCTGATTCCCCCTGGACCTTGAAATGTCCACGTCCCTGAACAGGAGAGGCTCGCACCCCTTTCACAGGCCATGGACCTACTTTTAATAAGTTTTTGATCCTAATCAGACTTAAATGCTATCATTGCTGCCATGGCTGTCCTGTGCGGAAGCTTTATTAATATAGACTGGGAGATGCTCCAGATGAAGCCCACTCCAAGTCTGGATCTGAAGTCCTCCTTGCTAAGCAGCCGGCTCAACCTTTGGTTGACCCACACGTTTCTCCTCTGGTTTAGACTATCATTATCCCTTGTCTGGAAACACTAAGGTGGCGTTGTACCATTCAATTTTCCTTTCGGAGAATACACCGCAAGGCTCCTCAGAATACAAGACAACGCTTGGCGATTTTGGTTCTAAGCTTGGACAGCTGATTTGTCTTCCAAACACTTGTTTTTTTGTTTTTTTAACGTTTAGTACTGACCTAGGTTGTCTCAGGGATTACTGGCATTGGGAGCTGTCACTTGTCCCAGAATGAGCACGAGTGCGCCCCTAACTCTGCATGATTAGCCAACACCCAGAACTTCTCCGGTTGTGAGCAGGGCCCTACTTTTCGGGGACTCATGGTTCAGGCTCATCCCAGAAGCATGGTTCTTTGTAGGCCCTAGCTCGTTCTTTTAGTTAGAGAAGGGCAGGTTCAGCCACCCCTTCCTGGCCCTTCTGCGTCTGGTCAAGAAGGACGAGTCTGGCTCTACTTTGCCTTCTATAATTTTGGTCAGGTTCAGACACTTTTGGAAAGAGTCCCTGAGGACAGTTTTCAAGCTTTTCTTCTGCGGTGGATATCTGGTATCCACATCTCCAATGCCTGGTTTACCAGCGCTGCCTCAGACTTCCCTTTGGCCTGGTGCCTGCTTCTCGTGTCCCATCAACCAAACTCGCCATGGTAATGGCAGTTCTCCACTTCAGAAGTTTTTCTTCCATACCATACCTGGAAGATATCCTGTTCTGGCAATGAGGAGTACCTTCAAATCATTTACCTTCTTTTCTCCATTCAAATGTATTTGCTACAGTGTCCTTCTGGGTAAAATTCTCCATGGACGCCTTTCCCTATAATCCGTATCGCACTTGTCCACTTCTTAAGACTATTGTGGCCCACTGGGATTGATATCCAACTTGCCTTCTCTCCCTGCTGGTTCATTGTGTACCCCAGAGGGGGCTCTCTCCAACCATTTTTTATGGCCTCTGCCTTCCTGGTCTTATTCCTCCACCTACCCCAACCTAAGGGGCATCTATTCCCAATCAGTCTGGCAATGCTTTGTCGTCGCCTACTAGAATCATTCAGGTGATCCCACGTTAGCAGTATTGCCAGAGTAACAAGTTCTATTGTGGTCAAAGAGCTCTATGCTCGCGAGCGCGCTCTCTCTGTCTATGCTGGCGCTCTCTGTCTATACTGGCTCGCTCAATGCTGGCGCGCTCTCGCTTTCTCTATGCTGGAGCGCTCTCCTCTTTTTCTTGTTGTCCACAGGACTTGCTTCAGTTAGTGGAGGAGTGGCTTTTTCCACTTTTCTTTATTCCAAAATTTTGTCTTTTTCCCAGCACGATCTGGAGCCATGAAATCCAGCTAAAAACGATCGTCTCTTTTTTAAGTTTGTGAAATTTAGAGGCGATCGATAACCGCTGGATCCTGCATGTCAGACACGCAGGACCAGTTTTCACCAAAGCTGTCCGTTCTGCTGACCTGATGGTTTAGAATTTGCCTGCAAGATACAGCTTCTCTGTATACAGGATACATAGAAGCTGTATCTTAAAGGAGTTGTCCAGTCCCTAAAAATTTGCCTATCCCCAGGAAACTCCATCAATAGCTGATGGTTCGGGGTCCTAATCCCGGGACCTCCGCCGATCAGCTGTTTTGAAGGGCGTTGCCGACACTCTGGGCAGGGTTTCCACTCTAAGGGGAGCACCTGACATCACTCCATATATGGACAGTGATGTCAAGGGCTCCCTTTAGAAGCGGAGTATGTGACCTAATCGTCTGCAACGCTCTGGCCAGGGACTTCGCTTCTAGAGGGAGCCCCTGACGTCACTGTCCTTATGACATTGAAGTCGGGCTCGTCTCCAGCCAAAGCATTGGCAATGCTCTGGCCAGGGACTCTGCTCCTAGAGGAAGCTTCAGTGGCGCTATCTACAGTGACGTCAACGGCTTTCCCAAGACAGGAGTCCCCTGCCATAGTGCTTGCCATGCTCTGGCCGTAGACTCCATTTGGGAGAGAACCGCGAGACAAAAGTGCAGCGCTGTACTCTACATGCTGGTTTGATCAAGCTAAGGGGGTAGAGATGCTGGCGCTTGTGGGGAGAGCTGGCAGACCGGAGTGCGGCGCTGCTCACACTGAAGCAGCACTGCACACATTAAACCCCTTTCAGGCATCGTATGGCTGTTGTGAAGACGTTAAAGAAGCTCACTGGCTTTGATCAGGCAAAAAAAAGCAGAATTTAATCAATTCATTTATTTGTCAATGGATGATCTTGTTCAGTAATTGCTAGTTACATGACTCAAAATATCTGGAGTGTATACACTAGGCCTCAGTAACATTGTGTCCATAGGGACCGAATGTCACATGGCCGTGTCAACCAATTGCTGCAACTTGACATTAGCACTCATTGACATTGCATCCATGGTGACGGTGTTCACCTGAAATCCGAAAATGTTGCTTTACTCTAATGTTAGAATAATTTTTAGATACCGGACAATACCTTCAGTTCTATGCATTGATATATACATCATTAATAAATAAAATATTGTAATACGCTAAATTTAACTAGTCTGTTGTGATCAGTCTCGATGCTTTGACAAGGTGTGACTTTGACTTTTGTTTTAATACCTTTTTGTTCTTCTTTAAAGGACAGAAGAGTGCATCAGTTTAGAAGAAGCAGACCTGTTTTTAAGCCGACCTTTGATAAAGCCGGAGTTTAAGTCATTCTGTGGCAGTTAATATTCTGTTAATGCTGTTTTGTATTTGTTCTGTTTTGGTTTTTACATATTTATTTGAATGCACATATTGTAGAATTTTACTGTGCAGCAAACATCTGGCTGTCTATTCAGTCTAGCTTGCTGTGTACACGTTAGTTTGCTGTTAGCACTTACCACCAGTTACTGAACACCAAGCACTTTTATAATTATCACATGTTGGAGCTCACACCGTATTTGCCACTACTAATGGTTGACCTTTCTACTCACATATTCTGTCCACTCTAAGTGTTAAGTATGGTACTACACTAAAATCTCCTTTTTTATTGGTAACACATGGGTGATTGTTTGACTGCACGTTTTGTTCACGTTCACCACTTGATTTCCTATAGTTTAGAAGTGTGCCTTGTTTGGTTTTTTTTCTCCCCATAACTGCTAATTTTGAATTGTTTTGTAGATGCATAGTATACTATTTTTGCACTATAATGTTACGCACTAGCCGATAGTGACACTACACACCAATTTAATATGTTTTGTACTTTGCTCTTTTAAATTCCTACACAGATTATGTAAATACATACTTGCATTCTGCATGAAATAGCATTTCTGGAGCACCTTTTCTTACAACAACTTTGTGGCGTTCCTCTGTTATTCCTTCTGGATATGTATCAATTGACAACTGGTTGTTACTATTCCTCTTGTCAAAGGGGCGTGTCCCTACAATCTCTCTCCTCACTGATAGGACAGTGTCAAACTGGTGACACACCCAGTTGTCAATTAATTCATACATTTATATTAAGAATAATGGGAAGGGTTCTAAGAAAAGATGCTCCAGAATTGTTATAGTATGGGAAATTCAAGTATATATTAACAGACACGTCAGGAGAGCTGACCGGTCCACTTTAAGGTAGATACAGAAATGTTGATTGGGAGGAGGGAGCACTGAACCGTACTAGTTTCTTACAGATATATTACACAGCTGATGGGAATAAGATGTTGGATCTACCTCTAAGTGAATAGAAAGTATCCTTTCTAGGACACTTTTACTGTTTAATCATACTACAACTGTTAGTTCTCCTGATCTTCGAGGCACAGTCATGTTGCTGCCACACAAGAATCATCCTCAGAAGATTAGATGGCTGGGTACGATTTAAACTGTTTCTAAATATGTTAGATAAACAGTAGTTTTATAGTTTATTCTTTTAACAGAAATTATGTAGGGTTTTTAAAAGATTTTATAACCATAAATGCTGTAGTTAAAATTCCCATTGTAATTCTACTTCTATGTGTAATTGAGTAACTAGAAAATTGTTAGTCATACAGAGGTATTTTTTTTTTGTGAGGTTCTGTACGAGTTAAATACATAAAAAAAATGAAACCGTATGAGACTCTGTGTGTGCATACAGCCTCTGTGCAGGTGCCTGAAGCTTTATAGGAGATGTGTTTAACCTGCTGAAGGAGGCTTCTCGGCAGTGGACAACATAAGAACAATTTGTTTATGCTCCGATCTGGAAGTGGAAGACTGGAAAGGAGCTGTGACTATGTAAATTCTATCTTAACCATTAACATTGGATTGTTTAGTTCTAGACATTTTCTTTTGACACTTTCTCCCTGTAGAAAATGACTGTTAAATGCCTTTTAAATTATGGAAATTGAATCCCCCATTATGTGGTGGTTGTGCCGTCAGGACTATGGTGTTGCAGTTTAATCCAGTGACAAACATACGCTTTTTAAAGACTACAATGGTCTAACGTTTTTGCGTGCGATTTAAAATAGTTACACTAGTTTTTATATTGGTAATTATCAAGAAAGATCAGTTTTAATGCGGATCTGTCACTAGTTTAGCAATGCGTAATCTCCTAACTGTCACGCTGATACTTCAATTGAAAATTCTGTCCCAAAACGCTTATTTTAAAAGTTATGAGCATATTCCTAAATATAGAAATTAGGCTATACTAGCCAAAGGGACGGTAACACTGCTTTCTCTGTGGGCGGTGTTTATATGATTCTGTCCAATCAGCGTCTTACAGCATCTTCCCATCAGCTGTCCCATCAACGTCATACAACTTCTCCCCTTCCGTGCACAAAGTGATCTCCGTGTCAATCGCGAGATCACGCTGTGTTAAAATTTCTGGCTGCAGCTTCTTCAACACATCACCTCCGCGCTCATCCAGGGACTGTCTTCCTGGATGAGACTGTCGATGCAGGGGACGGTCCTCCTGGATGAGCGCTGAGGCCAGAAGTGTAAACACAGAGTCATCTCGCGATTGACACGGAGATCACTTTGTGCACGGAAGGGGAGAATTTGTATGACGTTGATGGGACAGCATCATATAGGCAACACAAACACCGCCCACAGAAAGAGCGCAGCGTTACTGCCCCTTTGGCTAGTACAGCCTTATTTGCATATTTAGAAGTAAGCGCATAACTTTTTAATTGTTTTGGGACACTATTTTCACTGGAATTATCAGCAGGACAGCACCCATTAAATTATTTAGGAGATTAGGCATTACTAAACTAGTTACAGATCCTCCTTAAATGTATTGAGGGCAGCAAAAAAAATTATACTGAGGAAAAAATAAACTGCTTTTTTTTTTTCTGGCTGTTGCCCTCAGTGTATGACAGTTGGTTTTATGATGCTACTGCAACCAGTTATTTATAAAATGTTGAGATGTGTTTTGTGTTTGTTTTTTTTTCTTGTGGACTACTGGGAATCCTGTTTTTATAACAAACTATTTTGTACATGACGAATGAATACATTCATACAAAAACGGGAATGTTACCAAAACTACCATTTGTAGTGTTAAGTTTGCTTATAGTTGAAGTTTTCTATAATAAAATACGCATATATAAACCTAAATCAAGGTGATTCAGTCCTTTCTGCGGCATGATGGTTTTACGAATACATGAAGCACATTACATAAGTGGAATTTTAACTGCCTTATTCCTATGTGGGAATCGATCCAGCATGGATACCGCCGAAAGCGGTAAATGTCGGTATCGTCTCTGATCCTTTGTTCGTGAAGCTGTCAATCACAGCCTACCTTCTGCAGGAGCATGTGTGAGCAGAGCTTCTCTGATCGCCATCACAAACATGTATGTCGTTAAACAGGAAGTTGGCACTACTAGCAATGTAAATGTACGTGATTTTGTGAGAAGAGGTTTTCCGACACTTTAAAAATTGTTACCTCCGCTTATTTTCAGGCGTATTTCGGAGCATAAAATGCTCTTATTGTGCAACAAAATACATTTGAAAAAAGTATGAAACGGTTTCCCATTGATTTCAATGGGAAATATACGGTGTAGACCATGAGGCATATTTTTACGCTGCCGAATGTAAACAAAAAAAAAAAGGGTCACTTGAATAGTTTTTACATGCTGATTTTCCAATGACACTAAAAGAAATTCTTTGAAAATGAGCCCAAAAAAATACTCTACATAAATGTCTGCAACAATCAAACGCTTTTAAAATCTGCACCAAAAAACACCCAGATTCAGTCTGTTTTGTCTTGAAATCAGCCTTGTAATTTTCTGACTTAAACCGATGCCATGTGAACATACAGTAGTGTTTAATAAGGAAAATAAAGCGCAACATTATAGTAACTTATATTTGCGCAAATGCCCTGGAAATACTGCACATTTAATTCCAAAACAATAACATTCATCCAGTTTCTGTTAATCCTTTACAAAAAGCAAAGAAAAAAAATAAGTGCCTAAGTTAATTTTTTCACAAGTCAGAAAATATTATAAATTAGATTCTAATTTATAACATTTCCATGTGCTGGCCCCTAGAGGGAGCAGTTCCCAAAATTGCAGCATAGTCACTGTGGTAAAGCAACCTCATTGATTTATGCTGCAAATTTGGGGTGGACACACACACACTCCTCTAGTGTTATCACACAATCCCCCCTCCTTTCTTCTGGCTAGTGCCAGGAGAAGGAAGGGTTTGAATGTCTTCAAACCTCCTACACCGTCGTGCCGCCGTTTTCTGAGCGACTGCACAGTTGTAGGAGGATTAGATACAGGGCTCCGCAGACAGTATCACACGAACATTAATTTCCTGCTTCCGCTGGTCTACGCTCCTCTTCCTTGCGCCTTCGCTTCGTTGAACATATGGCCGGAAGCCGCGGTCGGAAGTCATTTACTGTCCAGCAGCGGCTTCCGGTCCACTTTAAAATGGCCCTGGATTTCGCTCTACGAACTAGCTTCGTTTTGGTCTGTGCGGGAGCGGCGCATGCGCTGTTCCCACAGATGGCGCACGCAACTGAGAATGGAACGGTTCCTGTTCGCATTCTCTATGGGGTTGTGTGTGCCGTATTCCATCTCTGTATGTGTCGTTAATCGACATACAGCGATGAAAAAAAAATGGCATCCCCCATAAAGAGTAAGAATACATTAACAAGTAAAAAATGAGAACACCATTAAATAACATTTTTGTTAATATAATAAAAAATGACACCTTCCCTTTATACATAAATTTTTTTGAGTTTAAACTGAATTTTTTTTTCAGATTCAACTTTACTAAACTAATATTTAGTGGCATAACAGTTGTTTCTGAGAACTGCTTATTATCTGTGTTGCATGGAGTTGACCAACTTCTGGCACCTCTGAAAAGGTATTCCAGTCCAGGAAGATTGGACTACATCCGACAGTTCTTCTGCCTTTTTGATTTTGCCTCATAAACCGCATTTTTTATGTCACCCCACAAGTTCTCTATGGGATTGAGGTCAGGAGATTGGGCTGGCCATGCCATTACCTCAATCCTGTTTGTCTGTGACCAAGATATTATTCACTTGCTGGTGTGTTTCGGCTCATTGTCTTGTTGAAACACCCATTTCAAGGGCATTTCTTCTTCGGCATAGGGCAACATGATTTCTTCAAGTATTTTGATATATTCAAATTGATCCACCCTTTGTATGTGATAAATTGGCCCATCACCATGGTATGAGAAACATCCCCATATTATTTTTGCAGCACCATGTTTTACTATCTTCACCGTGTACTATGGCTTGAATTCAGTCTGACACTGTCTGCAGCCACTAGATCCAAAAAGAACAATTTTGCTTTCATACATTCCACAAAATGTTGGCCCATTTCTCTTTGGGCCAGTCAATGTGTTCCTTGGCAAATTTCAACCTATTCAGTACGTGTCTTTTTCAACAACGAGACTTTGCGGGGAGTTCTTGTTGGTAACTTTGCTTCACTTAATCGTCTTCTGATTTGTAACAGTACTCACTGGTAACTTCATCTCTGATCTTTCTGGAGGTGATCATTGGATGAGCCTTTGCAATTTTGGCTATTCTTTGATCCATTCGAACAGTAGTTTCCCGCTTCCTTCTGTGTCATGTTTTTGTTGCCAATTCAAGGCATTTGAGATCATTTTAGCTGAGCAGCCTATAATTTGCTTAACTTTTGTTTTTCCCTCTCCAATCAACGATTTAATCAAAGTATGTTTTTCATCAGAACAATGTATGGAATTGCTCTTTTTCCCTAGTATTTCAGGAGGAAATGCACTATAACCAACTTGTGACATTTCGCCACCCTCCTACATTATACCGGGGCAAAATTGACACCGGTTATTCCACAGAATGTGTTTTCACCAATTCAACTCCTCACTGCTATTCTTTTGAACAAGCTTCTTTCAATTTAAAGGGTTTTTTCCCATCTTGGACATTCACGGCATATCCACAGGAGTTACGTAAACCGCGTATCTCGGCGAGCTGTCTGCTGTTTCCGTAACTCCCGACCATCTAACTAGGAAGTAGCCGAGAGGCAGTGGAGACGAGTAGGCTAGAACGGGGTTTAGGGGGCCCCGTTCTAAAGAGGTGCCAGAGCTGGGACCCGCATCTATCGGATATTTATGGCATATCCTGTGGATATGCCATAAATGTCCAAGATGGGAAAACCCCTTTAATGATTTAATTACTCAGAATGAGCGGCATGCATATCCTAATTGTTGGGTCTGTATTTTGTTTTGTTTTTTCTACTATTCTACACTTGCAAGTAAATTATTTGCTATATAGAAACATCACTTCTACCAAAATTCTTGATTTATCAGGTTAATGATATTGGCCTATTTTTTTTTTAACACTACTGTACCTTTTAAAGGGGTTGTCCAGGAATAAACGTTATTTATATTTTAACTTAATTGGACATATTTAAGTTAATTTCTAATATAATGTCTGTTTACCTGCGGCATTGTTACTCTGTTCTGATCTGTGATCACGTGAGCGCACCCAGGGTAAATTTTTAATTTCCTGTGACGTTCTGTGTCTGCTCAGCCAGCACTTCCGGCTGAGAAAGGCACAGCACGTACTCAACTACATTTACAGGCAGAGGGCTGGGAGGATGTTTCATGAGCTCTACAGCGCTCCGCCACCTCTGGTCCTGCCGCCTGTAAACATAGTTGATGACGCACCGTGTCTACACAGCAGGAAGTACTGTACACGGCCCCTCCTATCTCTGAGTTCCCGCACTGCCTGCCCGTCTCCTCATCTCCCACGCCGGCCCCCACCCTCTGATGGTATATACAGTTATTACAGGGATGATGTCGGTTATATACAGAAATGATGGGGCCAAGCATCCCTGTATATAACCCCCCCATCATCCCTATGTATTACCTCATCCGTGTAATACCTCATTATCCCTGTGGATGAGGTAATACACAGATGATGCGGGTTATACATAAGAATGATATAACTCCATCATCCCTGTATATTGCGTCATCATCCCTGTTTCTAACCCCATCATCCGTGTGTGTATTACCTTCAACATACCTGTATATAACCCCCATCCTCCTGTGTGAGTATTACTGGGTGTGTGTGACAGTGCAGGGAGCTGGGTGACTGTAATTAGAGCAGGGAATGACCCTGTGAACATAGAGGTGCGTGGCAGTATGCAAATAGCTGAGATGCTGTGGAGGAAGGGGGATGTAAGCTGTCTCAGATGCAGCAAGGGATCATGGGTATGGTGGTTTACAAGACAGGAACAGAAGCAAGGGATGTAAAGAAACAAAGCAGCAGTGACGATTGAGATCAAGCAGAAACGGTTTAGAAAGTTTGTAGGGGGTTTTAGGGAAGTTTCCTGGCCAACCCCTCTACGGTGGAATCACATGTGCCAGACATATTTTTGCAGAAATGTAATTTCCATTTGTTTAAAAGAAATGTGCTTGCTGCAGAAACCACCTCATTCAGATGAGTGGAACTGATTTTTAATTTGCAGAAATTTCTACCAGAAAATCTGCTGCAACACTCAAATTTACTTTTGCAATTTTGATTGTGTCATTTTTTTAAGTGTGGTTTTTTTTGTGGTGTTTTTGAAGTTCTATAGATAAGTCTATGTGGTAAAAAAAAGAAACCCCAAGCGTGTGCTGCATTTTGGAAAAACAGTCACTGATCATAAAAACACCACAAACCAAAACGCAGTGTATGTAGCGCACTTTTTTTGTATAATGATACGACTTTAATGTAAAATCTGCTGCAGAAAAGATGTTAAAATCTACCCAAATAATGCAGAAAATTTGCGTGTATTGAAGTTAAAATTAACAAAATTGTCAATTGCTCCCACCTCAACCGTTCAGTTGTTCCACTGGTTCTGGTTTTCTAGGCCACAGCTGGAGACTTGCCGCAATAAACAAATGAACGTTGCAGCCAATCATTTGACCTGGTGTCATGTATGGGTGGCAGGTCTGCTGAGTCCTGTGTAGGGGAAGGTACATCCTTTCTTGAACCTAGTAATTAAAGACTGGCAAGGAATTTCAAAGGTTGATTAGGTGACCATTTCGTTTAAGTGATCTGCATGTTCTTCTGGGGTTTTTGAAAATGATGGACCCAGAATGCTGGGGATACAAGTACGCAACCCAAATTCTAGCCCTTTGGATAGGTGACAGTTTCCCGTTGTGGAATAACCCGTTACAAAATACCATGAAAACTTTTTTAGGCTTATCGCAGAACCAAAAAGTGAAATTTTATTTTTTTTTTTTCCTCAAATGTATGCTACCGTTCAAAAGTTTAGGGTCACTTAGAAATTTCCTTATTTTTGAAAGAAAAGCACAGTTTTTTTTTTTCAATGAAGATAACATTAAATTAATGAGAAATACACTCTATACATTGTTAATGTGCTAAATGACTATTCTAGCTGCAAACGTCTGTTTTTTTTTTTTTTAATGCAATATCTACATAGGTGTATAGAGGCCCATTTCCAGCAACCATCACTCCAGTGTTCTAATGGTACATTGTGTTTGCTAACTGTGTTAGAAGGCTAATGGATGATTAGAAAACACTTGAAAACCCTTGTGCAATTATGTTAGCACCGCTGTAAACAGTTTTGCTGTTTAAAGGAGCTATAAAACTGACCTTCCTTTGAGCTAGTTGAGAATCTGGAGCATTACATTTGTGGGTTCGATTAAACTCGAAATGACTAGAAAAAGAGAGCTTTCATGTGAAACTCTACAGTCTATTCTTGTTCTTAGAAATGAAGGCTATTCCACGCGAGAAACTGAAGATTTCCTACAACAGTGTGTACTACTCCCTTCAGAAGACCGCACAAACAGGCTCTAAACAGAGTAGAAAGAGAAGTGGAAGGCCCCGCTGCACACCTGAGCAACAAGACAAGTACATTAGAGTCTCTAGTTTGAGAAATAGACGCCTCACAGGTCCTCAACTGGCAACTTCATTAAATAGTACCCGCAAAACGCCAGTGTCAACGTCTACAGTGAAGAGGCGACTCCGGGATGCTGGCCTTCAGGGCAGAGTGGCAAAGACAAAGCCATATCTGAGACTGGCTAATAAAAGGAAAAAATTAATATGGGCAAAAGCACACAGACATTGGACAGAGGAAGATTGGAAAAAAGTGTTATGGACAGACGAATCGAAGTTTGAGGTGTTTGGATCACACAGAAGAACATTTGTGAGACACAGAACTACTGAAAAGATGCTGGAAGAGTGCCTGACGCCATCTGTCAAGCATGGTGGAGGTAATATGATGGTCTGGGGTTGCTTTGGTGCTGGTAAAGTGGGAGGTTTGTACAAGGTAAAAGGGATTTTGAATAAGGAAGGCTATCACTCCATTTTGCAACGCCATGCCATACCCTGTGGACAGCGCTTGATTGGAGCCAATTTCATCCTACAACAGGACAATGACCCAAAGCACACCTCCAAATTATGCAAGAACTATTTAGGGAAGAAGCAGGCAGCTGGTATTCTATCTCTAATGGAGTGGCCAGCGCAGTCACCAGATCTCAACCCCATAGAGCTGTTGTGGGAGCAGCTTGACTGTATGGTACACAAGAAGTGCCCATCAAGCCAATCCAACTTGTGGGAGGGCCTTCTGGAAGCATGGGGTGAAATTTCTCCCGATTTACCTCAGCAAATTAACAGCTAGAATGCCAAAGGTCTGCAATGCTGTAATTGCTGCAAATTGAGAATTCTTTGATGAAAGCAAAGTTTGAAGGAGAAAATTATTATTTCAAATAAAAATCATTATTTCTAACCTTGTCAATGTCTTGACTATATTTTCTAGTCATTTTGCAACTCATTTGATAAATATAAGTGTGAGTTTTCATGGAAAACACAAAATTGTCTGGGTGACCCCAAACTTTTGAACGGTAGTGTATATTAACAGAACATCAGATTTTCCTCCGTGTTAGGGTAAGTTAACACATGCCAGAATTGGTTGCAAAACTTCCACTCAAGCATTATATATGTGATCGGAAAGTAAAGTCCCCTAGTGGGGACCAAAAAACAAATAAAAGAAATTGTTAAATTTCATGGGGGGACGGGACGTAATAAAAAAAAACTTTTTCCCCTTAAAATACACCTACACATATATGATATCGCCACGATCAGATCTACTCTAGCAATAAAGTTAACAGGTTAATTAAAGCGCTGGTGAATGACGTCCAAAATAAACCCGCACAGTTCTGTTTTTTTTCACACACCCCCCCCCCCCTCATAAAAAAAGGAGTTAATAAAGTCCCCATGTAACCCTAAATAGTACGAATGAAAACTATACCTTGTCCTGCAAAGAACAAGCCCACATGTGGCCACATCGACTGAAGAATAAAGTTCTTGGAATATGGCGATGCAAAAACCAAGTAATTTTTTTTAAAGGTTTTTATTGTGCAAAAACCGAAAACATAAAACCTTTACATATTTGATATCCCCATAATTGAGCCGACCAATAGAATAAAGGTAACATGTTATTTACGCTGCATAGTAAACGGAGTACATTTATAATGAGAAACTGCTGGAGTAGTTCATTTTCAACTCTCCTAAAATAAAGTTAATCATTATATTATATGCATCCAAAAATACTGCAATTGTAAAATACAACTAGTCCTGTAAAAAAATTAGCCCTTACGGCTGTGTTGATGTAATTAAAAAAGAAAAGTTAGGACCCTGAATGCGACGGTGAAAAAAACAAAAAATAATCCTTGGCCATTAAGGGGTTAATGGTGCACGGACAGCCCAAGATTTATTTGAGACGTGCCTCATAAAAAATTTTGCTTGCACCATATTCCTGTTGGCATTAGACTTGGGGTCCCGTTCTGACGTTCTGTCTGAGGTTTCCGTCAAAACGGGACCCTGAGCAGACAAACTGACACCGACGGAAACCAGGGGTTTCCGTTTCCATCACCATTGATTTCAATGGTGACTGAGCCGGTTTCCAGTTGTCTCTCTTGTGCACCGGACCCGTCGTTTTGCCTGAAGCAATAGCGTAGTCAACTACGCTATTGCTTCCGGCAAAACGACATACGGTGCACAAATGTGACAAACGGTGTCCGTTTGTGTCTGCTCAGGGTCCTGTTCTGACGGAAACCGACGGAACGTCAGAACGGGACCCCAACGCAGATGTGAACAGAGCCTAAGACTGATGTATGAAATTTCAGTCTTTGTACATCTGGGCCATAATTTTTTCTTTCAGCAGAATGAGGTACAAATCTAATGAGGTTCTCTTTTCTGGGAGATACCATCTGTGGGGGCCAATTCTATACATCATCTGAATGGCAAGGTGTAGCCCTGTGCTCAGATCTGGTCAGGATTAGGGGTGAGTGAATTAATGCCCCTGTTTTATTTATTTGCTGATCTATAGAATTTAATGTGCGATTTAATTTAACCCTATTTTCCTCCTAAATTTGCCAAAAGTGAATGCCACACTGCTGCAATGCAAGAAAAACACTGTTTTATTTGTGCGCAAAACTGACATTTGTCTAAATCTAGCCTTAGCCTATGTTCACACAGGGTGTATACAGAAAATCGTCAGAATCTAAAAAAATGCTGATAATTCAGTCACAGAAATCTGGAGCAAATAGTGCATTTTTACAGAGGTTTTACCTGCGGATTTAGTGTTACGCATTGATTATAGCAAAGTATAGTTAGATCCAGAATTATTTGGACAGTGATGAAAGTTTTGGCATTTCAGCGGTTTACCAAAACATTGAATATACAGTTATATAATCAATATGGGCTTAAAGTGCAGACTCTCAGCTTTAATTTGAGGGTATTCACATCCTAATTTGAGGAAGGGTTTAGGAATTAAAGCTCTAATATGTAGCTGCCTCTTTTTCAAGGGAACAAATGTAATTTGACAATTATCTCAAGCTATTTAATGGGTTATTCCTTTGTTAATCCATCATCTATTAAGTAGGTAGGTCTGGAGTTGATTCCAGGTGTGGCATTTGCATTTGGAAGCTGTTGTTGTGAACCCACAACATGAGGTCAAAGGAACTCTCAATGAAAGTTAAACAGATCATCGTTAGGCTGAAAAAAATTAAGAAATCCATCAGAGATAGCACAAATGTTAGGAGTGGCCAAATCAACAGTTTGGTACATTCTTGAAAGAAAAGAGCACAATGGTGATCTCAAGAACTCCTAAATGCCTGGACATCCATGGAAGACAACAGTGGTGGATGATCGCAGAATCCTTTCCATGGTGAAGAAAACCCCCTTCACAACATCCACAGGGCCTTCGGGCTATAAACCCATTTCTGGGATTCGCAAACTTCCACCGGCAATTTATCCCGAACGTCTCCTCTCTGACTGCTCCAATCTCTGCTCTCACTAAGAAGGGGGTGAACGCCAAGGTTTGGCCTCCGGAGGCAGAGTCAGCATTTACCAGCCTCAGTTCATCATCCTGACGCGTCTCTACAGTTTTATCTAGAGGTTGATGTGTCTTTCAATGGTGCTTGAGCATTGATGTTTCAAAGAAACTCCTAGGTTAAGACAGTGGCTTGTGGCTTCTACAAATTATTTTCTCCTGCAGAGCGCAACTACTCAATCGGGGATCAGGAGTTGCTGGCTGTCAACGTGGCCTTAGAGGAGTGGAGACACTTGCTGGAGGGTGCTATTCATCCTATCATTATTTATACGGATCACAAGAACCTCCCGTACCTACAGTCTGCACAACGATTAAATCCTCGCCAAGCCAGATGGTCGTTGTTTTTCGCCCGATTCCAATTCCTGCTCCACTTCCGTTCTGCAGACAAAAATGTGAAGGCTGATGCCCTGTCTGTCATTTTAAACTGAGGAAATTTCTCAACATATCATAGGTCCTTCCAGGATTATTGCCGCTAACCCTCTGCAAATTGAAGACATTCCCACCGGAAAGACTTTTGTTCATCCTGCAGACAGGAAGAGAATTCTCTGGGGACACCATTTCAAACTGGCTGGGTACTCTGGTGTCCGTAAGACATGGGACTTGATATCTTGTCACTACTGGTGGCCCACGCGGCCTAGAGATGTTGTGGACTATGTTTCCTCATGTTGGAACTGTGCCTCAAACAAGTCTACCCATTCCAAACCTGCTGGTCTGCTCCTAGCCCTGCCAGTGCCTGATGCCTCTTGGCAACATATCGCTATGGACTTTATTACAGACCTTCCTCCTTCGGCTGGATGTACTACGGTCTGGGTAGTGGTGGATCATTTCTCTAAAATGGCGCATTTCGTTGACTTTACTTCCGTCTGCTACTCTTCTGGCAAATCTGTTCATTCTGCATATCGTGTGTGCCTCATCTGCCACGTTTGATGTCATCTGCCACGTCAAGCACCATCTCTGCCACGAACCATCTGTGCCAAAGCATCTACTACAACTCGTGTCTGTCTGGACTCTTAAAGGAACTCGTGCTAAAGACTTTTGCATAGACTGTTGTTTGCCCATCTGCCACTCCACTTCGGCTGTGCGGCTTAGTGGGTCCACATACCCCTGGATGGTGACAGAACTGTAGTCTCATTCCTTCGCATTTCCCTTTCCTGCTTCCCAGCTACTCTGGCGGCTAGAGCTGGCTGCCAGTCTTCCCTCCTCCAGGTGTCTAGAAGACATTGAGGAGAGATGCGGACCGCGGCTCGAGCTGGGCATACTCTAGAGGTTGTCTTGGTGACGCTGGTGTTGCGGTTTGCTCTCCAGCTTGCTCTTGCTGGGCTTGGCCTTTAGCAGTCTTCTGATGGCCTGATGTGTTTCTTCCTGACTCCCTCCTGCTCCAAATCCAAAAATAAATAGGGAGAAAGGGCTATTTAAGGGAAAGAGGCACAGGCCGAGGCACAGCAGGACTTGACTTGTTCCCTTCGCAGGGCCACTGCCTGCTTATGCTTATTCACACATAGCGGATTTGAGTTGCGAATACTGCAGCACTTTACAGTACAATCAAAGTGGATAGGGTTTTCAAAAATCTATGAAAGAATGTGCACATCAATCAGAGTATGCTAAGGACAATCAAAGCTGCAGCATGTTCATTTTTTTCTGTGGAAAAGCCAAGATCTTCTCACTCCTAATTTATGGTATGTTTGTGTGATGTGCATTTGGATCCATCTGATAAATCCGGGATATAACGAAAGGCATATATTTCTATACAGTGTTTTTTAGTATACCAAAGAAATGTTACTGCATGTAGTGTTTACCAAAAGTTATTTCTTAAACAACCACTTGATGGCAGCAGAGGTACAGCCAATGGTGTTTAAATATTAACTGGATGACTATGAAGATTTAGGTTTGTTTTTTTCTCCAGTGTCCAGTTAATGCTTTTGAATTCATATGTTTATGTAAAAAGAAGCCACTTACTAATGTACTTTAATTAAAAATTCGGTACTAAATGGTGCAGTTCAAACCTGGTGAATTGTTTCCAGAAGTCCTGGAGCTTTTCTAATATTAATGATGCGCCGACACGGCCCCACAATGGCTTGCTTCCTGTGCTGTTCGTGTTGGCGTGTTATCAGTGGCGTGACCGCAAGGAGCAGTCACATTGCATATTGCTGTAGTCCCCGAGCAGAACGTCAGCTAGTGCATTGCTCAGGTCTCCAGCACTGCTCCTGACATTTGGTCAGTGACTTCAGGGGTTTCCTATAGCCGGAGTTCCCGAGCAGAGCATCAGCTGATGCTCTGCCTGGGGACTCCAGCGTTGCGTCCAACGTCACTGTCCATGTACTATGGGCTACTGAGCATCAGAACATGGAAGAAGGTGGCCTGGTTTGCTGATCACTTTTACATCATGTGGATGGCTGGGTGCGAATGCATTGCTTACCGGAGGAAGAGAGGGCATAGGAAGCTCTATGGGAAGAAGACAAGTCGGCAGAGACAGTGTGACGCTCTGTGCAATGTTCTGCTGGGAAACCTTTGGTACTGGCATTCATGTAGAGGTTATTTTGACACGTACAAGCAACCTAACGTTGTTACAGACCAAGTACACCCCTTCACAGCAACGGTATTCCCAAATGGCAATGGCCTCTTTCGGCAGGATAATGCACCCTATCATACGACAAAATTAGTTCAGGAAAGGTTTGAGGAACATGACAGAGGCCAAGTCCGATCCATGGAGGCCCCAACCCTTACAGGATTTAAAGAATCTGCTTCTAACGTCTTAGTGCTAGAGCGGCATGAGGGAGACCTACACAATATTAGGCCGGTGCAGTGGCGTAACTAGCTCTGTAGTGGCTGCTATAAGTCTCAGGGGGCCCCTTAGGCCTGGCCTTACTTTCAACTTTATTAGCCTTACTTGAACACCGATACGGTTAAATACAATCGTGGAGCAGCGAGTCGTCGGCTTCGTGCTCCACCATTCACTACGTGATCCACTCTGACAAAGGCCAGCGCAATGCAGTGATGTCATCGCGCCTGCCTGTGCCATGCTGTGGACTTCACGGGACTGCACATGCCAGAAGAGGCCTCCATCAATTGTTGTGGGAACAGGGATTTTGGTGAGTATTACTTTAAGAGGCACTATTTCTGTGTGGGGAGGCACCAATGGGGCATCACTACTGTGTTGAAGTCACTAGGGCGCATCACTGTTCTGTGGGGGCACTAAGGAGGCCATATACTGTGTGGGTGCACTAAGGGGGAGTTTACTGTGTGGGGGATTTTTAACTGTGAAGGAGCACTTAGTGGGCATCCTTACTGTGAGGCATTTACTAAGGGGGCATCAATAATATGTGGGGGGAACTAACGGGGCATTATTATTGTAGGTGGGGAACTATGAGGCCTCCTTACTGTGTTAGTGGGACATCATCACTATGTGAAGGCACTATTACTGTGTGCCAGACAAACGGGGTAATATTAAAGTGTGTGGGGTACTTTTACTGTGTTGGACCAAAGACCGGCACCATTATTGAGTGGAGGCACTTGTACAGTGTGGGGCACCAGATGTTTGGCACTTATTTTTATCTGTTTGCCACTATTTGTGCAGCAGTAGGACACTGGGAAAGGCAGTGTTGGTAAAGCTAAGTGCTAAAGACATATTGGCAGCAAACTCTAGGCCGAGGGAAGTCGTTAATGCGGTCTAGTTTGGATGGAGAGGAGCGTAAACGAGTTCAATCAGAAAAAACGTACCTATGAGTCACTGGAAATAATTGTACTGCATACATTGCACTGTATTCCCAACGTGATTATGCTCTCCAAAGCGCCAGTGTAGAACTGGTATGTGACCACTGTATGGTGGATATTATTGGTCTTTGTGGTAGTTATATATGGTCATGGCATGGAGATATTATTTAGTTGTGTGTGTGTGTGTGTGTGTGTGTGTGTATATACATATATATTTTCATTATTGTGCAAAAGTTTTAGGTATTTGTGGAAAAATTCTGCAAAGTAAGAATGCTTTCAAACAGTGGTAATATTTTTTTTTATCATTTGACAAAACGTTTGTTTGGGTCATTGTCCTGCTGCAGAGTAAATTTGGAGCTAATCGGATGCCTCCCTGATGGTATTGCATGATAGATAATTATCTCCCTTCATTTCTCAGCATTGAGGACACCCTTAATCCTGACCAAATCCCCAACTCGATTTGCTGAAATGCAGCCCCAAACTTGCAAGCAACCTCCATAATGCTTCACCGTTGCCTGCAGACGCACATTATTGTACTGCTCTCCAGCCCTTCGGCGAGCAAACTGCCTTCTGTTACATCCAAATATTTTAAATTCTCAGTCCAGAGATCCTGCTAGCATTTTTCTCTAGTTCCTATGTTTTCATGCATAGTTGAGTCGTTGGGGTTTGTTTCCAAGTCAAAGGTATGGATTTTTTGGCCATGATTCTTTCCTGAAGACCACTTCTGGCCAGACTTCTCCAAACAGTAGATGGCAGTATCTGGGTCCCGCTGGTTTCTTCCAGTGTTTAGCTGATGTCACTGCTGGACATCTTCCGATTTCAAAGGGTAGTAAGCATGATGTGTCTTTGATCTGTTGTTACCTGTATTATATTATGAATCAAAATGTCTACCACAAGAGGGCTTATTTGTGTTCTTAGGAATAACAGGGAGACAGTTCTCTTTCCCAAAATTAGTTTTATTACTCAGCTAAACTATGTCTAGGCTTTTAGGAATTAAAATAGACAATCTGAAATTAGAAAAAATGTACCTTTATTGGGGATGCCCGGATGCTGCAGGTACTGGGGTATGTGCCTTTAACCTTGGAGATACAGCCAATTTTTATTTTTTTCATTTTCGTTTTACCATTGTCACGTTCCAAGAGCCATAACCTTTTAATTTTTCCATCTGCAGGAGTAAGAAGTATGCTTTCAAAAAATTCACGGAGTGTCCCTTTAATCTCCTTCCGTCACTTTTTATACAGTTTTATGTCATAGCTGGGAAAAAGAAGTATGAAATGGGCTGAGCCCGCTCCATACTATGTGGGTATCTGCTGTATGTTACAGCCGATGTCCAGGATCGGAGATCAATCTATTCCCGGCTGTTAAGCAACTTAGATTCTGCTGTCAATAGTTGCCGCAGCATCTAAGCCATCAAAAGTAGGCCGCCGCCTCCTCCTACAGCCCATTAGTCGTGATCCGATAGTGGAGTGCCGATGGTTGTCGTGGCAGCCTGGGGGCCCTCTAAAGCAATAGTGGCCGCAGCATCTAAGCCGTTAGAAGTGTGCCGCCCCCTCCTACAGCCCATAAGTCGTGACCCTATAGTGGGGTGCCGATGGTTGTCATGGCAGCCTGGGGGCCTACTGAAGACACTCTAGTTTGCCCTCTTTCTGCTCCTCTTAATATGCCAATAAAAAAACACAACATTCTGCAATACATAAGTATTGCAGTATATTCTGCAAGTGATCCAACAATCGCTTTTTCAAGTTTCCTAGCGGTACTAATAAAATAAAAAAAACTAAAGTTTTTTTATGTACAAAAAAATTTCAAATAAAAAAAAAAAACCTTTTATGGATTTTTATTTTTCCCCCTAAAGTAGTGTAAAAAATAAATAAACACAATTGGTGTCGCCATGTCTGTAAATATCCAAACTATTACAGTACAACATTAATGCTGTTTTTATTTTTTTTCACAATATTTTATATGGTACAATAACGTGTACTGTAATACATAAAACTTGTCCCGCAAAAAAACAAGCCCTCATATTGGTATATCAATGGAAAAATAAAAAGGCTTTTAGAATGCAGGGAGGAAAAAAACCAAAATGATAAAACAAAAAATGGCTGCGACGGCAAGGAGTTAGAGGCCACATGTGAAAATACATTTTACTGCCATTAAAGGGTTAAATAATTGCTATTACTGCATTTTCCTTATTAGACCAAAGCTCTATCGCATTTAAACGCGTGCAAAATTGCATTGTTGTGTACATGTGATGTAATGCATTTGCAAAAATCCAATTGAAGTCCCTCCCACAAGAGTTGACCAACATGGCTAACATGTTGCGTTCATGTTTGCTCTAATCCCAAAATTTGCCTCAATAAGACTTGTCGCCGTGGACCCCTGGCCTTAAAGTGGCCACAAACCAAATAATCTTCCTGAATAGAATCCCTGCTGCTTTACATGAGAGAATACCACAGATGAGAACTAAAGATATTCATTATATCAATGATGAATTTTGAAAAATAAATTGGAAAAGGAACTGAAAGTATCATGTGACTGTAATAAAGCAAATGTTTAGTGACTGTATATGAAACAATAGAGAAGTTTTTGGAAAAAAAAAAATTAACCACGAACCTGTCAAAGTGACTACTATTTACAGTAAAATTATACTGCACTTCTGCTTTTCATGCCTGTTGCCTGAGCTGTACTGAGTCATTTATGTGGCGTTCAGGAGGTAAAAAGCTTTTTTATCAGTTAACTAATTCAACACACAGTTTTTAATTGGAAAAGTACTGTAAAAAGAAGAAACTGTCATGGCTGTGGGGTATGTGGACCCACTAGGCCGTTCCACCATAGCGGAGTAGCAGCTCGCCAAGCAATAGAACAATAGTCAATGATAGTCTTTTAGGACGAGAGTATCTGGATAGAAGATGTGGCAGACACTTGGCACAGATGATTAACTTTACTCCGACACTAGACTTCGCACTGGAACAAACACAATTACAGGATACGGGAACACAGGATACAACTAGGGGACCATTTGCAAAACGAACATGGGTATACACAACAACGCTCAGGCAAGGAGGAAGAGGGAAGAGTCCATTTTATAGTCCAGGGTACGATGGGATTGGGTAGGGAGAATTTTCCTGGTGCGCACGCTGGCCCTCTATGGCCGGGAACGAGCACGCACGCTGGCTCTCTATGGCCGGGAACGAGCGCGCACGCACCCTAGGGAAAGCAGTAGAGAACTGCAGCCGCGTGTGCTGGCATGTACGTGGAAGGAGACGTCTGCAAGCTCCAAGTGTCCTGCGGTTGTGGCTACTGGTGATGCACAACAGCAACATCATTGCCTCTAGATGAGCACTACATATCTAAGTAGTAAATTGCTTTTTATTAAAACAGATGCCTCTATCCATATGCCCTATTAGGGCCGCTTAGGATTCCCCTTTATGAGCCAGAACAGAGAGCCGTTCCGAACAAGCGGCTCCTGTTTTTGCCAACTCTAGCAGTCCTTGTAATACAAGGACGGTTGTACATCTGAATAGCCACCATGTAGTACCATAATTCTCCTGCAGCAGCCACTGCAGCGGAAAGGCCCGGCTTGGCTGCAGTTTTCCCTGATGAAAATCAGCGATTTACTTGGGCTGCTGAGAACAGGACCCTGGGCGATCAGCTGATCACCCCAGGGGATGCAGACTGAAATGGTTTTTTTTCTGATGATGTAACCCCTTTAAAGGATTTCTCATTGTTTAACTAGTCACTTGACCTGATATTTTTAAGTATAAACCAAGTAAAAGGGCTGAAGAAGAGCCAAAGGTGGGAGTGAGTATTACTGGCCATTATCGATTGGTTTAAACCAATAGATAATATCTTATTTAAAAAAAAAAAAGTAAAATCACAGCCATTGTTTATATTGCCCCCCCCCCCTTTTCCGCCCCCTCACGACTTTCACCTGACTTATAACAAGCAGTATAATATTATAGACATTTGACATCTTCGAGACACCTCTCAAATGAATGGCACAATTTGTATCCATCATTGCTGACAAATTTTCCAGAGTGTGTCAAAACTCAGTTCTTTTGCGGGGATATCCAGGACCTATACATGTAGAAAGAGTAAAGGCCATATTAAGTGAAGTGATTATCATACGGATTTTCGTGTAATCGCTTAAACGTAAGGGATAATCACCACATGCTATAGCGTGCCACGAACAATAAATCATTGGGATTCCGTGGATCGGCCACATTTACCCGAGTGAAAAATTATCATTCGTCGCCACCATATCCCATCATCTAATCTGAAATCTTTCAGTCGTTAGCAGATCAGAGATGGCGTGGGCAACAAGAAACGACCGCAGTAACGACTGAACAGCAAAAATCTTTAGCAATTATTGTCACGTGTAATAGACCGTCTTTGGGATGCAAACGACTCGCTAAATCAGCGCTCCGTGCTTGTTCATGAAAGAATATCTGCCCGTCTAATAGGTCCCTAAGTGGTCCTCACAGCTGGTCTCTGCCACCGCTGAGCTTCTTTGTTGGGCTATATTCACATCTGCTGCAAAATGTGACACATGCATTTTAGCGTATGGGAAATTAGAAAAAAAACTGTGACCAATAGGGCATGCTGTGGATTTGGAAATCCACAATATCTGTAGCATACCGACAAATCTAAGCAGAATTTTTTCCCACTTTATGTACACGTATTTTGTTAAAACCCAATGCACATGCATTGTACTTTACTTTAGTTGTGTATCCGCACCAAAAAAATCTTCAACGTAAACATAGATCTCTGCTTGCAGTCACTTGGTTGAAACCCTTATTGTTTACCTATATTGCAGGGGTCAGCAACCTGTGACACTGAGGCCACAGCCGGCACGTGGGGCATGGTTTGCTGGCACACATTACCGGTGTCCAGCGCTGTTGCGTGCTTGGCTGTGCTGAACACAGGGAGAGAGAGCGGTGCTTTATTTTGTACTTGGCGGAACGGATCAACAGGAGATAGAGCTGTGCTTCATTGTGTTTGCCAATTGTTCAGCAGCGACAATCACACAATGGAGCACATCTCTCTTTCTCTCCTGGTGTTCAGCATCGCCAAGCGCATAATGAAGCGCTGCTCTCTTCACGTGATCAGTGCCGCAAGGATGGAGTTCAAATATCCCTCTGTAAAATAATAAGTTGTCAAAACTTGTCCGTTATGTCCATCCCCCAAGCTGGTGTTCAGTAGCCATAGCCTCTCCTCTTGTGCACCCCCCCCCCCCCCCCATGCTTGTGTTCAATAATTACTCTGTCTCCTGTCTGCAGTTCCTACCAGCTGGTGTTCAATGGCCGTGGTCTCTGTGTGACCCCCTTTCTCTTTCCTGGCTGGTTTCAGTAACCTCATATGACAGGGACAAGGCTCACACTAAAATCTAAGATTAATTGATTCCTTCTTTTATGTCACATTGTCTTATGACTTTCATGTTTGCATGGCACACTGAGTACTTCGCTATACAAAAAAGGCTGCCTACCCCTGCTCTAGTGGATAGAAATCTGTTCTGGTCATGTGACGAACACATAGGCGCACAGCTCTTTACAGTTACAATACAGTAATCTGAACTGTGTCTTGTAACAATCCCAGCACCTGTGTCCATCACATGACCATGGATAGACTTTTATCCCCGTGAGGAATTAATATGGAAAGTGTAATGGAAAATTGAACTGAAGAATAACCCTTATTCACTGAAATCGTAATCCTACTTTAACTTTTTGATAAAAAGACATGACTGATGTAAAGTTGTGAATTTTGCGGTGTCTCTGAAAATTGCTCCTGACCTGTGTCCCAGCTCTTTCAAGCACTAGCAATTCACATGCCTTTCATACAGTTTTGACATATAGTATTTTTTTATTTTTTTTTAAAACCACATAATTTAATTTCTTTTCTTGCTAGTTTTGCTTTTTTTTTCTGTGTGGCATTTGAAAAAAAATCTAATCCTGTTTCTTATCCTGTTTTATAGACCCATAGGCCCTCCATGTGCTGCCATAAGGAGCACCATGAAGGCAGTGCATTCTCCATTGGATTTCAAGAGGTGGCATATTAGGGATCTATGTGACACAGTATACATGAGGGACAGAGAACGAACGAGAACAGGGTAGCAGAAGAAAGAAGAGGGAAAGGGAAAGAAATATGGTAGGATGGCAAAATACCTAAAGAGGAAGGGAAGGGTAACAGTCAGGGTGTAGCTGTGCTTTTTCATCTTTACAGTGTACTTCCCCATGGCACAGAGTGAAAACTCATTTTAGGTCGAAATTAAAAAGTTTGTCAATACAGTCACCAAAAAGTCAGACTATGAATGAAGCCTATTTCCTAAGTTTTAAAAATAAATGCCAAGGTTCTTTGGAAGACATGAGATGGTTCTGTCTGGATAGCATGAGATCCTCTTTCAGTCCTGTTGAGGCACTCAGACCAATCCTCAAAATCATGGTATAATATAAAACCGCTCTAAAAATACAGAGAACGGTAATGAAGAAAAATGGAAAAGAGGTACAACTTTGCAAACATTGGAGCTGCTACGTGATGTTCAGTAATGCATTGGCTCACGTACATGTATAGCACCAAACCCTGTTTCAGAAATGGAAGACCTTGTACAGGAGAATTAGGGGATGGACGGAAGGGTTAATCTTCGGCTATGTTAACACATCACAATTTATAGCAGATTTTATTGCTAATTTGAGCCAAATCCAGAACTAGAATCGAAGGGAATGGGAAATATAAAGGTAGACGATATACTTTTCCTTCTCCCTTTATCCACTTCTGACTTTGGCTCAGAAACCTACATCAAAATCTGCAACAAATTTCAATGTGTGAACATAGCCTTCTGCTGGAGACAGAGAAAGTGGCATCAGCAGCTATGAGCCTTGAAAATCTCATCTTTTCACTTGTCTTTCTGAAATTTATGCACAAGAAATGTACACAAAGAGATTAATGTGAAAGTTTGTAGATCTGAGGGCAAGGCATTATCTCGGAAGAGTGCATGAAATTGATACGTTTTTGGAGTACCTGGAAGCTATTTTTGAAGAACTGAACATCATCAGTGCATCTTATCTTTGAATTTCATGCGTTTCTGTTTCTCTATACAGAACTATTAAATGTGATTGTCTTGGTTAATTTAGAAACTCTGAGATGAATTCACTTACGTCATAGGGTGGTAGATAATTTGTATTAATCATGTATGGGGTATGATATTTTACTGAGATCTGACAAGTTCATCTTTCTGTCTGTCATTTTTGTAGTCCCTGTAGAATCATGGTTGGCTTTGGCAATATGGTTGTACAAAAACCTCTTGTGCATGGGAGTATATGCCAAGTATACTTTAGATATTGTTCCATCTGCGTGAAATGTTGCAATTCACCGAAAAATGGGATGTATTAATATACAAAAAACACAAACAGGACATACTTACTAAATGGGCAGGTTAACACCAGTTCCCAACAGGAGACCGACAAACCACAAATGCTACATAGGGGGGAGAGTGGTCAGGTACAATATGCTAGTGATATCCACTCCCACTAATCTTGAGGGGAGTGGCTGCTCAGTGTTATCACTGCACACAACCAAAGCTGCAAAAAGTCGGTCGCACAGCGTAGCCTATCTTGCCGGATTAGTCTATTAGTCACGCCCATTCACTGAAAAATGGGACATACTAATATACCAGAAATAAGTATGGAAGGCCATTGTGTTTTTTGTATATTCGTATGTCCCATTTTTCGGTGAATTGCTTCAATATAGGGAAAGCCAGATCTAATACTATGAGCGTGACTAATAGGCTGTGATTCGGCAAGATGCGTTAAGCCGTGCGACTGACACATTTTTTTGCAGCTTTGGTTGTGTGCAGTGATAACACTAAGCAGCCACTTGGTCTTTGTTTATGTTCCACTCCTGGCTTTGGATGCCAAATACTGATGCAAAATACTGCTGAGTGAAAGAATCCCCACTCCAAGACTATAGCTTGAATGTTCTTTAGCCTTAATGCTGTACTTAATATTTCAAAATATAGGAATTGCAATTTGACGACACCAATGATTTTGCATTGCTTCCTCTTTAAATCTTTCCAAAAATCTAGTTCCCCTTTGATACACTAGAAAAATGAGGTTTTATGAGACACCATTTTACACAATATAACATGTTCCAGTTTTTATTTTATTGAGTGAAGGAAACATAATCGAGTAAACCCACAAAGCTAAGCCATTACCACTAATTTATATTACACTTAACCCCTTCCCTCCACAGCCACTTGTCACATTCTCATGTTCGCTTTTTCCTCCCCACCTTCCAAAAGCCGTTACTTTTTTATTTTTCCGTCAATATAGCCTTAAAAGGGCTTTTTTTTTTTTGCGGGACAAGTTGTAGTTTTCATGGCAGCATTTATTGTACCATATAATGTTCTGAGAAACTGAAAAAAAATATTTCTGCGGTGGAATGGGAAAAAACAGGGATTCCTCCATTGTTTTTTGTGTTCAGTTTTTCCAGGGTTAACCATGCGGTAAAAACAATATGTTAACTTTATTATGCGGGTCAATACGATTACGGCGATACCAAATTTTTTATATATTTTTTTATGCTTCATTGCTATTCTTTTGTCTGGCAAGCTGTAGTTTTTATTGGTACTATTTTGGGGTATATGAGCCATTTTGATCACTTTTTTTTTTTTGTATTTTTTTGTGGAAGTAAGGCTTTATTCAGACGAACGTAAAATACGCGCGTGCAACGCGCGTGATTTTCACGTGCGTTGCCCGTAGCTATATAAGTCAATGGGGCCGTGCAGACATGGCAGCGTTTTTTGCGCAGCGTTGCTCCGTTGCCAAAAACTCACGACATGTCCGTTGATTCAGCGTTTTCAACGCATCACGCACCCATTGAAGTCAATGGGTGCGTGAAAACCACGCATGTCGCACGGAAGCACTTCCGTGCGAACTGCGTGTTTGCGCAACAGCTGTCAAAAGGATGAATGTAAACAGAAAAGCACCACGTGCTTTTCTGTTTCCGAACATCCAAACGGAGTGTCTTTGCGATTAGCGAAGCCGGACAAGCAAACCGAACTTCACCGGGTTCGGCCGAACTCGATTTGGCCGAACCCGGCAAAAAAATTATCGGTACGCGACGTCAGGAGATAGTCACTGTCCATGGTGCAGAAAGAGTTAAACTGTTTCAGCACCATGGACAGTGACTTCCGATCCCAATAAACATGAACCTGTAAAAAAAAAACGAAGTTCTGACTTACCGATAACTCCCGGCGTCTTCCTCCAGTCTGACCTCCCGGGATGACAATTCAGGCCAAGTGACATCTCCAGCCAATTACAGGCCAAGCACAGGCTGCAGCGGTCACATGGACTGGCGCGTCATCCAAGGAGGTGGGGCCCGATGTCGAGAGGCGCGTCACCAAGGACGCGTCACCAAGGCAACGGCCGGGAAGTTCTCGGTAAGTACAAACTTTTTCTTTTTTTCAACAGGTTTTTCGATATTGTGTACGGCATTCACTGTCGAGGGTGCTGAAAGAGTTGGCTCTTTCAGCACCTTGGACAGTGACGGGCGTTGACTAGCCTCATCTCTATGATGGCGGCTGCGCGAAAATCACGCAGCCGCGCATCAGACACGGATGACACACGCAGCTGTCAAATGGTGTTTGCGCGCGCAAAACGCTGCGTTGTTTGCGCGCGCAAAAACACAACGCTCGTGTGAATCCAGCCTAAAGGTGATAAAATGCCAGAATCGCAGTATTTTGAAATTAAAATGTTTTTGTTTTTTTACGGTGTTCACCTCGCGGGTTAAACAATGTAATATTGTAATAGTTTTACTGATGTGCTGATACCAGTTATGTTACTTCTAAAAATAAATTTGCATTGCTTTTAGTGGAAATGGGAAAGGGTTTTATTTTGAACTTTTTCATAATATATTTAAAAAAAACAACTTTATTTAACTTTTTATTATTAGTCCCGCCCCCCTCCCCAGTGGACTTGAGCAAGAGATGGTTGGATCGCTCACACGATATACTGCAATACTAATGTATTGCAGTATATCTGACAGGCTGCTATTAAGCCCAGTTGAAGGCTTAGATGCTGCAGTCGTGAGCCCTTAGATGCCCGTGTGCCCGCTCCATACTTCATATATTATGCAGGCCAGCTAATAAGAATCAGTGCACAAGAAGCGGCTATTTCTCACCAGCACTGGACGCATTAGGTGGGTGTTCTAAGAGGGAATCAAAAGAATGCCAGGGCCACCATAAAAAAAAGTCTGTTACGGTGATATCTAGACAATTTTTTCTGAGATGATTCAAATTGAAAAATTGTTTAGATTTTAGGTGATTTAACGGAGAAATTTCACAACTAATCGCAGGTCAACCCCGTTGAAGGTTTTTTTCTTTTTTTGTGGGCTGGTTTGGTCTCTAACTAAAAATATGAGGATAATTATAAGGGAAATAAAGGAAAATGCAAATAGCTTTTAAAAAGAGATCTCCGTATCAAGGTGTGTACTTCTGCTGACAGTCTTGTTCTCTCATGAAACACTTTCTGAAGATGGCTGTGCAAGATGAAGTGTCTCATGGATACCTACAGTCGGTTACCTCTCTTCCCGTGCTCACGGTGTCCGTGCTGCTGGCGGTGCACTCGGATACTTTTATTGTTTATCAGAAAAGAGAAGAATTATTTAATGAAGTCT
Organism: Rhinoderma darwinii; assembly: GCF_050947455.1. Classification (NCBI taxonomy): domain Eukaryota; kingdom Metazoa; phylum Chordata; class Amphibia; order Anura; family Rhinodermatidae; genus Rhinoderma; species Rhinoderma darwinii. Next base: position 285,444,925 of record NC_134691.1, read on the forward strand.
GAATCATAATCCAGGATCATGATGCCATACTGCCATACTTTTTATGAAAAATATTCAGCCAAGACTGTTGATTCATGAGTGATGGGAAAATGTCTAACATTATGGCTGCCATATGTTCAAATTTTATGATCCAATTTTGTAACTATCTCATTTTTAGTCATCTCATGTGGTATTCTAATGCGAATCTGAGCAAAAATCAACCAGTCCTAACTCCTTACCAGCCCTGCCTATACTATGCCTGGATACAGTGTATCAGACTCTTGGGCTAAAGGCTAAAAACCATAAAAAAAATTTGTGCCTGCCATTTTTTATATAGTTGCAGTTGTAACGGAATAAGTAGTATCTAGAAGGAAAAGACCAAACCGATATGAGTGACCCTTTTCCACACTGCATTTCTCAGTACATTTTCACTAACCTCCTATATATTAAAGGTTATCTACACTTTTAAATAAAAATGCCTATTTGTGTGTTTTGTAATTACATTTAATTAAAAATTATTTTTGCTTTTAGAGATATAGCTGCTTTGTATACTGTATAGGCTGGATTCACACACCGGGGTTTGCTGCATTTTTCGTTGTGTTTTTAATGGCTTTTTTTGCTGCATTTTTTTTTATGCGGCCAGATGTTACATTAAAGCCTATAGTAAAATTTCAAATCCACTACATACAATTGAGTTTTGGTTTGTGGCGGTTTCGAGGCAATTTTGTGTTCGGTGGCGTTTTTTTTTCCAAACGCAGCATACTATGGGTATGGTGTTTTTTACGGGTTTTTGTCCATGGGCTACTCTTTAGGACTTCAAAAATGCCCTCAAAAAAATAACATGTACAAAATTAATAACGCCACCAAAAACGCCATAAAAAACACGTTACACTTTAATAACGCTAGCGTTTTTGAAGCAGTTTAAATTACCTGATAATTCTGTGTGTGACGGAGGCTGTAAATTACCTGAACACAATAAGGCCAGATTTGCTCCATATTTTTTTTGTGGATTCCCGGGGACACATGGTTCGGATATGCTGCGTAAACATCACGCAGCGTATCCGACCTGGAACCCACAGCACGATCTGTTTTTCGTACAGGAGTTCCAAGCGTAAAAAAGCGCTCATACTTACCCACTCCTTCCTTTGATGTCTGCTCCAGTCTTCTATGATGACGTTGCAGACCATGTGACGCTGCAGCCTGTAATTGGCTGCAGCGGTACCATGGGATGAAACGTCATCCCAGGAGGCCAGACTGCAGGAAGAAGGATGGCGTTCTGTGGATGTATGATTTTTTTTTTTTCCAAATTTGCGTTTTTTTTGCGTCGGAACGTCTCAACACTAGGCTTTCTGTTGCGGGTTTTGCATCCCCATTGAATTCAATGGGGAAAACCTGCAACAGAAAATCAACAAAAACGCAGCATAAATTAACATGCTCCAGAATTACACCTCTAGTCAATTTATTAACGTTAATGGTTTTTTCCACTGCGTGGGCATGAGATTTTTCTAAATCTCATCCACTGGTGCAAAACAATGCTAGTGATTGAGATTTTACAAAAAAAAATAAAAATCTTATACTTACCCAGAAGTCTGTGTTCCTCCCTCCTGCGCGGCCTCCTGTGATGATGTTTCATCCCATGTGACCGCTGCAGCAAATCACAGGCTGTAGCGGTGGTCAAATGGGATGAAACATCATTCCAGGAGGCCAGGATGGATGACGTCAGAGGGCAGGCCTCCTGGGATGACGCTTCATCCCATGTGACCGCCGCTGCAGTTTTTCGCAGTGGACATTCCGTGCGAAAAAACTGCACCACAGTCTGGTGCCATTTTTCACCCGGAATTCCCTGCGGCGCACAGGGCGGATAAGCTGTGTGCTTTTACTCAGCGTATCTGCCTCGTGTAAACTCAGCCTTACAGTAGCAGCAAAGTGGATAAGATTTGAAAAAAATCTGCATCGAAAACTTTCATAAATTGCCCTGTGGTGCGGATTTCAAATTTGCAGCATGTCAATTTATGCTGCGGAAACGTTGCTCTCATGCTACGGGTTTTCCTCTCAATGGAGAGGTAAAAGCCGCAACAAATAGCATATGTTGCCATTTTTGCGTTGGAAACACTGCAACTCTGCATCAAAATCGCAAATCTGAAAAAAACAATGTTTTTTTTAAATTACTTAAACATGCACATACTTACCCCCCTATTCCCCCCGGCCGTTGTTACAGCGATGTGTTCCTCTGTACTAGGTGTAGTTTTTTTTAACCATCTTTTTTTGAGTGGTGTTCCTTGTAGTCACACATTTTTGACCTGTGTTCTTTTCAGGCATTTTTTTCCCCCAATAGGCCAAGATGACACATGCAGTTTTTGACTCACTTTTTTTAGTCAAACACAGAAGTGGACACTAAAGAAAGCAGATGCATCAGTCTTTTCTTTATAACTCTCCTTTCCTGTGGATCCATCTCTGGCTTTGGCTAAAAAAAACTGAGTCAAAAACTGCACCAAAATTGTGTGTGTGATCGTGGCCTTAGGGAAACCTATAAAAAAAAATCCGAACCAACGTCGGGCTGCGTATGCAAAAAAAGGACTCGGAAAACGCGTTTTATATTTGCCTATTATATTCCAGCAAACATCTGGCTGCAGCATTTTTTTAATTAAAAAAAGATGCAACCAAAAATGAAAAAAAAAACGCTGGAAAAAATACAGCATTTTTCCTAAAATCACGGTGTGTGAAGGTACCCTGAAATAAGCACAGATTTATTTTCACCATATCTGAATGAGATTTTGGAAATTGCATTCAAATGCATTTTGATGTCTTTGCTGTGGATATTTACTGCAGAATACCCGACAAAAATCCAAACCAAATCTGCGGCATGTGAGCTCAGCTAACAGTGTTTATTTTAACCATCTTTTTCTAGTGAAATACCGCACAGCGACCTCATAGTCCGATCACTAGCTATTACCAAGGCACGACTGACTACCTGCCATGAAATGCTCTCGTGTTTTTCACTACCTGGCACGTTCCATCTGAACCAGTTTCCTGGCAGACATGGGTTTGTACACATTAATCCTCTGCGGTCACAAAAAAGCAAAAAAAAATACCTCTGGTTTCCTGTCCTACTGAGCACAAATGAATGCATTTCCTCCCAGACAGATTCAGAACATGTCCAAATCTGCTCAATACGAAAAGCTCAAACAATACCCTCACCTCCCGCTTACTACCAATCCACAGGGTAGTTTAACTATTTGTAGGTCAACAATATCTTCTTTTTATTTTTTTTAAATATGCAAGTGCATAAAATGTCTATTGAGAGGAGGACTATAATAGCTATGGAGGTCTCGGCTGAATATTACATTCTCATTATAATGACACTTACAAACAGAACCATTGCTTGCCTTTTGGAGCAGGGTTTGCAGTGTGGTAATGTACCTTTTTGGCTCACCATTACCGCCATATTTGAATGTTCACGTAGCAGATTTTATCTTCGGCAGGGTGGCATCTGTGGTAAAATCTGCATGTGTTACGTTTCCGGCAAATCCAGGGAAAAAATCTGCAAGAGATAGAGAGTTTCGAAAATCAGTTTTTTTCTGCTGCATGTGCATGATGTTATGTTAAATCCCCAATCACATGTATTGATCAGTACTTTATTCACACATTTTCAGTGCACACCTAAAATCCCCAACTAAAATATACCCTGGGCATATGGCCTAAAAGAAGTTAAAGGGATTGTCCAGCGATAGTCTCCTGCCCGTTATGACATCGGGTGTGGAGGGATGCTGCTGCTAGCCTGGTGGTACGGTTAGGGTATGTTCACACGAGGGCGTCCGTAACGGCTGAAATTACGGGGATGTTTCAGCCTGAAAACATCCCCGTAATTTCAGCCGTACCGGCATGTGCAGGCGCTTGAACGCCGCGTCAATTACGGGCGTAATTAGCGCTGCTATTCATTGGAGTCAATGAATAACGGCTCTAATTACGGCCAAAGAAGTGACAGGTCACTTCTTTGACGCGGGCGTCTATTTACGCGCCGTCTTTTGACAGCGGCGCGTAAATATACGCCTCGTGTGAACAGACAAACGTCTGCCCATTGCTTTCAATGGGCAGATGTTTGTCAGCGCTATTGAGGCGCTATTTTCGGGCGTAATTCGGGGCAAAAACGCCCGATTTATGTCCGTAAATAGGCCGTGTGAACATACCCTAACTGAGGCAACCATCTGGCGCTCAGAAAAACGTCCCGTTGATTAAATCAGTGCATGATACTTGCTGGGCCGCCTGGTGTGCAGCAGCGTCTCACCCCAATGTCAGATGATGGGGGAGAGTATAGCTGGAAAACCGTTTTAAAGTGAAGCGCCAGTTTGGGGTCAATTTAAATAGTTAGGCAACATCGTAAATAGTCATTGGCTAATACAATAACAAAATCTTTCCAAATTTAAAAAACTTTCCAAATTTGTACAGGCTACTATCAGATTGCTCTAACGTGTAAAAAAAACAACTCGATGATATATTAAAGGGTAACTACATTTTCAGAAAACTTCTGACATGTGACATGCTGAGACTCCCTCCGAATGCTAGAACGAAGTGGCAGAAGCTATGACATAGCTTCTATAACATGTCAGAAGTTTTCTGAAAGTTTAGTAAGGGTATGTTCACACACTTAACAAAATACGCCTGAAAATACGGAGCAGTTTTCAAGGGAAAACAGACGTTTTTTGTGCCGTTTTTACGGCCCTTTTTGGAGCTGTTTTTCTATTGAGTCAATGAAAAACAGCTCCAAAAATGGCTCAGGAAGTGACATGCACTTCTTTTTACGGGGCGTCTTTTTACGCTGCGTTATTTGAAAATGAGGCGTAAACTAACGCCCCGTTGGAACAGAACGCCGTATTTCCCATTGAAATCAAGGGCCAGATGTTTATAGGAATTCTTCTTCCGATTTTTCAGCCGTGTTTTGGGACGTTTACGGCCCGAAAAACAGCTAAAAATAGCCCGTGTGGACATACCCTTACCATGTCTGATCTCTGGATTTTACTGAGCACAGTGTAAGGCTCTGCTTGCATCGGCGTTGTAGTTCCCGTTTATAACGGAAACCACTACATAGTGGCAGATGCATTGTGCGACGTATATACCAACAGTGCTCAACTGACCTTATTGACTTATAATGGGTTCCGTCGTGGTGTCTGTCATTTTGACGGTAAAAATAGCACCGCATATGATGACACTCTTCCCACCAAATCTAACAGAATCTGCAACAGATGCTCTAAACGGAGCCCTCAATGCAGATGTGAACATAGGCTAATTGGTACTGCAGGAAAAATTTGCAATAAAATAACAGCTTCACTTTTTACCAGCTGATCATGGTGCATTCTGATTAGCAAATCTTCAAATAAGGACCCTAGACTATAAACGTCTAACATAGACAACACCTTTAGGCCGGGTACGTAAACGCTACGGAATTCTGTGCGAAAATTCTGCAGCATTTACAGTAGCAGCAAAGTGGATGAGATTTAGAAAATATCATGCCCACGCTGCGGAAAAAACTGCAGCGTAAATATTAATAAATTGACCTGGTGGATCTTGTGTCAGAGACACACAGGACTCGCTGACCCCAAACCCGTCAGGTCCGCGGGACTGACGGATTCAGTGAATAGCTCTCGATACAGCTGCTGTGTATAAAGAATACAAAGCAGCTGTATCTTAAAAAGTAAAAATAATTTTTAATAAAATGTATTTACACAGCTTATTAACACACACTAATAAACATTTTTATTTTTAAAAAAACAACACTTTTAAAAATTTACCTTTAAATCAAAACTTGCATGAATCACACTTCACTTTATTGGAGACACAAAAGAGCACTCTGGAACTAAGTGGTCTTACCACGAGGCAGGGGACCCACATTGCGCCATGACTAAGGACAGGTGTTCTGTCTGAAACGCGTAGGCTTACTGCTGAGGCATCCACCCTTAATCCTAGTAAATTTTACTTCTTATTTGAAATAAAGTTGGAATATTATTTCCTTTTAACGAAACAGCGCAGGATCCTATTCTTCTGTTTTTGCTGTGTTTGTACCGTGTGCTGCCACGTGGATCCATGCGCAGTCCAAGTCTGGATATACATATCGGTGAGCTGGAGGAATCCTATATTTTCAGGGGACCTTAACTATGCAGAAGCCCGGTAGTGTCATGGAGTCATGTATGGTCAGGCAACCACATACCTGCCTGCGCTTCTGTGGGTCACAACAGAGGCTAACTGCTACCTCACAGACTCCCCAAAAGTGAGGCCTATGCCCTATGGTTTTCTGCGGTCTTTACTATTTGTGCCACACTTCCGTGGCTTCTTGAAACAGCTTACCACTACCTCACAAGGTTGCCAGTCATGCACTCAAGCAATCGTCCTCCTAGCCACAGGGGTCACCGATTAGCAGCAAGATACAATGCAACACACCTGTCTTTTTGTGAGAGTGGTTTCAAGTCCAGCTATGTACTGTCCCTTAAAGATTTACTCAGCCCAGGCAGAAAGCTCTTTTAGGGGAGATTGACATGTGGCAAATATTTTGCTGCTAATCTGCAGCAAAATCCTCGTGCGTTATATGCAGATTTTGATGTGGTTTTGCCGGTTACTTGCTGTGGATTTTACCCTTTGCTGCATGTGGTTTCGGCGTCATTCAGTAGCTGGCGCTGAGACTCGTACTCTTCCGATACACAGGGAATCTCAGGCTTTATCCTGCAGCTTACTGCACACTACACCTGTCCTGCCAGCAACTCTCACCACTAAGGCTGTGTTCACATCTGTGTTGGAGGAAACTCTGTCACAGATTCCTTCAAAAATGCCAGAAAGAAAATTGCACAGTAGGCAGCTCTATTTTTTCCGGTAAAATGACAGACACCATTAAAGTAAAAGGGGTCCGTCGTGCAACGGATTTGGTGCTGCTGGTTTTTTTGTTTTTTTTTATATGACAAAAAATTGAACAGTCTAAGCCCCTTCTCTCCTGCTGCAGATCAGTGTCTCAGGCTGTGCTCCTTCCAGCCTCTCTCATGGTCCCTTCTTTTTACTCCTCCGCCACTTTCCTCCTTCCCCCTCCCCAAGTCCCAGCCTATCAGAGTTGCACACGCAGATGTCAGACTAGGCTGAGAGGTCCTAATGTCTACCTGCTAGTTGGTGTACTATTGCCTGTAATGGCCAGGGGAAGAAACCACAGATAACTAGTCGCACAGTCCCTTTATACAGCAGTAAAGCAGACCCCTCCAGTAGTGGGATCTGGTCATTTTGCTCCAGCTCTCCCGAACCGATTGTTAAAATTACAGCCGTTCAGAGAACCGGGGTGAAGCGGGAACCCGGAAACGGTCCCCTGCACGCAATTGGATCCGCGTCCTTTGTTTAGCGCTTCCGGCCGAGGGACATGATGCCTTGCCATTCAGCGCTTCAGCAATGATGTAGTCGATGTAACTACATCATCGGGCCGCTGCGTCGTTCCGCTAGATGAAGCCTCACATCGCTAGAGGACGGAACGGGGACAGGTGAGCATATAATGGTTTTTTTTTCTATTTCATTGGGCAGTGTTGGGGGCACTCTCTACAGAGGACTCTATGAAGTGCTCTATCTACAGGGGGCACTATCTACAGGGGAGCTATCTATGGGGGCCCTATCTACAGGGAGCACTCTCTACAGGGGGCACTATCTACAGGGGACGTTATGGGGGGCACTATCTACATGGAACTCTATGGGGGCACTATCTACAGGGGGCTCTATGGGGGCACTATCTACAGGGACTCTGTGGGGGCACAATCTACAGGAGGCTCTATGGGGAGCACTATCTACAGAGGGCTCTATGAGGGGCACTATCTACATGGAACTCTATGGGGGCACTATCTACAGGGGGCTCTGTGGGGACACTATCTACAGGGGCTCTGTGGGGGCACTATCTACAGGAGGCTCTATGGGGAGCACTATCTACAGAGGGCTCTATGAGAGGCACTATCTATAGGGGGCTCTATGAGGGGCACGATCTACAGAGGGCACTGTGTGTGTGGTGCTTTAATTTACAGTGTTTGACACAATTTTATTCATGGGCTCAGTGTATGATTCTATTATACTCTGGGGCATATTTTATGGTGCTATTATATTTAGGGGCATATCGTGTGGCACTATGAGAATTTAATCTTCGTTTATAAGTGCGGAAAAGTTGGAAAAGTAAGCAGCTGAAAACATCTCAGCAGCAAACTCTGCAGAAATGGGTTGTGGCCAGGAGGCGTCGTCATGGAGGTGTGGACCAGATGAAAAAGAAAATAGAAAAACAATCTGACGGGACGTCACCTATAAGTCACTAAATGTAAATGTTTATTCTCCCTGTGACTGATCAGTACTGTAATCATTGTATGATCTGCAACGAGATTATGTGTGTATTGTTCTTTTTTGTAAAACAGCAACTCCCAGCATATCCTTACCATTGCTCAGGTAATAATGGGAGCTGTAGTTTTATGTCGTACAAACTTATATGGCATGAGTTCAACTGAATTTGCAAATTATCTATGTACTGAGCTGTATTTGTGCTTGTGCTGTATATATGTACTGAGCTTGGTTCTGGTATTATATTTATGTACTTAGCTTGGTTGTGGTGACGTATATACGTACTGAGCTTTGTTCTGGTGCTGTATATATGTACTAAGTGTTGTTATGATGTTGTATTTATATACTGAGTTTTGTTCTGGTGCTGTATATATGTACTGAGCTTGGTTCTGATTCTGTGTATACGTACTGAGCTTGGTTCTGGTGCTATGTGTGTATATATATATATATATATATATATACTGAGCTTGGTTTTGGTGCTGTAAATGTACTGAGCTTGGTTTTGATGCTGTATATATGTACTGAGCTTGGTTTCTGGTGCTATATTTATGTACTGAGTTTTGTTCTGGTGCCGTATATATGTCAGAGCTTGGTTCTGGAGCTGTAATTATATCGTACATATTTGTAATAACAAAATTAGCAGGTCAGATGTAATTATTTTCAATTCATTGTATATTTAATGGGAAACTGTCAGGTAGTTTTCACCCCTTTAACCACCAACAGCAGAAATGCGCTGTGACCGGGAGAAGTCATCATAGAGGTCTGGACCGGATGGAGAAAAAAAGAGAAAAAGAACAACTACAACCTGAGAAAACATCACCTGTGAGTCACTTAATGTAAATGCTTATTCTGCCTCTAATCAGCAATGAAGTCACTGTATGATCTGCAGCGAGATGATGGGTTGTATGATTTATTTAATCTTTTTTTGTGAAACCGCAAATCCCAGAATATCTTTACTATTGTTCGGGCCATGCTGGGAGCTGTAGTTTTACGCTGTACGAACCTATACAGAAGGGGTTGCACTAAATTGAGCTGCATTTGTGCTTGTGTTGTATTTATGTTATGAGCTTGGTTCTGGTGCTGTATTTATGTACTTGGTTTGGTTCTGACATTGTATATATGTACTGAGCTTGTTTCTGATGCTGTGTATATATGTTGAGAGCTTGGTTCTAGTATATACAGGTCCTTCTCAATTAATTAGAATATCATCAAAAAGTTAATTTATTTCAGTAATTCAATTCAAAAAGTGAAACTCATATATTATATAGATTAATTACACACAGAGTGATCTATTTCCAGAATTGTTTTCTTTTAATGTTGAACATTATGGCTAACAGTTAATAAAAACCCAAAGTTTAGTCTCTCCGAAAATTTGAATATTGAGTAAAAGTTGAAGATTGTAGACTCATGGTGTCACACTCAACACAAAACACCTGCAAATGTTTCCTAAGCCTTTAAATGGACCAACAGTCTGGTTCAGTAGGCTACACAATCATGGAAAAGTCTGCTGACTTGACAGTTGTCCAGAAGACAGTCATTGATACCCTCCACAAGAAGGGTGTAGCATCCATGGCCGCGGGCCATCGGGTATACTCGCCTCCCAACGCCCGCAGCCATGGATCAGTGAGCTCTAGCTCGCACCTCCTTCCTAGCAGACGCCAGCGCTCATTTCCACTCCGGACCGCTGTTTCCCATAGGGTGCGTGCGCACGCTCATGCCCGGTCTTCAAGGGCCAGCACGCGCACATGTGAACAATCATCATCATCAACTACACATGATTTCCTGGGCTATAAGAAGGGGCCTGCCCTTCTGATCCTTGCCTGAGCGTTGTTCGTGTATCCCAAGTCTGTTTTGCAAATGGTCCCTTTGTGTTTTCCTGTTCCCGTTGTTACCCGTGCCCTGTTACCCGTATCCTGTATCCCGTGCTGTGTTCTCGTTTCTGAGCCTCTTAGTCTTGGAGTCGTGCCCTACTTAACCTGCTGTCACTTCCCGCGTCCAGTGTCATTTGCCATGTCCAGTATCATTTGCCATATCCTGAGTAATCTGCCACATTCAGTGCCATCTTCCACGTCCAGTGTGATCCGCCACGTCTGGCGCAACGTGCTGCACCTGCTGACATCTGCCACGGCAAGTGTGATCCGCCACGTCTGGCGCAACGTGCTGCACCTGCTGTCCTCTGCCACGTCCAGTGTCATCTTCCACATCCAGTGTGATCCGCCATGTCTGGTGCAACGTGCTGCACCTGCTGTCATCTGCCACGTCTGGCGTAACCTGCTGCACCCACCTCCATCCGTGCTAAAATCTCGGCCGCTGTCTGGGCTATTCATGTACCCTAGTGCAGGACTTTTATTGCTTGGGGTGCTCTGTTGTTTGGCAAGCTGCCTCCCCACTGCGGCTGTGCAGCCTAGTGGGTCCACATACCCACAGACCGTGACAAAGGGTAAGCCACAAAAGGACATTGCTAAAGAAGCTAGCTGTTCACAGAGTGCTGTATCCAAGAATATTAATGGAAAGTTGAGAGGAAGGAAAAAGTGTGGTAGAAAAAGGTGCACAAGCTGTAATGGTGGGGGGGGTAGGGAAACGGACAAGTGAGCCCTAATCTACCCGCCACTCTGTCCCTGCCTACTTGCAACGACCCGCCCTAGGCGACGGGGTACAACTGGGCGGCGGTCCCTGCGCTCAGTAAGTGCATGACAACACGACAAACAAACAAGGGAATACAAGCAAGGGAAATGGGCAGTTGCTCGCGGAAACACCGTGAGCAACAGAGTAGTGAACGAGCCGAGTCAAGCCAGGAGAGTGCGAGGTACAAAGCGAAAAGCAGAAGAGTAGTCGGTAAGCCGGGGTCTGTATGGAGCAGGATCAAAAAGTAGCAGGAGCTGTAGCTGGGCCAGGAAACCTCAAGGAAAGAATTCACAAGCACAGATGGACAGGAAGAGCAGGCTTAAATAGACCGAGGGCGGGAGCTAGCTGAGTCTGGCCAGGTTGCGATAGGCTCTCCCACTCCTAAGCCTGCCAGCCTGAGTGGAGGAAGCTGGTGTCTGTCTCAGGGATGTACACTCAGGTGTTGACTGATTAATTCTGGGAGTTAACCCCGAAGCAGTGCCTGGCAGATCCTTTACACAAGCAACAGGGATAACCGCAGCCTTGACGGGATTCTCAAGAAAAGGCCATTCAAGTATCTGGGGGAGATTCACAAGGAGTGGACTGCGGCTGGAGTCAGTGCTTCAAGAGCAACCACACACAGACATATCCGGGACATGGGCTACAACTGTCTCATTCCTTGAGACAACGCCGGAAGCGTCTTTCCTGGGCTAAGGAGAAAAAGGACGGGTCTGTTGCTCAGTGGTCCAAAGTCCTGTTTTCAGGTGAAAGTAAATTTTGCATTTCGTTTGGAAATCAAGGTCCCAGAGTCTGGAGGAAGAGTGGAGAGGCACTCAATCCAAGTTGGTTGCAGTCCAGTGTAAAGTTTCCACGGTCATTGATGATTTGGGGAGTCATGTCATCTGCTGGTGTTGGTTCACTGTGTTATATCCAGTCCAGAGTCAACACAGCCATCTACCAGGAAATTTTAGAGCACTTCATGCTTCCTTCTGCTGACAAGCTTTATGGAGATGCTGATTACATTTTCCAGCAGGACTTGGCACCTGCCTACACTGCCAAAAATACCAATACCTGATTTAATAGCCACAGTATCACTGTGCTTGATTGGCCAGAAAACTCGCCTGACCTAAGCCCCCTAGAGAATCTATGGGGTATTGTTAAGAGGAAGATGAGAGACACTAGACCCAACAATGCAGACCAGCTGAAAGCTGCTATTAAAGCAACCTGGGCTTCAATAACACTTCAGCAGTGCCACAGGCCTCCATGCCACACCGCATTGATGCAGTAATTCATGCAATTGGAGCCCCGACCAAGGATTGAGGGCATATACTTTTCAGTAGGCCAACATTTCGGTATTAAAAATAATTTTTGAAATTGGGCTTACATAATATTCTAATTATCTGAGAGACGAAATTTTGGGTTTTCATTAACTGTTAGCCATAATCATCAACATTAGAAGAAAAAAATGCTGGAAATAGATCACGCTGTGTGTAATGAATCTATATAATATATGAGTTTAACTTTTTTAATTGAATTACTGAAATAAATTAACTTTTTGATGATATTCTAATTTATTGAGAAGGACCTGTATGTACTGATCTTGGTTCTGTTGCTGCATGTATGTACTGAGCTTAGTTCTGGAGCTGTATTTTTGTACTGAGCTTTTTTCTGGTACTGTATATATGTATTAAGCTTGGTTCTCGTGCCGTATATATGTACTGAGCTTGGTTCTAGAACTGTATATATGTACTGATCTTCGTTCTGGTGCTGTATTTATGTACTGAGCTTGGTTCTGGTGTTGTACTTATGTACTGGGTGTCACGATGCGGGGTGTAGACCCACTGGACCGTACCGCGTAGCGGAACGGCAGCTGACCAAACAGGTAAGTACAGAGTCTATAGTCCAGAGAGAGTACCTGTGGCAACTTGGACAGCAGTAAGGCAGGCTCGGCTGGGACCAGGCGTCAGAACCCTCTAAACCCTGATTCCCATCCGCCTTGCTGTTATACAGCACTAGCAGCCTCCTTCAACTTTCTCGGATGCGCCATTGCCTTGTACTACTTCGGCATGCACCGTGCAGCGAGATCTACTCTGCCTGGCTTCATTGCTGCACCGCACATGCCAGGGGAGTGCAAAGTAACGACGCATCCGCATGAGCTGGAAGAGGCTGCTAGTGATGTTGTACAGCCAGGGGATGTCAATCAAGATTTGGGGGGCGCCATTTCCATTTTTGCCTCAGGCAGCAGAAAAGCTAGAATCGGCCTTGCCTGCTGCTAACCTGCTCTGATATCGGTTTAAGACCAGGATCACTGACACACACTTTTTTACCTACAAGGGGGTGCGTGGCATTCACTACCTTGTAGGTAGTGCCACACAGCCCCCTTGTGGGTAGTGCCACACAGCCCCCTTGAAGGTAGTGCCAAACAGCCCCCTTGTAGGTAGTGCCACAAAGCCCATTGTAGGTAGTGCCACAAAGCCCCTTGTAGGTAGTGCCACACAGCCCCCTTGTAGGTAGTGCCACACAGCCCCCTTGTAGGTAGTGCCACACAGCCCCCTTGTAAGTATTGCCACACCCCCCCTTGTAAGTTGTGCCACAAGACCCCCTTGTAGATAGCACCCCCCACCTCTGTAGATGGCACCTCCTCTTCCTATACATAGCGCCACTGTAGCTCCCTGAAGGAGCGGAATCCCCGAGGATTCCGCTCCTGGACAGAGCGCTTGATGTCTCTGTCCATATAGACATCAAGCGCTCCGTCCAGGAGCGGAATCCCCGGCAACAGGGGGATTCCGCTCCTTCAGGGAGCTACGATGGTTCTATGTGTAGGAAGGGGGGCTGGGGGTGCCATCTATAGAGGTGGGGAATGCTATCTACAAGTTTGCTGCAAAAAAAATCTCCTCCTCACATGCACTTCGCGCTGTGAAGAGGAGGAGAAAAAGCACGGCCACAGTGGTTCAGAGGAGTATCCTCTGGAGGGTTCTCACGGCACCCCAGTTGGGAACCACTGCTTTATACCTTTCATTGGCTAAAAAACAGAGGCAAAAACTGCATCAAAACTGTGTGTGTGTTCCTAGCATCATAGTAGACATATATTATTGGCTTATATCTATTTGCCATCTCTTAACCATCTTGTCATTTTTCTGATGTTCGTTATACTTTTTTACCTACATTCCAATAAAGTGGAAACCTTGTTTTCCCACACTGATTATTTGTCGCTGGATCATCTTTTTCTTTTGTAGACATATATTAAGCAAATTATGTTTGATCATATTTTTCTATTCTCACACATATCTGGCTGTTGTGGTTTATGATGTTAAAAACTAAAACATCCCCAAAAAAGCCCTGTGTAAGTCCTGCCAATTAAGAAATATAGAGCATTGTATCATCTTAGACCACGCTTTGCATCTATATCAGGGTGCATTTCTTTTCTCTGTTGTATGACCTTGATGTGAGAGCAGTATGTACAGCGTCTCTATATGGGCTGATTATTCTGTATCCTGCATAGGGTTTTTCCCAGGGTGATCCCTATTTGTGACATTGGAAAACTGTAACTTGATATGTGTTTTTCCAGAATTCAGACTCCCAATGGTATTAGTAGAGTTGGTGGGAATAGATTTACTGCATATGGCAATAGAAAGGATGCTGGCTGAGGAATTTATTGACTGAACACGAATGTCATAGCATGTCCTGTTTAAAAAAAACAAAAAACACAACCTAGATACTAATAAAAGTTTCTCCCCTGAAAAATGTATTCTTGACTTTCATGAAGTAACACATATCAAACCATATAATAAAGAAGGTCACGCATGTAATATATAATCCACATGTAATAAAATTTTAATTTTGAATCCGTTTTCTTCTCCAGCTAATTTGGGTCAGCCATAATTAACATGTTGCTGCTTTTGGAATCATTAATTAGTTGCTAAAATAGGAAGCATCATTAATTATTGCAATTAAATCAGCATTGTTCCTAAAATTAACTGAATTGAAGAAAAGCAGATTAGACCAAATTATATTTTGCTGGCACGTAAAGTTAGACTGCCTCTGGCATGTGATCCGCAAAGATTACCTTTAATGAATGACAGATGCGCAGATAGTTTTGTTGATCCGAACACTTAGGCTGGGTTCACACGTGGCGGAATTTCACTTGAATTCCGCTGCGGACACTCCGCAGCGTTAATCCGCAGCGGAGCCGTTTCTGCATTGACTTCCACTTCTATTTAGAAGTGTTCGTTTAGACGATGCGTAAAATTCCGCTGCGGAGCATAGGCTGCGGAATTTGGTGTCCGCAGCATGCTCTGTCTGTTGCGGAGCAGTGGCGGACTGGTTGCGGACTCATGGCGGAATTTCTCCATTGACTTCAATGGAGATTCTAAATTCCGCAATGAAGTCCGCAGCTGTCATGCACATGTTATGTGTGCTGCGGATGCGTCTTGCTTTTTTAACATGACATTTCTTCATTCTGGCTGGACCTATGTATTTCTAGGTCTACAACCAGACTGAGGAAGTCAATGGGGCTCCCGGAATTACGGGAGCGTTGCTAGGAGACGTCAGTAAATAGTCACTGTCCAGGGTGCTGAAAGAGTTAAGCGATCGGCAGTAACTGTTTCTGCACCCTGGACAGTGACTACCGATCCCAATATACAGCAACCTGTAAAAAAATAGAAGTTCATACTTACCGAGAACTCCCTGCTTCTGTCTCCAGTCCGGCTTCCCAGGATGACGTTTCAGTCTAAGTGACGGCTGCAGCCAATCACAGGCTGCAGCGGTCACATGGACTGCCGCGTCATCCAGGGAGGTAGGGCTGGATGCCGAAAGAGGGATGCGTCACCAAGACAACGGCCGGTAAGTATGAAATTCGTTTACTTTCACTAGGGAAAGTGCTGTCCCTTCTCTCTATCCTGCATTGATAGAGAGAAGGGAAGCACTTTTTCCGCAGTCCGCAGCAGCTAGTCCGCATCAATTTACTGCACATTTTGGGCAGACCCGCAGCCGTAATCCGCAACCCGGATTAGGTGCGGCATTGATGCGGACAGTTGCGGAGGAAATCCGCCACGTGGGGGCATGCCCTTAGGCTGGCAGAGCCGTGCGGAGGAATCTACCGTACGGCGCTGTATTAAGGGGTTATTCTTCCCCAAAAGCAATGCTTTCTAGGGGAAAATAGCTCCATAATACGAATGAATTGTATTCATATGGAATCTGCAGGGAAAAATACTGTATGCATTTCCATGAAGAGGTACAGTAAGACCTAATATGACCAAGTACATGAGCCCTAAGGCTTCTGAGCTGCGACAGGTATTCCACGTCTATGAAAAATCTTAGGCACGGTTCACACCTGCGTTGTTGTTTCTATTGTTCTTCTCCGTCAGAGGAGCAGAACAACAAAAATACCAAAGGCTCCGGTTCCGTTATACAACGGACACCATCGGCACCTAATGATACTGATTGACTTTAATGGGATCCGTCAGAGTTCTGTCAGCGTGTCCGTGGTATTACCTGAAACAATAGTGCTAGGGTTTCCGGTATTTTTAGCTGGGTCTGTGATGGAGGCCTCTAGCAGAGCCTCTAACGCACATGTGGACAGGCCCTTACTTGGTGTAGTATTTTCTTGTAAATGTGTGACACTGCCTGAGACTACAAAGCCGCAACACATTTTTCTCACTCACTTTGCAAGTGTAAGGGTATGTGCACACGATAACTGCATTTACGTCTGAAATGACGGAGCTGTTTTCAGGAGAAAACAGCTCCTGCATTTCAGACGTAATTGCATGTACTCGTGTTTTGCCGGGCGTCCATTACGGACGTAATTTGGAGCTGTTCTTCATTGGAGTCAATGAAAAACGGCTCCAATTACGTCTCAAGAATTGTCCTGCACTTCTTTTGACGAGGCTGTTATTTTACGAGCCGTCTTTTGACAGCGACGCGTAAAATGACAGGTCGTCGGCACAGTACATGGGCAAACCCATTGAAATGAATGGGCAGATGTTTGCCGATGTATTGGAGCCGTGTTTTCAGGCGTAATTCGAGGCGTAAAACGCCTCAATTACGCCTGAAAATAGGTCCAGTGAACCCAGCCTTATGCTTAATAATTAAATATGCCTACTGCTTTTTTTGTTTGGGAATTTTTCGGGGGATTTTTTTTTTGGGGGGGGGGCTTTTTAAAATTCTGTTTTCTCGAGCACAGCATGATCTAGGTGTGGCATTTTTGGGGGTGTTTTCTACCCATACACCTCAATTGTAGGACAATCTCCCACATTTGCGGCCTGTGCGCCTGTTATAAAGCATAGGAGCACGGTCTATAAATTAAAAAAATAGGACATGTCCTATTTTTTGCGGATCCTTTCTACGGCCCGGACACCTTCCCGTAAATATACGGGAAGGTGTTCGTGCGCCATAGAAATTAATGGATCAGCATTTTGACCTGCAATTACGGATCCGTGTGCATGGGGCATTAGTGCCTTACCATGTTGTAAATCTCAGTTTGCTGTCAGATGAATGGAAGCGTTCTTCTTTACATCTAGAGGCTGAAAAACTGTCCCGCTCTGAGCAGAGAAGTGGCTACTATTGTATCAAGTCTAGTCTGATTCATTGTGATACATTGTCGCTGGCACATTTATTAATAGGGTAATATTGTGATACATTGTTGCAGGCAAGTTTATTAATAGGGTAATATTGTGATACATTGTTGCAGGCACATTTATTAATAGGGTTTTAATAGTTTTAACAAATAGGTTGCATGAAATACTGTAGGAAAATCTCTACCCTTTTTTTTTTTCTTAGTGCAACTATATCAGAAAAGTCACAACTGCATTGATAATTCTCCATATTGGGTATTAACCATTGAATGTTCCTATTCAATCACAGTCAGCAGATATCTTGAAAATGGTGGAGAATTGAAACACAAATATTATAAGGAAGTTGCAGAACTTTTCATTATACAGTGATCAAACTTTATTGCCATAAAGCCCTTTCTTGCGCTTATTCAGTAATGTGGTAGATGGGTGTACTTGTATATGAGCCTCTGGTGAGTGAGAGGTGCAGCAGTGTGGAGGGAGGGGGCGCCAGAGAGTGACAGATGAGGATTTCCTGTAGGAGAGGGGCGGCTGCAGCCTGTGGGGACTGCTCTGTGCACATCACAGCACCGGGCTGCTCCTTCATGCTGCCTGCTCTCAGCTGCTACAACTTGGCACTGCTTTCTCTCTCTCTCTTTGCTCCGGTCTGCATTGGTGTGGGGCTCGGTGTCAGGGTGGCTCTGCCAGTCTCTGGAGTAGGCACAGCTCGGGCAGCAGAGGATGTTTTGAGCTGAACATGCAAAGCAACATATTTTGTTCATGAGTTCAGCGCTGAAGGAAGTGCAGAACGAACAGCGGCGATAGCTAGAGCCCGTCCCCGGAGAGCTCACTGTCCCCTCCGTGTCACCAGAGATAGCGCCTGACACTCAGCTCTGCGGAGCCCCAAAACTTTCCTGTGCCCCCTGCTATGTGACTGTGCCTGCCGGCTGCCGGAGAGACCGAGCCTGTGATCTGTGCGGAGATACGGGGAGCGGACACTCAGGTAAAAGCGGGGATCACACCATGTAAAGGGGGGGGTCACAATGAGGTCTCAGTAGTCTTTACATGAGGGGTCACCGTGAAATCTGACATTTTACCAGTTACCAGCGGGAGTCGTGGGATCTGACTTAGAGGTGGGTGTCATTGTGGGATCTGACTAAGAGGTGGGTGTCATTGTGGAGTCCGACTGTCATTTGCAGGAGACATCACTATGACATTTGGCTATAGGAGTCTGACTTTTGTGGTCATTTTTGGGTTTAGTATTGGGGGTTATTCTGCTGTCTGACTAGCATTTACTTGGAGGGTGACTATGAGCAATGACTTCTGTTTACGTGAATTGTCACTAGGTGGGGTGTGCTTTTAATATGGGGTCTGTCTTAATTTTACTTTGGGGGTCGCTGTGAATTCTCATTTACAATAGAAGGTCACTATGGGATCTGACTTCAATTTACATAAGGGGGTCACTATGGGGTCTAACTTCAGTTTACATTAGGGGGTCACTATGGTGTTTGACTTCATGTTACATTAGGGGGGATCACTATAGGGGTCTAACTTAATTTTACATTAGGGGGTCACTGGTTTCTGACTTCATGTTACACTATGGCTAAGAATTCTGACTTCATTTTACCTTGGGGGTCACTATGAATTCTGACTTCATTTTACTTTGGGGGTCACTATGAATTCTGACTTCATTTTACTTTGGGGGTCACTATGAATTCTGACTTCATTTTACTTTTGGGGGTTACTGTAAATTCGGGCTTCATGTTACGTTATGAGGTCACTATGGGGGTCTGACTTTATTTTACGTTAGAGGGTCACTGAATTTGCATTTTATGTTACACTAGAGGGTCACTATGAATTCTGACTTCATTTTACACTAGAGGGTCACTATGAATTCTGACTTCATTTTACACTAGAGGGTCACTATGAATTCTGACTTCATTTTACACTAGAGGGTCACTATGGGATCTGACTTCATTTTATATTTGGGGTCACCATGGTGTTGGATCTCATCTTACATTAGGAGGTCACTATAAGGTCTGACTTTGTTTTACATTGGGGGTCACTTTGGGGTCTCACTTTGATTTACACCAGGGGTTTGCTATGCATTCTGTATTTATGCCAAGATAACACTATGTCTAAAGGAAATGAACTTTTACACGGGACCATCTTGTAAATGTCAGTGCTGTAGGGGCAGTTGGATTTTATTCGACTTGTGACAAGTATTTGGTCTGATGAGCTGTGATCGTGTAAGGATTTACATTGAGTCACATTGAACCTACAGGTCGTTACTTGTATGATATCTCATGTATCACTTGGTTTATATAACGTTCATTCGGATTCATGTAGATTATGGCACTGTGTATAGTTTATCCGTATTCTTACTATTGATACATCAGTGCATTGTATATTCCCAGGGGCCGGATACGCTGCGGATTTTCTGCAACAGATTAACGTGCGGAAAATCTGCAGAGTTTACAGTAACAGCAAAGTGGATGACATTTTAACAAATTTCATTCCGACGCTGCGGCTAAAATCCTCACATAATTTTTGTGGAAATTCAGCTGCAGTTCAAATTTATAATTTCTGAGAGGAAATGCTGCTTGTTTTTCCCATAGACTTTTATGGGAAGCAAAAAATCCATTGTAATAATAGCAGGCTATGTTTGTTGTGGTTTTTACAGCAATTCCGTGGTTAGAACTGCAGCTACATTGAGTTTTTCGCAGCCATATATATGCGCAGTAAAAACTCACTATTTGCTGCGGATTTCTGTGACTGATTTACCTGCAGATTTTTGAGATTCTGTGCTGTGGAGCGAAAAAGCTGCAGCTTATCCGACCCATGGTAATCTAGGTTCATAGGTGCACAGGTCGCGGATTCATAGGTTCACAACTTGGAAATCCTTGCAGCGCTTGGAGCAGCTGAAAGTCTCCCCTGCTCAGTGAGGCCTGATTTACACGAACATGTGCATTTCGCGCACGCAAAAAACGTGGCGTTTTGCGTGCGCAAAAGGCACTTAAGAGCTGCGTGTGTCATCAGTGTATGATGCGCGGCTGCGTGATTTTCACGCAGCCGCCATCATTATGACACTCCGTTTGGATGTTTGTAAACAGAAAAGCACGTGGTGCTTCTCTGTTTACATTCAGAGTTTGACAGCTGTTGCGTGAATCACGCAGTTCGCACGGAAGTGCTTCCGTGCGGCATGCATGGTTTTCACGCACCCATTGACTTCAATGGGTGCGTGATGCACGAACAGCGCACAAAGAAAGGACATGTCGTGAGTTTTACGCAACGCACTCGCTCTGCGCAAAATTCACGCACTGTCTGCACTGCCCCATAGACTAATATAGGTGCGTACGACACGAGTGAATAGCACGGGCGTCGCACGCGCGTATATTACGCTCGTGTAAATGATGCCTTAGGCTGCGTTCACACTGTGCATTTTTAACATGCCTTTTTTGGCGTTTTGGCAGATAAACTTCCATGTCTCTCAATGGGAGTTCATCAGCCAAAACAAAAATCGCACAGTGTGAATTCAGCCATTCTGCTTGTATTCATCTCTATGGAGAGTCACTCATCCTGAGGACAGGGATTGCTAACACCACTCATGTTAATTTGTATTGACGGATGTGAATGAGTTATGTTATATGTGATGGGGCTGCAATAAGGAGACAGTAGTGTGGTGTGGAGCGGAGGGAGCATATAGTATAGAAAAATGAATGGAATTTGATTGAATGTTTCTAATAAAAAAGACAAATAGATGAATAATTTATACATTAGTTATGTCACTTTCATTGACTGGCCAATAGTTCAGAGATTACTTGGTGTGTTAGAATTTGTCACATGAATTAAAGATGGGGGTCAGGTCTGTAAAGCCGCAGACATGAGAAGGCATTGGGTGTACACATGTGCAAAAGCTCAGATACTCTGATAGTTGTTAGAAAACGCAGACATGCCGCTTACAAAAATCTAAAATTGTCCATACACATGAGATTGCTGTCGGCCAACAAGATGTCTTTCCTGATACCACCATACAAATGCTTGCGCAACTCAACTGAGCATGCATGTTTATTTCCGCGAGGAGAGAGGGAATCTCCCGCAGGACAAAAGGAACGAGAGTATGGAAATGCAACTTGGCTGTTCCTTTTTTTGCTCGGGAAATACCAATTACACGTTAGATCGGCAGCCGATCCTGCTGAAATATCTACTGTGTATGACTAAAGGGGGTTTTACACTGGGCGATTATCAGGCAGACGAGCGTTCATAGAACACTCGCTGCCGATAATTGCCCTGTGTAAAAAAGGGCAGCGATCAGCAAATGAATAAGCAATCGATGATCTGCTGGTCTTATCGTTTAAAGTAAAAGATTATCATTGTCGACAGCACATCTCCCTGTGTAAACGGAGGCGCGCTGCCGACATGATAATAATGGATGGGGACGAGCGATTCTGGTAACGACCGCTCGTCCCCATCCATAGCTCCGTGTGACAGGCGCAAACGGCTCGATGTCTCGTTGATCGGCTCACGCTGCACCGACCAAGTGTCCGCCGGTGTAAAAGGGCCTACTCAAGGTAGTATCAAGAGGTGAATGTATCTTAATTAAAACTTAACTTTTAATAATATAGTTGCAAAAATCTTTTGCAGACCGTGCTCACATTAAAAAGTATAGGAACATGGTCCGTAAATGCGAAAAATAGGACATGTCCTATTTTTGCGGCTCATTTCTACGGCCCGGACACACACCCATAAATATACGGGAAGGTGTCCGTGGCCGATAGAAAGGAATGGGTCAGTACTTTATCCGCAATTGCGGATCTGTAATTTTCGGATAAAAATTACGGTCGTGTGCATGAGGCCTTAGAATGCAGTCACACGCGGCATATTTTGTCTGAATGGAACTTGCAGAAAAAAATGTGCTTTCTGCAGAAACAACCCCGTTCAGATGAATGGAACTGATTTGGAGTCGCAGACATTCCTGCAACAAAATCTGCTGCAAGTGAATCCACCTTTTAGGGTGCACTCGCACGTGACGTACTTGCAGTTTATTTCTTCAGCATTTATTTTTTTAGCTACAATGTCTGCCTATGGGAACAATAATGTAGTCACGCTGTGTAAAACTTTACAATGTATATGTTTACACTGCGGAAATACAATGCCACGTTTGAGCGCACCCTGAGGCCTCATGCCCACAACTGTGTTTTTTGTGTTCGCAATTTATCCAAATTTTTGCGGATAAATTGCGGACACATTCATTTCTATGGCCCCATGCACACAACCGTGGTTATTCACGGATCCATGTGGGGGCCGCAATAACTCGGGACAAGTCAATTTAAGGTCCAGATTTGCGGCTTCACAAACTGGTCATCAATTTTTTTTGTTGTGGATCTGTGAATCCTGATGACACAGGGATGCACAACAAAAGTTTATTGCAAACAAATGGACCGCAACGGATCTGTGGTTTTGCGGCCCACAAAACCACTACGGTAGTGTGCATTAGACCTTACTGTTTCACTGTTTATTTGTACATAGGGTTTAATAGTAATTTAGCACAGTTAACATCTAGTGTAGTGTTTGCAATTTAGGGTAAATAGGCAAGTTCAATTGTTCAATCCCACCACAGGCATGCCTGAATCAAGTGATGTGAATTTTGTTTTTGACATCCTTACCCAAGTGTCCGTCTCCTGTAAAACATCAGTGGCAAATGTTGCTCGAATATCACACAACACTCCTGTGACTTAAAATGGTATTCTAACCATTAGCATTCATCACCGATCCACTTACTCTTGAAAAGTACGGTTTCCCCTTGCGGAGACCCAGCTGGTAAGGAGTTTTTAGGGCAATGCTCATTGGAGAAAAGTACTTAAAATAGCTCTATCCCCTCCTCCCCCCCCCCCCAGAGGGAAGAAAACTGTCTCTCTAGTTCAACCTATAGGTGACCAACCTGTACGTCAGTGGCTGACCCCTTGCAGAGCCTCGAAACTTATTTATTTTAGTCATTTATATAGCGCCAACATATTCCGCAGCGCTGTACAGAGATTGTCATCGCTCACAATTCTATATTAACCAATTCGTATATTTTTGGAGTGTGGGAGGAAACCCATGCAAACTCCATGTAGATGTCATCCTTGGTCAGATTCGTACCCAGGACCCCAGCGCTGCAAGGCAACATGACTTAAGTTATCAGCTGAACCTGTACACAGCCCTGTTTTGGAGTAGATGGTCCTCATCAGTGCAGAGTAGGATTCTGGTTGGCTCTGGGTGGCACTAGACACTTTTTTCTTCTTTCTAGAGCAGAATTATTTTATTTCGCCCATCCACGGAAAAGGTGACAAGTGTTAGTGGGAGGTGGGAATTGTATGGAGTGCTGGTAAGAGAAGAATGATGTGTTACAGCGCGGCTTTCAGTTCTTGTTTACCACACTATTCTGACTGTACCTGAACACTTTATAATTGAATTACATCTTGTGTTCCTCTTCTAAATATTGCTGGGAGTGGTTTGTAAAGGGATTTTCCAGTGCAGGGGTTTTTTCTTTATTTCTTGCATAAAACGTGAGAGCCGGCCACAAGATGCAGAAGTAGAGAATGTTTATCTAATTTCCTTTCATGTACGTCGTCAAAATTTCTGTGAAACATTTCCAAACAAAAACTTTCTACATGTTTCAGTGTCAGCATCATACCATAGTGCCTGACCACGTCCCACCGACGAACATCTCAAAGCATTTACCCTCAAGCCTTATGGGCAGAATTTCACTATTATGTACAATAAACACTGTCAGAGGTGCACTGAATATGACCCTTGTTCTAGTAATAAAAAGATTTGCTAGCTTTATGTATGGCCTAAGGCCTTATTTACAAGAACGTTTTAAACGTCCGTGTGTCGGCCATTGAAACAACGGCCGTCACACGGACCTATATAATTCAATGTGGCCGTTCACACGGACCGTGTGAAGGGTCCGTGAGAAAATAGGACATATCCTATTTTTTCACGCTTCACGCATCGCTCCATAGACTCTAATCTATGGGGGATGCGAGACATCGCGTCCCGCAGAGCACGGATGCACCTCGGACGTGAGAAACTGCGGTTCTTCACGTCAGAGATGCGCAACGCTCGTGTGAATCCGGCGATCATCCAATGGAGAAAAGCATGATCTAACAGGCGTCACCAGTGGGTTAGAATGCGCGGAGGAATCATAAGATCATAAAAAACATTTTTTTTAGCCAACGTACAACGCGTTTTGAAGTCGTTCTGACTTCTTCATCGCATGCAATTTCAAGATGCCAGAATTGCTGGTTTTAGTCACCCTGCCACCCAAAATTTTTTTTATCCAAAAGTCTAATGAACCCCAAAATGGTATTCATAAAAACTACAGCTCGCGCCACAAAAAACAAACCCTCACATTGCTCTAAAGACGTAAACAAGGGAAATTGAACAAATTGCTGTAATTTTGTAAAAGTCGTACAACATAAAAAAAACTATATAAATGTCGTGTTTGTATTTGTATTGAACCACTGAATTAGTTTAAAGAGGCTCTGTCACCACATTATAAGTGCCCTATCTCCTACATAATGTGATCGGCGCTGTAATGTAGATAACAGCAGTGGTTTTTCTTTTGAAAAACGATAAATTTTGAGCAAGTTATGATGAATTTTAGATTTATGCTAATTAGTTTCTTAATAGACAACTGGACGTGTTTTTACTTTTTTACCAACTGGGCGTTGTGAAGAGAAGTGTATGACGCTGACCAATCAGTGACCAATCAGCATAATACACTTCTCTCCATTAATTTTTAGCAGTACTCGCAACACAGTGTGAGCCCGCAAGATCACGCTGTGCAGTCACATACTCCCATATTAACTTTACCGAAGTGTCTTGGGAGTGAATAGACATCACCTCTAGCCAGGACGTGATGTCTATTCACACTCCCGACACTTCGGTAAAGTTTCTTGGGTACATACTCACACAGCACAGCGTGATCTCGTGAGAAAACGTGTGCTGTCATTCACAGAAACTTTACCGAAGTGTCGGGAGTGATGAATAGACATCGCGTCCTGGCTGGAGGCAATGTCTATTCACTCCCAAGACACTAAGGTAAAGTTAATATGGGAGTATGTGACTGCACAGCGTCACGCTGTGTTGCGAGTACTGCTAAAAATTAATGGAGAGAAGTGTATGATGCTAATTGGTCACTGATTGGTCAGCGTCATACACTTCTCTTTTCCATGCCCAGTTGGTAAAAAAGTAAAAACACGCCCAGTTGTCTATTAAGAAACTAATTAGCATAAATTTTAAATTGTGCATAACTTGCTCAAAATTGATCATTTTTCAAAATAAAAACCACTGCTGTTATCTACATTACAGCGCCGATCAGATTATGTAGGAGATAGGATACTTATAATCTGGTGACAGAGCCCCTTTAAGATGCAGGGTGAACGCCGTAAAAATGAAACCCAAAAGGAATTGCTGTTATTTTTTACATTCCACTCCACAAAATAATTTTAAGTTTCTCAGTACATTATATGGTACAATAAATTGTGCCATTAAAACTACAACTTAAAAAACTACAAAAAAAATCCTTATATGGCTATGTTGCGGATTTTCACAGTGGATTTAATTCCTTTTAATGAGAAGGGTGAAATCTGTAACTTGTTCCGCAGCAAAATCCGCTTGTATGACATGTGGATTTTGCTGCGGATTCATCACAATTTTGAGGCAAAATCTTCATGCAGATTTTTTATGGATTTTTCCACCCCTTGTGCAGGTAGCTAAATATTCTGCTGTCTTTTGATTTCTATATTGTCTCATATTGCGATTAAAACAAAGGAATATACAAAGAATTAGTATATACAGTGGATATAAAAAGTCTACACGCCCCTGTTAAAACAAACTGAAATCTTTTAGGGTGGAAAAATAAAAATAAAGAACAAAAATAATGTGGTTACATAAATATGCACACCCTTATTTGTTGACTTGCCCTTTGACTTTATGACAGCATTCAGTCTTTTAGGGTAGAAGTCTATCAGCATGGCACATCTTGACTTGGCAATTGTTGCCCACTCTTCCTTGCAAAAGCGCTCCAAATCTGTCAGATTGTGAGGCCATCTCCTGTGTATATCCCTCTTCAGGTCACCCCACAGATTTTAAATGGGATTCAGAGCTGGGCTCTGGCTGGGTTATTCCAAAATGTTGATCTTCTTCTGGTGAAGCCACTCTTTTGTTGATTTGGAGGTTCTGCTTTGGGTCGTTGTCATGCCAAAAGGTGAAATTCATCTTCTGCTTTTTAGCAGAGGCCTGCAGGTTTTGTGCCAATATTGCCTCATATTTGGAACTGTTCATAATTCCCTCCACCTTGACTAAAGCCCCAGTTCCAGCTGCAGAAAAATAGCCCCAAAGCATAGTGCTGCCTCCACCATGCTTCACTGTGGGTATGGTGTTCTTTTGGTGATGTGCAGTGTTGGCTTTTCGCCAAACATACCATTTGGAATTATGGCCAAAAAGTTCAACCTTGGTCTCATCAGACCATAACACGTTTTCCCACATGCTTTTGGCAGACTTGATGTAGGTCTTTGCAAAACATAGCCGGGCTTGGATGTTTTTCTTTGTTAGAAAAGGCTTCCGTCTTGCCACCCTACCCCACATCACAGACATATGAAGAAAACGGGAGATTGTTGTCACGTGCACTACACAACCAGTACCTGCATCTCCTTTATTGTTGCTGTAGGACTCTTGGTGGCCACCCAGACCAATTTTCATCTTGGCTTTTCATCAAGTTTTGAGTGACGTCCAGTTCTTGTTAATGTCACTGTTGTACCAAATGCAATCCACTTTGTGATGACCGTCTTCACTGTGTTCCATGATATAGCTAATGCCTTGGAAGTTCTTTGGTACCCTTCTCCTGACTGATGCCTTTCAACAATCAGATCCCTTTGATGTGTTGTAAGCTCTTTACGGACCTTGGATTTTGCTGTCACATGCAACAAAGAAAATGTCAAGAAAATCCTAATAGAACAGCTGAACTTTATATGGGGTTACTCAGAATCACTTTAAATAATGGCAGCCGTGTAATGACTACTATTTAACACGAGTTTGAATGTGATTGGCTAATTCTGTACACAACTGCATCCCCAATTGTAAGAGGGTGTACACGTATGCAACCACATTATTGTAGTTTAGTTGTTTTTATATTTCCCCTCTAAAATATTTCAGTTTGTTTTTCAATGGAATTGTGCAGATTATGGGTCACATTAAAGGTGGAAAAAGTTCTGAAATGATTCACCTTGTACTTGATTACTGAGGAAGGGGCTTTATATGTGGCTGGGTTCACAACTAATATGTCTTACGTTTTATTCAGAATGGGTCCAACAAAGTGGAAGGGCACAAACGTGTCCTTTATACCCCTTCTTATTTCAGATGCCCCTGTGCTTTTCTATTCAGGTCAGATCTTCTTCTGTGTTGACATAAACCATACCGCTATATCGTATGCAAAATATTTCTGCATCCCTTCATTATTTATTATTTCTGTTACTTATATAGCGACCAACATATTCCGCAGCGCTGTACAAAGGTCCACACTTACTATCCCCATTGGGGCTCACAATCTAAGTTCCCTATCAGTATGTTTTTGGGAGGAAACCGGAGTACCTAGAGGAAACCCACGCAAACACAGGGAGAACATACAAACTCCATGCAGATGTTATCCTTGGTTGGATTTGAACCCAGGACCCCAGCGATGCAAGGCACAGTGTCTGTATGTGAGCTCCATGCATTGTATGGTAGGAAGCCAGAATATTATCACAATAGGGGATTTTTAAAAATATATTTTTCTTCTAAAATGCTGTAGCAATCCCTGTTGGAGACACTAAAGGATTTAGTGTAATTTACTAGCGAGATGTTTTTAGCCACGCTTCATTAATTGAATGGTATCAAAGCTATATGTAAGTTGGCAGCAAGCCGTTCATACTTTGCCTGTGCCCACTTTTCATGCATAAATGTGGCAATGACCCAAAAATATCCTTAAGTGGGATACAGAAAATATTATAATCTTTCAAATGTTACCTCCTACTCCATTTTTGTTATTTTCTTCATTTCTTCTAGCTCTCTAAACCTACCGGGTGCCTTTGTTAGGGAATTATTATGATATTGGTGATGTATATGGCACTGGTGTTATGTTTATTCACCTATATAGAGATGTAAGGATCATTACTGATGGAATCAGATTGCAGATTTGAGAAACCAGGGCTGGAATTATTATATTTAGTGCCTTTTTAATACAAGTCGGAGTCAAATATCAAGTCAAAAATTACATATCTTCAGAGCTGACATTCTGAATAGTTGCTTGGAGACATAATTCACAAGTATGTTATGGACAACAAGATTATAAGTGAGAGTCAGCTATATTTTGTGAAAAATAGGTCACGTCAAAAGAACCTACTTAGCGTATTTCTTATTAAAAACGAAGTAACAGCTTAGATCCAGAATGTTTTATATTTGCTAGTACTTGGATTTTTTTATTTTTAGTTTTTTTGGGGCAGAATATCCTTCTTTCTGATTTGTCAAGCTATATTTTGATGTTCCTTAGAAATCAATAATTGTAGCCCTGGCTCTAGTTTATGTCTCTATTAAAGTGTAGTTACACCCACTCCTGTCTTAGAAAATAAGGGCACAAGTGTAGTGCTTATTATAACAACAAAGGACCTAAAAATGTGCTTCTGGGTCCCCTTATTTGGCCTTATATATAAGAACTATAAATGTTAATTGAGAAACTGTCATGTTGTTTTGCTATTACAATAAAAATCATTGGGCCTTGTATATCAAAACTGTCTCAGAGAAAATGTTCGTGTCCAAATTTCAGCTTCTATTTACTAAACCAGGGCTTAGGCTTCATGCACACGACCGTAGCCATGTGCACGGCCGTGATTTTCGTGTCAGCCGCGAGCCAACCGCAAATCGCGGGCCGTGCTCATGGCCGCGGCCATTATTTTCAATGAGCCCGGACTGCAGTACACGGCCGTAATAAGGCTTGCCCGTTCTTTCTACAGTGGGGGCTCCTGGGCCATGCACGGACCGTGAAAACGGTCGTGTGCATGGCCCCATAGGAATGAATAGGGCCGCAATTCTCGCGTGGATTTTCAAGGGAATTGCGGCCGCAAAAGCACGTTCGTGTGCATGAGGCCTTATCAGTAATTTTTCCCGGGCCTGACCTGTATGCCAAAATGAAAAAAATATTGCAGTTGTATCTTTCATTTGACTCCTGAACCCAGTATAACATTAAAATATTCCCCAAAAGAGGCCATTGTTGCTAAACCATAGTTTAATGGCAAAAAACAGGCCTGTGTAGCATATGATTAGTTCTGTCAAAACTGCCTCCCCATCTACACCTCACAAACAACTGGGGGCACCTCACCAGTTGGTCCCGAATTATAGTTTGAGAAGCACTGTTCTTAACCACACAGGAAAAATGTAATAGGGATTAGTAACTGTGCAACAACTTTTTTTGATCTACACCTAATAATCATTATCTCCTTCTGTCATGCTAAAACATAAAAAAAAGGGCAAAATAAAAACATGAGTAAATCTTTATATGCTGTGATTGTTTCAGTATTTCTCTGAGGGCTTATTTAGATGAACGTGATATACGTCCGTGCAACGCGCATGATTTTATCGCGCATTGCACAGACCTATATTAGTCTATGGGGCCGTGCAGACTGTCCGTGAGCTTCACGCAGCGTGTGTCCGCTGCGTAAAACTCACGACATGTCCGATATTTGTGCGTTGTTCTCGCATCACGCACCCATTGAAGTCAATGGGTGCGTGAAAATAACGCGCAGCACACGGAAGCACTTCCGTGGGACGCGCGTGAATAGCGCAACAGCAGTCAAAAGTATGAATGAAAACAGAAAAGCACCACGTGCTTTTCTGTTTACAAACATACAGTGTCATAATGATGGCGGCTGCGTGAAAATCACGCATCCACGCATCATATGGTGATGACACACGGATCTGTTACGTGCCTTTTGCGCGCGCAAAACGCTGTGTTTTTTTGCGCGCGCAAAACGCACACACTCGTGTGAATCCGGCCTTCGAGTCCATTCACACAGAAAAAAAAGTGCTAGACGCACCGAATCGCATGCAGGATTTCGGGTGTACTTTTTCAATGCTGTTCCAACCGCACCTCAACCGCATTGTTTGAATGAATCCTTGTCGAGAACACTCCAGTAGAAGCTACCTAATAGACAGCAACAATGCTTATCTCGGATGTCTGTTTCAGCTAGATGCCAGGCACAGTATTAAATTCCACAAAACTCTAGTTATTGACGCTGTATAGTGAGAGCTCTTAGCACCCACTACTTTATCCATTTCTGAGCATTATCTAGATGTGCTTATAACTCATGACATTGCCACTTTAAAGAGATTCTGTCACCACATTATAAGTGCCCTATTTCCTACATAAGGAGATCGGCGCTGTAATGTAGGTGACAGCAGTGCTTTTTATTTAAAAAAAACCTATCTATTTTCACCACTTTATTAGCGATTTTAGATTTATGCTAATGAGTTTCTCAATGGCCAAGTGAGCGTGTTTTTACTTTAGACCTAGTGGGCGTTGTACAGAGGAGTGTATGACGCTGACCAATCAGCGTCATGCACTCCTCTCCATTCATTTAGTCAGCGCATAGGGATCCTGTTAGATCCTTATGTGCTGTCTTATACGAACACATTAACGATACTGAAGTGTTTAGACAGTGAATAGACATTCCACGGGATGTCTATTCACAATCCCTGGACTTCGTTACTCTGTCTGTGGTAGTTAGAGCAGAGGAAGCGTAATCTTGTTGTAACCTCTCATTTACCGCGTAATCTCGCGAGATTACGCTTCCTCTGCTGTAACTACCACAGACAGAGTAACGGAGTGCAGAGATTGTGAATAGACATCCCGTGGAATGTCTATTCACTGTCTAAACACTTCAGTATCGTTAATGTGTTCGTATAAGACAGCACATAAGGATCTAACAAGATCCCTATGCGCTGCCTAAATGAATGGAGAGGAGTGCATGACACTCATTGGTCAGCGTCATACACTCCTCTGTACAACGCCCACTTGGTCTAAAGTAAAAACACGCCCACTTGAGCATTAAGCAACTCCTTAGCATAAATCTAAAATCGCTAATAAAGTGGTGAAAATAGATCGATTTTTTTAAATAAAAAGCATTACTGTCACCTACATTACAGCGCCGATCTCCTTATGTAGGAGATAGGGCACTTATAATGTGGTGACAGAGCCTCTTTAAAGTGTCTTCTCTCTGGGATCCAATTCCGGTTTTGGCTTAAAAAGTGCATGCAAAATCTGCATCAAATCTTCCCCGTGTGAACAAGGCCTAAGGATGAAATCTATGCACTGGAGGACCATGCAAACTTCATGAGTTGTTACACTTTTGGTAATTATGGTGCTAAGTAATTGAGTTATGAACCGCGGCTTATGACCGCACCATGTGAATACACCTTTTAAACGACATTGATTTGGGTTTAGCTGCTAAATTCTAAATCTCCAATCAAATTTCTCTTTTATACACAAAAGCTGTTCGTGCTTTCAACAATAAACCCAGCTTGTCCATAGATGTGGATGAAATCATGCCCTTACCATGTCCACATGTCATTCTGCCAGATGTGCCTCATTTCAGGAACTACAGGGCGACCGCTTTTGTTACAAACTACTATAAAGCATAAAGCTGAGGCACGTCAGTACGCCGCCTGCCGTCACAAGATGTGCAGCTGTCCTTTACATCGTAGCAGGTAGCACATTTGTTAGAACCTGCCGTGCTTCAGACAATTTCTAAATGTTTCTTGTATAATGAATCATTTTGTGTTTGCCTCATGTGCAAAAGGACAAAAATTGCTCAGGTGCAAAAGGAACAAAAGACTGAAAGTGGTGGGCTGCCCGCTACCATGCAGACAAATGGCACTTTTCTCTCAGTGTGTTATGTATGGCAAATCTTACTCACTGTGACAAGGCCACCCACCTAAATCTTAAAAAAAAAACACGCAGTCTGTTTAATTTCTATTCTAGGATCGGCAGAAGGACTTTCAGTAACCCACTCCTTATGCTCAGTGTATGATTTATTATACAATGCAGCAACCGATTCATCTATTCTTCAGAAGAACCTCTTTTTGTCCCCAGTTTTGGACTGAGCGGAGAATAATTTGTCATCCTGTGTACAAACTATACAATCTAAACCCCAGTAAAGCAGTGGTCTAAGATTAGGGCGATCATTTTACCAACTGTGAAAATAGGTATTTACTAATCCTGTAGACAGGACTATGGGGTGTTTTAGTTTGAACGCCCTGTGACAGTTTTGGGGGTCTTCACCAACAGAAACTTAGGATGTTTGTTGGCTGTATATATATATATATATAGTTATTTTTATTTATTTAAAAAACAAAAGACAAAACACGTAGAAATATGTTTCCATTAACGGCTCCATTGATGTTCATTGGACTTTTTATCGTTTTTCATGTTTTCGTTTTTTTTTATGGCAGAATAGCAAAGCTTGCTATATTATTCATTCTAGTAGAAGCAAAAACTCCCGTAAAACTGAGCTTTTTATTTTTTACCTTTTGAAGTTGATGGGAAAAGTATTGAAACAGAAAGCATCCATCATCTTCTGTTATGCTTTCAAATTCAATCTGTAAAATAGTGTGACATGGAGTGAACAATTTATAATGCTGATAGCGCTTTGTACGGTGCTCCCCCAGCACTCGCAGTGACTAGTAGATGTCCTGTCCCGCAGCCTCCTCCTGCCCCTCGTGTATACAGCAGGTGCGAGCTTTGACTGCTGCTCGGTGTGTGCCTGGCTGGAGTGTGTATCGTGCAGGTGTGCGCTGCGCTGTTAACCGGACCCTGGCGCATAGCTCCCTCTGCAGGGGCTAGGGCAGGGTATAGGTGCCAAGAGGAGAGACACCAAGTACAGGGGCAGCCATGAGCAGCTTACAGGTACTGTGGGTGCCAGGGCTGCCTGTTGTGTTTATACATATTGGCTTAATTGTTGCATTCACCAGGAAGGGTGAAGGATAAATTAAATTAGTTTTGAGGTGCACTCAGTTTTGAGGATCCCCTTGTTGATTTAAATAGTAATAGAGACAGGTATTGCCTGTACATGTGACATCAGGTGGGTCCAGGGTGAGCGAAGGGGCATTCCCTTTTATTGGGGAGCATTCTTTTGGTGGTTGAGAAGGTATCTGTCATGTTCCTTTGAATAATTGTGGTTTAGTTCTCTTAGGCTGGGTTCACACGACCTATTTTAAGGCGTAAACGAGGCGTATTATGCCTCGTTTTACGCCTGAAAATAGGGCTACAATACGTCGGCAAACATCTGCCCATTCATTTGAATGGGTTTGCCGACGTATTGTGCAGACGACCTGTAATTTACGCGTCCGACGCGTAAAATGACTGCCTCGGCAAAGAAGTGCTGGGCACTTCTTTGCCACGTAAATTGAGCCGTTCTTCATTGAACTCAATGAAGAGCAGCTCAAGATTACGAGCGTCACAGATGCCTCGTATATTACGAGGAGGAGCATTTACGCAGCTGTTTTCTTCTGAAAACAGGCTGTCATTTCAGCCGTAAATGACAGCTAGCGTGTGAACATACCCTTAGATGCATATATGACATTCTGACAGTTATCATCACTGGTTATCACTGGTTATCATCTTATGGTAAAGGAGTAGAGTTTATTGAGTGTTTTTGAGGTTCATTGAGTTATGCGGGTATTATGTTGTAGCTATACAAATTGGGGAGCAGGGCTCTAAAATTAGGTGTATCCCCCTTCTTTCATGTTGCAGGTCATGTATTACCAGTATGTATAATATTATTAGGTTTATTAATAAACAAGGTGGGATTGGGTAATTGAATTTTTTGGGGGTGTATAATGTTGTAAAATGTATGTAGTGCATTACACTAAAACAAATGTATTCCACTGTATCAGTGCTGTGGCCCCTTCAATCTCAGGGTTGGTGGGGGTCCTAGAGTTTGGACTCCCATTGTCCATAAAGTGATGTAATATCTTAGCCATGTGCCATCACCTTATGAGATGGGAACACCCCTTTATGCTGGGACTTGTAGTACCTTGGTGTTCTAGTGTGTATTTTTTCTTTTCTAGGTTTATTTTATAAAAATGAAAAAAAATCCCTCCTCACCTCTTCTCTCTTCCTCCGCGTGGCTCTTCTTCTGGGTCCCAACTGAGCAGGTCAGAAGATGATGAGGGACATCACCAGCTGCGCCCGCTCCATTCACTTTACTGATGTCAGCTCAGTGTACGGAGAGTCTCAGACTACCACTTGCCCCATGTTGTCGGGAAGCAATAGTCTGAGAATTACAGTGATATTAGTTGCCATTACTACAGTCAGGATAAAGATTAAAGAGGGTCTGTCACTAGTTTAGTCATGCCCAATCTCCTAGCTAATCTAATAGGCGTTACCACACTGATAACATACCTCCCAACTTTCAAGTATCACAAAGAGGGACATCCGATACGGCATGCGGAGTGCATCGCGGCAATTTTTTTTCTTTTAAGCCATGCCTCAACCAGTATCCTCCTCCCATAGTGCCTCCCACACAGGATAAGACCAAATAGCTGCCCACACACAGTATAATGCCCCCCATAGCTGCAACCATGCAGTATACTGCCCCATAGATGCCCCCATACATTATGATGCCCACACAGATGCCCCCATACAGTATAATGCCCACACAGATGCCCCATGCAGTATAATGCCCACACAGATTCTCCCATGCAGTATAATGCCCATACAGATTCCTCCATGTAGTATAATGCCCAAACAAATTCCCTCATGCAGCATAATGCCCCCATAGCTGCCCCATACAGTATAATGTCCCCCATACAGTATAATGCCCACACAGATGTCCCATACAGTATAATGCTCCCATAGCTGCCCCATACAGTATAATGCCCCATAGCTGCCCCATACAGTTCAATGCCCCCAAAGCTGCATCATAAAGCATAATATCCCCACAGCTGCCTCCATGCAGTACAATGCCCCCTTAGCTGCCCCTAGTGCCAGTGCCCTTGTAGGTAGTGACAGTGCCCATGTAGATTGTGCCCATGTGGATTGCACCACAGTGTCCCCTGTAGATAGTGCCCCTATATAGTGCCACGGTGTGCATGTAGATAGTGCAACACCCCCCTTGAAGATAGCGCCACCCCCTGTAGATAGTGCCATTGGGACTCCCTCTTGGAGCGGAATCCCCAGCCAGAACATAGGTCGGGGATTCCGCTGCTAGAGGGAAGCCCTGATGTCACTGTCCATATATGGACAGTGACGTCAGTGGCTACTCCTTGAGCGGAATCCCCGTTGCCGACACTTGCCGGAGATTTCGCTGCAGGAGGAGCCCATGAGGTCAATGTCCATATGTGGACAGTGACGTCAAGGGCTTCCCCGAGCACAGCGCTTAAAGTAGCGCTGTGCCTGGGGAGTTCTCGGCGAGCGGAGGAGGTCCCTCTGCTCCTCCGCTCTGAACTAATTCTGAAGTAGAGAGTGGATGGTTCCCTGCTTCAGAATTGTGTTCAACTGTATCTGCGTCCTGGGGACGCAGATACAGTTGACAGCGGGACATACCCCCAGCCAGCCAGCCTGGGACAGCAGGACACCGCCTGAATCCGGAACGGTTGGGAGGTATGCTAATAATGCTAGTGAAAATTGTGTCCCAAAACGTTTATTATTTTCAAAGTTATGGGCTTTTTTTTTCTAAATATGCAAATGAGGCTATACTAGACAAGTGGGTGTCAAGACCAGCGATTCTTCTGAGGTGGAGCTACCTCACAGCCTCTGACACTGTCCTATTAGCATGAAGCTGCTTCACACAGTGTGAGAGGCTGAGGCTGGAGGGAAGGGGGATCTATTAAAATAGCCATATCTCTGTCTGTATGTGACTGTATAGAACAACGGTGGCATATGAAAGATAAGATTCCAATCCTTCATATGGCACCAGGCACGCATTTCTTGCAGTGAAACAATCGCAGTTCTCACCAGATGAAAACACAGTCAGGAATGGAAGCTGTATACTATATGATCACGATGTGTTGCTGGGCTGGGAAGAGGAGAACTGTATGACGATTGGATTGGATTACACTGTAGTTATCAGCATCATAGCGCCTATAAGATTAGTTAGAGGAGATAGGGCATTAATAAACTAGTGACAGATCCTCTTTTTAAAGATAGGATGTCAGGACTCAATATTGCTATTTTTCCCAGACATAATTTGTGACTGGAAACTCGCATTACAAACAATAAATAATTCCAAGATCTAAGTGTCAAATCGCACTCCGTGTTAAATCACTCCCACAAAACCAAACCCCTTTTTTACTTCGTCCGGTGTTTTTTGGGTGAAAAAGGTGGCAGCCCTAGTCGTACTCCTGGTCAACCCTTCTATAATGTGAATTTCCACCTCAAAGCTTACATTGTATTAGTTAATTCCTGTGACTGCACTGCTCATGATGTGGGCAGTTTTGATAGATATATAATAAGAAATTGCTGAAATTCTGTTTCCCTAAATAATGTTTTCTGAGGTATCAATGTTTGTTTTTCACTTTAGAGAGTTTTTCCACCCACAATATATTTTTACATAGATGCAGTCAGAGGACATTCGGGACCAAGATGTTCAATTGACCCTCCGTGTTTATGGGGTTAGGAAAGTGATAATTGTTCTAAGCATATTTCATAAGCCAATCCTATCCCAGTCACCTCTGACATTAGTCTTTGCTTTCCAATAACATGGATGTCCAGATAATTATATGGATATTTGTCTGAGCTCTTCATTTGCATGCAGAGATGTTTTGTTAGGGCGGGTTCACACATGGCGGAATTTCACTTAAATTCCGCTGCGGACACTCCGCAGCGTTAATCCGCAGCGGAGCCGTTTCTCCATTGACTTTCACTTTAATTTAGCAGTGTTCGTTTACACGATGCGTACAATTCCGCTGCGGAGCATAGGCTGCGGAGCGGAATTTGGTGTCCGCAGCATGCTCTGTCTGTTGCGGAGCAGTGGCGGACTCATGGCGGAATTTCTCCATTGACTTCAATGGAGATTCTAAGTTCCGCAATGAAGTCCGCAGCTGTCATGCACATGTCATGTGTGCTGCGGATGCGTCTTGCTTTTTTAACTTGACATTTCTTCATTCTGGCTGGACCTAGGTATTTCTAGGTCTACAGCCAGACTGAGGAAGTCAATGGGGCTCCCGTAATGACGGGAGCGTTGCTAGGAGACGTCTGTAAATAGTCACTGTCCAGGGTGCTGAAAGAGTTAAGCGATCGGCAGTAACTGTTTCTGCACCCGGGACAGTGACTACCGATCTCAATATACATGTATCTGTAAAAAAAAATGAAGTTCGTACTTACCGAGAACTCCCTGTTTCTGTCTCCAGTCCGGCCTCCCAGGATGACGTTTCAGTGTAAGTGACGGCTGCAGCCAATCACAGGCCAATCACAGGCTGCAGCGGTCACATGGACTGGCGCGTCATCCAGGGAGGTCGGGCTGGATGCCGAAAGAGGGACGCGTCACCAAGACAACGGCCGGTAAGTATGAAAATCGTTTACTTTCACTAGGGAAAGTGCTGTCCCTTCTCTCTATCCTGCACTGATAGGGAGAAGGGAAGCACTTTTCCTGCAGTCCGCAGCGGCCAGTCCGCATCAATGTACTGCACATTTTGTGCAGATCCGCTGCAGAATCTGCAACGCAGATTCTGTGCGGCATTGATGCGGACAGTTGCGGAGGAATTCCGCCATGTGTGGTCATGCCCTTAGGCTGGGAGCAGGGAAAATTCTTCACATCCCATCAAAATACAGGCCTGTGTTCTGCATAATGTGGTTCCCCTTCCAATCACTGTTTACACACTACAGCAGGGACGTTGCTAAGGTCTTGAAAGATCAGGGGCACAAGCCCCAAGACGTATATTTACCCCAAAAAAATAATCTTTTTTTTACATATACAGTTAGGTCCAGAATTATTTGGACAGTGACACAATCTTCATGATTTGGGCTCTGCTGCCACCACATTGGATTTGAAATGAAACAACTGAGATGCAGTTGAAGTGTAGACTTTCAGGTTTAATTGAAGGGGTTGAACAAAAATATCCTGTGAAACGTTTAGGAATCGCAAACATTTTTCTACACACCCTCCTCATTTCAGGGGCTCAAACGTAATTAGACAAATTAACATTGCCATAAATAAAATGTCTTTTTTTTTAATACTTGTAGAGAATCCTTTGCAGGCAATGACTGCCTGAAGTCTGGAACTCATGGACATCACCAAACGCTGGGTTTCCTCCTTTGTGATGCTTTGCCGGCCTTTACTGCAGCGGTCTTCAGTTGTTGCTTGTTTGTGGGTCTTGTTTTGTCTTAAAGGGAATATGTCGCTAGAAAAATGTTTTTTTTTAGTTAAACAGTTAGTGTATAAATGATTAAACATTGTTCTAATTTTTTTAATTTTTTCACAAGTCAGGAAATATTATAAATTAGATTCTAATTTATAACATTTCCCTGTGCTGGTCACTAGAGGGAGCAATTCCCAAAATTGCAGCATTGGCATGTGGTAAAGCAACCACATTGCTTTATGCTGCAAAATTTGAGAAGACACCCTCGCTCTAGCATCCTCAAACAATCCCCCCTCCTTTATCCTGGCTAGTGCCAGGAGAAAGGAGGGGATTGAACGTTCAAACCTCCTACACTGTGTGTCGCCATTTTTTGAGTGAATACACAGTGTAGTAGGCTTACATACAGTGCTAATCACACAGTAAAACACGAACAAACACAGACATAACTTACCTGCTCCTGCCGCCGCCGCTCCCTCTGGTCCGTCTGCTCCCTCCGCTCCTAGTGCTTGCTTCAGAACACATGTTTCGGAAGCCGCGACCGGAAGTAGTAATCTTACAGTCCGGCCGCGGCTTCCGGTCCACAAGAAAATGGCGCCGGATGTCGCTCGGCCGAAGACCTTCCATTTGGACTGTGTGGGAGCGGCGCATGCGCCGTTCCCACACAGACGGCATACAGCATAGTGAATGGAATGGCTCCCGTTCGCATTCACTATGGGGCTGTATGTGCCGTATTCCATGTCTGTATGTGTCGTTAATCGACACATACAGAGATGAAAAAAAAATGGCAGCCCCCATAGACAAGAAAAAGTTTGAAAATAAAAAAAAGTAAAACACAAACACACAAATAAATAAAACATTTTTTAATAAAACACTAAAAGCAAACTGATATAAAAAAAAAAAAATTTGCGACACCCTTCCTTGCAAGTGATATGCGTGCTCGATCGTGTTGAGACCTGGTGATGACTCGGCCATTGCAGAATATTCCACTTCTTTGCCCTAAAAAACTCTTGGGTTGCTTTCACAGTATGTTTTGGGTCATTGTCTGTACTGTGAAGCGACGTCCAGTCAACCTTGCTGCACTTGGTTGAATCTGAGCAGAAATTATATCCCTGAACACTTCAGAATTCACCTGGCTGCTTCTGTCTTCAGTCACATCATCAATAAACACTAGTGACCCAGCTGCCTTTGGCAGCCATGCTTGCCCATGCCATCACACTGCCTCCACCATGTTTTACAGAGGATGTGGTGTGCTTTGGATCATGAGCTGTTCCAAGCCTCCTCCATACTTTCTTCCGCCCATCATTCTAGTACAGGTTGATCTTAGTTTCATGCTGTTCCAGAATTGGGCTGGCTTCATTACATGCTGTTTGGCAAAATCTAATCTGGCCTTTCTATTTTTGAGGCTGATTAATGGTTTGCACCTTGTGGTGAACCCTCTGTATTTGCTCTCTTGAAGTCTTCTCTTTATGGTAGACTTAGATACTGATACACCTACTTCCAGGAGAGTGCTCTTCACTTGGGTAGATGTTGTGAAGGGGTTTTTCTTCACCACGGAAAGGATTCTGCGATCATCCACCACTGTTGTCTTCCGTAGACGTCCAGACCTTTTGGAGTTCACGAGATCACCAGTGCACTTTTTTTTTTTTCAAGAATGTACCAAACTGTTGATTTGGCCACTCCTAACATATGCGCTATCTCTCTGCTGAATTTCTTAATTTTTTTCAGCCTAACGATGGTCTGTTTCACTTGCATTGAGAGCTCCTTTGACCTCATGTTGTGGGTTCACAGCAACAGCTTCCAAATGCAAATGCCACACCTTGAATCAACTCCAGACCTTTTACCTGCTTAATTGATGATGGATTAACGAGAGAATAGGCCATGCAGCCCATTAAATAGCTTTTGAGATAATTCTCCAATTAACTTTGGTCCCTTGAAAAAGAAGAAGCTACATATTAAAGAGCTGTAATTCCTAAACCCTTCCTCAAATTACGATGTGAATATCCACAAATTAAAGCTGAGAGTCTGCACTTTAAGCCCATATTGATTATATAACTGTATCCTGGTACTAACCCTCAGGGGCAAATTTGGCATTTCAAGTTATGTCTCTGGGCTCTAATCAAAGACACCTGTAGAGCGTTCCCCACACACCCTGTATATTGTATCACAAACCCCCTGTATGGTTCCACACACAGTCCCCCTGCCATACATCCCCCTTGTAGACAGTGCCATTCAGTCCCCTGTAGGTAGTCCCACATACACTCCTTGTCTCAGCAGACAGTATCATACCCGATAAGCTTAGATACAGTGCGCCAGCAGTCCGTATCACACATGATAGACTTAGATACATATGTCCACCCCTCCAAAAATATGTGTGTGTATGTATATGTGTGTATATGCATGTGTGTGTGTGTATATATATATATATATATATATATATATATATATATATATATATATGAGACAGCTGGAGCACTCTGATCCTATAGCTATGGATAGGATTA
The DNA here is from genome assembly GCF_050947455.1 of Rhinoderma darwinii. NCBI lineage: Eukaryota > Metazoa > Chordata > Amphibia > Anura > Rhinodermatidae > Rhinoderma > Rhinoderma darwinii. The sequence goes on from NC_134691.1 coordinate 285,486,266, forward strand.
GGTACAGTGGCTCAGCAGACAGTATCACATGTGACAGGATTAGATATAGGGCCCAGCTCGCTGACACTTAGCGGCTCCAGCGCTGGACCCAGGAGAGGTAAGAATAATAATTGTTTTGCTTTTTTCTGTGTATCTAATCTTCTTTGTGTGTTTGTGTTTTTTTGCAGGTTCGGTCTTTGGACTTCGTCGGATTCGAGGACTACTTCGATTACAGCTTTTTTTAATTTTCAATAAAATAGTTAATGGGGGATGAGTGTTTTTTTTAAATTGAAATAAAATATTTTTTTATGTCCTTGTATTTTTTTAAACTTAATTACTACTGCCTTATTAATAGCTGCTGGCTGATTGACAGTGTTCATTACTACGGTGGGGCTTAGTGTTAGCCTGTGCAGAGGCTAACACTAACCCCCATTATTAACCCGGTACCCACCTCCTCCAGGAGTTCCAGGATCTGTAGGGATGGACGGGCACCGCAGGCTGGTGTTATTGGGCTGGGGAAAAGTCGAAAACAGTAGCTTTTTCCACGCTGGTAAAGCTAGGCTGCTGCTATGTTTTATCTAGCTGGTTATGAAAAATGGGGGGGCCATGTCGTTCTTTCCAAATATTTAAAAAATAGATAAAATTAAAAAATGACGTGGGGTCCCCCCCAATGTTCATAACCAGCCAAATACAACACAGCAGCAATGTAGCATTACCAGGGTGGGAAGGGAGGGACACTGTTTTTGGCCTCTCCCAGGCTAATAATACCAGCCCGCGGCCGCCCCAGTGCCCCACCATCGCTACAGATGGAACATACCCGGCTCTTCTCAGTACTCCTGCTGACAGTGTGTATCAGGGTAATAATGGGGGTTTGTGTTAGCCTCTGCACCGGCTAACACTAAGCCCCACCTTAGTAATGGACGCTGTCAATCAGCCAGCAGCTATTACTAAAGCGGTAGTAATAAAGTTGAAAAGAAAATACAAAGACATAGATAAAATATTTTATTGAAATAAAAACACCCCCACAGAACCCTCATTAACCATTTTATTGAAAATAAAAAAAGCCGTCATAGAAGTTGTCCTCGAATCCGAAGTAGTGCAACAACCGAACCTGTCAAAAAAGACAAACAAAAAAAAAACCATTAGTAACACATGTGGTAAGCTTAGATACAGGGCTCATGTGTGATACTGCCTGTTAGACCGTGTATCTAAGTCTACTACAAGGTAGGCTTATATACCGGGCCCCAGCAGACAGTAATCTTATACTGTATAAGATTATGGTCTGCTGGGGCCCTGTATATAAGCCTACCTTGTAGTAGACTTAGATACATGGTCTAACAGACAGTATCACACATGCGGTCCAACAATCGAACCTGCAAAAAAAAACAAACATTAGTAACACATGTGGTGAGCTTAGATACAGGGCCCATCAGACAGGATCAGACATGGGCCATCTATCTAAAAATACCATGTGGTAGGCTTAGATACAGGGTTCATGTGTGACAAGGTCTGTTAGACCCTGTATCTAAGCCTACCACAAGGTAGGCTTAGATACAGGACCCCAGCAGACAGTAACGTTACACTCACCTTACCCTCCTCTTTGGCTCCTGGTGCAGCGGATGTCCCGACACCATCTAGCGTTGTGACGTCATCCGCAGGGCACAGTGTCGTGACGTCATGACGCGAGATGACGTCAGGACTTCCGCTGCACTTGGGAAGGAAGATGGGTATGTATGTATCGTTACTATAGTAACAGGAGCCCGTGTATTTTATTACATAGGCCCCAGGTACTATAGTAACTTTTGTAGATTCGGTGTGGGTGGCAGCGACCCGGTCGCTATTGCGACCTCTGCGACTTGAATGTGACAATAGCCGGGGATCCGGGCCAAAAATCCAGGGCTTGGGGCCGAAGGCCCGGTGCTAGCGATGCCCCTGCACTACTGTACTATCCTAGCAATTACAGCTGCTGATTTTGGAAACTTTTTATGTAGGTTAAAAATTAATCCAAGCAATATGAACGTTTACACATTTATTTTTCAGCTGCATCACCCGATTTCTTAAGTAACCCATCAATGTAACACTAGCAGCCAGAGGCATTGCTTGGGTCTTAAAAGATCAGGGGAGACATCATATCTATAAGATTATGACCCCTATAGCTATTTTACTGGGTAGGATTAGATACGTTGTCTCACGCGACAGTATTACACATGATAGACTTCGATAAATAGACTCAGCAGAGAGTATAACACATGATAAAATTAGATACAGCAGCTCAGCAGACAGTATTACACATGATAGACTCAGCAGAGAGTATCACACATGATAGGCTTAGGTACATGGTCTCAGCAGCCAGTTTCATGCATGATAGGCTTAAAGAGGCTCTGTCACCAGATTTTGCAACCCCAGATCGGCGCTGCAATGTAGATTACAGTAACGTTTTTATTTTTAAAAAACGAGCATTTTTGGCCAAGTTATGACCATTTTTGTATTTATGCAAATGAGGCTTGCAAAAGTCCAAGTGGGCGTGTTTAAAGTAAAAGTCCAACTGGGCGTGTATTATGTGCGTACATCGGGGCGTTTTTACTACTTTTACTAGCTGGGCGTTCTGACGAGAAGTATCATCCACTTCTCTTCAGAACGCCCAGCTTCTGGCAGTGCAGACACCGCGTGTTCTCGAGAGATCACGCTGTGACGTCACTCACTTCCTGCTCCAGGTCCTGCCCCGATGTACGCACATAATACACGCCCAGTTGGACTTTTACTTTAAACACGCCCACTTGGACTTTTGCAAGCCTCATTTGCATAAATACAAAAATGGTCATAACTTGGCCAAAAATGCTCGTTTTTTAAAAATAAAAACGTTACTGTAATCTACATTGCAGCGCCTATCTGCTGCAATAGCAGATAGGGGTTGCAAAATCTGGTGACAGAGCCTCTTTGACTACAGGACCCCAGCAGTTAGTGTCCTTGTACTTACCCTCCCTGCTCCTCTTCATGTCCTGACACCATTCAGCATCACAATGTTTATTCCGCGCATACAACATTGTGAGGCGTCCGGACCCAGCACTGCACCCGTAGAGGACCTGACTCCGGATCGAGCAGGGTAAGTATACTGTTAATGTAGTAAAAGAGGCCTGCACAAATTAGTAACTGTGCACAGGCATGGTGCGGGGGGCCATGTTTCCCCTTGGCTTCAGAGTCCCGTCACAACTGCAACCGCTGCGACCCCTATAGCTATGCCACTGACACATAGACATTATAAGGGGCAGTCCCATGAAGCTGTTCGAGTCCAGCTCCTTGAAGCACTAATGATCAGCTGTTATCATTAGGGAAGGGGAGTTTTAAATTCTGGCTATTCAAATCCACGGCCGCATGTACTACACGGATGGCCTGAGTAGGCTACAGCTATACACAAGTTAAGTTGGGTTCACACGTGCAGATATGTGTCCATAATGAGCGCTGATAATTACAGGTTGATCCTTAAATGCCTTTTACTCGGCCAATGTAAACTGTATGGGGACGAACAATTGTTAATAAGATCATTCTGACCCCGTACAATTTACATAATGTCGGCGGCACATCCCCTCTTTACATGGAGAGATGTACTGCCGACAACAATGATTTTCAGAGCAGCATAAAAGATAAAATCTGCAGACGATAAAAGGTTTTGCTCGTTCATCGGCTGATCGCGGTCCTGTTTACAAAGAGCAATGATCGGGAACGAACAGAACAGCAGTTTATACATAAAAAAAAGCTTAAAGTGTTTTGCCATTTTTTCTATGATTAAGAGATTAAACTATTGGAAATAAAATGTCATGAACAGAGCTAATGTTTTATTAATCCAAAAAAAGATATCATATCAAAGCTCAAAGGACGATGCACCCTCAGAGAGTTTAATGGCAAATTCAATTCTTCTACATCTATATTATACATGGCATCAGGCAAAGTGCCAATGTCCCTTCAAAATTGCACTAGTGTGACCCAGCGGTTGGCACTCATGTAAAATCAGGCTACAAATACACAATTTTCTGAAACTTTTGATGTCCTATAGAGTATTTGGTATTAGGAATTTTCCCCCTCCGGTGAAATAGCCAACCTTATAAATATGCTAATCAGAGTGTTTGTTCCCCGCAGAGCCCACATTGCCGGCTACACTTTCAATATATGGCTGGATTTACATTCACAGCATTTCTTGCAGCTGAGACACCTGCATAAGCTTAGATTGGCCTCAGCTACTATTGTTGGATCTTCTATAAAGCTATATAATTCAGCGCTATTACTCTTTCATCTTTGCATGGAATAGAAAAATCTATCCCCTTTAAAACGAATGGCTACTTGGTAACCTCAGCCACTTAATGCTTAAATCCTACGGCACGAATGGGAAAATAATTGCCCTCTTTCAATGTTCCTCTCACAGAAAGTGGTTGAAAAAGGAAAATAGAGTGACATATTTAGTCTGCGATTATTTGAGGTATTATGTTGCTATGGATGGAAATACTTGCCAAGATTTACCCTTCATATGTCAATGAAAACAGCTGAAATGCCATTGTGTACATAGTACATAGAAATGTAATGGGGTTCTGGCCGATTGGTAACACCCTAACGCCTTTTAGGAAAGTTCAAGAAAATTTCTCAGTGCAGAAATATGTAATTAATAGGAATGTAGTTAGAATGTAGTAAAATAAAAATACTGTCGTATTTGGGCTGGTCGATTAATCAAATTAATTAGTTTCATTCGCCCTCAAGGGCTGTCACGATTCTGTTTTTTAACAGAATCGTTGAATAGATTCTTTAGTGGCGCCATCGCGCCGTGCTGCAGGAGAAAGCTCTGCTTAGTCACTACCTGGTCCACCCCGTCTGACAAGCTGCGCCCCATTCTGTCCCTGCTTCCCCATGGAACTGCTGTTCTGTACTGAAAATAATACAATACAGAACAGCAGTTCCGTGGGGAAGCAGAGACTCCTAGTATATAGCCATACCGCCCTGTAGATACTACCCCGCTGTAGATAGCATCCCCCTTGCAGATCACACCCCCACCCACCTCCATGTAGATCGTACCCCATCCCACCTTTTAGATCGCAGCACCACCACCCTCCCTTGTAGATCGCCCCCCTCACCCCCCTTGTAGATCGCAGCACCACCCCCCTTGCAGATCGCAACAACACCCCCCTTGCACATCGCAGCACACCCCCCCCCCCCTTTGTAGATCGCACCACCAACCCCCTATGAATCGCACCACAACCCCTTCTTGTAGATAGCGCCACTGTAGCTCCCACTTGGAGCTCAATCCCGGGTCAGAGCTTCGGCAACCTCTGTCCAGGGATTCTGCTCATAGTGGCAGCTACAGTGGCGCTATTTACAAAGAAGGTGGAGGTAGGGGTGCGATCTACAAGGGGGGTTCTGTGATCTACAAGGGGGTGGGGGTGCGATCTACAAGGGAGGGGGTGGTGCTGCTATCTACAAGGGGGGGGGTGCTGCGATCTACAAGGGGGGTGGAGGGGCGATCCACAAGGGTGGGGGTTGGTGCTGCTATCTAAAATGGAGGATGGGGTACGATCTACATGGGGGGGGGGCTAACTGCAAGGGGGTGCTATATGCAAGGGGGTGTGGCACTATCTACATTGGCACTGTGTCACTATATTGGGGGTTGGCACAATGTTGGCATTGTCACTATATGTGGGCACTGTGGCACTATGTGGACACTATCTACAGAGACATTGTGGCACTATCTACTTCGGCACTGTGGTGTTTTCAGGGGATTGGGACAAAACAAACCGTGACAAATGAAACCCATCCTTTTTTTTTTTGTTAACGGCCATGAAAAACAGATGGCAAATGGATGACAACCGATCATTAACAACGGACAGACCGACTGGAGATGGATGAAAATTTGGAGACACGCTGATGCAAAACGGACATGAAAAACTGGCAATTGATCAGTTTTTAATGGCCATTTTTTTTTCCACTGTCGTGTGAGTGCAGCCTAAATGTCTATGATGCCAGGAGTCCTGTTCACACGTACCGTGGTCGGGCTGGGAAATCCGGCTGACACACAGACCGTTTTTCATGGTCCAATCACGATCGTGCGAATCCGGCCTTAGGGCTCATTCAAACGAGCGTAAAACTCGTCCGTGTGCCGTGCATGGTAATCACGCACAGCACACTGACCTATTGATTTTAATGGGGCCATTCACACATACAGGAGTTTTCACGCAGCGAGAGTCCATTGCATGAAACTCACTGCATGTTCTTTGTCGGTGCGTTTTCATGCACATACGTGTGCTGTGCTTGATTTGCGCATCAATTCCATTGGAAAAAAAATATGTGCTTTGAGAGTGCGTGAAAAACACATGCCACTCGCAAAGCACAGATGCGATAACGCAACGCACATGGACCAGATTTCCGCGCGTAAATCTGTCAGGCTTGTGTGAATGTAGCCTAAATGTCATTTCTTTAAAACCCCATTATGGGGCTAGTTCTGCACTGGGTCCTGCTCAGACTACAGACACTATAATGTCATCTTCCCCCAGAGTGCCCGCTCGGCACCATTTGCCTGGCCCTGCTGCAATTTAGACAGCTCTCAACTGTAATGTCGGAGACCGGCTGAGGTCGTGACGGGCGGAGAGGGATGTTAGTGTACACAGTGCATAATTTAAATTATCTCTCGATATTACTGTTAAATAAACAGAAAAAAATACGAAAATTGAGGTTCAAATCGAAAATCTAGATTTGATTTTTTAGCAAAATCGCCCAGTCCTATGTCGTATATAACATTTGCTTATTGGCAAGCCAGATCCCCACCACCAGCCCTTTATTATGTATAATAACTTTGATTCGAGAAATTCAATTTGTTTCTTGTATAAAGAATGACACAAAATGAATAAAAATATATATACTTTTTCGTTGTAAATGGAAGCCACAAAGCAGATGTGAACAGAGCCTTAGTTTACCTGCGCTTCTATGAAACAATACAAATAACACTACGAGGTATCACATAATAAAACTGACAAACTCAGCTGTACCACAACTGTAGGTTATATTTTTCAATAATATACGTCGATGGAGTTCTATAAGGCGTGACCTGGAGCACCTGGGACCCCCACCTACCATGTGCCATTTATAATACTGGTGTCTTCTTATGTTGTAAAGGGCCCCTTGGGTCCCCTTATGCATCAGGGCCTGGTTACAACTGCTATCTTTTATCCCTTATTGTCACGGGCACAGGGTATGTGGACCCACTAGGTCGCTCCGCCGTAGCGGGGATGCAGCTGACCAGGTCACAGTCTATGCGGAAGTAAATGGCAGACAGTAATGCTTGGGTACCTGAAATAGTCCGGGCGGTGGCTGTGGCTTCAGCACGGATGGAGGCAGGTGCAGCAAGTGGCGCCAGACATGGCAGGCAGTATCCGATGAAGCGGTAGACACTTGCTGTGGCAGATGGCACTTGACGTGGCAGATGGCACTTGACGTGGCAGATGGCACTTGACGTGGCAGATGACACTTGTCGTGGCGGATGACACTTGAACGCTGGTAGGCACAGGAACAATACGGAATACGGGAACAGTAACAGGGCACGGGTAACAGCTGGAACGGGAGACACTAACGGACCATTTGCGAGACAGACTGGGAAAGACTAACAACGCTCAGGCAAGGATTAGAAGACCAGGGGCCTTCTTATAGACCAGGAAATCGTGGCAGTTGATAGTGATGACGATTTCCTAATTGCGCGTGCTGGCCCTTTAAGGCTGGGCGCGAGCGTGCGCGCGCACCCTACGGGACCCAGCCGAACGGAGCGGAAGTGAGCGCTGGCATCTCCTAGGAGGGAGACGGAGGCCAGCGCTCACAGATCCATGGCTGCGGGCGTCGGGAGGTGAGTAAACCCGACGGCCCGCGGCCATGGGCGCTACACTTATACAGGGCTCCAGGCTAAAAAACAAACAAACACGTGGGCTCCTTTGGCTTCTAAAGGGGGTTTTACACAGGACGATTATCGGGCAGATAAGTGTTCATAGAACGCTCGTTGCCGATAATTGCCCTGTGTAAACGGGAACAATCAGCAGATGAACAAGCAAACACTCGATCATCGGCTGGTCGTATCGTTTTAAAAAAGTAAAAAATTATCGTTGTCGGCATGACATCTCCCTGTGCAAACAGGGAGACATGCTGCCGATATGATAATAACGTATGGGGACCAGCGATCGGAGTAACGACCACTCGTCCCCATCCATAGCTGCGTGTTACTGGAGCAAACGAGCGCGATCAACGATGTCTTGTTGATTGGCGCTTGCTGCACCGGCCGCTTATCAGGTGTAAGAGGTCCTTTAGGAGCCAAAGGCACCCAAGTGTTTTTTTTGTCCTGGAGCCCTATTATAGCTACACCCCTGCTCTTCATAGAGCTGCTCGTACTGATGAGCAGCATGTAAAAGTAAAAACAATCCAACTGCACCCGCAATGCCCGAGATTAGCGTTATGGATAGAAGTTTAACGCTACATGTGCTCTGTTAATTGAGTCCTATTTATATCAATTCATAAATTCCCTTTTACAGTCATTTTAGTAAACCTGTGTTTATTGAATGACCTATTGCATAGATAACTACATGTGTGACATAGTTGTGACTGCTTAGCCCCTTACCCATCTTTGCTTTGCATTGTTCCCTGGAGAAGGGTCTACACAATGCTAGTCCAGCAGTATTTATATGGCAGGAGCTAGACATTATGCATAATATAGATTTTTTCGTCTTTTGCTTGATTGTCTTTGCCAGAAAACCTTTTATCTAGTCAAAACCACAAAAGGGTAAGATAAAAAGCTGTCTGTGTGTTGCTTGCATTGATATGCAAATTATGCTAATTACCCAGTCTAAACAGAAAACCACAGGGATCTTACCTTGGGAGGAGCTGACCTGTAATCTAATTAGCATAAAGCGCAGTTTGTTTGTTTTTCTTAGAATAAAAAGACCTAAAAAATTTTCATTTGCAGCTAAAATAGCTTGTCAGAGTTAGAACTCGATGACTATACCTATTTCTGTGGATATACTCATGGGGTACTGGCTAAGATGCACCTAAAAAAAACAAAACTGTCAGGACAGAAAAAAATACTTTCTGGAGGAACAGGAACGTCCTAAATATACCCTGGTCCGTCAGATTTTGTAAATAGGAATTAAATAACTAAGTTTCAACGTACTAGTGTATTTTGTGTAAACATAGGATCCCCATACATTGCTGTTAATTTTGCCCATACACTTTAGATAGGTCCCCGAGAAAAACGTAAGAATTGCCAATAATGTAAATACCGTTAGAAGAGCAAGAAAAAGTAGCATTTCTTATATTAAAACAATTATTTTTCTAAACGTACTTAGAAATTATACTTATTAATTAAATATCCGCAGTGTATATAAGCACAATATATGAACTATGCAGCAGGGCATAAGCTAAGAGGCCTTGCTAAACAATAGTATTAGCAGTCGGAGTCCTATAGGAGTTGTGAGGAAATATTTTTGGTAAATGGGGTTCTGGGTGCATTCACACTGGGTTTAGTTCATCCATTGGATGTATACATTAGGAAGTGATCCCAACATTTTTCAACTACATTCCATATAGTCGCATACGTCACCCATATATCACCATTGTAAAAAATATATATTCGGTGAAGTATGCTTTTTTTGTGGTGCCCGGCTGTAAACGAAAACACAACAGGCTTCCCTTTCCTATATAGCAAAAAAATATAAAAAGATATACTTACATATGAGACTGGTGGATTCAAAAAATAACACGGCTCTGCATCTATCGGGCCTATAGTAGTCTATTTATACATTCAGTGAATGCGAAATGAGTGTTTGGCGTATACAGAACGCAGTGTAAATAGAAGTTAACATTAGATCGTAACAGAATTATAACTGCATTTCAGGAATATCTCACTTGTAGCGCTTGTAGTCGTTTTTAAATATTTATTGCGCTAAACAACAGGACAGCTCTGCAAAAAATAAGTGTGATTCTGAATTCTTGAAAAAAAATATTGCTAGAAAAAGAGTTGCTCGTATCATAGTTTACAGCCAACTTCTGCTAAGTAAGTGAATATAATCATCTCTCGGTTTTCTAGACACCACACATTAGATTGTGGAATTACTAAGTCCATAAACCACAATATATATTGAGAATGTTTTATAGTAATATCTGTTACACACCATATAATTGTGAACATAATCATCTAATCTTGGATTAAAAGACATTGTCCAGTTTTATATTTTATGCCAAAATTATTTCCTTGATTGTAGTGACTGAAGTGGCCTCTGACCATGAATAAACACGTTCAAGTCCCATAGCACACACTTAGATTGTAACTCCAGCCAAATACATCATTCTGCTGATAACTCATTCTGCAACATTGGTATGTATAAAGTAAACCTCCCAAGTTAAGCAATGAGAAGAAATATATGCTTTTAAGATACTACATGGACCGCCACAGTGGGCCATAAAATATAGTCCGTGTCTCCAAATTCCCCAGATCTCAATCCGATCGAGCATCTCCGGGATGTGCCGGAAAAACCGTTCCAATCCATAGAAGCCCCACCTCACAACTTCCAGGACATAAAGGAACTGCTGCTAATGTCTAGGTGCCGAATAATGCAGGAAACCTTCATAAGTCTTGTGTGGTCCATGCCATGATGGTTTGAAGCTGTTTGACGGCACGAGGGGGGACCTATACAATATTAGGCAAAGGGTTTTTATTGTTATGGCTGAACGTTGTGTGTTGATATACTTAGTTTGCCTCCACATATGTTCTTGGCTACATTTATCTTGGTGTGTACTGGGATTTTTCTCAGGAGACCTTGGAAGTGAACCATATTTTTACGGTATAATTGACAATATAAACAGTGTGTGTGAGTTCACTTTTTCACATCCATCTTTTAGAATCTCAATAGGTTTGTGTTGTGAGACTTTGGGAATTGTTAGGGGCCTAACTTTGTAAACTGGCGGGGGTCTCTTGAAGTTCCTTTTATCTCAACATTCCTTCTACAGGGACCTATATTTCACTTGCACACCAGTGAAAATGTAAAGAAGAGGAAAATAAAAGATATATCCACTTAACATGTAAAAACATAAGTGGTTTGACCCCGACATGAAACTATTAGTCACCTCTAGACTGAGTAAAAAAACTCAATAATAAAACAGTTAAATAAAAAAATTCCCTGAAGTGCAAATTATGATGCCTTCCACAACCTGCAACCTGGGGGCTACAAGCCGCCCGTGATTTTGTTCTGTGCAGCCCCCAACCATCAGGACACAGCAAGCATTGCTGTACGATTTATATTTTGAGCAATTTACAGGAGCAATCCAAGCAATACTGTTAGGGTATGTGCACACGATGAGAGGCTTTTACGGCTGAAATGACAGACTGTTTTCAGGAGAAAACAGCTGCCTCGTTTCAGCCGTAATTCCTCCTCCTCGCATTTTGCGAGGCTTCTCTGACAGCCGTAAATTTTGAGCTGTGCTTCATTGAGTTCAATGAAGAACGGCTCAAATTACGTCTGAAAGAAGTGTCCTGCACTTCTTTTGACGAGGCTGTATTTTTACGCGTCGTCGTTTGACAGCTGTCAAACGACGACGCGTAAAATGACAGGTCGTCTGCACAGTACGTCGGCAAACCCATTCAAATGAATGGGCAGATGTTTGCCGACGTATTGGAGCCCTATTTTCAGACGTAAAACGAGGCATAATACGCCTTGTTTACGTCTGAAAATAGGTCGTGTGAACCCAGCCTTACTGTGTTATGTTCAGGTCTGAGGGCGCAATGCATGACTATTATTCTCTTCGGTGGTCTTTGAATCCCTGGGTTATGCACCGCACCCTAAGGCCCTGCAATGTCCTATCTGAGACATTTATGGAAATCTCCTTGATGCCCTGTTTGACACTCCGGAGAGGAGGTGAAGAGGTGGCAGCACGTGCATGCTTTCTCCATTGTAGTTTATGGGATTTGCAAAACTCTCAACTGTTTCTGTGTTTTCCAGAATAGTTGGAAGTCCCAAAAGTGGAACCCTCATCTGTCAGACAAAAATGGCATATACTGTTGATATGTCATAAATGTCCCAGATGGAGATCCCTCTTTTAGTTTTATTGCAGCCATTGGGAGCTGTACAATCTGACCCTCGGGCCAGAAAAGGTTGTGCATCCCTTATATTGGGCTTTCCTTCTGAAGTGATTTCAGAATTGATTATTAATACCAGAGAGGTCATCTCCTGTTCTCCAGCCATTGTTGAATGCTGGGGTATTCACTTTAAGGATCTATTTATAGTAAATACCTCACCCTATGTAATATCTCTGTTTTAGACCCTTAGGCTGCATTCACATCCGTGTGCGGTGCGTGGTTTTCACGCACCCATTGACTTCAATGGGTGCGTAGGTGCGTGAAAACGCACCAATATAGGACATGCAGTGAGTTTCACGCAGCAGACTCTTTTGTGTGACAACTCACGCATGTGTGAACGGCCCAATTGAAATCAATGGGTCCGTGTGCTGTGCGTGATTTCCATGCGCAGCACACGGACGTTATTCATGTTCGTGTGAATGGGCCCTTAGAGTCCTTGAAAAAGAAAGATAGTCCCGTTTGCCTGTCTAAGCTATTTGCAGTCATTCCATATTACAAAACCGACATACTGTTTCATACGTCAATGAGAAATATCAACAAACTGAAGTCTGGGGTGTCTATTTGGAACAATTGTAAACTGCCTCCCCTACCATAAATAATAATAGTGATTACGTACAGTATGCTATATTACTACTGTGATGTATATAAGGGTACTGTTCATGAGGCAATGGGCTGAGCGCAGCTGAAGGGAACAGAATGGGCACATAAAGAGTTCCCTAGCCCCTTCGTTTGTAGAAATGAGTTGGGGGTCCAAGCCCTTTATTGAACATACATTTATAGATGGTCAATTTGCCACAGATGGTAGTGGTAAGTAAACCACATTAAATGTAATTTAGCTCTGCTTCATTTATATATTTTTTTTAAAGTTTTTTTTAGATATTTATGTACCTATATTCAGTGTTCTTCATTCTTCATCATTAATCCCTTTCATACTTAGATAGTATTACAATTCCTATACTTACTGCAAGATATTTTTTTTGCTTGTGCTTTAAATGTTCTTTGGGATTTACATTTTTATAGTTCCGTAAGTGACATTAGTTCAATTTGGTCCCGTCACAGATTGACATTTTAAAACCCTCTGATAAAGGTAGGATGGATAAGGATTTGCGTGTATTTACTATATCATCCATAGAAATCAAAGTTAAAAAAAGAAAGAAATCTCTTATCTCATACGTCGCACATTGCTCTCTTTATGTATAAGCAGTCTGAGACATGAATGCAATGTAAGACAAATGACTTACAGTCAAGTAATAATCCCTTTACCTGGCACATATACATTATCTGTGCTTTCTATCCTATATGAATATAAAACACAGTACACTTAAAGAACAATAGAATAATACATCTTAAACTGTATATTGTTGTAACTTGCTTACATCAATCATCGAAGGTGCCAATCTTAGCACTGGGGTTTATTGGCTGAATTGCCATATGATATTTTCATTCCCTGTCCAGAAAACAGGATGAAAAAGGGGTAAGTGTGGTTGGTATCAGTGCAAATAGAACATCACATCTTCATAAACAGGAATTCACTAGTTCCTACAAGAGAACTTTAGATACAATTCGATGGAAAGGGCAGAAATGTGAACATAGCCCAAAGGTGGTATTACACGGCTCGACGTGGGCCATGTAAACGAGTGCTGGTCAACAAAACCGCTCGTTGATCGGCGCTCATTTGCTCCTTTCACAAGGCGCTAGTTGAGGATGAGCGTTCGTTACTCTGATAGCTCGTCGCCATACATTTCTATCATGTCGGCAGTACGTCTCCCTGTTTACACAGGGAGATGAGCTGCCAACAGCCAGAAACTGTATAACAAACAGCCCATACACGGCACGACACTAGTGACATGCCATCTACCAGGCAGATACTTTTAATAGTTTGACCACGTGATAGGTATACGGCTCGTAAACAAAGGGGGCAAAGAGTGACGTCAACAGTCATGTGCCCCATGGCAGCATCAGGAAACGGGCCAATTTTGATACAATAAGTGCATTACAAATGTAATCACATTCCAAGGTTAAAAGCACTGACACATAAAAGGTACCCTTTAAGGTACATAGGGCAAAATAGTAAAGATGCTAAGTATCTAGGCATGCGTGGTGGCGTAAGAATCCCATTGATCTGTGCCTGATAGTGATTCTTACTGGATCGGGTTGGGCCCCTACTCATACACCCACACCATTACCTAGTGCTATCCGAACCTTGTAACTAACTCTTATAGGAACTTGATTCTCAGATGACGTATGCATCGCTGTCTTGGTACTAATCGTATCCAGGTAAGGGTAACACGATAGTGCATGGAGTCTGACATCGTATTCTAGATAGAGAGGTTAAGCCAGTGGATAGTGTACATATCTATAATCCCAGTCCCCTGATGAAGCCATAAATGATGGCAAAACATTTCGGGGGGATCAATGTGTTGCAGCTTTTAACTGCAGGAAGAGATCTCAGCCTATATCCGGAGTGAAAGTGGATACATAATTATCAGAGATAATACAATAGGGTCATAAAGCGCCTTTACATGGGCCAATGATCGGGTGAACGATCGTTCATACAAACGTTCATTCCCGAACATTTCCCTGTATAAACAGGGCACAGATCAGCCATGAACGAGCAATCGGCAGCACATCTCCCACTGTAAACGATCTACAAGCTTTAATGGCGATCGTTATAGGTGGTTATACACGGGTGACAGCTGCACGTGTAAATCCGCCTTAAGAATGTTGCAAACAGCAACATCAAGATACAAATATAGACACACTATACATTTAGTAACTATTTGTATATAGATACTAGGATCTAACAGATAGAAAAAACAAACAGGAAATCTGAGATACTACACATTTTTAAATGTTTGTGTTATGACCCTAAAATTAATATAATGCATATTATTTAAAGAGGCTCTGTCACCAGATTATAAGTGCCCTATCTCCTACATAATGTCATCAGCGCTGTAATGTAGATAACAACAGTGGTTTTTATTTTGAAAAACGATAAATTTTGAGCAAGTTATGAGCAATTTTAGATTTATGCTAATTAGTTTCTTAATAGACAACTGGGCGTGTTTTTACTTTACCAACTGGGTGTTGTACAGAGGAGTGTATGACGCTGACCAATCAGTGACCAATCAGCGTCATACACTTCTCATTGTTCCAGTCCATTGTTAGTGTAATTGTGCAGTGAAAGAAGCTGGGCTGGAACACTCATTGTATGACGCTGATTGGTCACTGATTGGTCAGCGTCATACACTCCTCTGTACAACGCCCAGTTGTTAAAAAGTAAAAACACGCCCAGTTGTCTATAAAGAAATTCATTAGCATAAAGCTAAAATTGCTCACAACTTGCTCAAAATTTATCGTTTTTCAAAATGAAAATCACTGTTCTCTACATTACAGCGCCGATCAGATTATGTAGGAGATAGGGCACTTATAATCTGGTGACAGAGCCTCTTTAAATGCACATTACTAAATTGCTATACATTAGTACATATTCGCTATGAGCACCGCATACAGTGGGTATAGAAGTTATGAGGAATAATGGGAAGGTAATATTGTGTTTACACTGCTGTCCCTAAGGAGAAATGCCCAAGGCTTTATCCCCGGGGTTGCTGTTTTGTTAATTGAACGGGTGCTTTCAGTGCAGTGAGACATCCCATCCTGAGTGCCTAGAGCCCTGAATCTATTTAATACCAGTCAATAAAATTTAAGATGAGCAGATGTTAACACAAAAGGAGTAGGGAATGTCGGGAGGAAATTTGGGTAAAGGGAAGACTCACAAAAAAAAAAAGATCTGTAATATAAGACTATGAATTTCTTTCCCTTTGATCCTAACATTTAGCTTATCGGCAGAGTATTTGACAATTCATGTGTGAAAGTGGGTTAAAGATCTTAATTAGGAAAAGATGAATGATATACAGTGTATTCAAATGAGAAATGTCTGCTACTCTACTTTTTTTGATGATCCCATTAAAGGTTTAGAGGTGATGCAGGAATAGCCAATCTTCTCATTAAGATTTGGCTTGCTGTTTTAATTTTCATTTCATCTTAGAGAAAATATCAAAAGCTTTTAATCTTTACAGTTTTCAAATATATTAGAATGCAGTGAAAGTCACAATATGTAAAAAACTATATTGACTGAAAAAATCTTAAAATATATAATTTAGTAAAAAAGGTAACTTTCGAGAAGTTTGTTTTAAACATGAAGAAAGAGCAAACACCCAGAAGTGAAATTTTCTGAAAGGAGCCATTAAAGAAAATGAAATGCAGTGTTGACCTGATGTCTCATCTCTGTAGAAATAATGTTGTACCACTCTTGTTCATGAGACGACTGGTATTTTCCATATGTTAGAACAATATATTTATGGTCCTTGATACAGATGTAGAAAATGTATAAATTTTGTATCAGTTATGGAAATACTGGAATATCTACATTTTCTTGTGGTTTCTGGTAGAAGCCAAGGAAAGTATTTGTAAACTTTCAAAATAGACCAAAGCTATTAAAGTGAATTAAACAAATGTTATAATCTTGTCACTTTCTTCACTGTGAGACAAGCGAGGCTGTCATGTCCACCCTACAAAAGGTTTTCAACTCTTCTCAGAAATGCAGCGCTCTGGTTCACTTAAAGAGGCTCTGTCACCAGATTATAAGTGCCCTATCTCCTACATAATCTGATCGGCGCTGGAATGTAGATAAGTGGTTTTTATTTTGAAAAACTATAATTTTTGAGCAAGTTATGAGCAATTTTAGATTTATGCTAATGTCCAACTGGGCGTTTTTTTACCTTTTTACCAACTGGGTGTTGTAAAGAAGAGTGTATGACGCTGACTAATCAGTGACCAATCAGTGACCAATCAGCGTCATACACTTCTCATTGTTCCAGACCAGCTTCTTTCACTGCACAATCACACTGGAACAATGGGCTGGAACAATGAGAAGTGTATGACGCTGATTGTAACGGATTGGTCACTGATTGGTCAGCGTCATACACTTCTTTACAACGCCCACTTGGTCAAAAGTAAAAACACAATGGAAGGTAACACCTGTATTATAAAGCTAGAGGCAGATTACAAAGGCTCTACTATTGACAAAGTATAAAATCTTTTCACATTTTTTCTGTAAAATAATGTAAACACCCAAAAAAATTATCTTTTTGGTCAACTCCCTTCACACAGCTCCATCAACTAAAAAATAAATATGTTATGGCTCTTGGAAGGCGGGGAGGAAAAAGCAAAAATGAAAAAAACAAAAACTGGTTGCAGTGGTAAAGGGGTTAATATGTCTTATGGAAAACTTTATGTATATTAGACAGTAAATTAGCTACCTTAAATAATGAAATGCTATTTTGGTCCATTTGACTAACGGAATATGACAGTATTCATCATAAAGTGACTAAAAGTACCCACACTCAGTATAAAAGATAAAGTTGTTATCCATTGTCTTCTATATTGCATCCTCATTCCTTGACCATGTAGCTAGTAAGGAGTTAGCCACTTTTGCTTCCTTGGTATGACAGCATCTGAAGGGTGAACACCCAAGTTTAACTTCAACTCTTAAGAAGGGAGTTCACAATAAATAGGCATTCTACGCCAAATGATGTGATAATACAGCTGAGGGAAAGGGTGTAGAGCGAAAACCAAAGTGGTTTGAGAACTTGGCATAGTAGACACTAAGGATAGTTTACTGGAAATTGTATTTATGTCGAATGGCAGATATGTTAATCATAGGGGGATGAAATTATTATCCTTTTATAAAAATGTAACTTGTATGAAGGAAAAAAATATATAAAAGTAGCTGAACATGGATTACCATTGTATCTTCTTTGCTAAACATTGATTTTGTACAGGATATATATAATGCATTCGGAAAGTCTTCAGACCCTTTACATTTTTTCACATTTTGTTATGTTGACGCCTTGTGTTGAAAACAATTCAAGTTATTCCCCATCATTCTGCACTCAATACCCCATAATGACAAAGTGACAACAGAATGTTCGTAATCTTTACTAATTTATTGAAAATGCAAAACTCTTATTTCTAAAATATTGCATTGACATAAGTATTCAGATAATTTACTCAGTACTTAGTTGAAGCACCTTTGGCATTGATAACAGTCTCCAGTCTTCTTGGGTATGATGCCACAAGGTTTGCGCACCTGGATTTGGGCATTTTCTGCCATTCTTCTCTGCAGATCCTCCCTAGCTATGTCAGGTTGGATGGGGACCGTCAGTGGACAGTCATTTTCAGGTCTGTCCAGAGATGTTGGATTGGGTTCAAGTCAGGACTCTGGCTGGGCCACTCAAGGACATTGACAGAGTTGTCCCTAAGCCAATCCTGTGTTGTCTTGGCTGTGTGCTTAGGGTCATTGTCTTGTTGGAAGGTGAACATTTTGCCCAGTCTGAGGTCCAGAGCACTCTGGATCAGGTTTTTATTAAGAATATCTCTTTACTTTGCTCCATTCATCTTTCACTCAACCCTGACCAGTCTCCCTGTCCAAGCCACTGAAAAACACCCCCACAGCATGATCCTGCCACCACCATGCTTCATTGTAGGGCAGCTGATGAGCAGTTCCAGGTTTCCTCCAGACATGACGTGTAGAATGGAGGCCAAAAAGTTCAATTAAGGGCAGTATGATGGGGGGAAAATGTATTTTTATTTTAGCACAAGGCCTCAACATAAAAAAATTTGAAAAAAAGTGATAGGGTCTGAAGACTTTCCGAATGCACTGTATATCAAGCTCAATAGACAATCTAGAGTATAAGATATTAGAACTAGATTTTGCCCTTTTAGTTGAACTCTGATTGTTATGGACAACAAGACTATCTTTTTTGTGAGACAGTTTTGATGCATGGGTTTTCTGGTTTTATATAAATAAAGCTTAAAGGGGTTGTCCCTGGATTAAATGTTATTCCCTAACCACAGAATAGGTGATAACATGCTAATTGGTGGGGGTCGGTCTGACCGCTGGGACCCTCACCGATCACAAGAACAAGGGTCCCGTTCCTCCGAATGAATGGAGCGGCAGGTCACACACACACACTTCTGCTCCATTCACTGTCTATACGACTGATAGCAGAGTAGAGCGCTCGGCTATCTCTGACACTGCCAAAGAGAATGAACAGAGCAGCAGGGCACATGTTCGACCTTTCCATTGGAGGAAACGTTGAATGGAATGCCAAACGGAAACCGTAGCTTCCGTTTGCATTACCATTGATTTCACTGGTAATGCTTCCGTTGCAATTGGTTTCCATTTCTCTAATTTTAGCGGAAACAATAGCGTAGTCGCCGTCAGAAAGGTCGAACGGAACCCATGAATGGAAAGCAGACGCTGATGTGAACAGGCCCTATGCCCTGCTTCTTAGCCTCTGAATATAAACAAGAATGTTCATTCACTGATAGCAAACAAATATCTTGAAAATGGCGAAGAATTCAAACACAAATCATATTAGGAAGTTGTAGACCTTTTCATTTATACAGTGAGTACCCTTTATTTATATAAAACAGAAAACCCCCATCAAAGAAACATTTTGAGCAAATGGCAAAAGTTTTTTTACAAACTATCTATGTAGCTGTGTTCAGGAGATTCACCACTGGTCTTCCCCTGCTTGTCCCTTAACCTGTCACTTATTCCAGCAGCTAGTTCTCAAGAGACCCCCCTTCTATGACATCCATATGCCCTAATAGAGCTAATTGACCTTGGCTGTACTAATGGGACAACCCGTTTAATATCAATGATATTACAATGCTAATTATGCTTTGATACTTTTGACATTTTCTGAGGAGCAAATCTGCAAATTTTATTTACCCAGGTCTACGATGTTGCATATTGCAGAAGGCCACACCAGCCGAATTGTACATTTTATTTTGTCTTTTAAAATAAATGTATTTAAAATGATCTTCCATTTATTGGGGATGGAAACAGACACTGAAGAGGGCATAGAGCTTAAAAAAATCCTTCCAGTGAGGAGTCAATAAGAGTAGAAAATCAATACTTCATTTTTTGTAAAACAATTATCAGGCAAAGGCAATGAATTTCTGTATATTCCTATATGTTTAAGTATTACATTTGTTGACTAATAGCGTGTTATTTGCTAGCGTGTAATAATAGGGATGTTTAGGATTGTTTTCTTTGGAAAATTAGGGCTGTCAGTTATGGCTTTAGATGTAAAAATACAGGCGCCTGACCGACTCCTAATGAGTTTATTAGTGAAATCCACAAGCATCACATCTTGGGGTTATTGGTATAGACATAAAATAAATATACTACAAGATATTGGCTCACCGTTGTCATCGAATTTATTAAGCATCTCATGCATCTTCATTTGAAATGTATATCTGGAAGGAAATCACTGCTTCCAGAAGGTGAAAATACTCAGCAGTGTAAGAGAACATGCGGAGTCGACTCTAGCTGTGATTATTTTAACAGTTTCACTGATTTCAGCTACCGCAAATTACAATGTTCCCAACTGAAATGACTCTCCCTCCCTTTTCTTTCTTCTCCCATCTCTAGCCTGCTGCTGCGGTATCTGACAGGTACCCTGCATGACAGACAGAAGCAGCCACAGTCATCAACACATATGCAGCTTTACTTTGAGTTGTGTTAGGCCATCGTGAATGAAAAAGCTTAGTGTTCGTTTCATGATGGGTTTGCACTGGTCCAAAATCTTCCAAGAACGATACCGTCTTTTCTTTTTTTAATTTCTGCTTGGAAGAAAATGATTCTTCTCGCAGACATATTGAATACTGTACACAATGATCTATAATTCCGGTTTAAGCACAAAAATAGTCCCAGTGACAGATTAGGAAATCGTCCAGTAGTCCACCATTGTGTTTTAAAGACATGGACTCGTGAGACAGGGACCAAATCTCACCACTTTACAATAGATTGGTGCGGCGTCATCTGGAATATGCAGTTCAATTCCGGACACCCTTTCATAAGACGTTAAGCCTTCTTTACTGTAAGAGCTCTGAAGCTATGGAATAGCCTACCTCAGGAGCTGGTCACAGCAGTAACCGCTTTAAGAAAGGCTTAGACGATTTCTAGAAACAAAAGAGGATAAATTCTTATGTAAGTGTATAGAATTTTTGTTTAAATGTCGATCCAGTCTGATCATCACTTGGGATCAGAAGAGAAATTTTCCCTTTAAGGGCAGATTAGCTTGTGCCGTATGAGGTTTATTGCCTTCCTATGGATCAATAAGGGGAATCAAAGTTCTAAGATTCCTTACAGCCACATCATTTCCCTTCCCCTGGTTGAACTTGATGGACAAATGTATTTTTTCAACCTTACTATGTAACTAAAGTCATCTGTTTTACTGCATATTGGGTACATGCACGAATTTCATAATACCATTTCAGAATTGTAATGGTCAGAATGGTTTTAGATGTGGTTTAGCTTTTTTTTTTTTATAAAATTGACCAAAATACAAAATTTTCGGACACTTTTATTAAAAACCATGGCAAAAACACACTCAACACATTTTTTAAATCTTGTACATGAAAATACAGGCTTAAAGGCTATGTAAACTTTTGAAGGCAAATTTTGTTTTAGTAAATCAATGTTTTATTTCATTTTGATCAACTTTTGAATTGTTTTTTATTAAAAAAATATTTAACTTTATGAGATACGGCTTCTATGTATCTTGCGGTCAAAGTCGAATCTGTCAGATCATCTGGACTGACGGCTTCGATGAGCGCTAGTCCTGCAAGTTTCTGAAATGCAGGATCCTACTGTTATCGATCACATCTAAGTTCATAAATAGAGTTTTACTCCTTAATTGGTAATAAGTATTATTAGCAGGTGACTACAAAAGAACACTATGACGTACAACCAGAATTTCTGCCATGGTTTTCTCCTGGGAAAATAGCTGCCAGTTCCCAGCTGGGTTTGGCATTAGAGACTTTGGCGAGAATTTATTAAACTATCTATGCCTGCCGGCTGCCGTAGAAAAGTCGTAATTTGCTCAAAAACTAGTTGCCCAACACATTTACTATAATTATAGTGGAAATCTATGCCAGCTCGTAGCAGGCGTAGATTTTCTTTTTTGGCGCATGGACAGCCAGAGATGTGCCTAATTTATTTATTTACTTCAGTGCACTTTATGTTAAGACTGATATATGAAACGCCAGTCTTAATAAATTCTCCCCTTTGTCTCCTTGCCATAGGTTTTCTTATTCTGGGCATAAATGGAAAATGCTCCTTTTGTTGCTGTGGCACTATACATTCTCCCAAAGGTTTGGTTACCCCAAAGTCAGCATTCAAGATATGCCCTGGTATCCCATTCTCAGCTGCAGCTTAATCTTGTTCCAGGCCATCACTCCTAAGCGGAACTATCATGGGTTATCCTGGAAATTGCATAGGAAATATTCTCTGGTGCTTAGTGGAAATATTTTCAAGGCGTATTCCTGAGAATCTTTCAAGTGTAAATGTAAGCAATAAAAGCTACATGCACTAAAGTGCTCACAGGACGTTCTAACTTCTACGGAAGAGACTCCCTTTTCTAGAATGGATTAATTTGCAATCTCCCACTAAGGTAGCAGGAAGCATGAGAGAATTGAATAAGAAGACATGCGCAGAACACGGCC
Organism: Rhinoderma darwinii; assembly: GCF_050947455.1. Taxonomy (NCBI): domain Eukaryota; kingdom Metazoa; phylum Chordata; class Amphibia; order Anura; family Rhinodermatidae; genus Rhinoderma; species Rhinoderma darwinii. Next base: position 285,508,968 of record NC_134691.1, read on the forward strand.
GTAATAAGGCTTGCACGTTCTTTCTGTGGTCCGGGCTTCGGGGCCATGCACGGACCGTGGAAATCACGGTCGTGTGCATGGCCCCATAGGAATGAATGGGGCCGCAATTCTCCCATGGATTTTCGGGGGAATTGCGGCTGCAAAAGCACGTTCGTGTGCATGGGGCCTTACAATTATATTTTTAAGAGACCCTAAAATGTTACACTCGGCACAGGCAGTGACTAGAGTGCCTTATAATGCAGTCTAATGGTGCCCCATACACAATAGATGAAAGTCGACTGAGCCTGCCGATTTTGATGGGACCGGCCAACTATCTAATGTGTGTGGGTATGCCCAGCCTCCCACAACGGCAGATGTCCGGGAAAGAAGGATCGAACATGTTGCCTGACCTTTTTTGTTCCTGCAGGAGATAAGACGCTGCCAGAGGGGTCTGGCACTGCTTTATAGGAGAAAAAGCTGTTGGTCGAACGAGCGTTTTGGCTGACAGCTGTTGTAAGTATATGGGCAGCTTAAGATATTCAATAGGAATGTGTATTTTTACTAAGGCATGACATAATTAAGTGATAAGCGAACCTATTGGTCCATCTCACAAGATGGTTGGCTTCATAGTAAGTCGGTATCAGATCAAAAATGTGTCTAAAGGTGGTTTTACATTGACGGACATTGACGGACATACCTTTACCAACAATTAACGAGCGACGATGGATAATACAGCTTGTCAGTCGGCGCTTGTTTGCTCCATTCAAATGGGGCAATGATCGGGAGTATGGGGACAAATAATCATTCGCTCAGTTATTGGCTGATCGCTCCCTGTTTACACAGGCCAATAATCAGGATCGGGCATATGTATGAACTCTCGTTCACCCGATCATTGGCCCGTGTAAAAGAGCCTAAAGAATGTGATATTTTTGTTCAAGGAAACTCTATGTAGGAGGTGAGAAAAAGACGAAACAATTTGAGCATCTGGAACTGCAATTATTCACATCACGCAGATTGCACACTGTTTATAATTATCCAGGACTGTTGTATCATTACTGCAACCAATACTGGCGTACAGATGCCCCATCACTGTGTTCTTAGAAAACGTCATTATTAATTATTTCACCAAAATCTGTAACTTTGTTAAAGAAAATATTTGTTACATTTTCATGATGTTTCTCTTCTCACTTCTGGGATATTTTAGGTGTGGTTTACAATTACAAATATTACATTACAATAATATTGGCTACGGCACCCATTAACTATAGCACTGTACATTCAGTTCTTCTGTAGATACGTAGTTAATGTAGTTGTCAGTATTTGAAAGCCAGTTCCAGGGACACTTTGTGCGAACATTCTTATGACTAACATTTTGGTAGAACATTGTTATTTGTTCGCAGGATCTGTCATGGAAGGACAGCTTTATTTTAAATTGAATTATGGACTTCCTTTATTTAGGAGCCCCAATCTAAGCAGCGTGCCAAAAAACCTCATACCAATAGCAGGAAGTCCATCTTTTGCACAGCCGATGGCAAAAGCTCAAGGGATGTACTTTTGTATTTTGGGAATGGTCAAGAATTGATGGTGGCGCTACCTCATCACAGGAGATCATGTTTCAATAGAAAATTAAATTGTTCTCCCACTAAAACACTGATATTGAGAATCATTTAGAAATCCACAATTTTGCTTCCCCTCCTTGTATTTATTGCTGCATTATTTTGGTAAACTTTTACATGCTATCTATCTATCTATCTATCTATCTATCTATCTATCTATCTATCTATCTATCTATCTATCTATCTATCTATCTATCTATCTATCTATCTATCTATCTATCTATCTATCTATTTGTTATAATGCTCTTTATATTGCACATATGGGACCCAAAATATGCATCTATGCATATTTCTGTCTGTCAGAATTCAAAATGACAAAGACTTGGAATGATATGTGAAGTCAGTGATATTTTAGAGGGGTTGTTTCAACAGGGCAAACCAGGTCCATATCACCCGTAAGCTCGGGACATCCCTCTATGAGCCAGAGCATGGATTTGGTAACAAGTAGCGTGTCTCACTCTGGAGGATTTAGGCCGTTCTTGTATTACATGATCAGCCATTCATCTGAAGGGCCGGTCTGACTGGCAGAAGCTTCGCTGGCAAAATTAGCAGTTTGCCAGGGTAACTTGGGAGCCAGCATCTCTCTGTAATAAGACAACCTTTTTAGGGCCTTGTTTTTATGTTGCATTTTTGGGGTGTTTTGACTGCTGTGGTTTCCTAGTATAGCGACTGTAGAAAAAAAATAAAATTGGGGTACTAATGCATTTTCCTAACGTGGCTTATTAAAACTGTGTGGTAAAGAACATTAATTCCTGAAAAAGAAAAGAAAATGTAAATATATATAATTAATATGTCCTCTTTAGGTAAGGTGAAACTGTCACTAGATTTAAGGGCGCTAAACCACCAGCACGTCATTATACTGCTTGGAAATAGCGTTCTAAACATGCTCTTTTCAATACTGTTAGTTTTAGCATTTTGGCTGAAAATAAGTTATAATACGGTGTGCACTGTATGCAATTTACCAGAGAAGGGTCCTGAGATGCATCTGGGTGTACTAGCGTCGGCTTCATTTGAGCACTGAGCATGTGCAGGATGCTGTTGGACTCCTCTCAGGACTCTTCTCTGGTAATTTACATACAGCACACACTGGATTATAAATTATTTTTAGCCAAAATGCTATAACGTTTTAAAAGGGGCATGTTTAGGACGCTATTCCCCAGCAGTATAACTACATGTTAAAGGTTTAGCGCCCTAAAATTTAGTGACCAGTACCCTTTAAGCTATTAAACATTGTATTCTGACATTTTAGTTATATCTGTTTCTGGGAAAGCTTTCTGGAAACAGTACTTTACTATTATATTTAAGAATAATTGTTCCTTTTTCACTATCACTGGTACATTGGTAAAATATGCCCAATGTCTGACGTACAACCTCTGAGTTGTATAGAGCTGTAATATGGCACCCATAGACTTCTATGGGGCTCTACTGTACAGATTTTTACAGATTTTTGGCCATGCTTCATCGGACGACGTATTTTTAGAAGCACTGCTCCCATGTATATGAGGCCTCAGGATCAGTGTTTGACCCCTTCATTGTCCAATAGCTATGAAATGTTTTTTGGTATTCACGATCTCCAGTTGATCAGAAAGATTTATCAGGATATGTTCAGTTCTGCAATATAAATAAAGCCTCTATTAGAGTTCCTTTTATTGTAGGCCAGTTCCTCTCCCGTGTTGCTTTGGCCAATGCCACTAGTTTTCATTTCCAGTTTCTTGTTTTTATCATATGAGTTCTGGTTGTGACCTTTGATTCATATAACAGGCAGATAGGAAAAATACTAAATTCATTTTCTATTAACTAAGTTACTGTGTTGGTATTATACTTGATAAATTTGGATATATTTCTTTTTTCAGCACCTGTTACAATGGGCTGTGGATTAAACAAGTTTGAGAAATTTGATGAGAAAAGACCTGGAAACATATATTCGACGTTAAAGCGACCACATGTTGAAACCAAGATAGATGTATCGTATGAATACCGCTATGTGGATTTTACAACAATTACCCAAGGTACACTGGTTTACTTTTGCATATGAGAATCAGAAACATTTTACTATGTCTGCCTGAGTACAAAAATAACTATTAGGGGCTGCTCACATATGTTCGTTGCCCCTGTCAGTTTCTCTCCAGCGTATAGCATGAAGGAAACGAATGCTAGAACAGATCCCCTATCTTTCTATGGGATCTGTACTGGCACATGGGACATATGTTGGTGCCACCAGACCTGTGCAGGAGCCGGATCCAAAAACATTACCTGCAGTGTTTTTGTGTCTGGCTCCCTGGGAGGTCCGGCGCTGCATACTATTTAGTGTGCTGCTCGCCAGATCAACGCTGCATCCACCTTCTGGCAGCACCTGGCGTTGGAATCCCCGGCCAGAGCATTGCCGACGCTGTGTCCGGGGATTCTGCTCCAGGAGGAGCCCCTGATGTCACTGTCCATATATGCAGCATTATCTACAGGGGGTGTGTGGCACTATATACAGAGGACACTGTGGCTTTATCTACACAAGAAATCCATCCGTTTTTAAAACGGACAGTGAAAAACGGATGCAAAATGGGTTACAATCGGCTATCAAAAACGGAAATGCGGACACGGAACGGACGCAAAACATCTGTCAAAAAAGGACTGAGATGGCTGTTTTTAGCAAGCGACACTCGGACCCTGACGTGTGAATAGAAACAGCAGCAATCCCAGCGTGGTGTGGGGTGGGTTGGAGATGTGGGGTGGGATTAGGTAACTGTAAAGGTGCAAAAAACTATCTACTCCCTGAAGTTAGGGCTATTGTTTGGCATCTTTGCAGGTTCACATGGCTGCTTCTAAGATCTAATCTGAGGTGAGGTGAGTGGACAGCAGCTGCCTTCTGGGCCCTCCTTCTCGGCACCGGCCTAAGCGCTGCACTGAATATGACACACGTGACATTACAATGTGTGTGTCAGACTTCAGTATAGCGCCGAGGCTGCAGCAGAGAAGGAGAGCCCTGACATACCAGGATCACGTCAGAAGTTCTGTGAAACGACATGTACACAACATGTATCTAATCTATCATGTATCCAATCTATCACAAGCTATGCACCACTCTGATAAAAATTGACACATTTTGAGACCCTAGACTACCTTTTTGGTGGACCATTGTGGGAAAAACTGATGGTAAAAACGGATGGTAATAACTGTTGACAACCGATGACAACTGATGGTTTTGTAGTAAAAATTTCGCATCAGTTGTAATCACTTGAGAAACAAGAAAACTGATCCTGATGCAAATGATATATGTGAACTCACCCTTATTTGTAAGAAAACATCTTCTCTTGTGTGAAGCTAGATTAGGGTGTGTTCACATAATTGAATTACGGAAATAAATAAACTTTTTGATGATATTCTGTGCCAATGTGAATGCTAGGGCTTAATATATGTGCCTGCACCTCTACTCTGGGAATAAACTGATAAAAGATTAAGGCTACATTCACAAGAACGTGGCCAAACTCGGATGTAAAAAACTGCAGTTTTTTACGTCCGAGGTGCACCCGTGCAGGATGCATTATCACACAATCCCCATGCACTAGAGCAGGGGTCTCAAGCACGGGGGCCGCATGTGGCCTCTGAGGCTGTCATCTGCGGCCCCCGGGACACAGAATCGCTAGTATCAGCTCTACTTCGGGACTCTGTGGAATTCCCTTACATCGCTGCCCATATATGGACAGTGTTGTCAAGGTCTTCCCCAAAGCGGAGCCCCAGGCAGAGCGTTAGTATCGGCTCTGCTCCGGGACTGTGGAATTCCCTGACATCGCTGTCCATATATGGACAGTGTTGTCAGGGTTTTCTCCAGAGCGGAGTCCTGGGCAGAGCTCTAGTATCGGCTCTACTCCGGGACTCTGTGGAATTCCCTGACATCGCTGTCCATATATGGACAGTGTTGTCAGGGTCTTCCCCAGTGCGGAGTCTCGGGCAGAGCGCTAGTGTCGGCTCTGCTCCGGTACTCTGTGGAATTCCCTGACATCGCTGTCCATATATGGACAGTGTTGTCAGGGTCTTCCCCAGAGCGGAGTCCCGAGCAGAGCGCTAGTATCGGCTCTGCTCCGGGACTCTGTGGAATTCCCTGACGTCGCTGTCTATATATGGACACGCGATGTCTGTGGCTTCCCCAGAGCCTAAGTCCCGGGTAGAGCGCTAGTATAGGCTCTGCTCCGGGACTCTGTGGAATTCCCTGACATCGCTGTCAATATATGGACAGTGATGTCAGGGGCTTGCCCAGAGCTGGACAGTGATGTCAGGAGCACAGCTGGAGTCCCAGTTGGAGCGCTACTAGCGCTCTGCCTGGGACTCCAGCTCTGCGGTTGCCCCTGACATCTCTGTCCATATATGAACAGTGATGTCAGTAGCAGAGCTGGAATCCTAGGCAGAGTGCTAGAAGTGGCTCTGCTCCGGGACTCCAGCTGTGGGCAAGCCCCTGACATCACTGTCCATATATGGACACTGATGTCAGTTGCTTCCCCATAGTTCCGGAGCAGAGCCTATACTAGTGCTCTGCTCTGGAACGGCTCTGGGGTTGCCCCTGATATCACATTCCGGTCCAGGAGGATCCCCTGATGTCACTATGTATGGAAAGTGACATCAGGGGCTCCTCCAGCAGAGGAATCCCTGGCCAACGCGTGGCAACGCTCTGGCTGGGGATTCCACTCCTAGAGGGAGCACCAATGGAGCTGTCTATTGGGGGTGTGTGTGGCACTATCTACAAGGGGTGTGTGTGTGGCATTATCTACAGAGGGCGCTGTGGCAGCATCTACAGAGGGCACTGTGGCAGCATCTACAGAGGGCACTGTGGCAGCATCTACAGAGGGCACTATGGCAGCATCTACAGAGGGCACTGTAGCAGCATCTACAAAGGACGCTGTGGCAGCATCTACAGAGGGCACTGTGGCAGTATCTACAGAGGGCACTGTGGGTGTGTGGCAGTATCTACAGAGGACACTGGCATTATCTAGGGGTTTGTGGCAGTATCTACAGAGGACACTGTGGCAGTATCTGCAGAGGGCACTGTGGCAGTATCTACAGAGGGCACTGTGGCAGTTTCTACAGAGGGCACTGTGGCAGTATCTATAGAGGGCACTGTGGCAGTTTCTACATAGGGCATTGTGGCAGTATATACAGAAGGCACTGTGGCAGCATCTACAGAGGGCACTGTGGCAGTATCCTCAGAGGGCACTGTGGCAGTATCAACAGAGGGCACTGTGGCAGTTTCTACAGAGGGCACTGTGGCAGTATCTATAGAGGGCTCTGTGGCACTATCTAAAAACGGGCTGCCCAATCTTGACATTTGTGTGTCTGCCAAACGCTGCCAACTTAGCCGCCGGACTGCATTTGGCAACACTTAAGCTGGAAAACTGGATTGTTGAAATAAGCACATGGAGAAATCTCGCAAATTTCCGTTAAGTTTAAACCTAGTGGTATTATTATAGTAGTGTAGTATTATTATTATAGTAATGTAGTATTATTATAGTAGTTCAAATAACTATTTGATTAACAATAATTTTGTATTGTATCGTATCAAATTTGAAAGTAATGCGGCCCGTCAACTTCACATTTTTTCTATATGTGGCTCACTTACCTGGCCGAGTTTGAGACCCCTGCACTAGAGTATATGGTGGGATGCGTGAAGCGCAAAAAAATAGGACATGTCCTATTTTTTCACGGACCCTTTACACATTCTGTGAGAAACAACGGTCATGTGAACGGCCCCTTTGAAGTACATGAGTTCATGTGACGGCCGTTGTTTTAACGGCCTGTCACACGGACGTGATACACGCTAGTCTGAATGAGCCCTTAGAGGTTGTTTCTGCTGTAGCAGGGACATATGCACTAACTATGCATGCACAGTGGTTATATTGACAGATCCCGTCGTCTCTGTGTCTGCAGCATATGAGTAACCTATTTTGATATAATAAAGTACACTTTTAACTATAGTCAGCAAATATGAATACTTTTATAATTCTAATATATCTTTTCTGTCATTTATTTTTCAGTTCATTGTGTTAAATACTTCCATCAACAAGCTACTGTCGACACATTTATTCTTTTATTCATTGCTATTGAGTACTTTGCGTATAATAGCGTAGTGCTGTGAATAGGCTGCATGTCTGGGAAGCTCATTAACACTCTTAATAGCCCCTATAGTCATGATTATGCATAGTAAGTTACAGAGAAAAAAGTAAAAACAGAAATAAAATATAATACTTGACTTTTTAGCTATATAGCAAATATTGATTTAAAGGCTATGTACACCTTTGACATCATTTTTTGTTTTTGTTTTTTTAAATAAAAATGTCAGTGTAAATGGTGCAACTTCCTAAATACATTTTATTAAAAATTATTTTTACTTTTTGCGACACAGCTGCTTTGTATCCTGTATACAGAACAGCTGTATCTTGCACTGAATCCTGTATCCGTCAGGTCATCGTCACTGACCTGTTCAGTGTCAGCGGGTCCTTTGTGTCTCATGAGTGATCGTTAACAGCTCGATCCTGCGTGTCAAAGTTAGATCTGATCGATTACAGGTGGATCCTGCGTGTCAGAGACACGCAGGACCCACTGTCACTGAACCCATTACTCCCGCAGACCTGACGGATTCTGGTCTTAGCGAACAATACAACTTCTCTGTATACATCTCGAAAAGTAAAAATAATTTTTAATAAAATGTATTTAGGAAGTTGCATCAAAAACACTGATGCAAAATTTTATTAAAAAAAAGAAATAAAAACTATGTCAAAGGTGTACATAACCTTTAATGTGGAGCTTCACTTCAAACCCTATGTGACAGAAAAAGAAAAATGATAGTTCATTGCATTGCAAACTTATATGGAAGCATAAAAACAATCATTTAATGATGGAGACTTCTACCAAGTTTTAAAAAGATAGATGAAATCCTTGTCACATAAAGAAAAAAGCAAAAAAAATACCAAGAAAATCTAAAATAACACCAATAACTGAATGGTTAAGCTTGATGGGCATGTGTCTTTTTTCAACTTAAGTATCTATGTAAGCATCATATTATAGCGATTATATTTGCTTATAGACAACTTTTGCAAGGACAGCAGAAATTATATTAGGAAAGGGCAGACAATTAGAATGTGTTAATTTAAAAGGCTTTACAATTTTATGTTGTTTTAAAACTAATCTAGATCGTGATTCAATTCCTCACCATTTTCAAGATCTTGTTTTGCGTCTTTGAATGAAAATATTTTTTAAATCTAGAAGCTAAAAAAAATGGACAGTGACCTAGTCTTTGTCTTACCTGAGAATTTTTTACAGTTCTATTCAGTCTACTTAGTCCTGCACTGAAAAGTCATACATTTTACCTACATTGATATATTGTAGAAACTATCAGGACAGAAGAGAGATTTGTGCTGATGATGTACTTAGCTCTCTGAGAATTGCCTACACTTGACTGGGGCTAATCCGCCAGCTTGTCCGTGCAGAATCTGCTAGAACAAGTAGCATACTACTTATTCTTGAAATTGTTTTCCTCAACGTGAACAAAAATCCATACGGATTTTATTTTTTCTACTATATGTGAACAGGGTTACAAACACCCCATTCACATCCATTGGATGCAGAGTGTTCACGGATTTCATGAGGATTTCGGCATAGAAATGTTGTCTGTATTTGGTTTACTACAGTGTCTAGGGCTTTGTTTGCGTGTCTACTTTTAGCAATGACTTCCAGAATGAACAGAGGATCCAGTTCATGATTCGTAAATTTCTTTATTTTTCTTCCCAAGTCCGCAGTCATCAGGGGCATCTGGGATCAGTAACATTGTGTTCTGTGTGTGTCTGACACTGCAGCATTTTTTCCATTGCCAATGACTTGTTTTTTTGTTGTTTTACTGCTTATATGGCATACTGTCTTTCTTATGGTCATTAGCGTAAGAAGTACAGTACATGGCTGGTTTGTCCAATGACTCACATAGTCAATTCAGCAATTCTCCTATTTTGTTTCTTATGCAGGAAATGACTTTAGTTACTTAGTGGTGTGCTGAGAATGGTAAATTACAGTATTATATTACATGCCATTTATATGAGCTAGATAATGTCATCAGAATGCTAATCACTACAGCCCAGATTCATTCTCAGTCTTTACTGCTTGTTGGTGACTTTGCTCATTAGATAGGCAGGAATTCTACCCCTGGACAGGTCTTTGACTCCCACAAGACTACATATTGTTTTATCATCCACGCTTCAGGTAAGTATACATTATTGTAGAAATAATGATTGACAACAATAAAGGGCTCAAACTTTAGCTATATACATTATTGAAAGTTTTTTGCTCAATGTAACCTGTTTAAAGTGGTTCTCTCATCATGAGAACCCTGTTTTGAGATGATTGCCGCGGGTCCAGCTTCTGAAACTCTAGGTGATTGACTGTTATTGCTGGGGGAAGTTGCAGTCAGCCAAACATTCACCTTCCAGCGGCCGCTGCAGCATAAAAGTAGTACTTCATGGGTAGCAATTCAAATAAATGTCCGACAGAGCGGTGCCACCCTCTAGGACGACCATATGCACTAATAGAACATATTTAGAAGGGTTTTCGTAGCAAGACAACCCCTTTGAGTTTATAGTAATGTATGTATTGTCATAATCAGCTTTGGTATATAGCTTGGTTATCTAAGACTATTGTGTGTGATTATTTTCTGTCCAAAATTACTTGTACCCTTTAAAGTTTAAAAAAAAATGCCCATTTTTTTCTGAAATAAGTTGAAACTGACCAAAGTATTTGGTATCTACCATTCTCTAATTCACAGCAAGTACAATAAAAAAAATTCGATCTTTTAACAATCTGATTCAACTAATAAAACTACGCTACGCTGCGACTACGCTATTAATTCCTTCGAAATGACAGAACCCTTTCACAACTGAGACAAACAGAAACCATTGGCATCGGATCCGTCACCATTGAAATCAATGGTGATTTCCATTTGTATCGGTCAGGGCTCCGTTCTGACGGAAAGCTCAGACAGAACGTCGGAATGGAGCCCTGACGCAGATGTGAACATAGCCTTAGTGATCTATAATAGGATAGGTTATCTTTCAGTCATATGTTGGAGCACATATAGGATGGTAGATAGTTTGTTAAAAACTTTAGCTAGTTTATAGATCTCGAAGAGTGAGAGCTTGATCACTATAGTTTAGAGAACCACTGATATGTCTACTGTTTACAACATTGCCATTCAGATTGAATGAGTTCATAATTCAATATCTCTAGACTATTCAAAAAAGTGCAAATTGTATTTATTACTGATTGCTGGGGCTTAAAGGGGTTTTCCCATCAGGGACATTTATGACATATCCACAGGAGATGTCATAAATGTCAGATAGATGCAGGTCCCACCTCTGGGACCCGCACCTATCTCTAGAACATGGCCCCCTAAACCCTGTTCTGCCGCTCTGTGTTGAGGCAGAAGCAGGTGAATTCCGACCATGAATTAGGAAACCGCGTAGCTCGCTGAGTTATGCTGTTTCCGTAAGTCCCATAGAACTGAATGGTGGTTACGGAAACAGCATAGCTTGCATGCTACGCTGCTTCTGTAACTGCCACTCACTACTATGGGTGTTACAGAAACAGCGTAGCTCAGCGAGCTACTCTGTTTTCGTAACTTCCGACCATATAGTCAGGAAGTGGCCGGGGAGACAGATGGAGCAGAAAAAGGTAGAACAGGGTTTAATGAGCCCCGTTCTAGAGATAGGTGCCGGTCCCAGAGGTGGGACACGCATCTATCTGACATTTATGACATATCCTGTGGATATTAAAAAAATATATAGTTTTAAAGCAGCACAGGTCCCGGTAGCTGGGATGGTGTCACACTGTCAAGTCAGACAAACCCAATCTGACATAATGCAGTATTCAAGGTAAAATGGTTTGACAACAGCACACATCTCCAGGTTTTCCATCAATGGGTACATTTATTGTCAAAACATCGAGGTAAGACAGGCAACGTTTCGACTTGGCTGGCGATGTGTGCTGTTGTCAAACCACTTTACCTTGAATATATCCTGTCGATATGTCATAAATGTCTCTGATGGGTAAACCCCTTTAACTAGAATTCATAGGGCCCCATAGCAAAAGGAGATAAGCCCCCACCACCTAGTGACAGGAAATTGAATAAGCAGTAGCAATAATTAAAGATATGGATAATCGTGCCATATATCAGAGAATCCGCATACATTAGTAGTGCTAGATAGCAGGTAGCCACCAACCTTTTAATTCCCCACAAAAAGGAACAACATTCTTGCTCCTGAGTGGGCCCCCTTTACCTCTGTGCCCCATAGCAGTTGCTTTGGCTGCTACGGCTATAATTACCCACATGACTGATTGCTTCTAAGATTCACAGTTTTGTGAAGGTGCTAACTTTTAATATTCTTTGGATTGTTAGCAGACATTCCCTTGTCCTTATAATCTATAGCAGCAAGGAAGACACTCACTTCATTTTACTAAAGCCTTACTTTACCTGATAAGTAATCTTTACAAAAGGGAAGTATATATTGGCAGGGGAATAATAAATAGGATTTTCCCCGTTTAACATTCTCAAAATGATGTGTAATCTAGCAAACTAGCAGGACTCTGATTTTGGGGCAAATGGCCAAGGAATCACATATTCAGACATAGTTGATGCCAAAGTGCACTTAACGACTTAAACTGGGCAATTTCTCTAATGGCATATAGGTATTTTGTAGAAATGGCAGTCTTGTGGAAATTGTGTAAAATTGAATGAATAAGTGCAAATTTTGTGTGTACTGACAGTAGGATTTCAAGACATGCTTTCTCAAATAAAGACTTATTTTTCTTCTTTTTTTTCTTCTTTATTCGGATCAAAAGGTTTATCACAGAGAAGTCAATGCTTTTAGTAGCCGAGAGCACATTTTTGTGTACATGTCATGAATAAGAGACGCCCGCGCAGATTCAGGGGTTTATTTTCAGAGAAACTTTTTTTTTGTATTTTGTAGAATTTGAATTTACAATTATCTTACTATTAGAGTTAAAGCTCATTGTTGTAAACTTTGACAGGAAATTATTCTTTCCTTTTAAAAAGTCAACAATGCCATGTTTAGAGACAGCTTTGGCATTAAACTTTACCCACGTTTCAAAATGTCAGACTATGAAGTTATACTGCATCTGTTCTCCTCATGAGCATCTGCTTGTGATTTTGGAAGTGTCAGCACATGGAGACACTTATTGGGGAAGCAGATAACATGCTATTTCATTATGTATGTAATTCTTTAGGTTTAAAAATGCACATATAAAGTAAACTAACTGCTCCAAAACAATGCTGTCCGGTTTTCTTTGTTTTGTTAACCCACCCATGTCTGTATAGGTAACATAATATATTTACATAGTTAGTAGGTTGAAAGAAAAAAAAAACAAAACGAAATCCATCAAGTTCGGCCTTGATGGATTTAATAATATATTGTCACTGTTTACAGCAAATTAGATGTTATGTTCAGATAAGCGTAAGTAAATCATAGTTTGTTTAGTGCGTATTTAAAGGCTATAGACACCATTGACATGGAATTAATTTTATATATATATATTAGTGGTTTCCTTGAGTTTATAAAAGCTTCAGGCTGCAATTTTTATTCCTTCAATCATTTTCAGACCCCTTAATATTCAGTTTACAACCTGCTCCTATTTTCAGACTTTTCTCCTGTGGGCGCGTGATGGATGTTAGGTCTCTTTGACTCCAGGATGCTTCTGCCTTCACTAGCTCTTATGAACTAGCACAGCTTCATTCCTGTACTGCTTTTTCTCTACACTGATAGTCTGCTCTACTCCCTCCTCTGCTCTCCTCTTTATCTACACTCTGATTTAGTGCCACCCGGGAGCTTTCTGCCCGCTCTACACTCTGATCTGCTATGTACAACCTCCTCCGGACATAAAGAGATGGAGAGGGAGAGCAGAAAGACACAACCAACAGAAGTGAGCTATCGGATTTATGCCAGATTCAGCAGTACAACCATCTATGTACAGGATTTACACAGACTACAGAAGCAGAGGTAGAACCTTTTTAATAAAAACTATTACAAAGTTGCTTAATTTTGCATCTAGGAAGCAAATGAACAATAATAAATGTCAGTGCAAAGTTGTCCATAACCTTTAATCCTTTCCCTGACAAGGACATATCTCATTCGTCCTGGCAGAAAGGCACTGCAGCCTGCCAAGGACATATTTGGTATGTCCTTTCCACAAATGGCTCTCAAACTTAGGCTGTGTCGACAATGTCTGTGTTAGAGCAGGTTGAAGTGAGTGGTGCATATATTTGCCGCTTTAACTTCAGCTGTGTAGTGGAGGAGAGGGGGATTCTGGCCGCATCCAGGAAGAGGCGGAGAAGCTGTCATCCTCCTCCTGTCCCTGTATGTGTGTGGATGACCCTAGGCGCATGGGTAACATAATCTTTTCTTCATACTATAGCCCCCTCTTATCAATCAAACAAATAGTCAAAAGTGGGAAAATGTAAAAAAAACAAAAAACCTGGCAGGGAAAGGGTTAAAGTGTATCTTTAGACAAAAAACAAAGTTATGTTGACCAAACTCTTATTCGTCAACAGCTGTGTCCTGACTCCACCATAAACATGCATGCTTAGGTCAGCGGAGCATTCATGCTTATTTCACTTGGGAGGGGGGAATAACCTGGTGCCAGACAGCTCTGGCAGCGTGCATCTCCTGGGGGAACAAAGGATCATACGTGTAGAAATGCAACATGCTAGATGCTTGTTTTCCTTGACAACAAATGTCAGAAAACAGTAGAGCTGTGCCCAGTGGCGTAGCTAGCGGGGCAGGGGGGCGATGGCTCTGGGCCCACAGAGATGGTTAAAGTTATATAGTTAGGGTATATATACAGGGATAATGGCTTGTATATACAGGGATGATGGGGTTAATACACGGATGATGGTTGGACTACCCATCATCCCTGTATATAACCCCCATCATCCCTGTCATACAACCCCCATCATCCCTGTATATACCAGCCATCATTCCTGTATATAACGCCCATAAGCCAGGCTGGTATATACAGGGATGATGGGGATTATATACAGTGATGATGGGGGTTACTACGCTATTGATTCCACCGAAAAAACGGAAAGCATACAGAACGGAGACAAACGGAAACCATTAGCAACTAAAGCGTTACAATTTAAATCAATGGTAATGCAAATGGAAAGCTATGGTTTCCGTTTGGTTTCTGTTCGGTATCCGTTCAGGGGCTCCCCTGACGGAAAGGTCTGACAGAACCCATGATCGTAAACCCCGACGCAGATGTGAACGATGCCTTAGATGTGATCGGTAACAGCTTGATCCTGCGAGTTACATGTGTTGGGTTGGTCAAATATGTTTCGCCTCCCCTGTGCTAAACCCCTAGCTACGCCTCTGGCTGTGCCTATAAATATTAGATTGTTGGCTAATATCGCTCTTGTTCTTTCACCATCCTATTTTTCTTCCTGCGTCCTGAAAACAGTTGGCTGTTAAAGAGGCTCTGTCACTAGTTTATAACTTCCCTATCTCCTACTTAATCTAATAGTCACTTTAATGTAGATAATTTCTTTTTTTTTTTTTAAACTTTTATTTTTCACCTAGTTATGAACGTTTTAAGACTGATGCAAATTTGTTCTTAAAGGGAACCTGTCACCAGCATTTCACCTATTGAACTTTACTTATCCCTCACTGGCCGCTGCTATCAAAAGTTCATTGCCGTTATCCCCTCTCCTAAACTTCTCCTCTGACTGTAAATAACGGTCTGCAAACATTTCACGCCTTTTATCGTAATAATCCGGTGTCCCGTTGTACGCACATACCAGAATAGGAAATCAATGCGCAAGCTCAGGATTTTGTGTGGCGAGGAGCTGTCAATCAAAAGTAAGGAGGCGGGGTAAACTCGGAAAGAAGATATTATTATTTTCAAACGAAGATTTGACTTTTTTCTGCTCATTAGCATACGGTGTGGGAACACTAAAAAATGGAATACTAAAGCTACAGAGCCGACTAAGAAGACAATTATAGGTTATATAGAAATGATTTTTCACCCACTGCCACCAGGTATTGCCGGTTTAATAGGTGAAATGCTGGTGACAGGTTCCCTCTAATGCCCAACTGGCCATTTTTTTACTATTGACCAAGTGGGCATTGTAAAGAAAAGTGTATGACGCTGACTAATCAGCATCATACACTTCTCTTCATTCCAGCCCAGCTTGATAAACAGTAGTTATCTACATTAAAGCGCCTATTAGATTAGATAGGAGATAGGGCAATTATAAACTGTTGACAGAGCCTCTTTAAGCCATGGGGAAGCTTCTGTCACTTGATCAAGCTAGGTAACACTGGGTACCATGGTTCCCGAGAGCCACACTGGTTAAACAAGGACCATTTGGTCCAAATGTTCCTCCGAGACTTTCTTCAGGAACTGTGACAGGAAGGGAACGCATATAGGTTCTTCACCTGGTTCCATAGAAAAAAAACAGCTTCCCCTTCCAAGTACCTTCTGACCATGACATCTTGTTCCGTGACAGAGATCTGGATCCCTCGTTGGACTGCCAGGAACATATTGAGTTCTCAAGTTCGGAGCATGTTCTAGAGCCCCGTTCCACATCTTTAACGCTTCAATTCAAAGCTTCATGGACTTTGTTCCTCCTATTTTCTTGACGTAAGCCACCACTTTCCTAATGTCCACCTGGAGAAGGACTGTTTGGTAGTGGTAAAATGGAGAGTTCAAGTTCTAGAGACCCAATTTGGCTGCTCTGAGTTCCAGAACATTTATATGCAGACTGAAATATGAGCTCTGCAATCTCCCCCTTACTGCTGCCATCTGAGAGAAAGCTCCCCATCCCGTTAGAAATGCATCTAACGTGATGGGGATCTCTGGGGGCCTCTGACGCATTTGGCACAGTTTTGGAAAGCTGAGGGCTAGAATGGCCTCCATCTTGTCCATTAATCCTGGGGGTTGTCGAAAAAGAGAGTTCCAAGAGGCCCCTTGTCTCAGAAGAGTGCTTAGCCATAATTTCATCTGACGATATTTAGTTGGGGCTGTCTGGAAGACTGGGTGCATGGCAATAAGTTTCCCAATAGGACTCGCCATCTTCCTCAGGGAGGCTGTCTGATTTTTCAGAACACCTGAAAGAGATGGTTCACTAGCTTCAACCATTTTTCTTCTGGGACCCCTATAGTCATCGTCATGGTGTTTAGGGCAAAACCCAGGAAAGTTAGGGACCTTGTAGAATTGAGAACCAATTTTCATACGTTCACTGAGAAACTGGTTTCTGTCAGTAGTGCTAGAAGCTCATCTGTCTGAGCTATATATGCCTGTTTGCATCTATGTGAAACATGATAAGTAGACGAGACATGCGGTTTCTGCCTTCATTACCCATGAAAAAGATGTATGGGGCATTGTCGAAGCCAAACGTCATTACATTCCAATGAGAGATCTCTCCTTTCCATTGGAACTGTAGTAGCTGATGGTGTTTGAGACTAGTACAGATTGCGTGAAATGCATCTTTTAAATCCACCTTTATTAGAAACATGTCCCTACTGAATGGGAACCGTAAGTTTACAATTCTCTGTAAGCGGAATCTTTTGGATTTTACATTCAGAACTGTTTCTACTCACCCATCTGACTTTAGAACAGGGAAGATGTGGCTTATCTAACCCTTTTCTCTCTCCATTGTGTTCTAGAGCACTTTTGTCTTGGGCAAGGGTGGTCTCCAGTACAGAGTTGAGTATCGTCTTTGCATGGAAGCAAGGTGGTCTCTTTTCGAATGGGAAGTTTTTTAAAGGAAGAGACAAACCGATATTTAGAATGTTTAGGACCCAATGGTCTAAAGAAATGCGTTTCTATGTTTTTAAGAAGTATTTTGGTAAAGAATTTAATAACTGGGATCTCACCTGAACATGGTTTTCTGGAGGTACAGTTCCTGGATGGCGACCCTCTTGCAGTGTTGAAAGTGGCAGACAAACCACTTCTTTCTTGTCCCTGAAACTCACAGGCCTGTCCCTGGGACCTGTATAAACAACGCCCTGGGTGAAAGGGCTTCTTATGTGATAACATTTTATACTCTGCAAAGTATTTCCTTGCCTTTTAGCGACCTTTGATGTCTCATATGAAGTCAGGGCCAAACAAATTACTCATCTTTAGGTTCAGGAATTTGTGAGACTTAGGGGCAAGATCTGCCATTCCTGCAGAGGTGAGCCACCTGGCTCTTTTTATATTAGTCACGTAATTGAACAACTGACCAATAATCAAAACCACTCTGCTAGTTTTCTTAAGGAGATGTGCTGCCGATAACGATAACATTTTCTGCTGCAAAAACTATATGATCAGCCGAGAAACAAGCGTTTGCTCAATCATTGGCTGATCGTTGCCCTGTTTACACAGGGCAATGAGGGGAAACGAGCGTTCTATGAACGCTTGTTTGCCCAATAATTGGCCCATGTAAAAGGACCCTAAACCTCAAAAAAAGTATTTTGTTGTAGGGGGGGGGGGGGCTCTTTCCCTTCAGACTGAGAGCCTGTAAAGTGCAGAGCACCATAACTAACGGTTGCTTGCTTTTTTTTGAGGGTCATATATCCTCCTTAAATGTAGTAGTAGCGGTAGAGACGGTCTTCCTGACCCTTTTGAAGGAGAGGAGCGTTTTTTGGTGAAACTCCCATGGCGAGCGACACCGCAATAGGACACGCATTCTGAGACAGCTCCCACGCTATCACGAGAGCTGCCTCGGAATGTGACCGTGGACGCCTTTCTGAATTGCTGTGTTTCACTTTTGCCGGTAGCATTCGGAGGCAGCCGTCTACATTCATTAGCTGGTTCTAGATGACTGCCGCCCCAAAGAGCAATTATTGTTCCTTTTTGTGAGGAAGACAAACAAGGTGTTGTTTTTCTACTATTTAGCACTTTGATGTGAGTTCCTCTTTTTCCAGAAGATCAGTTTTATGGAACTATTTCCCATCTCTTGATTGCTGCTCACGTAAAGATAGATGTGCTGCTGATTGCATTAATGCAGTCTAGTTTACTGTCAACAAGGGATGATGGGCTTTCTTGAGTCCTAGATAACCCCTTTAAACATAGTGAAAGGCTACACTTTATAATAGGTAGTAATTTTGTTACTGCTATAACACTCAAAATTTCACTGTAATGCTAACTTGTGTACAGGAGTATGTGAAAATTGTGTAGTAGTAGTATTATAGCACCTATTCGACAGATACATACATATACAAAGGATGCTATTAAGGGGTTATCATTCGGCCTCAGGTAGTAATTTTTGAAGAAATAGATGTATCCAGCACCAATAAAATTGACAATTTATTAAATCATATTTAAAACCAACAGATTAAAATAATCATTCCTGAGAAAACGCTTACGCATTTCGAACCACTGGGGTTCTTAATCCATAGCTAATTCGGCCTTCCCTATATAAGTATAAGTGGGGGAGGCAAAGGTTCCTGCAGGGTAGAAGTTGTTTAGGTCCATGAGCAGTTTGGATTTGGTATCTCATGTAGTGGGTTTATTTATTTAAATAGCCCATAATGTTTTTTTTTATACATCATGTAGATGGAGATTAAGTGCCTTTGAATTTTTAATGTTTTGGAATATTTACCAAGATTATTTCGTACCTAAAGTCCAGTTCTGTGCACATTTTAAATAGATTTGTTCGGCTTCATTAAAATGCAATTATCATGTTGTCAGCTGCATTTCAAGGATCCAGACAGGCACAGTTTATTCTGATAGTGTTCTGAGGCCAGATCTAGAATGTGCTAAAAACAGTGCATCCTGCGAGCAGAAGACTAGCGTAGGAAGGAAACATTCTTTAGACTTTGTGAAAGATTAGTGTGTTGTGACAATGTCAGATTAAGATTGGAAGGGAAATGGGACAGCAGCAACTGAAAAGTGATCAGGCTGGTTATGAAGAAGATATTTTTTTTCATGCTGTATCCTGTTTAAATCTCTCACAAAAATGGCAAAATAGTTCAATTCACTATTACAGTTTATTACAGAAGGATTTTCTTGTCTGTAATGATCACCCTGGACTAGGGGTCAAGATTAAAGACTAGGGGCAGCACTATTGGACATATTAGATTTTACTTTTCATTTTTGTTAGTCCTAATTCGTTACCATAGGCGAGTAGTTAGATAGGGTGATGGGTTTCTGTTTCAAAAGTTGTATACAATGCATTCGGAAATTCTTCAGACCCGTTCAAGTTTTTCACATTTTGTTATGTTGAGGCCTTGTGCTAAAATAAAAAAAAATGGTTTTCCCCATCATTCTGCACTCAATACCCCATAATGACAAAGTGAAAACAGAATGTTAGTCATCTTTGCTAATTTATTGAAAAGGTAAATTGAAAAGGTAAAACTAAAATATTGCATTGACATAATTATTCAGACCCTTTACTCAGTATTTAGTTAAGGCACCTTTGGCAGCGATAACAGCCTCCAGTCTTCTTGGGTTTAATGCCACAAGGTTTGCACATCTGGATTTGGAGGTTTTCTGCCATTCTTCTCTGCAGATTCTCTCAAGCTCTGTCAGGTTGGATGGGGACCGTCAGTGGACAGCCGTTTTCAGGTCTCCCCAGAGATGTTCGATTGGGTTCAAGTCAGGGCTCCGGCCGGGCCACTTCAAGGACATTCACAGAGTTGTCCTTAAGCCACTCCTGTGTTGTCTTGGCTGTGTGCTTAGGGCAGTAGCGGATCATCGTATGAGCGGTTTGGGTGGCCGCCCAGGGCCCAAGGCTCCCAGTCAGCGCCTTTCAATGATGCTAGCGGCTTCCGTTGTTGAAAGGCACTGATTGGTGGGGCAAGTAATTCTGCCCTGCCAATCAACGCCTTTCAACAACGCTAGCGGCGCAATGACGCCATCACGCCGCTTCCACTTTTTAATTCGCTGATTGATGGGGCAAGTCATTCTGCCCTGCCAATCAGCGCCTTACAACGACGCATGTTGTTCAGCCCTAGCAGACCTGCTCAGAAGAGAGCAGGCCTGCATTGAAACAGGACGGCGCGGGAACGGGTTCAAGGTGAGTATGTAAAGTTTTTTTTTTTTTTTTACTTAAAAGTATGAGTGGTATGAGTGGCATTATATATGGGGGAGCTATATGTGAGGCACAATCTACAGCGGAGGCTTTATGTGGGACACAATCTACAGGGGGCTATGTGTGGGACACTATTTACACGGGGAGCTATATGTGGGGCACTATATACAGGGAGCGCTAAATTTAGGGAGCTATCTACAGGGAGGCTATATGTGGAGTGCAATCTACAGGGGGCTATATGTGGGGCACCATCTACAGGGGGCTCTATGTGGGGCACTATCTACAGGGGGCTGTATGTGGGGCTTTATCTACAGGGGGATCAATGTAGGGCACTATCTACAGGGGGCTCTATGGGGGGCACTATCTACAGGGGGCTCTTTGGGGGGCAATATGTACAGGGGGCTCTATGGGGAGCACTATCAACAGGGGGCACTATCTACAGGGGCCTCTATGGGGGCACTATCTACAGGGGCCTCTATGAGAGCACTATCTACAGGGGGCTCTATGGGGGCACTATCTACAGGTAGTGTGTGAGACAGTGTATGGTGCTATTATAATCAGGGACACAGTTTATTGAGATATTATATTTAGGGGTACAGTGTGCGACACCATGAAATTTTATCTCTTCGTTTATAGGTGCAGAAATGTTTGAAAAGTGAGAAGCTGAAGATATCTGTGGCCGGGAGAAGTCATCATAGAGGTCTGGACCGGATGTAGAAGAAAAGAGAAAAAGAACAACTAGAATCTGAAAAACTTCACCGGTGAGTCACCTAATGTAAATGTTTGTTCTGCCTCTATTCAGTACTGTAGTCACTATATGATCTGCAGCGAGATGATGGATGGCTTCATTTTTTTGAGGGAAACAGCAACTCCCAGCGTATCCTTACCATTGTTCGGTCCATGCTGGGAGCTGTAGTTTTACACCGTACAAACTTCTATGGCAGGGGTTGCACTAAATTGAGCTGTATTTGTGCTGGTGTATTTATGTGCTGAGCTAGGTCCTGGTGCTGTATATATGTACTGAGCTTGTTTTTGGAGCTGTATATATGTACTAAGTTTGCTTCTGGTGTTGTATTTATGTACTGGGCTTCGTTCTGGAGCTGTATATATTTGAGTTTTGTTCTGGTGCTGTATTTATGTACTGAGCTTTGTTCTGGTGCTGTATATATGTACTGAGCTTGGTTCTGGTGCTGTATATATGTACTGAGCTTGGTTCTGGTGTTGTATATATGTACTGAGCTTTGTTCTGGTGTTGTATATATGTACTGAACTTGGTTCTGGTGTTTTATATATGTATGAGCTTGGTTCTGAGGCTGTATATATGTACTGAGGTTGGTTCTGGCGCTGTATTTATGTACTGAGCTTGGTTTTGGAGCCGTATATGTTAGAGCTTGGTTCTGATGCTGTAATTGGGGTCATGGGGCGGTGACACTATCCTGAAGAGTCACATAGTCCTGCCTCCAAACCCACCTTTCAATGCTTGATTGATATCCCTCTAGCTGTTATACATCCCTACCAGTCTCCTCCAACTTTCTCGGATGCGCCATTGCGTTGTACTACTTGGGCACGCATCGTACAGCGAGGTGTACTCTGCCTGGCTGCACCGCAGATTGCCCATACAAGGCAACGGTGCATCTGCAAGAGTTGGAGGAGGCAGCTGGTAATGTAGAACAGTCAGGAGGATGTCAATCAAAATCTGAGGGGCGGCATTTAAATTTTCGATTTAGGCAGCAGAAAAGCAAGAATCGGCCCTGGGGGAAGGACAGCATTTGCAGGGGCGGGATAGGGCTAGAAGACGTGCATCACGATAGGCACGTCTGCTAGTGGTAGAAGTTAGAACAAGCCTCTTTGACGATGCACACACCACACCACCAGAGAGGAACAGGAAAGCAGGGCTTCTGCAGTCACTTACATGGTTAGACCCCCCTTTCAGTATAATCCCCCCCCCCATTCCCATAGGGCCCTCAGTAGTTACTAATATATTGCAAGGGGAGGTCAGATTGTCTGACTGACTGCTGGGGGCTCTATAGGGGGGGTCTGAGCAACTAACTGCTGAGGTCTCTATGGGGGGGATATCCCCCCACAGAGACGTCAGAGTCAGACACTCGGACCCCCCTATAGAACCCCTAGCAGTCAGTCAGACAATCTGACCTCCCCTTGCAATATAATCCCCCCATACAGCTCTCAGTAGTTATTTTACTACAAGGGGAGGTGTGTTTGACTACTTAAAGGGGTTTTCCCATGAGGGACATTTATGACATATCCACAGGATATGTCATAAATGTCAGATAGATAAGGGGCCCACCTCTTTGACCCGTACCTATCTCTAGAACGGGGCCCCCTAAACCCCGTTCTACTACTTTCTGCTGTCGCTGCCTCCCGGCCACTTCCTGACTTCATCGTCGGGAGTTACGAAAACAGCATAGCTTGCGGAGCTACACTGTTTCCGTAAGTCCCATAGAACTGAATGGTAGTTACGGAAACAGCGTAGCTCGCAGGCTATGCTGCTTCCGTAACTGCCATTCACTACTATGAGAGTTACGGAAATGCTGTTTTCGTCACTCCCTACCATGAAGTCAGGAAATGGCTGGGAGGCAGCGAGAGCAGAAAGTGGTAGAGGGGGTTTTAGGGGGCCCCGTTCTAGAGATAGGTGCGGGTCCCAGAGGTGGAACCCACATCTATCTGACATTTATGACATATCCCGTGGATATGTCATAAATGTCCCTCATGAGAAAACCCCTTTAAAATGTAACTAAACTTCTAAAAAACTTCTGACGTGTCATAGTGAAATGTCAGAAGTTTTGATCGGTGTGGGTCCAAGCACTGAGACCCCCACCGATCGCTAAAACAAAGTGGCAGAAGCGCTCAGGTGACCGCTGTGCCGCTTAGTTTCTGATCTATTTTTCTCAGAAAGCCGAGCAAGCGGTGTACGGACGAACACCACTCCGAGGAATGCCGACCAGAAACAAAGCAGCACAGTAATCAAACGAGCGCTTCTGTCGCTTCACTTTAGCGATCGGTGGGGGTCCCAGTGCTCAGACCCCCACGCCAATTAAAGGTGTTGACACATCACTATGACATGTGTTTTAAGAGATGCAGTCAATCGCCCAGCTTTTTCTCTGCATCCAATATTACGTGGATCTCTCTCTCTCTCTCTTAAAGCAGAAATATATAACCTACTTAAACAAAATGCTAAGAAAAATGAAGGGTGGGTGGGCACCGCTTCTTCTCTCCAGTTCAGTCGAGTTAATTAACTATAATTTAATATTAATTAATTATCATTGATTAAACATTTATAGAATATCTACAGGGTATGCCATAAATGCCTGATAGATGTGGGTCCCAGTTTGCGCCCCTTACTTATTGTGGTAATGGGGATACGGTGACCCTCTTTTGACAATTTGCGGCCGTTGCATTCACCATTGAGTTCCATAAAGCAGTGGTGGCATTTATGAAATATCCTGTAAATAAGCTATAAATGTTTAAGATGTGAATACCCCTTTAATTAATATCTTGACATTTTTTGTATTATGCGTCATTTAAATCCTAGGTAACTATAAATCGTAAAGCATTCCATTCAAATCTGAACTGTTAAAATGAAGTTATTATAAAAGCAAATGAGATGCCAAATTACTGCTGCATTTTATGATGACTGCATTATCATAATTACAGCGCTTGTGGGGAAAAAATTGCAAACACCTATTATTCTGTATCTCTTTCACAATGTGTTAATGGAAGAATGTGTTTTTATACACAAATATTTGGCACTGTTTCTATGTTGACAAAAAAAGTAAAAAATTGATTTAGCACCTCTAAGAAGCCAATCACTAAGAAATAGATTTAGTACCTGTAGGAAGCCAATCACTAAGCCTATGTTCACACTTGCAGTAGCTTAATGCATGCTGTGTTGTTCTTTCCTATTAAGAGAGAAAAAAAAAGTATGTTATTTTCATGCATGCCTATTTTGCCATTCTACTATATTGGGATGGATTTAAAAAAAAATTGCATTTCTCATGCTATTCTGCTTGACTAAAATAGTGTAAAAACGTACAAAAAGTTTGCAAATCCATCCAAACCGGAGTGAATAGTGCACTGTACGTTATGTTGGTGTGATGTATCTGAGACAGAAACAAAATGAGTTTGTATGAAGTTAGAGCCTACCCGTCTAGCTACAGAAAGCTAGATGTAGGTACATAGATTCGATTTTTTGGAAAATATCATAAAAGTGGTTCATGTGAATATATGAAACTACTGTAGGTAATATATCTTTTTTTTTTTTTTTAAAGTGTGATCTAGTTCCCCTGCTCTTTCATTCAGGCTCTATGTAAAAGTGCAAATCTTCCTGCTCACCAAAAAAATCCATCTAGTATAAAACTGTTTTTACTGGATGGGGGGAGGGGGCGGTATGTTGCACTGTCTCAGTGTGTGAGACTCATGCTGTGAGAGGGGAGGGGGTGGCAGCATGGGGAGACTACTGATTGGCTCAGAGCACAGTTTTGCTATTGTACCAGCATAGAGACTGCCCACACAGCAGGCATGGACAAAGAAAATGAGCATTTACAGACATTATACGGTGGTAAGCAAAAAGACCCAAAATATGCAGGTACTTAGAACATTTCAGGCAGCACTATATTTAATATATGTTTACAGATTACTAACTACGGATTGGAATTGTCTTTGTAATGATAGGTATTCTTTATGGGAATCTAACAAAATCAAACAATAAATATCAAATAGATAAAAAAGTTTTCCACTCTCTGTATAATGCTATGCGACTCTTTTAGGCCAGTTAGGCCCATTTCTTGCAGCTGTCATTCTGCTTCATTGCTTATTCAGACAATGCAATAGGAAAATGTCCACTTACCTTGGCTTTTTGGGAGATTCCCTTTAGAATGACCTTTAAAAAGAGTAACTACCTATAAGTTAGAGTTACTCATGTAGTTAGAAATAAACATATACCTGATTTACATGGAAAAAAAACACATCTATGTTGGAGCGCTTATTGTTTAGCAATTGGGAAATTGGTTTCAATGTGCCTTAGGCACATTTTGTTCCTTCTATATTCAACATATACCTGCCAATTGCTAGGGTCTCCTAGTATCTGCTTATCAACGCTAGCACTGGATGATGACATGGCATAGAAACACCACATCCTGTCATAGCTGAATACTTTCACATCCATTGCAGACAAGTGAGGTGCACATGGTCAGATTCTGTAGCATTGCTTTCAAAGCCCCAACATTTTTTCTAAAAAATGTTCAATAAAAATATTGATAATAAAAAAACAAGTCCTGACGTATCATACTTATCATTGGACAAGCTAAAACGGCAAGAAGCGACAGTGTAGCAGCAGAGATTTTTGTAGCAAGCCTTTAGCCGACAGACATCACTATGTAGCGCTAGCCCACATCAAGCCTCTGCATCTGTGCTGGCTCTTTATTTGATTGGCTGGCGCAATATCATCGAAGACTATAGCTGAGCAGTGATGTTGTTCTGTGTGCCCTCTGGTAGGCGGGTCATGCACATTACAGCACCGATACTGTGCATTGTGCTTTCATGACAGTTATGTGCTGATTTGCACTCCTGCCAGAAATCAAGTTGGGAGTTGGGAGAGTGAACCGCATTGTAGTTGTCATGTCCATGGCCGCAGGCCGTCAGGCTCACTACTCCTGATGGTCGCAGCCATGGGTCTGCGAGCGCTGGCCCCAGTCTCCTCCTGAGGAGACGCAAGCGCTCACTTCCATTTACCTCGGCTGGATCCCGTAGGGTGAGCGCGCACACTCGTGCCCGCTCTTTTAGGGCACCTGAAGTTAATGTTAAAATTAGCCCATGAGTACCCTGGACTATAAGAAGGGCTCAGCCCCTTCCTCCCTTGCCTGAGCATTGTTGTCGTACCCTAAGTTTGTCTAGCAAATGGTTTCCTAGTGTTTTCTAGTTCCCAGTGTTCCCTGTTCCTGTATCTGCATCCTGTATCCCGTGCTACCTGGTCAAGTGCCGTGCTGAGCTGTATTCATGCTGTGCTGTAATTCCACGCCTGTCCTGCTACACCATGCCTGACGTCTACCTGCTGCCTAAGTCCCAGCCGAGCCTGTCATTGCTTTTGTCTGAGCTGCCACAGGTACACTATACGAACTATAGACTGTGACCTGCGTCCTGTTGGCCAGCTGCCATACCGTCAAGGTGGTACAGCCCAGTGGGTCCACACACCCAACGTGACAGTAGTGTAGGCAACTGCATTGCAAAACACTTGTACCGAAAAATGCGCTATTACAGTCAGGCTTTGCACTGGCCTCTCTGGTTAGCAGAATCGAAGGGCCGTAGGATTTCACCCTTTAACCCCTGTACAAAGATCTGGTCTATGCAGCAGCGAATTCTCAGGTTGCGTCTGCAGAGTAGCCGCTGACTGGTGGAGCGAACAGGGTAACAGAGTATATAAAACAAGCCAAAGGTCAATACTGGGTAATTAAAGAGAACGTCAGAGCCAAATGATATCTAAACTCAGCAACCGAAACAGACCAGGTCAAAACCAGGAAGTACTACTAGAGACAAAATCTGTAGGCATATGGAAGGTTAGGCGGTCCAGGGCTGTACACAGTTCAGCAATGGAAGGAAAATTCAGAAGAGTATTCAAAGGGTAACCGGATCAAATAGCCAGGGTAATTTATAATAACTGGCAGAGCAGGTTGCTTGGATTCATATAGAGTGCTGAGCTCTATCCGATTGGGCCACTGGTTGAGCAATCAGACCAGCTGGGCAGCTGATTGGCCAGACCAACTCAGCCCCCTATTGGCTAAATGAATGTGCGACTACTAGTGCATACGCCATCCATCATCTTTTCTGGCTCTGTTGCCAGGACCAGAGTGGCGGTGCCCGACATGAATGCCCACCGCTAGAACAGAAAGGTTCTAAAATAGAATATCATACAGCACCTCATAGTGTAGATATCCTTAGCTAAATGAGATTAGTTATGCTTGAATAGGTAATGTGCTCACTTTGAGTGGTTGTTTAACAGCAGGCACAACCATGTAAAACGCATAGGATAAATCTAGGTTCCATCATCTGTTGCTCCTCTCTTGGGGCGGCTGGCGAGAAATATCACCACCTCTGGGTAGATGCTTGTAGGAATGAAAGTAGAGATATAGGTGCTGCTGGAACTGAATAGTTGACACAACCAAGTGGTATAGTTTTGATCGGTTTATTTGATAACACAAAGGCTACGCATTTCGATACCGGACTAGTAAATTCATCAAGCCAGAGTATATCCACTGGAACATGGACAGTTGAGTATATGACACGTATCACATCGGAAGCTTCTCCTGCGATCTTTGCGGGTGGGCTTTTAGACATTGCATAGTTCCTAGATTAGAGGACTGCCTGCTCTCCAGGGGCACATGTAGACTTCTGGCAATAGCAAAGTCTAGCACATAACCAGCGGTACGTATTTAGAGAGTAGATAATAAGATGAAAACAGGTATTGTCTTCAACAGACGTGTAACAACGCGTCAAATAACAGATAAGCAGGATCAGGGACTGAGTTAGATCTTAGCTTCTCAAAGTTCTGCTCAATGTCGGACGTTACAACGTATGTGTATGGACAAAAAGTGACCCACCTAGTACATGTTGCGTTTATGTAAAAAGGATGCCTTATTAGATAATATGGGTGTCATAGGGGGGGGGGGCACATGTGATTCATCTCTTTGAGCCAGAGCAAAGAACCGCTGACAGGAAGCTGGTCTCGCTCTGGCAGACTCATGCCATCCATGTACTCGAAGGATGGTTCTACATATAAATAGCTGCTTGATAAACGATCAGGTGACGGCAACTTTCCCTACCAAAATCACCTCTTTTCTAGGGGGTCTCAGGATCAGCTGATTGCGGCATTGGCTCCCATATTAATGTGTTTGTCTGAGATGAGACAACCCCTTTAATCTCCAGGGCAACATTCTTTAAAGGAAATTTGTACTCTAACAGATGTCCTAAAAAAAGAAACAAAATAAAGTGGCAGTTCTATTCCCTGGTTAAAATACGGTACAAGGACAGCTTGAAGTGTAACTAAACTTTTAAAAAAAATATAGTGGCATGTCAGAAGTTTTGATCGGTGAGGGTTCGAGCCCTGAGACCCCCACAGATTGCTAAAACGAATCGGCAGAAACGCTCGGGTGATAGCTGTGCCGCTTCTTCTCTGATCGTCTTTTCTCAGAGCCGTGTACGGCTCAATATAAAGTCTATGAGTCTGGGGAAAGCCGAGCCTATGAGTCCGAGGAAAGCCGTTTGCAAACTAACCGGCACAGCGCTCACCTGAGTGTTTCTGCCACTTTATTTAAGCGATTGTTGGGGGTCTCATTGCTTGGACCGCCACCGATCAAAACTTCTGACGTCTCTACGACATGTCAAAAGTTTTTTAAATGTTTAGTTACCCTTTAGTAAGAGTTTGGAGGCCATGCATACAGCAGCCTAAATCTCTGCTTCCATGATTGACTTGACATGTATTTGCATTTTTAAAGGGGTTTTCCAGCCACTAAAAATTGATGGCCTATCCTTAGGATAGGCCATCAATAGCTGATGAGTCGGGGTCCAACTTTAGCCGATCAGCTGTTTTGAAGAGGATGCAGCACTCGTACGAGCGCTGCTTCCCCTGCATTTCTTCTTGCTCACTGTGAGTCATCAACACGCATTAAGCAGCGATTCACTGTATTGCAGACTTCTTCCATTGAAGTGAATAGAAGAAGAGGGCTGCAATACCTGTGAATTGCCGCTAAATGCGTGTCGAAGTTTCACAGTGAGCAAGTATGAGCCCTGCGGCCCCTTCAAAACAGCTGATTGGCGGGGGGGGGGGGTCCCAAAAGTCAGACCCCGACCCATCAATTTTTAGTGGCTGGAAAATTTTGACTAGAGGTGTGCTTTAAATGAAATAAAATTGCACAGATTGTTACAATGCATTTAGACTCACCAAAATGTACATATATTAATGGGAATAATATATTCTGCTTAATCCACAACCATCTGACAGCAACTCCCAAGACAACACAATTTCATATGTAGGATTTACTGTATACTGAAATGTGCAAAGAGGAAAGTGCTGATATGATGGACAGGTCCAAGCCAAAGCAGCCGTCTGATAGACAGAAACAAGCCAACACATCAATGTGATAATAAGAACCAAGCCAACCTAGCAGTCTGCTGCAGAGATCTAGCAGACACAGCAGTGTTAATGACAGAATAGGATGGAGACATCCAAGACATCACAAGTTCAGCAATTCTAATGACTGGAGCTTCTGTCTGATGGAGAGAACAAACAAGTACAAGGAAACCGTGTCTGCATTAAAGGGAAGACAAAAAAGTCCCATTGAACTGCAATTGTGCGGGTGGAATAATATTTACCTGACATCATTACAGACAAAATATAATGATAGGTTATTCTTTAAAAAGTCCCCGTAGAGCTGGAAGACGTACATTTTTTTGTGCATTAAACACATCTGCAACTGATTTATTGGATTACTGTCAGCTCGGAAATGTGACTGGTTTCGGAATTTCCATAAGACTGAAGAAATATTAGATGTTAAAATAACATAAGGGAAACTTGTGTAACCTGATCTAAAACAATAAAGCACAAATTACTCTTGTGGGTGACTTCATTTTTGTTTGGAGTCAAATTTTGCATTTTAATAATGTCCAAATATTTTCTTGAGGAGGGACCAATACTCAATGGTGCCATACAATAATCTGTAGGATTATCTCACAGAACCATAAAAAGCCTTAAAGGGTCACACCTATTCCTCAGGCCGCTATTTGGCAGCATTGTAGTATATGATGCAATTATCCAAGACTAAATTATATTTTTTTATTTATTATTATATGCAATATATTACTTTTTAAAGAGCTCATGCACAATGCGGGACATTAACATATGTGTTCTTATTGTGATTATTATATATAGAAAGTTATTGAATTCTGAACTTTGACAAACATTTTCATCCCACATATAGTCATTACACTTACAAGTTACGAGGGTCCGACCCCCCTCGAGTTAGCTTTATCTTTTTTGTGTGTCTTCATCAGTGCCTGAGAAAAATTTCTGTATTTAAAGAGGTTGGTAACTTTTAACAATCCTGTTATGTTAGAAGGGTATACCTTTGGCGTTATTCAGACGAGCGTATTGTACGTTCGCGTTTTGTCCGTTAAAAAAATGGACAGCACACGGACCTATGCAATTCAATGGGGCTATTTACACGTCCATGGTTTTTCACGCAGCGTTTGTCCGTTGCTTGAAACTCACTGCATGTCCCCCAATGAAGTCAATGGGTTCGTGAAAAACACGGAGAGCACACGGACGACAACTGTTGCTAAAGAAATGATGAGAAAAAAAACAAGAACACGGAAAGCACACAGGTACCACACGGAACTGAAATGCATGGCATATACGCTCCATTTTTTTGAGGACGCAAAACTGACACGCTCGTCTTAATAAGGCCTAAGTGTGTAAATTCAAGTTACAAATCTATAATTCAAAATTGAGTGCTCTATGAGATATTGCTAAAATAAATTTAATATCTTACCTAAACAAGGAATTGAAAGCTGTTTGTGTGTCAGTAGAGGGAACTTGCTAGCTAACAAAGTCCAATTATTACTGTAGTATCGATACTGATTCCTCTTTGCTGTGTAAGAGGGGTTTCACCATAACTGTATACTAACAGAGCAGGGGGTAATAGTGGCAAGCATAATATGAGCTAGCATGCTTGGAGAAACGGTGACCATGACCGAGCTGCAGATTCACTGTATGGGTATGTTCACACAACCTATTTTCAGCCGTTTTTCGAGAGCGTAAACTGAACGCCTCCAAACATCTTCCCATTGATTTCAATGAGAAAAACAGCGTTTCGTTCCCATGGTGCGTTGTTTTTAACGAACCGTTTGTAAAAAGGGCATGTAAAAAAAACTCCCCATAAAAAAGAAGTGCATGTTACTTCTTGAGCCGTTTTTGGAGCCGTTTTTCATTGGGTCAATAGAAAAACAACTCCAAAAACAGCAGTAAAAATGCATCAAAAACCGCTTGATGCATAAAAAATTGATGTTTTCCCTTGAAAACCGCTCTGTATTTTACAGCCGTTTTTTGTTAAGCGTGTGAACATCTGTAACATAGCAGACAATTAAAGGATCAGTATTTCAAAATGGGTTGTCTACACCAGACATCCCCTTTAAGGAAACTGGCATGTAAGTGATTTGCATATCTAAATTAAATGTGCGCCGTTCAGCCAAAACATTAAAACCACCTGCCTAATATTTAACCCCCTCCTGCTTCCTGCACCATGATGTAACTATATGACATGGCACGAGGGGGGGAGGGGAGTCAATAAAAAAATATATATATGGTAACACAAAAATATATTTTTTCTTTAATAATAGTTTTGTCTTTGTAAAAATAATAAATCATAAAAAAACGGTATAAATGTCATATTGCTGTATTTGTGTTGATATGCAGAATAAAGTTAACATGTCATTCGTGCCGCACAGTGAATGCCGAATCAATGTAGCAAATATTGAACAATACATAGGACTAAAAGGGCAAACGATTTGTAATAAACATGCATTACATAATCGACCCCCCACTGTTTGGAGGTGCTGTTTTCATTTACATTCGGACATCCACACAGCAGCCACTACGGACAAAGTAAATTTTTACAGATCAGCATGTCCATTGCAGAAGGACGGAGCTGACTTGTTGCAGTTTATCATAGAGATACAGTAAGGTAGCGTCACAATATGACATAACTTGGAAAAAAAACAAAAACTTTTGAGATTTTTTTTTTTTTATTAGTGGCTAATTTTCGACCTGTTTGTAGAGGACATGGCCATATTTTGTCCATATTTCTCCATATTTTGTATTACATGTAATCCTGTGTGATGCAGTAACTGTTCTACTTGCAGTTTATTCAACTTGTTACTGTAATGAAAGAATAATCACAAGTAGTTTCATGCAATTGATGAAAGCCCTGCGGTAAACAGAGCTTTGGATCCTTCACTCATACTGTCACACATTGAGCTCTCATCTCCACTCGTGAAATATATGCTTCATATTCATATCCGTCACATGAAAAATTTAACATGTTTTGTACGCGATAAGTTCCGAAGATATGTTTCTAAGAGCAATGATGAAAGCTTCAGGGTTTTTAAATAGAATTAGCAATGAGGTCTATGGATGATGAGAAAATAGAGATGAGTGTTCATTAGAGGAGATTTATTTGCCCATTAGACAATTGTCGTTTTCGGCAATGGTTGTATTATTTCCTGTATGTAATGATGTGAATCTAAAACCAAAATCCTGTGCATGGCAGTAAGATTTTATGTTCTCAGCATGGACGTTCTGCCAATTCATAATGTCAGAGATGGCATTTTTTAAAACCTCAGTTATAAATCTCCCTCCATAGTATATCCAGTGTCCAGATTCTCTAATGTCTTACTGTAAAAATAACTGTCAAATGGGGCATTATCTGCATGGACTTCTCCTTGGGTAAAACATCCTCCCACATTACAGAAACACAATGGCATTAATAAACTACATTCAAATTTATTCCATTAGGCACTTAATGTTCTCGGGTTGCTGATAATCTAAAATTCTCCAAAAATAGTTCTATAGTCTCCATAGTGTTTTGATGATCAAGATAGAGGGAGAAGATCTTTGAGCTGCTAGAATAAGAGTTTCTGGACAAAATTTACCTGCACCAATTTTGGGCGCGGGGTTTCATATCTAAATGGTAATCTAGTTAATAGACCAGTAATCTGGCAGATTATCTCACTTCTACTGTGCTATGAAATTAATCTTAGTATACATATGGAGTCTGTGTGACTACATAAAATCCATAACATTGAATAGTAAGCATCTGCAGCATGGTAGCCCTGGTTAGCCTTGCTGCCCTGTAATACTGCAGCTGCATGGAGTATGTATTTTTTTTTTAGATAATTAAATTTTTCCAAAACATGCAGATTTTTTATGTTTTTTTGTTATTTTTTTTTTTTTTAACAAATTGACCCATTGTGTTTTTGAGGTAAGGAAATATGGGTTTAGAGCTCCACTGAGGAAAAGGAATGTTGTGATTGAATATATCCTCGGTAAATGGGTAAATAATAATCATATTTATTTTTTCTTAATGTTATTCCTGTAATAGGGTTAGGAAAACTGACATCACTAGTCATATTCATGCAGGATATGGAAGACTCTTTATTTGTCATTAAAAAACTAAAAGGTAACGGGGTGTCTTCAACAGAAACTAACCTGGGAACCACCTGCATGGCCTATGGGTAGCCACGCCCTATAAAATACAACTTTTACTTTTATGCAAGATTGGTTCCCTCCTTCAGTTTGTGCTGGTGACTCTGTGACGTCTGTAGAAGATATATGAGGTTACAGACCTCGCGAGAGACACAAACCGTTAACAACAACTGCAGCACAAACTATTATAATTACAATGCCTCTAGTTCAACATTGGTTCTCCAGTCCAATATGTTTTTTGACTGGAGAAAACATTAGAAGTGCATTGATGACGGATGTCTACACTGGAGCTCAGTCTCCAACCAGTTGTTCTGAAATGCAAAGAATTACTAATGAATGACATAATACAAGTTGGGGACGAAGTGGAAAGAAATGTGCAGGATTCTTACCTCCGTCATTGGCCAAAAATGACACATTTGTATATTTGAACTGCGTGTTAAACACTCATCTCTTCGGAATTATATTAGATCTTCAAACCTTTTTTCCATAAATGATGTAGTCAACAAATTTATAGCACCATTCAAGTTAGCATCACCTTGGCAGTTTCATATTAGGCTGTGAACGGGGCAATGGATATTACAGAAAAAACAAGTCTTTAAAGGGGGATTAACGGTTTCAGCAAATCAATGTTGCTTTTTTTGTATAATTAAAAGTTAGACCATTTTCCAATATACTTTCTGTATTAATTTCTCATGGTTTACAAGATCTCTGCTTGGAACAATCATAGTTTGCTTCCAGTGGATACAATTCTGTCCATGGTCATGTGATGGACACACAGGTGCTGGTCTAGTTACAGTTACAATATGTGTATCAGAGCTGTGTCGTCTAACGATCCCAGCACCTGTGTGTCCATCACATGACCATGGACAGAATTTTATCCACTGCAAGCAAACTATGAATATTCCTACTGAATGATAACAAGCAAAGATCTTGAAATCTGTGAGGACTTAGTACAGAAAGTATATTGGAAAATTGTATAACTTTTCATTATATTTATAAATAACATTTATTTGCTGAAACTGGACAACCCCTTTTAATTGATAAATCAAAAGACACTGTCAAAAGAAATAAATAGTAAAATGGACAGGCAGCATAAAACACATGTGATGGCGCGTGGATGCTCTCATTAGCATCAATTGTCTTACCACCCTCCCTTTTATCATACCAATAGAGTGGTGTGTTATTTTTTTGTTATTTTTTTTTTTTTTTACAATTCAGCTATTGCCAAATGAATTCCCAAATAGCACAGCTATAAAGAACATATGGTACTAAATTACACTGCTTCTTAATGCTCATCAATTACTAGACTGAGGCGGTTTATAAAAAAATGCTTTCAAATTAACGTCTACTTGTGTTCTAGATAATAGATCCTTCCCTTGTTGTGCTATTGTGGAGTGAAGTTTGGAACTGTATCAGAAGATGTTTTTTTCTCTTCTTCTATACATCAGTCTTTATCCGGGAAGATTAACTTCCATGCAGCATCTGCGTCTGAATGCTTTTCATAATATCTGCAGCTGGGATTGTTGACTTCTAGATGATGCCATGAAAGGAACCAACACGTTTTATATCCAAAGAAGACAAATCAAAACACTAAAAATATGTAGTTCTAGTTTTGCTGTAATCCTCCATTCATATACACAGCATGGAAGCCAGAGATGCTGCACACTTGTATGGATAGCCATGTAATTACACACATAGCCCTTAAGACTACTAAAGCCACATTTTAAATTCCCTTAACCGATTCAGGACCGGGCTATTTTGAGCCTTCAGGACCAGACACCGTTTAGCCATTTTTAGCACGCGTTCGTTAAACAGCTATAACTTTTTTATTTGTTGGGCTAGTGACGTGATTTTTGCGATGATTTTTTTCGTAGTCAATGCAGGTTTCTTTTTTTATAATTTTTATACATATCCTTTTTGCTATTTTAAAATCTCTAGGCTTAAAGTTTGAAAATGATAGTAAAAAATATGCTTTTTTTTACTTTTTAGCTATTTTTTTTCTGGTAATAATATAGTTTTACCCTAAAATCAACCTTTTATTTGTGATCGGCATTGTCTACCGTAAAATTTGATATTACATGTCTGTTTTAGGGTAATTGTGTCAGGGCTGGCGTTATGACTAGGATTGGCGGGGGGAGGTTGTTTTTGGGTGGGTATTTTATGTGTATTTATTATAAAAAAAATTTGCACGTTATTTTATTTACATTTTTTATTATTAGGATCTGTCCCTCAAAGGTCAGATAAGACCTTTGTGGGACTTTATTTATTTTTTCCTTCTCTTACCCCATGTTTTTCCACTGTAACTGGGGCTGCACAGCAGTCCCAGTTAGGCCCTGTTCACACTCAGTTTTTTTACGCGGAAACCGCGCCGCAAAACTCCTCAAAAGCCGCCCGAAAATGCCTCCCATTGATTTCAATGGGAGTTGGACGAGTTTTTTTACCGCGAGTAAAAAAAACGCGTAGCAGAAAAAAGAAGCGACATGACCCATCTTGAGGCGGTTTCCGCCTCCAAAACCCCATTTCAATCAGTCAGAAAGAGGAAAAAAACGCCTCCACGAGTGTTTTGACGAGTATTTGTCAAACCACTGTGCAAAAACCGTCTGGAGCAGTTTTTGCAGGAGGAATTTTCCTCCTGCAAAAAACTCTGTGTGAACACAGCCTTATAGGGCAAATCAGCCCTCCTATAGTGACTATTGTCACTAATAGAGCTGTGCTGGACTAGTAAAACCCATTAGCAGCCTGCCACTAACGGCACCTGGCGATCATTTGACCAGTCACATGATCACCAGGACCAATAAAGGCAGCGGCGCCTCTATTCATATACACAGCGCTCATTGAGCGCTCTGTAGAAGAGATCAAAGAAGATAGAAGCAGCGAAAGCTGCTTTTATCTTCTCCTCAGGGTCCCCGGGAGTCACTAACTGCTGGAGACCTACATTCAGCTGCCCTATCGTTCGGGCAGCAAGCTAAAACCCGTGCCGTGGAAAAACATGGGGTAAAAGAAGGAAAAAATAAATAAAGTCCCACAAAGGTCTTTTCTGACCTTTGAGGGACAGATCATAATAATAAATAGTCTATGGCGTGGGGTTTAAGGACCCCGTCCGCCGGATGTATATACAAAGACGGCGGTCGGGAACCATTTAAACAGACAGAATGGAGTAACTTCAAATGCATCTTCCTGAATGTCTATATATAATACTAAGCATAAGTTCCACTACAATGTGATAATATATAAGGGAAAGTAGTTTTACTCAATCAAAAATGCAGCTTAAGTGTTTAATTTTTTTTAAACCAAATTAAGTTCTATTGAAGTATAAGAGGATGACAATATCAGGATATAATAGTCAACAACCATAAAATATTGAAGTTTAAAACATTCTTACGAGAACAATCAAGTTCTTACAGAACAAAACAGTAGATGTATACAAAAGGAATGATAAACAAGCAAGAAAAGGTTAAGCAAGGCATAAACTTTCATGAGTTCTATGAGCAACAACAAGTACCGAAGAGGCATATAACATGTGTAAGGCGTCGCAACAGCATAGGAGCCAATGCCGAAGCAATAGCCAACTGATTGTATCAGTGTATAATAGACACTTAACAAAAAATAAAACAAAACAACACTGTGTGACATATGGCTATTACTGGTATAAGTAGTCTAAAAGTCAAGTACGTTACATCTGGGAAGAGGAAAAGTATCGAAGAGTATTATCCGTTGCTATACCTATCACTGAGGGTATATGGGGAGTCGACCCACCTGCTTCAGATCCTAGTAAATTTCTCTGTGCATCCTCTACATGCATATATGACTTTTCTATACCACAGGAATGTGTTGACCGAATTTTCCAGTTAAATGCAGCTTAGTTGGTTTAAACCTCTTAGTATAAATGTATTGCCTTTATAGATTGATGCTAGGCTCTGTTCACATCTGCGTTGGGGTCCTGTTCTGGCGTTCCGTCAAAGCTTTCCGTCAGAACGGGACCCTGAACAGACACAAACTGACACGAACGGAAAGCAAAAGCTCCGACGGAACGTCAGAACGGGACCCCAACGCAGATGTGAATGAAGCCTTACAGGTAAAAGTCTAAAAACATTTGTAGAATTTAAACCTAAAATACCTTGTAACACAATGCTGTGTGTTTTCTACTCGAAACCCTACCTTTGCATAATCTGATAACCCCTTTCCCATGTATCAGTGACTTCACGTATTGGTGACCAGAATATGGATACATATGAAAGTGTGTAGTAGGTGGGAGGCTACCGGGGCATGCGCCCTGGGTGCCAGATGCAATGACAAAAAGCCACTTTGCTTTGGCCAGGATATATAGTTTCAGGGATGGGTGCAGCAAACTGAACTTTAAACTGAAAGTCTAGCTACAGGTGTGTGTATTAGACACAATAGTAGCTGTCAATGGTAGTAAAACTTTGCAGTACAATGTACGAGCCTGGCCATTACCTAAAATAGAAGGAAAGGCTCCTAAGACAAGGAGAAGATTGTATGAGACATAGCTGTTCGGGATTTGTGCAACTGGAGTTTGGCTCTAAAAGGCAGAATTGTCTTAGAAAATACATGTTTGTATGCTCCAAATATAGGGGAGACCCCTCTTGGAAACCCCCCTCTATTAGCCAGCGTGGAGAACCGCATTAAAAAATGTCTCTCCCTTTAGAGCGCCAATCTTATCCATGCAGTACAAGGGTGTCACATCGATTTTATTGGGCGCTATGCAATGCATCATTTCTCTTGCAGTGACACAAAGCTTTCCCCAGCGATATGTGGAATTTGACCGTATTTGTCCCTAATTGATTGAATAGGAGAAAAGCAGTGATTTCACGTTTTCTCCATCATTGCTGCCTCC
This sequence comes from Rhinoderma darwinii, assembly GCF_050947455.1. Lineage (NCBI taxonomy): Eukaryota > Metazoa > Chordata > Amphibia > Anura > Rhinodermatidae > Rhinoderma > Rhinoderma darwinii. The sequence goes on from NC_134691.1 coordinate 285,547,739, forward strand.
AACATTTCTTATTTAAAACATATTTTTACAACAAAATTATCTCCGTAGGGTGATCACTTAAACCTTTAAAATCCAATGCACTTTAGGAAATAAAAGGTTTTATTCTTAATTCTTTCCTTTGCTACTCTAACAGTGTATGCATTCAGAATTTCTCTATAGGAGCACAAGTGTTTGAAGTACCATTAAAAGGCACATGGACAGATAGTTCAGTGGCACAATGGTGGCTGTCATGAAACTGTCACATCTGAAGCTTAAAATCCATAACCGCGCAGAGCCAAAAATGGCATGTTTTCCACTTTCATGACTTATTTCTCTGTAATGCAATCTCTCAAGAGCCATTGTGTAAGTACTCTCATTAATAGCTTTTCTTGTGCCTAATAATCTAAAAAGAAATGTACAGAATTCTGTATTCGTTACTATGGACAATAATATTTTTTCTCAAAAATTCATTTAGGATTTATGTACAAAATTCTTAAAGGATTTTTCTGGTTAAAAAAAAACAAACAATTTTTAAATACCCCTTGACCGCATTCAATAATTAAAATGAATTAAAGAGGCTCTGTCACCACATTATAAGTGCCCTGTCTCCTACATAAGGAGATCGGCGCTATAATGTAGATGACAGCAGTGCTTTTTATTTAATAAAACAATCTATTTTTACCACTTTATTAGTAATTTTAGATTTATTCTAATGAGTTGCTTAATGCCCAAGTGGGCGTATTTTTACTTTAGACCAAGTGTTGTACAGAGGAGTGTATGACGCTGACCAATCAGCGTCATGCACTCCTCTCCATTCATTTAGGCAGCGCATAGGGATACTGTTAGACCCTTATGTGCTGTCTTATACTAACACATTAACAATACTGAAGTGTTTAGACAGTGAATAAACATTCCACGGGATGTCTATTCACAATCTCTGCACTTCGTTACTCTGTCTGTGGTAGTTACAGCAGAGGAAGCGTAATCTCGCGAGATGACGCTGTAAATGACAGGTTACAGCGAGATCACGCTTCCTCTGCTGTAACTACCATAGAAACTGTAACGAAGTGCAGAGATTGTGAATAGACATCCCGTGGAATGTCTATTCACTGTCTAAACACTTCAGTATCGTTAATGTGTTAGTATAAGACAGCGCATAGCGATCTAAAAGGATCCATATGTGCTGAGTAAATGAATGGGGAGGAGTGCATGACGCTGATTGGTCACTCCTCTGTACAACGCCCACTTGGTCTAAAGTAAAAATACGCCCACTTGGGCATTAAGCAACTCATTAGCATAAATCTAAAATCGCTAATAAAGTGGTGAAAATAGATCGTTTTATTAAATAAAAAGCACTGCTGTCACCTACATTATAGCGCCGATCTCCTTATGTAGGAGATAGGGCACTTATAATGTGGTGACAGAGCCTCTTTAAATCAAATCGCTTCAGTGGAGGGTAGCTACAAAGACAGTCTCTCTCTTTGCAGGACCAGGCACTGCATGGACAGCTTATTGATTTAAATGGGCCTCTAATGATGCTTAACCCCTTGGCAACATCCAACGTACTATTACGTTGAATGTCTGCCACCCCAGAATAGTACCAGCTCAGGAGCTGATCCTGGGCCATACACAGCCATGCCGGCTGTTTCAAATAGCTGACACCCGCCTGTAACCTTCAGGATCAGAGAGAACTTCGAACCCTGACATTTCACCCTTCAGATGCCGTGGTCAATAGCAACCGCAGCATCTGAGCGGTTAGAGAGAGGGAGGAGGGTTACTCTGTCCCCCGAATACCCCCCTGCAATGAAATTGTGGAGTGCCGATCAACTGTCATGGCAACCGGAGGCCTATTAAAGGCTTCTAGGTCTGCCATCAGTGCCCTACTATGAAGTCTTCAAGGGACTAGACTTAATAATAGATCAAGGTAATAGATGGCAAAACCTTAGTTTTGCAATGTATTGCCTGAGCGATAAAGTAAAAAAATAAAGTAAAACATTTTTTGATAAAACTTTTAAAATATAAAAAAATAACAGTAACTTAAAATTAAAAAAACAACCTTTTCACATTTTTCTACAAATATTAATTGGTATCACCACGTCTGCAAAAGGCCATACTATTAAAATAACTGTTATTTCGTTTTTAAAAGATATTTATTATTGTATAATCAAAAAGGTATAGCAATTACAATTGCAGAAATAAACCCCTGAATTGTAAAGTGCTGCGGAATATGTTGGCGCTATATGAATAAAGATTATTATTATTATTATTATTATTATTATTAATAATAATAAAACCGTCTCCACAGTAACAAATGTAAGTCCAAATTTTGTTGCAGTGGTTCTATTGTCGAGTAGAAGATATAAGATGACATAGAGAAATAATATAATACGTTTGAATAATGGGAGGAGGACAACCAAGGCTGCCATATATCTTAATATAGGTCCTCCTTGTCACTTCTTATAGCTTTAATTATTTCATAAATGGCGGTTTGATTTATCCTCACTTTGACCTCATGTATCGATTGGGTGATTGCCATTTGAAAGCTATATGGATGTAGGCAGCCAACAAAATAAATTGAACCAATTTTAACACAGCAAATTCCATACCCACCGGTACTCTCCCCAGGAGGCAGATCGTAGGGTTTTTGTGAAATGGGGTATTCAGGGCCTCCGCTATAAGTGAACATATGGACAACCCAAAAAAGCGAACAGTCGAGCTGGACGAAATATTGTTTTTTAACCCACCAGGTAATTGCTGTAGGAAAAAAAAATTGCTCAATGCAAGCATTGTTGTTTTTTGGTCACCTTGCGAATAAACTACAGCTTGACCCACAAAAAACAAGCTTGCACAATATAATTATTCTTAACAAAGTGTTTTAACTTTGTAAAAGATGAAAAAACTATATAAATTTGGTATCGCCATAATTGTATTGACTAAATAAATTTAACATATCGTTTTTATCACACGCTGAGCACTGATAAAACTAAACCCAAAAAACCGTGGAGAAATAGATGTTTTCTTTCAAATCCAACCCACAAAGAATTATTCTTTCAGTTTCTCAGTACATTATATGATATACTAAGTGGTGCAATTAAAAATAAAAAAAAGCTTTTAGAATGTGACGATAGAAAAATCTAAAATTGAACATCTCGAGATTTGGGATCCCCATACCCCATACCCCTGAGCTACGTTGGTTTTATAAGTCACATAGTAGTGAATGGGAGTAATATGAGCCGCGTAGAACAGCAAGCGACACTGTTTCCGTAATTCTCAATCACTTCTTTCAGAATTACAGAAACGGCGTAGCTCAGCAAGCTCAACTGTTTCCAGAATCCAACCACCACTGCACTGATACCCTGCCTGGATGAGGCGAACATCTCGCCAGACGATGTCAGGGCACCACTGTTAGATACAGCTCCGAGCTCTGGGACCCTCACCTATCAGATATTTTTGCCATATCTTATGGATATACCATAAATGTCTGAGATGGGAATATCACTTCAAGGCTATGGCCTCGTTTGGGCCTTAAGGACACAGCTATTTTTATTTTTTTCCACGTTATGAAAGCTATAACTTTTTTATTTTTCTGGTGATGTATTTTTGAATGGCATTAATTTGGGGTACATATAATGTATTGAACAAACGTTATTCATTTTTGAGGGGACATAATGGGAAAAAAAAAACAACAGCATTTCTGACAATTTGTTTTTATGGCATTCATTCTACACTACAAATGACATGTTATCTTTATTCTGCAGGTCATTACAATTCGGGAAATACCAAATTTATAGTTTTTTTTATTTGCTACTACTTTTACACAATATAATCACTTTTTTAAAAATTTGTTTTTATGAGATTCATTCTACACTACAGGCTGGCTTATACTACTTTGAGAAGTAGGCTCTGCCTTACAACTTTTGGGCATGACCAGACATGGCGCAATTGCTCTCGAATTCCCCTGCGGACAGTGCGCAGCGAAAATCCGCAGCGTACACGTTTCTCCATTGCTTTCCACAGCTTTTTAGTTGGGTTTGTTTACACGTTGCGGACAATTCCGCTGCAGAGCATAGGCTGCGGTGCGGAATTTGGTGTCCGCAGCATACACTGACTGTTGCGGACGTGTAGCGGACTTGTTGCAGACTCATTGCGGAATTTCTCCATTTTCTTCAATGGAGAGTCAAAATTCCGCAATGAAGTCCGCAGATATTATGTGTGCTACGGAGCGTATTGGTTTTACTAACATGATAGTTCTTCATTCTGGCTGGACCTATGTATTTCTAGGTCTACAGCCAGACTGAGGAAGTCAATGGGGCTCCCGTAATTACGGGTGACTACGTGTGTGCACCCGTAATTATGGGAGCGTTGCTAGGCGACGTCAGTAAATAGTCACTGTCCAGGGTGCTGAAAGAGTTAAATGATCGGCAGTAACTGTTTCAGCACCCTGGACGGTGACTTCCGATCACAATATACATCAACATGTAAAAAAAATAGAAGTTCCTACTTACCGAGAACTCACTGCTTCTTCCTCCAGTCCGGCCTCCCGGGATGATGTTTCAGTCAAAGTGACGGCTGCAGCCAATCACAGGCTGCAGCGGTCACATGGACTGCCGCTTCATCCAGGGAGGTCGGGCTGGATGTCAAGAGAGGGACGCGTCACCACGACAACGGCCGGGTAAGTAAGAATTTATTTTACTTTTACTAGGGAAAGGGCTGTCCCTTCTCTCTATCCTGCACTGATAGAGAGAAGGGAAGCCCTCTTCCCCTCAATACGCAACGGCTAGTCCGCATCAATTTAATGCCCATTTTAGGCAAAGCCGCAACAGATTCTGTGCGGCATTGATGCGACAGTGTATGCAGAACTCCGCCACGTCTGTTCACACCGTTTCAGTATAACTCCACCCTGCCATTGTTAGGCCCCAGGGTGCAATGACAACCCATTGGCACAGTGATTGTGTCACAGGTGTGCCAATGTGTCTACAGAGGTGGTCCTCTCCCTCCGTAAAACTACTTAGGTGCTGTGGTTGCTTATGACCGCGGCATCTTAGTGTGCTGTGTGTGATTTGTGCATTAATTCCATTTAAAAAAAAAAAAAGATGTGATTTGCGAGTGTATGGAAAACACATGGCACTCGCAAAGCACTGATGTAATAACGCAACGCACACGGACCAGATTTATGCGCGTATTTTACACATGTAAATCTGTCACGCTTGTGTGAATGTAGCCTTAGAAAGAGTGGAGAGCCGCTACAAACAGTGAGTTTCAATACAGAAGATACAAGGAACCCATGCATCAAACAGATGGCCTCTTAAATTCATTGGGCACAAATTAAACTGTTATTTCCTTGTGGGGAGAAAAAACACTGGCCGCAGCAGCGAGACCCCCTCAATCTGCTGTCAAGGGCCCTTCGATTAAAAAAGGGTTGTCAAGACCGAATAACCCCTTTAAAGAGGCTCTGTCACCAGATTTTGCAACCCCTATTTGCTATTGCAGCAGATAGGCGCTGCAATGTAGATTACAGTAACGTTTTTATTTTTAAAAAACGAGCATTTTTGGCCAAGTTATGACCATTTTTGTAGTTATGCAAATGAGGCTTGCAAAAGTCCAAGTGGGTGTGTTTAAAAGTAAAAGTCCAAGTGGGCGTGTATTATGTGCGTACATCGGGGCGTTTTTAATACTTTCACTAGCTGGGCGCTCTGATGAGAAGTATCATCCACTTCTCTTCAGAACGCCCAGCGTTTGCAGGTAAGTCGATCTTACCTGCAAACGCTGATGCTGCTGCAGAATCAACTGTAGCCTCTGGTGCCGATGTGGCCGTCACGATGCAGGACCTGTGAGTGACGTCACAGATCTGCACTGTCAGAAGCTGGGCGTTCTGAAGAGAAGAGGATGTTACTTCTCTTCAGAGCGCCCAGCTAGTGAAAGTATTAAAAACGCCCCGATGTACGCACATAATACACGCCCACTTGGACTTTTACTTTTAAACACACCCACTTGGACTTTTGCAAGCCTCATTTGCATAACTACAAAAATGGTCATAACTTGGCCAAAAATGCTCGTTTTTTAAAAATAAAAACGTTACTGTAATCTACATTGCAGCGCCTATCTGCTGCAATAGCAGATAGGGGTTGCAAAATCTGGTGACAGAGCCTCTTTAATATGCATTCTCGTCACACTGCAAATAGGTGACGTGAGTAATATCTCATGCCTCTTGGTATTGTATCATGACCCTGATTTTATTAAAACCTTAAAGCCAGAATCACACACATAGCTTTGAGGCATTTTTTTGGTCAGTTTTTGTCTTCGTTTTTTGGGCCAAAGACAGAAGTGGACAGAAAAGAAAAAAAGATGCATCAGTCATCTCTTTATATCTTTGCTTCCTTTTAGATCCACTTCTGACTTTGACTAAAAAACTGAGCCAAAAACTGCCACAAGAACTGCATCAAATCTACATGTGTGATCCTGGCCTAAGAGAAAACAGTAGGGCAGCATGATGTTCTTTAGTGCAGAAGAGCTGAGTATATCATCCTTTAGCCCTCCAATATCATGTGTCCCCAAATCTTCTTTTTTTTTTTTTTTTTAATCGAGCAGGTGTTTGTGGACGTGTGTATGTCATATTAACACCAGTGGGCTAGTAGCCTACTAACATAGGTTTGAAGCGGTTTGTCTTTTTGAATGCAGTGTTTTAGAGCACAATATCCGCTTTGTAAGAAGAATTTGTCTTTCCTAGAAACAATACAATGTCTGGTCTCGCACAGGCAGGCCTGCAGCAGCGGAAAAGATAAGACATTCAAACTGCGAGACAACTTAGTAACCCACATGTGGTTGCTCGCATGCTAGCACAATGGGTAGCTGTGTAGATAAAAGCTTTTTAGAAACCACATTGTTACAATCATCATTATTGTCATTTGTGTTTATATTCAGCATGCATTGTCAGGCACAAGGCCTCTTACTCACGAATAATTGTGCCCCTACCAGCAGCTTTACTAGGAGAATAGTGACAGAACTGGAACAGCTATAGATACCAGCAGTTTTGTTGCTTTAGATACAGCATCTATTAATGTTCACATTTCATTGTTTATCCTTTTCTGTCGCTAATTTGTAGCTAATTTATCCCCTAGAGTGAAGTAAAGGGAACAAACTTTACGTCCTCCCAAACGAAAAAAAAAATGTGTTCGCTCTGGTTAAATAACTACTCCCATCTGCTAGCCGTTAGAGTCCTGCAGAAGTAGTCATTATTTATACAGAGGATGATGCTGATCATGACATTGCTCTGTGCGTCATGTTTTGGAAGAAGCAAGTTTTTGCACCCTAGGGGTATGTTCACACCGGGTATTTTGCAGGCAGAAAAATCTGCCTTCGGGAATTTTGAGGCAGATTTTGACTTTCCGCGAGACAAAAACGCCTCCACCTCCCTTTGAAATCAATGGGAGGCGATTTCTGGCATTTTTTGGCGCGGTTTACAACACTGTTTTCACATCAAAAACAGCGGCAAAATACTAGCCCTTATAGTTTCCATACACCTTCACAGATGGACACAAAGCTTCTGGTGGTCACCACTCACTAACCTATTTGTGGCTGCAAAAAATCTCAGATTTTATTAGCGAAACTAAATAGAGCAGAGAACGTGGAAAAAATATGATGTAAAAATATGTTAACTTTTACTTGTGGACCCGTTAGGGCAACCTATTCTTAGAATGAAGGCTCTTGGGCTGTCATCTGATTACGACAGGTCCAGCTTCTCTGATCATAGTGATCAGCTGTTATCGGAATGGGCGACTATGTTACACATTGGCATTAGTTGACCTAGTGTGAACCCTAATAGGGCATATCGAAAAGGGTTGTCTATATGAGAAATAACTTTTTTCATTGAAGCCTGCAATTTGCATCTGTTGCTCAATTGTACAAACGTTTAAATGGACACTAACTTTTCAAATAACTTCTGCTAATCTAATAGTACATTTGATATATATCAACTTTGTAGAAATGTAGTGGTTTTATCAATGCAAATTCTGTGTGAAGTTACTGCCACTAGGTGTCTCCCATCCTGTAATCTGCTGTTCACCCCCTGTTGTTAAGCAAAATCTGTCCCTGGTTACAGACCAGAAGAGACGGACTACAGGAAGTAGGGATTGTCTCTTTACTGCCTGCCCATAGAAGTCTATGGAGAGGGGAGGGGGAGCAGGAGGAGGGAGCAGATGGACACACACAGACACGCTGCCCATAGAAGTTTATAGAGAGGGGTGGGGGAGCAGGAGAGAGTGAAAAAGACAAGGACAGGCACTCCAGCAGCTTCCCGGTAAGTTATATCCCACCCCAGTGCTGCTTTCTCAGATACACTGCTCATTACTGCTGTATAATCTCCTCCATATGTCTGCTGCTGCATCTACTGTATGTATATATATATATATATATATATATATATATATATATATATACACACACTACCGTTCAAAAGTTTGGGGTCACCCAGACAATTTTGTGTTTTCCATGAAAACTCATACTTATATTTATCAAATGAGTTGCAAAATGACTAGAAAATATAGTCAAGACATTGACAAGGTTAGAAATAATGATTTTTATTTGAAATAATAATTTTCTCCTTCAAACTTTGCTTTTGTCAAAGAATGCTCCATCTGCAGCAATTACAGCATTGCAGACCTTTGGCATTCTAGCTGTTAATTTGCTGAGGTAATTGGAAGAAATTTCACCCCATGCTTCCAGAAGCCCCTCCCACAAGTTGGATTGGCTTGATGGGCACTTCTTGCGTACCATACGGTCAAGCTGCTCCCACAACAGCTCTATGGGGTTGAGATCTGTTGACTGTGCTGGCCACTCCATTACAGATAGAATACCAGCTGCCTGTTTCTTCCCTAAATAGTTCTTGCATAATTTGGAGGTGTGCTTTGGGTCATTGTCCTTTTGTAGGATGAAATTGTCTCCAATCAAGCGCTGTCCACAGGGTATGGCATGGTGTTGCAAAATGGAGTGATAGTCTTCCTTATTCAAAATCCCTTTTACCTTGTACAAATCTCCCACTTTACCAGCACCAAAGCAACCCCAGACAATCACATTACCTCCACCATGCTTGACAGATGGCGTCAGGCACTCTTCCAGCATCTTTTCAGTTGTTCTGCGTCTCACAAATGTTCTTCTGTGTGATCCAAACACCTCAAACTTCGATTCGTCTGTCCATAACACTTTTTTCCAATCTTCCTCTGTCCAATGTCTGTGTGCTTTTGCCCATATTAATCTTTTCCTTTTATTAGCCAGTCTCAGATATGGTTTTTTCTTTGCCACTCTGCTCTGAAGGCCAGCATCCCGGAGTCGCCTCTTCACTGTAGACGTTGACACTGTCGTTTTCCGGGTACTATTTAATGAAGCTGCCAGTTGAGGACCTGTGAGGCGTCTATTTCTCAAACTAGAGACTCTAATGTACTTGTCTTGTTGCTCAGTTGTGCAGCGGGGCCTCCCACTTCTCTTTCTACTCTGGTTAGAGCCTGTGTGTGCTATCCTCTGAAGGGAGTAGTACACACCGTTGTAGGAAATCTTCAGTTTCTTGGCAATTTCTCGCATGAAATAGCCTACATTTCTAAGAACAAGAATAGACTGTCGAGTTTCACATGAAAGCTCTCTTTTTCTAGCCATTTTGAGAGTTTAATCGAACCCACAAATGTAATGCTCCAGATTCGCAACTAGCTCAAAGGAAGGTCAGTTTTATAGCTCCTCTAAACCGCAAAACTGTTTACAGCGGTGCTAACATAATTGCACAAGTGTTTTCAAGTGTTTTCTAATCATCCATTAGCCTTCTAACACAGTTAGCAAACACAATGTACCATTAGAACACTGGAGTGATGGTTGCTGGAAATGGGCCTCTATACACCTATGTAGATATTGCATTAAAAACCAGACGTTTGCAGCTAGAATAGTCATTTAGCACATTAACAATGTATAGAGTGTATTTCTGATTCATTTAATGTTATCTTCATTGAAAAAAACTGTGCTTTTCTTTAAAAAATAAGGACATTTCTAAGTGACCCTAAACTTTTGAACGGTAGTGTATATATATATATATATATATATATATATGGTGGATGTACATAGGAGAGCAGGATTCGTCTCTTCTATGTGTGCGGTATATAGAAGACATGGTAGCCATAAGGCTCCACCCACTAGCACAGAGACAACTGATAATTAGGCCTAATTCACACGAGCGTATTTCATGTTCGTGTTACGCGCGTGAAAATAACGCACGTCACACGGACCTATGCAAGTCAATGGGGCCATTCAGACATTCAGTGTTTTTCACGCAGCATGTATCCGCTCCGTGAAATTCACTGCATGTCCTATACTTGTGCGTTTTTTGCGCATCACGCACCCATTGAAGTCAATGGGTGCGTGAAAATCACAGACAGCACACGGACGCACATCCGTGTGCTGTGCGTGATTCACACAACAGTTGCTAAAGAAATTATGACAAAAACCCCCTCCTTCAGTTTATTTTGCTGATCTAAAAAACCCATGATATACAGATGACATACGCGGGTAAAAAACGCTGACAAGCACCATACACTGATGTCACACGGAACTGCAATGCAGGAAAAACGCTGCAAAACGGACACGTTCGTGTGAATTAGACCTTAGAGAAAGGGGGTGTAATGAGTGGACAGAGCAGGAGTATATTCACTTAATGGCCGATTCAGGCCTTCTTTTACATCTGCTTATTAGGCTGGGTTCACACGAGCATGTTACATCCGTAAAGGACGGAATGTATTTCGGGCGCAAGTCCCGGACCGAACACACTGCAGGGAGCCGGGCTCCGAGCATCATAGTTATGTACGACGCTAGGAGTCCCTGCCTCACTGCGGGACAGCTGTCCCGTACTTTAATCATGTTTTCAGTTCCACGGAGAGGCAGGGACACCTGGCATCGTACAGAACTATGATGCTAGGAGCCCGGCTCCCTGCAGTGTGTTCGGTCCGGGACTTGCGCCCGAAATACGTTCCGTCCTTTACGGACGTAACATGCTCGTGTGAACCCAGCCTTAGGCAGCGTGACTATTTCTCTTCTCTCTCTTGCCTATTTCTGCTATATTTCAGGCAGACCTTATTCAAATTTTTTATTCTGGCAGCAAGATTGTATTGATAGTTATATCTCATATTCTATCTAAGTACTAAGGGATATACTTTATGTACTACTATTAAAGTGGTGTCAGTCTTTACTGATTGTGGAATTATTGTCTTGTCACATGCCTATGTATATACATTTATATTACCTGCTGTGTCCTCCACCTGTTTGTAACACTCTGTTGATACCTTTGTGTACATGTTGTTTCTTTGGATAGCTGTGTGCAGTTGCGTTTTAAGAATTGTCTTTAATAAACGTTGCAATTTTTGTAATACTTTGATATATATATATATATATATTTTATGGACATGAGTTGTTGATTATGGGTTGTATGATTATGAGTACCTAGTGTCCATTTTTGTATTTGTCTTTATTTATGAGGGGCTACATACCTTCTACTGGTATGTAGGTTGAGAATTAGAGATACTGTAGAAACTGCAGAGGAGAAAACTGCTAAAAACAGCAGAGTACAAGTCATATAATGGCCAGAAATAGTGTTATTCCTTATATACACACATATGATAGCTTATTCTAAAATCACCGGAAAGTTAGGTACGCTTTAAGTTGTCCAATGAAAATGTACCGTTTCCTTGTTGCGTTGATTATATTGCTGTGGATTTTTTAATGTTTATTATTTGTTAAACTAGTGTAAAATGGTCACAAATTTGTGCCACGTTATTTTAAAGGTTCCCTCATGGAATCCAGAACTGCCATTAAGGAGAACTACAAACATGAGAATGACTTCAGACAGGAAACTGTAGCTTCAATTGTTCCTAATTTCCAGGGATATTTCCATAGAATTTGCCCTGGAAATCCCATATTTAGTACTATTTGTGTAATACATTTCCTGTCATTATGTATCAAATGTATTTTTCACTATTCATATTGTTTAGCTTTAATAACTTTTTAGTAATTACCAAAGGGGTTGTATAAGTAGTAATTGCCTTATGTCTATTTTTTTTTTCCTATTTTATGTTTTTACTTAACAACCTTTATACACATTTCGACTATTTTTGTGCTCTGTCACCAGATTTTGCAACCCCTATCTGCTATTGCAGCAGATAGGCGCTGCAATGTAGATTACAGTAATGTTTTTATTTTAAAAAAACGAGCATTTTTGGCCAAGTTATGACCATTTTTGTAGTTATGCAAATGAGGCTTGCAAAAGTCCAAGTGGGTGTGTTTAAAAGTCCAAGTGGGCGTGTATTGTGCGTACATCGGGGCGTTTTTAATACTTTTACTAGCTGGGCGCTCTGAAGAGAAGTATCATCCTCTTCTCTTCAGAACGCCCAGCTTCTGACAGTGCAGATCTGTGACGTCACTCACAGGTCCTGCATCGTGACGGCCACATCGGCAGCAGAGGCTACAGTTGATTCTGCAGCAGCATCAGCGTTTGCAGGTAAGATCACAAGCTGGGCGTTCTGAAGAGAAGAGGATGTTACTTCTCTTCACAGCGCCCAGCTAGTAAAAGTATTAAAAACGCCCCGATGTACGCACCTAATACATTGATACACAGCCGGCCGACCCGAAAATCACGGCCGTGCACACGGCTACGGTCGTGTGCATGAGGCCTAATAGTTTGACAATTAGAGGTGTAATAGTTTGACAATTAGAAGTGGTAATTAATTCATTGACAGGTATGACACGCCAATCTTAATAATCCTCCTTCATAGTACCTTAGCACAAGTGAGGTGTGTGAGTCTTCCATAGAGGTACTGTATAAACACTAAAGTACCCCATTAATAGAGCAGTTCTGTATTGACCACTTGTATATAAACAAAACCGGACTATCCCGGCAGCAGCAGTTCCCCACGTCAGCTCTCGGTGGTCGCAGTTCCTGAAATCAGTGCTTGTGATGGCATTTTACTACAAGGAAAATGTACCAAACTGCGGCATGGAAAAGTTCCATTTTGCATTTTTCCGAGGCCCTTTTGAATATGAATCGATCTGATTGGTTGCCATGGGCAACTGCTTCTTTTCCCCCATTGTGTAAGTTGCAGCGCTACACATTCTTGTTTTTTTCTTTAACCCGACCTACTAACGAACAGAAAACCCCTTTAAAATTGTACACGTCAAAAATATACGAATAATCATATAGTTCTTTTTATACTAGATTTTTTTTCCAATTATAATGCTACTATTTATTTTGTTTATTCAGTCCGTTACATTTAGATTGTACTTTTGTGAATTATGACAAGGTAAATAAACGAGGCACTGGAATATTTTCCAAATGTTATAATTCAACATTATTTGACATTTCAGCACTTGGAAAAAGAAAAACCTTCCATCTTCTTACTCCCACTGCCAGATGACCCCTGCTGCCAAGCAAGATGATTAAAAAGCCTTTTTAAAAGTCAAATATCCCTCTCTGCCCCCCATTTTAATGTAATTAAATTAGCATTACCAAAACAGCAGGCATGTTTGCTGATAGATGTCTGGGTGAGGGGAGTATGTGCTTATGTTGGAGCAGAAGTCATTATATGCTTATAGCGCTAACTAGAGCGGAACTACAAGAACACCTGTCAGTACCATGGATCTTGCCCATATGCGTTAAATACTTTTCGAGTTCATCACCCAGAGATGACATACTTGGGCACAGGAAACCAAGTCAATGTTTTTCAGTGTGATTTAACATGATTAAGCTCGCTAAGGGATTTGGATGCAGATTACAGATATTAATGTCTTGAGTTCTCTAGGGAAAATAGTGGGAAAAAAATAGATCTTAAGAGTTCGGTTGTCAATTGCTTTAGTGTAGAGATAAAACAGTTTTTTTTAAGGAAATTCCATTTGTGGTTCCCCAGTCTCATCTCTTTTTCTCTTTTAGTTGCCCGCACTCCGCATCATTTACATATGCTCCCTCTTGATATATAGACATAGCTAAAGATGTTCCACTGGGGACGAACACTAAATTAATATTCACACTGATAGCTAAAAGAGTTTGCTGCTGGCTATATAAAATATAACACTTGCTATGTAGTTGCAAAACTGATACTAAAGAAGAACAGACTATAGCACCCTACCCCCTCCCCTTTTCCAACCATCTTTATCATGTAGAAAGGGGGGGGGGGTTTATTAATTCCAACACACATTAGCCAGCAGAAAATGATTTATGGCAGAAATAAACTTTTCTAAGAGCAGCCGCTGAAGTTCTCCATGTTATTTGTAAAGTTCTGCATCTGTTTTTAATCATTTTAGATAATGAACAGTATATATTATATAGTGCCGGTGGGTTATAAATGGCTATGCCATAAACCCTTCCTTGTATAACGTGCTAATGGGCTGTTATTGTAGTATAATAATACAATAGAATTATTACATATTATTTAGATAAGGTTAAATCTGGTCTATATGTAGGCCTCTAAGTACCATCTGGGAGCTCAGTGATTTTTTTTCTCCATGGTGGCTATATATGTGGGATAGGATTTGGATATATTTTGTGCTTATAACTTGGGCTGGGCAATTCATGGAAAAAGAATCGAAATCGAAATTCAGCGCAATTAATCGTTGTCATCTTGACAATTTTGGTTTCATCAATTATTTTTTCCCGGTTTAAGCTGGACACAAGGCAGTGATGTCATCGCGCCTGTCTGCACCGAGCTGCACAGACCAGGGGAGCATAGGGGTCTCCCCACTCATCATTGGAACTGGGTTACATGAGGTGTATATTATTATTTTTCTCAGGCACTATTGGGGGCAGATGTTGGGGCATTATACAGCGTTGGGCCAGCTATAGGGGGCTTTATACTGTGTGGGCTGCAGCTATGGGGGACTTTATACTGTTTGGGGTGCATATATGGGGCAGTTAATGGGGCATTATACTGTGTAAGGGCAGCTATAGGGGCAGTATACTGCGGGAAAGTTAGTATAATGCCCCGATAACTATGTAGAGACAGCTATGTGGGGTATTATACTGTGTGGTGGCAGTTATGATGGGCATTATACTGTGTGAAGGGGCAGCTATGGGGGGCATTATACTGTGTGGAGGGCAGTTATGGAGGCATTATACTGTGTGGGGAGCACTATGGGGGCATTATACTGTGTGGGGCCAATGTCAGGGGGTATATTATATACAGCAGGCTCAGGGGATAAATATTAATTCAGTGGCATAGCATGCAAATAGGGGGCGTGGTATGTAAAAGGGGTGTGGCCGAAATAATCATTCAGTAATCATGATCGAGGTTACATTAAAATCGTGGTAAATCGTGACCAATCAGCATCATACAATTCTCATTGTTCCAGCCCATTGTTACAGTGTGATTGTGCAGTGAAAGAAGCTGGGATGGAACAATGAGAAGTGTAGGACACTGATTGGTCACTGATTGGTCAGCGTCATACACTCCTCTGTACAACGCCCAGTTGGTAAAAAGTAAAAACACGCCCAGTTGTCTATTAGGAAACTAATTAGCATCAATCTAAAATTGCTCAAAACGTGCTCATAAATTATCGTTTTTCAAAAGAAAAACCACTGCTGTTATCTACATTACAGCGCCGATCACATTATGTAGGAGATAGGGCATTTATAATCTGGTGACAGAGCCTCTTTAAAGAGACTCTGTCACCACATTATAAGTGCCCTATCTCCTACATAAGGAGATGGGCGCTGTAATGTAGGTGACAGTAATGCTTTTTATTTTAAAAAAACGATCTATTTTCACAACGTTAGGAGCGATTTTGGTTTATGCTAATGAGCTTTCTTAATGCCCAAGTGAGCGTACTTTTACTTTCGACCAAGTGGGCGTTGTACAGAGGAGTGCATGACACTGACCAATCGGAATCATGCACTCCTCTCCATTCATTTACACTGCACTAGCGATATAGATATATCACTATGTGCAGCTACATACACAAGCCCTAACATTACTACAGTGTCCTGATAATGAATACACATGACCATCCAGCCTGGACGTCATGTGTACTCAGAATCCTGACACTTCTGACTCTTTTTTGTGAGATTCCAGCAACGGATACGAAATCTCGCGAGATCACGGAGCTAAACGAGATTTGGTTTCACTTGCCGGAATCTCACAAAAAAAGAGTCAGAAGTGTCAGGATTCTGAGTACACATGACGTCCAGGCTGGATGGTCATGTGTATTCATTATCAGGACACTGTAGTAATGTTAGTGTGTGTTTATGTGACTGCACATAGTGATATAACTATATCGCTAGTGCAGTGTAAATGAATGGAGAGGAGTGCATGATGCCGATTGGTCAGCGTCATGCACTCCTCTGTACAACGCCCACTTGGTCGAAAGTAAAAGTACGCCCACTTGGGCATTAAGAAAGCTCATTAGCATAAACCAAAATCGCTCCTAACGTTGTGAAAAAAGATCGTTTTTTTAAATAAAAATTACTGTCACCTACATTACAGCGCCCATCTCCTTATATAGGAGATAGGCCACTTATAATGTGGTGACAGAGTCTCTTTAATACATCTCCCACAAAGTATACAGAATGTTGCAAGCTACTGCTGACGGTTAGATACGTTCTAACAAAAACATAATTCCAGTTAATCAAACCTTGTAAAAAAAAATATAAAGCCCTCATCTACCTGAAGGCTTCAACGCTTCAATCTAAAACTGGCATATGAAACGCCAGTCTTAGTAAGTCTGCCCAAAATTATGTGTACAAGTTACAGAACTTTTCATTACAGTGGAGGAAATAAGTATTTGATCCCTTGCTGATTTTGTAAGTTTGCCCACTGTCAAAGTCATGAACAGTCTAGAATTTTTAGGCTAGGTTAATTTTACCAGTGAGAGATAGATTATATAAAAAAAATAAGAAAATCACATTGTAAAAATTATATATATTTATTTGCATTGTGCACAGAGAAATAAGTATTTGATCCCCTACCAACCATTAAGAGTTCAGCCTCCTCCAGACCAGTTACATGCTCCAAATCAACTTGGTGCCTGCATTAAAGACAGCTGTCTTACATGGTCACCTGTATAAAAGACTCCTGTCCACAGACTCAATTAATCAGTCTGACTCTAACCTCTACAACATGGGCAAGACCAAAGAGCTTTCTAAGGATGTCAGGGACAAGATCATAGACCTGTACAAGGCTGGAATGGGCTACAAAACCATAAGTAAGACGCTGGGTGAGAAGGAGACAACTGTTGGTGCAATAGTAAGAAAATGGAAGACATACAAAATGACTGTCAATCGACATCGATCTGGGGCTCCATGCAAAATCTCACCTCGTGGGGTATCCTTGATCCTGAGGAAGGTGAAAGCTCAGCCGAAAACTACACGGGGGGAACTTGTTAATGATCTCAAGGCAGCTGGGACCACAGTCACCAAGAAAACCATTGGTAACACATTATGCCATAATGGATTAAAATCCTGCAGTGCCTGCAATGTCCCCCTGCTCAAGAAGGCACATGTACAGGCCCGTCTGAAGTTTGCAAATGAACATCTGGATGATTCTGAGAGTGATTGGGAGAAGGTGCTGTGGTCAGATGAGACTAAAATTGAGCTCTTTGGCATTAACTCAACTCGCTGTGTTTGGAGGAAGGGAAATGCTGCCTATGACCCAAAGAACACCGTTCCCACTGTCAAGCATGGAGGTGGAAACATTATGTTTTGGGGGTGTTTCTCTGCTAAGGGCACAGGACTACTTCACCGCATCAATGGGAGAATGGATGGAGCCATGTACCGTCAAATCCTGAGTGACAACCTCCTTCCCTCCACCAGGACATTAAAAATTACTCTTGGCTGGGTCTTCCAGCACGACAATGACCCGAAACATACAGCCAAGGCAAGAAAGGAGTGGCTCAAAAAGAAGCACATTAAGGTCATGGAGTGGCCTAGCCAGTCTCCAGACCTTAATCCCATCGAAAACTTATGGAGGGAGCTGAAGATCCGAGTTGCCAAGCGACAGCCTCGAAATCTTTATGATCTGCAAAGAGGAGTGGGCCAAAATTCCATCTAACATGTGTGCAAACCTCATCATCAACTACAAAAAACGTCTGACTGCTGTGCTTGCCAACAAGGGTTTTGCCACAAAGTATTAAGTCTTGTTTGCCAAAGGGATCAAATACTTATTTCTCTGTGCACAATGCAAATAAATATATATAATTTTGACAATGTGATTTTCTTTTTTTTTTTTTTATATAATCTATCTCTCACTGGTAAAATTAACCTAGCCTAAAAATTCTAGACTGTTCATGTCTTTGACAGTGGGCAAACTTACAAAATCAGCAAGGGATGAAATACTTATTTCCTTCACTGTATATCATGCTGGAGCTTAGGCTCTGTTCACATCTGCGATCGGAGGCTCTGTTAGGGGCCTTTGTCGCAGATTCTGTAGTCTCTTTCCAGACAAAATAGCGCATCATGCAAACACCATGACGGAAACCCAACGTAACCCTTCAAAGTCAATGGGTTTCTGTTTTCGTCAAGCGACAGATCCAGCGACTTGGTTTTTAGTTGTTCTGATCCTATGACGTAACAGAGCAACGGAAAACCCGAACATAGATGTAAACAGAGCATTACTTCACATAAAACTGAAAAAAACCTTTTAAGTGAGCACATGAAACACTCTTGGAATGCTCCCTTTTCTTAACATATTATATAATATAAATATATATTTATAGCTTAAAGTGTAGCTAAACGTTTGACAAACTTCTGACATGTCATAGCGACATGTCAGAAGTTTGGATTGGTGGGGGTCCGAGCACTGAGACCCCCACCAATCGCTAGTACGGCGCAGCTGAAGCACTCCTGTGAGCGCTCAGCCGCTTCGTGTCTTTTCAGCTTTTTCCGGAAAGCCGATGTATCGGAGTACGGGCTCATAGACTTTCTATTGAGTTCGTACACCGATACATTTATTTCCGGAAAAAGCCGAACAGATGCGCAACGCTCGTGTGAATCCGGCCTAAGTGTAGAAAAATATATTTCGATACATAAAGTTTGAGAGACTGTTGAGTCAGAATGAAGTTTTCACACCTTGCAGGTGCTGCTGAACTGGGAATATGCTAAGTGGGTGTACGCTTATTGTAATTTTCATATGTTGGAGTTATGGCCACATGACTGCCCCAAATTTCCTTTATAACAGACAGCCATCTCTATTGTAAGGTGCAGAAAATGAATGTTGTTTTTTTGAAGCTTTTATGACATTGCTGCTTTTTTCTGATAACTGAAGTACTTAGGTTAACTCCGTTACAGATAACCTGCCTGGAGCGGTGACACTCGCAGCACCCGGCAATGCAGGTCTTGCTTTTTTTTTAAGGTATTTGACAGGTAATTAGTCAGATTTTTTACTATTGCGGTAATATCACTAGTTGTGGCCTGAAGTAAGAATAAAAGAAAGGTAACTTTGCAGTGTTATCCTTACTTACATTTCCAGCGCTTGTGGCAAGGTATCGGCTAATGAATTATTTAATACAGGTTGTTGGATCATCAACGGCAACAGAAAAAATAAAGAGAGACATTTGGCAGTTGTGACTTCTGCATGAACATCTTCAATTGCAGGATGAAAAACAGTCGCAGATGTTGTCATTAACGGTGTGAAATCAAGGGAAAGTACATGAAATATTCAAAACCGCCGGCTCGATTATTTGTAGTTGACATTATTTATTTTAACCTTTCTGGAGTTAAGAATAAGTTGTTTTACCTTTCATATCAGTGATTCCCTCGCTAATGAAATAAGCTCTGAGAATGAAGTTGACTGTAGAGCAGGTCAGACATGAGGTTTAGTATTTGCCTTCGGCGTGTCTTTTTTACCTTTTATGTTATCTGTTTATTTTGAAGAAACGGCATATTAGTTATTATGTAACAGAAGTTCAGACTGTTTTGTAAGTACTTGCGTGTTTGTTTGCACACCAGCTGTGTACAGGGGTGAACGCAGACTGCCGGACAAATATTTTCTTAAAGTAAAAAGTAACCCTGCGATTGTTCTGTTTACGTTCATTTTATGGACAATTTACTCTCACAAATGACAGGGACTAAGTGGTTTTAAGTAAATAAAGCTTATTTATTGTATAGTAAAAATCTTTCTAATATGCTTTGTATTTCCATTACCAATTTCAAGATCTATGCTTTCTATCACTGAATGTAAACATTCTTGTTCACTCCCAAGGCCTTAAAGTGGTTGTGCCATCACAACCACAAGTAATGCCATAAATATCTGATAGATGCCGGTCCCACTTCTGGGACCCACACCTAACTCTCGAACGGGGGTCCCCCAACCTCCATCCCACCTGGTAAGGTGGCCGCTAGTTTCTGCATCCAGGCGGGACATGGGTGCACAAACTGACACTTAGGCTGGGTTCACACGTGGCGGAATTTCACTTGAATTCCGCTGCGGACACTCCGCAGCGTTAATCCGCAGCGGAGCCGTTTCTCCATTGACTTCCACTTCTATTTAGAAGTGTTCGTTTAGACGAGGCGTAAAATTCCGCTGCGGAGCATAGGCTGCGGAGCGGAATTTGGTGTCCGCAGCATGCTCTGTCTGTTGCGGACCAGTGGCGGACTGGTTGCGGACTCATGGCGGAATTTCTCCATTGACTTCAATGGAGATTCTAAATTCCGCAATGAAGTCCGCAGCTGTCATGCACATGTTATGTGTGCTGCGGATGCGTCTTGCTTTTTTGACATGACATTTCTTCATTCTGGCTGGACCTATGTATTTCTAGGTCTACAGCCAGACTGAGCAAGTCAATGGGGCTCCCGGAATTACGGGAGCGTTGCTAGGAGACGTCAGTAAATAGTCACTGTCCAGGGTGCTGAAAGAGTTAAGCGATCGGCAGTAACTGTTTCTGCACCCTGGACAGTGACTACCGATCCCAATATACAGCAACCTGTCAAAAAAATAGAAGTTCATACTTACCGAGAACTCCCTGCTTCTGTCTCAAGTCCGGCTTCCCAGGATGACGTTTCAGTCTAAGTGACGGCTGCAGCCAATCACAGGCTGCAGCGGTCACATGGACTGCCGCGTCATCCAGGGAGGTCGGGCTGGATGCCGAAAGAGGGACGCGTCACCAAGACAACGGCCGGTAAGTATGAAATTTGTTTACTTTCACTAGGGAAAGTGCTGGCCCTTCTCTCTATCCTGCACTGATAGAGAGAAGGGAAGCACTTTTTCCGCAGTCCGCTGCAGCTAGTCCGCATCAATTTACTGCACATTTTGGGCAGATCCGCCGCAGAATCTGCAACGCAGATTCTGTGCGGCATTGATGCGGACAGTTGCGGAGGAAATCCGCCACGTGTGGCCATGCCCTTAGGCTGGGTTCACACACGCTATTTAGGGACGTAGTTAGAGCGTTTTAACCTCGAATTACGTCCGAAAATACGGCTCCAAAGCACCGGCAAACATCTGCGCATTCATTTGAATGGGCTTTACGATGTTTTGTGCCGACGGTCATTTTTTTTACGCGGCGCTGTCAAAAGACGGCGCGTAAAAAAGACGCCCGCGTCAAAGAAGTGCATGTCACTTCTTGGGACGTAATTGGAGCCATTTTCCATTGACTCCATATAAAAACAGCTCCAATTACGTCCGTAATGGACGCTGCGAAAAACGCCTGCACATGCCATTACGTCTGAAATTCAGGAGCTGTTTTCTCCTGAAAACAGCTCCGTAATTTCAGGCATATCGGACGTGTACGTGTGGACATACCCTTATGCTGTTTCTGTAACTCCCATTCACTCCACAAGTTCTTTAATCGTCCAATACACTATATAGCTGTACACCTGTGTCAACCCTCGCAATCAGGAGAGGTTTTCAGCCTCAGAATGTAAACAAGGAAGTTTCTATTCACTGACAACAAGCAGTGATCTTGAAGAATAGGGAGAATGTCTAAAACAGTAATTTATCAACCTTTTTATGCCAACTTTTTAGTGCCAAGGATGGGTTTGAGCCTTCCCCAAAGATTGCTTCCCTGATCTTACAGGACAGATACAATGTTATCCATGGCTCTAAATATACGACTCCTGCACAGAACCATGATACGGTGAAGTGCATAAGACTTTAGTCTAGTGCCAATTTCAAAGGAAGATCATTTATTTATTAATTTTATTCATTTATAAAGTGCCAACATATTCTGCAGTTCTGTACAAAAGTTGTCACCACTCACTGTCCCCAGTGGAGCTCCCAATCTTAATTTCCCATCTGTATGTTTTTTGGATTGTGGGTAGGAAACCGGAGTACCCGGAGGAAACCCACACAAACACATGGAGAACTTACAACTCAATCCAGGTGTTGTGCTTGGTTCCATTAGAACCCAGAACCCAAGAGTGCTCACCACTGAACCACTGTGCTGCCCCAAAATTAATATACCAGTATGTTTTTGAAATGTGGAAGAAAAGTGGAGCGACCAGAGGAAATACGGATAGAACATAAAAACTCCATGCACATTTTTCCCTGGTTGAATTTCTAAGAATCTAATATTGCAAGAAAACAGTGCTAACCGCTGAGCCAGTGTGTCTGTAGTGTTTTATACTGTATGTAGGGTGTCTAATGCATATTATATTATCACATTTACCTGTGCTGTAGCAGAAAGTCCCAAAAATGTTCCTCAGATTTTTAAAATCTTTTTTTATGTGTGTTTGTAGCCTTGTTTTGCATTCAGGGTAATAAAATTCTATTCAACACTAGTGTTACCAGTTCTGTATGTAGACATATGGATAGATAATTTAATTGACAGATCTAGAAAATCGTGTCTAATTCAGCTGTGAAGATGTCGCTTTATCCTCCTAAAACATTTCATTATCACAACACTTCATATGTTTGTTAAAAATATCTCTTCCACTATTTGCTTTACAATTGGAACACATTGTAGGACGCTTGTTTAAAGGCTATAGAAGTTTTAGCAAAATTTTAGTTGTAATAATGTGGTCAGTGTCTGTAGACTTGTGGGATGGTGTCCAAGTTGGAGCTCGGCTGCTCCCTAGCTGTTCTTTATGATTTCTCCAGTAGTAAGATGCACTGAAAATGCTGTGTGATGCCAGAACTGCTAATAGGGGGATTACACTCAGGCTTCAATGATATCATTTTATCCCGTGTACGTTATATATTCAGGTTTATTTTACCAAATATGGTCAGTAATAAAACATGAACTCGCACTGTAACTCTCCGTCAGATTTAATCTGGATAGTCATGGAAATGTAAAAGGAATCTATCGTTTACACCCAAAATATAATTTCGCTCTTCAATTCAGTGACTAGTAGATTGTGAGTTATATATATACACACATTTATTTATTTATTTATTAAGGCTGTCCTATTTCACACAGGGTTATTTTCAGCCAATTCCGGCAGGTATTAGGAGTCAAGATCCATGTAAAATCTGCCTTCCATGCAGATTTTCTTTGCTGCGTAGAAAAGCCGGCAAATTTCAACACGCAAATTAGCCCCATTTAATGGGGCTAATTTGCATGTGAATTTGCATCACATAAAACTGGAAATCCAAGTTAAAAATCTGTGCGTGATGTTGGATTTTTCAGGCCCCATATCCGTTGTCTGAACATGCTCTAATTTTACTTTTAGGGTACCGTTCCACATAGCATCATCCTCATCCAGCCAGAACCCCGCTCAGTGTCAGTTGCAGTCCACAAGATTGCATGCAACTTAAAGGGGTTGTCTAGGCATGGGGCGGTCTTTCATACTGATGACCTATCCACAGGGTAGGTCATTAGTATATGATCGGTGGGGTCATTCACCCAGACCCCATATCGATCAGCTGTTCCAGCTTCCTTCGGGCACCGGAAGTTTTGTAATGGTCTGAGTCAGAAGCAAATGGCTCCGTACACTGTATAGCGGCCGTGCTGCAATACTGCAGCTCTACACCTATTCACTTGAAGTGGAGCAGTGTTGCGGCACGGCCGCTAAACAGTGACTGGAGCCATCTGCTTCCGACACCGACCATTGCAAAAGTTATGGTGCCCAGGGGCAGCCAGGACAACTGATCAGTGTGGACTTCAGGTCTTGAACCTCAACCGATCATATTGAGATAGGTCATCAGCGTTAATAAAAACTGCCCCATGCTCGGACAACCCCTTTAATCTATTCCTTTGTCCTGCAGCCTCATAATTAAAATCATTCAGTATCACTACAAAAAGTCTCAATGTAGCCTTTAAGAGTTCACATATCTTTTTTCCATGACCTGATATTTGCACTCCTCATAACTAACACACACACACACACACACGCACACGCACACACACACACTTCACTTTTGTTTTTGGTTCATAGTGAATTTATAGTAAGCATAATGTGAATTCATAAATTAGGTTGAGGCAATAAAATACATTTTGTAGGAAAATAAAATTTGAGAGCCAAAAAGATATACTTGAGCAAAACCTGGCCGCCATTCTGATTACAAAAATGTCCCTGGTGACCACGTCTTGCCCTACATGCATTTGGCGGCTGCATAATGCATTAGGCAACAACTGTACTGGCACTTTTTACAATTATTTTTCTGAACATTACTGCAAAAGAGTTACTATTATATGGTTACCTATGCGGTCTTCTAAACCAAAGTAAAGCTCCAACTTTTATTTAACAAATGTGATAGGTTAGTTTCCATATCAAACCCAGAAGCCACCTGAGAGGAGAACAAAAAGGTCATTAGAGGCACATTTTAGACAGAGCTATGAACAATTTCCCACAAAACAAAGATGTTTCATAAGTGGGACATGAACCTCTGGTCATGCTTGGATACAGTAGAACGAGATGAGGGAATTCATTAGAGAATATGTTTCTTTAAAAGAATGTTTATGGATGGATTGTACAATTCTCAGTAGGTTAAACCAGCTCTATTAATGGAAGTTAGAAGCAGAGTATTTCTATTTAGAGAGTCAATGGAGAGCACAATGTCCTACTTTTTAGGCTGATAAGTAAAGATATCTTGTCTGTTCCATGGTTTTATATATATATATATTGTTTATTTATTAGCTGACTAGTAACATTTTGTTATGTATTATTTCCAGTTCAGCTGAAAAAGAAGTAAAGTTGCACTTAAATTGTTACTTAGATTTTATCACAACATAATGTTTAGTGTCTACACACACTCAAAATATAACATTCTCAGTGTTGTGCTCATTTGTTCATATCAGTTCATATAACCTATATTTGGTTAGGTTACAGAACACCTTAGGTGCTCAAAATGTGTATTGGAGCACCCCAATGGTCAGCTACGCCCAATATTTTGCTGGAACAAAATAAATAAATTGGATTATGACTACCATTGGGGACAGGGATTAGTGTGAGTGATGACAATCTCTGTACAGCCCGGCGGAATATGTTATCGCTATATGAGCAACAGAAAATAGATAAATACTGGTTGACTAAGACTTGGAGTAAAATACAAAGGGCCACTTACTGATGCGTAGACACAACTTTGGAGTTGATTACAATAATAATGTTTATGCATGATTGTTTATTTATGATGTCACTGTCTTTTAATTTGTAGCCCAATTACCGGGATCATCTGCGGTCAGAATTGCCTCTCTGCGTGATCTCCCTGAAAAGTTACAAGATCTGTACCAGCAGGGCTTCACAGTGGTTGCAATACACCCATTTGTTCAGTTCAGTGAAGGAAATGAGAGGATTCCTCAGGAGGAGATGTTCCGCGTAGTTCTCATAAAGAAAACAGAAAGGTAATTATTGTTTCTATCATAACTTGGATCTTTAGCATGAGAGTACTTTTATTTGATACTTTGTTTTTTATTCTGACTGTCCCAGACAGCTAAAAAGTTATATTGTATCATGCAAGAGGCGTAGCTAGCGGGGAAGCAGGAAGGGCGGTGGCCCCGGGCCCACTGAGATGGTGGAGCCCAGGGCCGATCCCCCAGCAGTGTTAACAAGATAAACTCAAGCACTCCTCTGGTCAATATGCAAAGAAAATATTTCATTTTCGGATCAGGCAATGAAATAGAAAAAATATGTTAACGTTTCGGCCACAATCCGGCCTTTGTCAAAACTCTATAAATAGATACAGAAAATGATAAATACATTAACGTGAGTTGAAAAATCACAATCACAGAAAACATAGAAAGTGAATCACATATAGATAGTTTATAGGTGCATTATACTGTGTGGGGAGGCACTATAGGCACATTATACTGTGTGTGGGGCACTAAGGGGTTATTATACTGTGTGGGGGAAGCTATGGGAGCATTAATCTGTGTGAGGGCAACCTTAGGGACATTATACTGTGTGGGGGCAGCTACAGGGGCATTATCCTTTGTGGCGCAGCTATAGGGGCATTATACTGCGTGGAGGCCATGAAGTGGTCATTATACTGTGTGGGGGCCCACTGGGTTGGAGCCCACTCAGATGTGTCCCCCCCCCCTGTGCTAAACCCCTAGCTACGCCTCTGTGTAATGCTATAAGTCATTGTTATGTGCACCAACTCCATTTTAGCCTCAATCTTCATCCCATTATTTTTTTGTGTGTGCTCAATGGCCGCGGGCGAAAAACGCCGTGAAAATCGTCGTGCAGGCAGGCAGAGGAAAATCTGCCTCAAAATTCCAAGCAGAATTTTGAGGTAGATTTTCCTCCTGCAAAAAACTCTGTGTGAACCCAGCCTAACAGTCCACGTTTGGTATACAGATAAACAGCAATAGGTGGTAACATGAGGCAGAGATGTGGTCAGGAAACAGTCCAAGCTCGGTACACTGATAAACGGCAATAGGTAGTAAAGTGAGGCAGAGATGTGGTCAGGAAACAGTCCAAGCTCGGTACACATATAAACAGCAATAGATAGTTACGTGAGGCAGAGATGAACTAGACCACGACCACAAGCAGGAAGCTCAATAATCTGGCAATGAAGAACTGCAGGGTCCAGGCTTATATATGATCCACAATGATGAGACCAGTCAAGGCAAGGAATCCAGAGAGGCAGAAATCAGGAAAAGCCAGACAATAATTCCAGCACAAGCTGTCCCTATCACCAGTGGCTCAACAAGATGACCTAGTTCCTGGGACACACGACTCTCCGGCTTCAAATACTGACATTTTAAAGCCTTCTTGGCAGCACATAAGTAATTTACAGAAAAAAACAATACATTGTCCTTTCAAATAACAGTTGAGTTATTGTAGACATTCAAAGGTGTGTACCTTCTCAGTAGTAGAAGGGATGCAGTAATAGCAACAGCGGGTATCCAGGGGAGCAGTAGGGAGGGAGTATTCTTAGTAGTAGTAATAACAGTGGGTGTCCAGGGGAGCAGTAGGTATGGAGTATTCTCACTAGTAGTAGTAGTAGTAGTAGTAGTAGTAGTAGTAGTAGTAGTAAGAGTGGGTGTCCAGGGGAGCAGTAGGGATGGACTATTCTCAGTAGTAGTAGTAGTAGTAGTAGTAGTAACAGTGTGTGTCCAGGGTAGCAGTAGGGATGGACTATTCTCAGTAGTAATAGTAACTGTGGGTGTCCAGGGGAGCAGAAGGGATGGACTATTCTCAGTAGTAGTAGTAACAGTGGGTGTCCAGGGGAGCAGTAGGAATGGACTATTCTCAGTAGTAGTAGTAGTAGTAGTAGTAGTGGGTGTCCAGGGGAGCAATAGAGATGGACTATTCTCAGTTGTAGTAGTAGTAACAGTGGGTGTTCAGGGGAGCAGTAGGGATGGACCATTCTCAGTACTAGTGTAACAGTGGATGCCCAGGGGAGCAGTAGGGATGGACTATTCTCAGTACTAGTAGTAACAGTGGGTGCCCAGGGGAGCAGTAGGAATGGACTATTCTCAGTAATAGTAGTAACAGTGGATGCCCAGGGGAGCAGTAGGGATGGACTATGCTCAGTAGTAGTAGTAACAGTGGGTGTCCAGGGGAGCAGTAAGGATGGAGTATTCTCAGTAGTACTAGTAGTAACAGTGGGTGTCCAGGGGAGCAGTAGGGATGGAATATTCTCAGTAGTAACAGTGGATGTCCAGGGGAGCAGTAGAGTAGTAGTAACAACAACAACAACAAGAACAACAACAGTGGGTGTCCAGGGGAACAGTAGCAATGGAGTATTCTCAGTAGTAACAGTGAGTGTCCAGGCGAGCAGTAGGGATGGAGTATTCTCAGTAGTAGTAACAGTGGATGTTCAGGGTAGTAGTAGTAGTAACAACAACAACAACAACAACAACAACAACAGTGGGTGTCCAGGGAAGCAGTAGGGATGGAGTATTCTCAGTAGTAACAGTGGGTGTCCAGGGGAGCAGTAGGGATGGACTATTTTTAGTAGTAGTAGTAACAGTGGGTGTCCAGGGGAGCAGTAGCGATGGAGTATTAGTAATAATTTAGTGCGGTGTGAAAAATCCCTGATGTTTGTTAAATAAACAATAGATTCAGAGAACACATAGTACTTTATATGTTAAGGCTTCTGGAGTGTTCTGTCACATCAACTGAAAGATGCTGACTGTTAGCAGAAAACTGTCACATCCAGGGTCACTTGAAGACATTGATGAGGAGATTAACATACAATTTATTTCTTGGTTCTTGAGTCAGTAATGAAGTAACAAGTTTTATAATCCTGCTACGTACTTAGCATTCACTGCTAATAACTGGTTAGCAATGTGAATATTATTATAATGAACATTAGCCAGAGTTGCTCTAAGATATGAATTTCCACTTTACTTTTCTTACCATCCCCCCAGTGACAAGTTAATTATATTAAAATTAACCTCTCACCGTAGTACATTGTAACGTTGTATATTAGCATTCTACTTGCGTATTAATCTGTTTTCTTTACAGAAAGCTCCCTAGCACTTCTGCTTCCCTGAAGACATAAACAGGGACCCAATTTTTTTTTAGCAGTGTTCACAGTACACATTGATTGGCTGATTCCAGCCAGACCGCTTTCTCACTACTGGCACCGTTTAGTTTCCATATTGTAGCTGCAACACCTGAACTGAACTTAGACCACACCCTATAGTGAACTAGAGCGGTCCACCGCGCCAAACTCCTCCTCACTGCAGCGTACAGTGAGGAGGAACGGGGGGCTTGAGGTCCCCAGCAATAAGACATTTATCACCTATCCTGTGAATAGGTGATATATGTACTCTGTCGGACAACACCTTTAACATACTTGTAACCGCAATGCCGACACCACCTAGGCAATCGCAACTTATAACCACATTCCACTTACAATTTCACAGGCAGTGCCGATCTGCTGCACGTGTGAGTGGTTTGTAAAACACCTGTGAATAAACGTATCACAATGGAGCACTGTATTACTGGACTGCATGCAGTGACTGGCCATCGTTATATCTGTAGTAGTCTATTGTAATGTTTTAGTCCACAATTTTGCATAATCGCTGCAAAACCACTGCATTTTGTGACAGTTTGGCAAATATTTAGAAAAAAAAGGCAATTCATCTGCAACGTGTGGACACATCCTTGTAGTCAATTTTTCTTTCATCTCATTTTTTTTATTATGTTTGGTTGACATTTTGGGGGCTTCGGAACCAATTACCAGATTCTTTAGAATTATTGTCTCAAGGGGGAGTAGATCCTTGTCTCCTTGCCAGACTTTATATTAATATATCCAGGAGATTTATTTATTTTCTTATTCTAATTGGTTCTGTACAGCCTGTACAAGCATGTAGCTGTGGTCATCCGCACTTAAATATATACTTAGGTTGGAAAATATTGCTACATATTCCCCTCGCTGTTTTTACTTGCGGTAACATGGTTAAGAGAGAAAGGAATGCGAACATTTGTCTGGCGATTAGTACCATTGTCGGCATAGTGCCCCTTTCACATATACTGGCTATCATTAACTGCTCGGACCATAGCTGGGCTCGCACACAAATTGGTTTTTTTTTGCATCGTGATTGTGGTTCTCTGAGTCCTATCAAGCACTAAATCAAATAAAACCCTTTTGTTGTCTCTTATCTTTTTTTCTTTATAGCTATACTGTTTTTTTCATTTTTTTTTTGTTTTTTTACATTTTTGCTGATTTACTCAAAGTGGTATTACAATTCTACAAGTGTAATTGCCTATTTAATCTTATGTATATCCATTCACTTACATAATTAAATGTGCCACAGTCAGTAAAGACAAAAGACTCTTCGATATTATATTTGTTTTGGCTTCTGACATAAAACAGCAGAAAATATATTCTGTATTACACAGAAGGAGTTATAGTCCCCTACAATAAGTGTATTTATTACCATAACCCTAACCCCAGTAACAAGTTTTTTAAAACTTTGCCTCTCTCTAGAGTCTAGGTAACTGAGTTCTAAAGGGGTATTTTAATACCTCAACCCCTTTTTGTAATGAATTAGCTGCTTACTGTAGGTCCGGCTTTCCTAACAGTATTGGCATCTCCTGGCAATAACAGCTGATCGTCAGGGGGAGTCAAGTATGTAGCATTACTGTGGGCTATTCACGTGAATGGCCAACCATGTAATATATCGGCCGGCACATTGCACCAGAGCGGGAAACACGCCTGTAGCACTTCCATATGTAGGGCATATGGACAGCGCTTGTCTTTATGAAAAAGCCCAATACTCTAGAGGACTTTGGCATGGGGAATACACGGTGGTCATCAGAGATTTTTTTCCACCCTTTTTTTAATAACATTGTGAATCTTCAGGGTTTATTTTATTTTTCTTGATTGTCAATCATGCAGAGCCATTATCTTGTTAGTTATGAAAATAAAATCATTAGTGACTACCTTATCCTTTCCGTGTCACTGGGAGTCACAAGGGTTATAACACAAAGGCTATAACACCTCCAAAGTGTAATACAAGACAACTCGCCATAACTCAGTTACCTAAACCCTTGTGCTATGGGTGTAGTGAAATATTGAACATCCCTGCAGTCGTAGCGGAGTGTAGTTAGGCTTTAAACAGTTAGAGTATGTTCACACGGCTTATTTACAGACGTAATTCGGGCGTTTTAGCCCCGAATTACGTCCGAAAATGCGTCTCAATAGCGTCGGCAAACATCTGCCCATTCATTTGAATGGGTCTTACGATGTTCTGTTCCGACGGTCATTTGACAGCGGGGCGAAAACAAGACGCCCGTGTCAAAGAAGTACCTGTCACTTCTTCAGACGTAAATGGAGCCGTTTTCCATTGACTCCATGGAAAAACAGCTCCATCTACGTCCGTAATTGACGCAGCGAAAAAGCGCCTCAACATGCCATTACGCCTGAAATTACGGAGCTGTTTTCTCCTGAAAACAGCCCCGTAATTTCAGCCGTAACGGACGCTGCCGTGTGAACATACCCTTAGGCAATGGCCCACAATTTGTATTACTGCAGTTCAAATGTGATTTTTTTCCTCTGTGAAAAGCTGACATGATAACTTTTTTTATTTCCAATATAGAAACATTTAAGTCCCACATGGGGTTGTGGTAATGTCGCCATTTTACCGAGTCTCTGGAGTGAACAAATGTCGCCGTGCAGCCCTAGCCTAAGGGAGTGTTCACACATCCTAGTAGTGGTGTGCCGTAAGTAAAGAACACGATGTAACCACCTATCAAATACATGTGGTTAATTGTCTAGAACTTCCTCGGTGAAAATGGTCATAGTCTTTACATGTGGAAGAAAACACGGAAATGTTTTTGACAGGACTGTCATTTTCAAGAGAATTGTATACATCTGGTCACTGCAGTACATTATCCAAAGAAGACAGCACATATGATCGTATCCTTAAAATGTTTTTGGACCTTAGGCAAATACCAGGGAAATACAAAAGATCCATCTGTTCACCCGCCAAGTAGTAGGATGGCTTCTGGCATGTCTAAGTTCTGTAACATGTGGTTGGATGATCACACACATACTGACTGAGGTCATCTGTATTGCATTGGTGATCATTTTCCAACCACACTTACCAGCTGCCCAGTTATGATCTGATCAGTCGTGGCTTTATTATGTTTTTGGCATTGCCGTTATTTTCGATAACATTTTATTTTTACAGTATTCGAGCATGTGAAGACAACCATAATTAAAGGCCCGTGATCCTTAGTAGTTAACATGTGATCATCCTATCAAAACGATACAGGAATATTGCGGTTTCCAATTCGGCTGCATATGAAACAATTTTCATACATTGAAGTATGCAGAGGAGAACTGATTTTAAATGAAAACCAAATGCTGTGCACCATGCTTATCCTACATAAGAGGAGTGCGAGAATTCCAGCGTGCCCACATTACAATGACTGCAGAACTCTGCGAGTATCACATCCAGCTGCTAATAGTTTATTTGCTTCGCAGCCATAACTGCAAGCAGCTGAGCAGGAAATGACGCGGAAACTTAATTACAAGAAGCAGCATGTTGTTTCTAGTTGGAGTTTGCTTGAAGAATAGAATCTACAGTACCAAAGTTTGCAGCTCATGCTGTCATGGGTTATCTCCAGAGGTATTATGTGAAAGCTGATTCATGTTTACACCAACCCTGGAACAATTACATATGAGTCTTACCGAAATATGTATATATATATACTGTGTATATATTGTGATAGGAACAGACAGGCTCCTGAGACCCCCCGATCCCACAACAGTTGAAATGTAGAATTACATGCAGCTATTGAAATTCGTTTTGGCCGGTGTCAGGGGCGTAACTAGGAAAGACTGGGCCCCATAGCAAACTTTTGACTGGGGCCCCCTCCCCTGGGTGTCACACAACCCCCCCCCCTTGTAGATAGTGCCTTTTTTACAGCCCCCCTGTAGATAACGCCATACAGCCCCCTCTGTAGATAGCGCCATATAGCCCCCTCTGTAGATAGTGCCATACAGTCCCCCCTGTAGATAACGCCATACAGCCCTCTCTGTAGATATCTACAAAGGGGGCTGTATGGTGTTATCTACAGGGGGGGGCTGTATGGCGGCATCTACAGAGGGGGCTGTATGGCGCTATCTACAGAGGGGGCTGTATGGCGCTATCTACAGAGGGGGCTGTATGGCGCTATCTACAGAGGGGGCTGTATGGCGCTATCTACAGAGGGGGCTGTATGGCATTATCTACAGAGGGGGCTGTATGGCGTTATCTACAGAGGGGGCTGTATGGCGCTATCTACAGGGGGGCTGTATGGCGTTATCTACAGGGGGCTGTATGGCGCTATCCACAGGGGGACTGTATGGCGCTATCTACAGGGGGGCTGTATGGCGTTATCTACAGAGGGGGCTTTATGGCGCTATCTACAGGGGGGCTGTATGGCGTTATCTACAGAGGGGGCTGTATGGCACTATCCACAGGGGGGGCTGTATGGCGTTCTCTACAGAGGGGACTGTATGGCGTTATCTACAGGGGGGTCTGTAGGGAACGCCATACAGCCCCCCCTGTAGGGAACGCCATACAGTTCCCCCTGTAGGGAACGCCATACAGCCCCCCCTGTAGGGAACGCCATACAGCCCCACCCTGTAGGGAACGCCATACAGCCCCCCCCTGTAGGGAATGCCATACAGCCGCCCCTGTAGGGAACGCCATACAGCCCCCCCTGTAGGGAACGCTATACAGCCCCCCTGTAGGGAACGCCATACAGCCCCCCTGTAGGGAACGCCATACAGCCCCCCCTGTAGGGAACGCTATACAGCCCCCCCTGTAGGTAACGCTATACAGCCCCCCTGTAGGGAACGCTATACAGCCCCCCTGTAGGGAACGCTATACAGCCCCCCCTGTAGGGAACGCTATACAGCCCCCCCTGTAGGGAACGCCATACTGCGTCCCCAACCCCCCAAAAAAATGCAACCTACAGTGAGAAAAGACAAAAGACATGTATCCCCTATCCACAGGATAGGGGATACATGTGTGATCGCTGGCAGCGATAGGGAGAACGGGGGACCGAAAGTCCGCCAAGTTCTCCATGACTAACCTCTTACTTCCGGCGTCTGCGCAGCTCAATAAAAATGAAAGGAGCGCTGGTCACGCATGCGCTCCATTCATTTCTACGGAGCTGCCGACACAGACCCCGGAAGTCCGAGGTTTGTGATGCAGAACTTCAGGGGAATTTCAGTCCCCCGTTCTCCCTATCAATGCCAGCGATCACACATGTATCCCCTATCCTGTGGATAGGGGATACATGTCTTTTGTTTAATGGCAGAGCTGGGAGATACCTCCCTGCTCTGCCGTAGTGTTCAGTGGCGTCCCGCTGTAGCAGCCATAGCGGCTGCTAGCAGAGCCTCCGGCCATGGTGGGGGCCCGTGCCGGGGGGCGACACGGCCCCCTCATGCCGCGGGCCCCGTAGCAGCCGCTACGGCTGCTATAGCGGTAGTTACGCCACTGGCCGATGTGTTCCCTTGATGCTTTTAATCCTTTGACAACTCGTACCGTAATAGTATGATGCCATGAGGGCCCTCAGGGAACCTGTGCTCTGATGCTTGGACACTGTCACTATGCCCATGCGATCAGGACAGGGTTGCTAACCTCCACTTCAGAAATTTCTAGACAACTGAGCTAAAATTCGCGGACAGACCAAAATTTTTACGGACACATTACAAAATCATTGCCTGTGCAGTGTTCTAGGAGTGACTCACCAATCGCAGCTCCACTTGTAGCTTTCACCCGCTAACTTAGGTGATGTTTTCTCTGATTAGTCGTTCACTTTCCCTTTTTTTCTCCATCCGGCCCAGACCGCTGTGACGACTTATTCCTGCAACGACTCATCTCTGCAGAATGTGACACACAAACATGTTGGCTTCTCGCTTTTCCAGCACCTCCTACCTATACCCCATCCTCTAAACAAACTCCTAATCCACAGTGCCCCAGATGGTAATAATGATCCCTCAGTGCTCGACGCAATAAAAGTGCCCCCCCTGTATATAGCGCCACACACAGCCCGCGCTTGTAGATAGCGCCACACACAGACCCCCTTCTAAATAGCGCCACACACAGCCCCCCTTGTAGATAGTGCCACACAGCCCCCTCTTGTAGATAGCACCACACACAACCCCCTTGTATATAGTGCCACACAGCTGCCCCTTGTAGATAGCCACACAGGTCCCCCTTGGTAGACAGCCATACAGCTTCCCCATTGTAGATAGCCACACAGCTCCCCCCTTGTAGATAGCCACACAGCTCCCCCCTTGTAGATAGCCACACACAGCTCCCCCCTTGTAGATAGCCACACACAGCTCCCCCCTTGAAGATAGCTACGCACAGCTCCCCCTTGTAGATAGCCACACAGCTGCCCCTTGTAGATAGCCACACAGGTCCCCCTTTGTAGACAGCCATACAGCTCCCCCTTGTAGATAGCCACACACAGCTCCCCCCTTGAAGATAGCCACGCACAGCTCCCCCTTGTAGATAGCCACACAGCTTCTCCTTGTAGCCTCACACAGCAACCCCCTTCACTTGTAAGTAGCGCTGCCCCCTTCCCTCGTACTTAGTGCAAACAGAGCAGAGAGCGGTAGCCTAACACTACCACTCTCCGCTCTGCCTGACACCACTCACAGTCAGGAGGAGGAGGTGGTCATGCGGCGAAGCAAAGCGGCGGAGGATCACTTTGAATGGGTTCGGCGACGGCACAGGACTGGAACAGACCAGTCACCTGACCCGAGTTACCTTACCTCATGTCAGGTGACTGGATTGGTCCACTCCCAGCACCGACCTCACTTGGCAGCGGCCGGCCTGCATATTTTCAGGTTCCACAGAATCTGAAAATATGCCCGGCCGCGTCCTACTATTCCTTTGCACTGCGCATGGGAATTTTTTCGCATGCGCAGTGCAAAGCTCCGGGAGACTGCCGAAAATCTCGGACGGTGCTTTTTTTCTGCAGGACGCTACGGACGGCAGAAAAAAACACCCATTTTTGCGGACTGTCCATAAATTTACGGACAGTTGGCAACCCTGGATCAGGACCGCGCCTGTGATACACAGCCATGGCCCTTTTCTAATGCTGGAGGTCAGATAAATATCTGATCCACACTGTTTAGGCCCCATGAACACGACAGCAAAAAACCTCCGTTTTTGCGGACCGCAAACGGAGCCATTCAGTTTCATTGAACACTGACACCTTTCCGTAGCACTACGGAAGGGTGTCAGTGCCGTTGAAATGTTCCGGGAATTATGGAACATGTCCGTTCTTTCACATTTTGCGGGCCGTGCTCCCATACTTTGTATGGGAGCACGGCCCGAAAATGCGGCTGTCAGTCAGCGGCCGGCCGTGCCCGCAATCGCGGGCCGTGATTGCGGGCACGGTCGTGTGCATGGGGCCTTAGGCGTCATGCACACGACCGTAGTTTTGCGGGCGTATGCTATCCGCAACTGCGGAGCCGCAATTGCTGATACTATAGAACACATGCTATCCTATGGCTCAATGCACACGGCCGTGGTTTCCACGGTCCATGCATTGCCCGGGCTCATTGAAATTAATGCACATCTTGTGTGTGCACAGTCCGTGTTTGTGGATGGGCTGCGGATGACACTCCGCTGCTCGCCCGTGCCATAATCACGGACAGTCCACACAGCTACGGTCGTGTGCAGGAGACCTTAATCTCTTGTTTGTGGCATATATGGGTGAAGTAAAGCGGGCATCCCCCTTTGAACGTATCACAGGGATACCCTGTGATGTGATATTTACCCATAGCATACATGGGTGGACAGCCCCGAGTCCATTAAGGATGCCAGGACTGTCCATCAGTGATGCCTTAGGGCATACTGCCTATGCCCTTTTAGTACACAGGCTAATGTACTTTTATATATGTATGTATGCAAGTACATTATTATGTAAAATAATAAATATTTAATAAAAATTCCATTATGGGAGTACAAATTTTTTAATACAAATTAGTTAAAATTTACTGTAGAAAAAAACAAACAAACATAACCACAATTTATTATGTAACTATTACAAAACAAGAATAATACACAAATATTTGGTATCATCATAATCGTAGCAACCTGTTCTAAAAATCTAAGCCATTATTTAAGGTAATTGGTGAATAGTGTAAAAAAAAAATTAATAAAAATTAAAGTATTGGGACATCTACACATTACCCCTACAGGGGTTTTAATTATAAATCGATAGGCATTAATATAGAGTTGGTCCCTCCTTTGAAGCGAAAACAGCTTCCACTCTTCTGGGACGGCTTTCTACAAGATTTTGGAGTGTGTCTGTGGGGATATTTGCCCATTCAGGAGTCCTCATGAAGGGGGTTGCCCCGATACGCGTGAATGTTTGGCCATTTTATATTTGTTTTTTTTATTTAAATTAATCTCTTTACCTTTATATATATATAGATGTAGATCATATATAGATGTACAGTTTTAGGCTGGGGCTACACGGCGACTTTGGCCATGACACTGGTTGCATGCACAGAGTTCGCTTTGGAACCAGCTTTGGAAAATTTGCTCTCTAAAAGCCAGTTTGCGCACCATTCATTGTAAGCGCTGCCTTGCGCCCAGCTAGTAGGAAATGCGCACACATTTAGTATCGCTGAAGTTGGCAGAAGTTGCCAAATATGTGTTTTAGGTGTGTTTACCCAGTGGCATGCACTAGATGTAAAAAAAACATCACCTAAAATCTCATCTTCACATTTTTTAAAAATTTATTTCCCTTTTTTTAATCTTTTAAAAAGTTATATATATCTATTACAAAAGTAAAAATATATATCGATCTTTAAAAAGTTAGTTATATCTATCTATACTTTTTTTTACACAATATGGAAGCCCAACATGTTCTGATAAAAACAAGACCTAATACACAGTAGCGTATCTAGCAGAGGGGGGGGGGGGGTGGCCCCGGGCCCACTGAGATGGTGGGGCCCAGGGCCGGTCCCCCAGCTGGGGTGTGTCCCGGTTTCAACTGAATCTGCGTCCTCAGGACGCAGATACAGTTGAATCCAATGCTGGAGAAGGGAGCTGACGGCTCCTTGCTCCAGCATTCAATGGGAATGCCAGCTCTAGCGGTGAGCGGCTCGATACAGACAGGCGCGATGAGAGCCACACACTGCACAGAGCAGAGGAGCAGAGGGATCTCTGCCACTCTTCATGGGAGCGGGGATAGGTAAATATTTATTTTATTATTTTTTTTATTAGGCACTATACTGTGTGGTGCCAGCTAAGTGGGCATCATACTGGGTAAGGGGGTGCTGCAATAGGGAAGTATACTGAATTGTGCAGCTATGGGGGCATTATACAGTATGGGGCAGCTATGGGGACATTATACTGTATAAGGGCAGCTATGGGGCATTATACTGTATGAGTGCAGCTATGGGGGCATTATACTGTATGGGGCAGCTATGAAGGCATTATACTGTATAAGTGCAGCTATGGGGCATTATACTGTATGGGGCAGCTATGGGGACATTATACTGTATAAGCGCAGCTATGGGGCATTATACTGTATGGGGCAGCTATGGGGACATTATACTGTATGGGGCAGCTATGGGGAAATTATACTGTGTGGTGGCAGCTAAGTGGGCATCATACTGGGTAAGGGGGTGCTGCAATAGGGAAGTATACTGTATTGGGCAGTTATGGGCGCATTATACTGTATGGGGCAGCTATGGGGGCATTATACTGTTTGAGGCAGCTATGAAGGCATTATACTCTATAAGGCCGCTATGGGGGCATTATACTGTGTGGGCAGCTATGGGGCATTATACTTTATGTGGGCAGCTATGGGGCATTATACTGTGTGGGAGGCACTATAGGGGCATTATACTGTGCAGGGACAGCTATAGGGGCAATATATTATGTGGGGACAGCTATAGGGGCATTATACGGTGTAAAGCTCACTAAGGTGTCATTATACTGCGTGAGGGGCCCAATCAGATGTGCTCCCCCCCCCCCCCCCTGTGCTAAACTCCTAGCCACGCATCTGAAAATACATGTAGGTTGGAAGAGTAATAGAACAACAATTTGCTTTTAAATTGGCACATGGCTAAAACTTGAAAATGGGCCTGGTCAGGAAGGGTGGTAAAGCCTCTGACAAGGAAGGGGGTTAAAGCGGGTCTTCAAGGGGTTTAAGGGCACAAAATATATACTGCTATTTATAAAAAATAAAATAAATACCCAAAAATCAGCTTCTGTGACACACTACCAATTGTGGTTACATTTTTGAGGGTGGCAGCACATTCAGGGAATTTCAGGTCCAAAAGAATTTACAGGCCAGAGATTTTCTATTTTTGAACTATATTGTGAAGCTGGACAGAGGTTAATGGAGCCATATTTGCTATTATCATTCTTTTACTACAATGATTGACAGCTTAACAAGCCAGACTTCCTGGAAATTGAAATACGAGAACAAATGTTTACATCCTCAGAAAATATTATGGCTTTGTTTCAAGAGAGAATTGACTGACTGGGGTTTTTAACGCAATATTTTCTGTCTCAGAGATAACTTTTGCTTTATGAACAGCTGATGCTAGTAATCTGAGATGAAAAGACTGTAAAGTAATAGCTTAGCATATGCTGGCCTTTAAGAATACATAAGTAATTCATGTGTTTTATGTACCCTAAACCAGAGAAACCAATGGCAAACACAATATTGTCAAAGTACCGTAAATGATATCTACTGATTGTATCACTGTCATAGTGGAAGATCGGACAATGTTGTAAGGAGCAGGAAAGCAGACGCTGCGCCGTCAAAAATGATATGGTCCTTGCCGGGTTTAAGACGACTTGTTCCCAGTATAAGGCCTCATTTACACGAGCGTGTGCGTTTTGCGCGCGCAAAAAACGCTGCGTTTTGCGCGCGCAAAAGGCACTTGGCAGCTCCGTGTGTCATCCGTGTATGATGCGCGGCTGCGTGATTTTTGCGCAGCCGCCATCATAGAGATGAGCCCGTCACTGTCCAAGGTGCTGAAAGAGCTAACTGATCGGCAGTAACTCTTTCAGCACCCTCGACAGTGAATGCCGAACACAATATACACCAACCTGTGAATAAAAAAAGACTTTCATACTTACCAAGAACTTCCTGCTTCCCCCAGTCCGGGCTCCCGGCCGTTGCCTTGGTGACGCGTCCCTCTCTTGTCATCCGGCCCCACCTCCCAGGATGACGCCGCAGTCCATGAGACCGCTGCAGCCTGTGATTGGCTGCAGCCTGTGCTTGGACTGAACTGTCATCCCGGGAGGTCGGACCGGAGTTATCGGTAAGTCAGAACGTCTTTTTTTTTTTACAGGTTCATGGATTTTCGGAGCGGAAGTCACTGTCCATGGTGCTGAACCAGTTTAACGCTTTCAGCACCGTGGACAGTGACTGTCTCCTGACGTCGCGTACCCGAACATTTTTTACCGGTTTCGGTCAAAACGAGTTTGGCCGAACCCGGTGAAGTTCGGTGCGCTCATCTCGAATTTGACACTCCGTTTGGATGTTTGTAAACAGAAAAGCACGTGGTGCTTTTCTGTTTACATTCAGGAGTTTGACAGCTCTTGCGCGAATCACGCAGTTCGCACGGAAGTGCTTCCGTGCGGCATGCGTGGTTTTCACGCACCCATTGACTTCAATGGGTGCGTGAGTGCGCGAAAAACGCACGATTATAGAACATGTCGTGAGTTTTTTTCTGCGCACACGCGCTGAGCGCAATTCACGCATCGTCTAAACTGCTCCATTGACTAATATAGGTGCGTACGACATGCGTGCAAAGCACGCGCGTCGCACGCGCGTATATTACGTTCGTGTAAATGAGGCCTAAGGGTCATTGCAGGATCTGGTTTCGAGTATTCACTCCTATGACCACTAATACACGGAGATCTATTATTCTATGTTGTACAGTATGATTTATACCGAACACTAGATAGGATTCATATATGTATGCAGTACATATGAATGTAAACAGATTTTGATTGCCCACATTTTTCTTCATATACCTCCAATGTTTCTTGTATTGATCCTGACTAAAAAATTTTTTTATTAGCGCTACATATTTTAGGTGTGCCTTAACACCAAAGAACAAATACTAGAATAGTCCCATAATGATCCAGAATCTGGTACTGAAAATAGTCAATGTATTTTTATAAATTCTTTATATTCTATTTTATATCGGTTGAATGTTGGGAAATAGGAAGGAGTGGTGTAGCTATGACCAGGATTGATAGAGGAACCATACATGTGTAGAGATGTAACCCCTAGGAATTGTTGCCTTGGAATGCTATGAATAACATATTAAAAAGATTATCTAGGTTGTGAATTTTTTTGTAAAGGCTGGAAATGAAATAAAAAAGCAATACTTACCTATCCTTGCCCCCAGCGATCCAGCGCTGACACTCCGGCGGCATGTGTCAGAGGGTTTAGTGGTGATGAATCGTATTTCTGGCATAATGCATGAAATATAGCACATGATCGCTGAGCTCTCTATTTGGCAGCAGCGGTCTGATGCTACGTGCATGTAAACAACCATCCGGAGTGCCACCATAGCATCAGCGCTGGTTCGCCAGTTACTAGAATAGCTAAGTACTGATTTTTTTGCTTATTTATTTCATTTCCAGTCCTTACAAAAATATTTTCACAACCCAGATAAACCCTTTAACTCCTTAACGACCGCCCACCGTCTTTTGACGGCAGGCGGTGCATGTCCTAAGTCTACAGCTATGTCTTTTGGCGTCGCTGTAGATTAGGCTGATGAGCGCTCCTGTGAGCACTCATCCTTTAAGCAGGAGCTGTAACTTACAGCTCCTGAATTTAGAGGAACCTGCTGAATACAGCTGGGGTTGGAAAACATTCGGACCCCAGCTGTTTAACCCTTTGATTGCCACGGTCCGTGATCGCGGCAAGATCAAAGGTAACTCCCCGCTTTGATCTAGTCATAGGAAACCCAGTAACGTGATCAAACATCGGGGAATCCCTCTGCAGTCAGCCCTGGGGACCTACAAAGGACCCAAGGGCTGTCTGTTCAGTAAGCCTTCTGTTAGGGAACACTATGTGCTGCCCTAACAGCAGCCTGTGTCATAGTGACATAGTGTGATGTATTAGCATACAGGAGTATGCGAATACATTATAAGTAAAAAGTAAAGTTATAAATAAAGTTATCCCTTAATGGGATTTAAAAAAAAGTAACCCAAAAAATTAAATAAATAAAAAAATAAAGTCCAAAAAAAGTCATTATTTTGCATAAAATATATTTTATTGCCCCTACACTAAATAAAAACAAAAAACCTACACATATTACTTATCTAAACGACCGTAATAACCCGAAGAATTCAT
This sequence comes from Rhinoderma darwinii, assembly GCF_050947455.1. Lineage (NCBI taxonomy): Eukaryota > Metazoa > Chordata > Amphibia > Anura > Rhinodermatidae > Rhinoderma > Rhinoderma darwinii. Next base: position 285,589,851 of record NC_134691.1, read on the forward strand.
CTAACGGGCTATTTATCGTGAAACGTGAACGGGATAAAAAATAAACAAGCAAAACGGTGCTGAGAATCGCTTTTTCTTATATTCACGCCGTAAAAATATATTTTTTCTATCCCCAAAAATACAATTTCTACAGCATAAAACGAGGCCTCATACAGCCACGTCAATGAAAAAAATACAAAAGTTATGGCTGCTGAAATGCAGAGAGGTAAAAACTGAAAAATATAGCTGGTCATTAAGACCTTTTCATGCCCGGTCATTAAGGTTAAATACACAGTGGCAAGAAACTTTAACTTGACATTTTAAATGGTTTTGAATGGCTCACGTTATCAGTTATCACGTTGCAGCAAGTTATCAGTTATCAGGTTGCAGCAAGTTATCAGAGTCAGGATAAGGATTGCTTCATCCATACATATCTCTTCAAACACAACCTGATTTACAGCCCTTATAGATCCCCTTTCTGTTTGCGGCCATACATTGGTTGATGTCTCATGGTTGGTGAGACATCAGCCTCAGCCTCCGCCAAACTTCTTTCTAAGGGTAAAGGAAGGCATTACCACATTACGAGCTTTATATTTTCATATTGTAATGTATATTTATGTGATATTGAATTCTTTTGATCATCAGAAGTAAGGCTTATCTTCACCTACACATTTATTAGTTCTAAAAATAGAGCGGCACATGGCCAGCATTAACCTGATTCCATTTCCAATATAACCGCCACATGAATAATATGGCAACCGTCACATACACTGGGAATAAAAATGCCTGAGGTCGTGCTACTGTGCTTGTGGGATGATAGCGCATGTTATTTCATTACAGGGAAATTTCATTATAAACTTGAGTTTCCCATTGTAGTTATAAGGGAGTCTTTCGTAATGTGTTCACGCCACTTCTTATCAACAAGGGACAGGGCAGGTGGGTTGTAGTGTGTATTCATCCCATCCACCAGCAGCACTTCCAACCCTGCGGTAAATTTTTATTTATTCTTTTTATTCATTTGGTTAATCGCTCATTCACACGTTCCAATAGAGGATCCGTATTAATTGGAAAAATGGTTAATTCTTTAACTAGTGACGGGACAAATACTGATGAAAAATGGACAACTAATAACAAAATACGGAACAAGATAAATACAATACAAAAACAAAAATGGAACGAATTGTAAAGAAAAAATAAATAAAAGATCCGTATTGCGTATTTGTATTTTTGATTTGTATTTTCATATGCAAGTTTGAAGCAGCCCGAAGGAGAGGCTGGGGAGTCTTTATTTAGTTTTTATTTTTTTATTTTTTTAAATCAGTCATTTCTTTATATGTTAGAATATCTGCTCTTTCTTTCCGATATGGGCCGTAAAACCGAGCGCCTGTCAACGAGTCAGCTCCTTGATTGGTGCTCATTTGATCCTTTCACAAGGAGCGATGATTGGTTATGGATTGGGACGAGCGATCGTCCCCATAATATTTCCATCATGTCGGCAGCACATCTCCATGTTTACACAGGAAGATGTGCTGCCGACAACATTAATATTTAATGCTGCAAAAACGAGCAGATCAGCCGATGAACGTTCGCTCAGGGCAATGATCGGGAAAGAGCGGTCCTATGAATTCTCGTTTACCCGATCATTGGCCCATGTAAAAGGGCCTTTACTCTGGCAATGTTAATGCTCTCGGTAATGTAATTAAGACTACCGAATCATTGTGAGCCACTGGAGTACATTTTTTTTCTTCATTAGATAAGTAATCTCCCACAGGGAAGATTTAACACTAGATACGTTATCTCTTGTTAAGTACAGTAAGTAAGTAATTGGTATAGTGCACGCTAAGCATACCCAAATGCGGAGAGATAGAGCATAGAAACATCTTGTGATTGCATTTACATCTGACATAGTGGGATTTGTAATCTCAGCAAATCACTGACAATTTATCATTCTTAGCAATCGGCCCTATGAACAATTATGCCATTGTTGAGGTAGTAAAAATAAAAAATGATGAACTGAAAGCAGCGATGTTCTGTTTAATAATGCCTTTTAATTAACTCTAAATAAATAATTGAACGGAGCGTCACTTTCACACAGCCCGCAATATATGCAAAGAGTCTGAGCATTGAGACAGAGAGAACAATATACACGACACATGTGGGAGATTTGCCAAATGGGATTCTGCAAGAGCACACAGAGGTCATATGGTAAATGAGCATCATCACAAACTGATTTCTCCATAAGAAACACCACACTGGGAGAAAAAATTAGAAATTGTCAAGAAGTAGGTCAGAGCGCCCGTTTATCTCCTCCAGACATTATGTGTACCTTTTTATGTCATTTTATGGCTTAGAGCATATCCACAATGAAATGTTATTACGCTTATGGATGTTAGCAAATGCCTAACGGTTGTCAAAATATTTCAGTGTATTTCAGCTACATGAGTGCTCCTCTGTAACACGCAAGTGTGCATCTCCGTCTGAAAGGCTTACGATTTTTTAGGAACATCACACATGGAGGGAAGTTCAGCAGGGTTTTATTAAAGATGGCTAATTTTAAGGGGTCGTCTCACTAAGACGAGCCTTTTCTAAAGGAACGCAGTTCAGGCTTCTCTAGCCCCCAGCAATAACAGTTGATCGTCATGGGTTAGAGAAGTCGTGACTGTGCCTGCCCAATCATGGAAATGTAACATTGTATTTGCGGCAATTTAAATGAATGACTGTCTATTTAATGTATGGACGCGCCAGGTCCACCAGAACAGTAGCCACTCTTACTGCTCTCCATTCTGGTTCATAGGTCGGGTTCCTCAGTGGGAGACCACCCTCTATCGCATCTACATACCCCAATAGGACAGGGGTTGTCTTTGAGACAACCCCTTTAAAACAACCCCTTTAAAGCCCGATATAGGACCATCAGCACAATCACCTCCTCCTTTCCTAATTTTAAGGGGTTGTCTCACTAAGACGAGCCTTTTTCGAAAGGAACGCATTTCTGTGGGTCTGATGCGAAAAGCCCTGTTAATCTGCTGTTGACGGCGGGGAAAGCTGTACGCAGTCACACCTTCAGTAGTACTACTCAACGCTCATGGTCAGGACAGATCCACTAAAGAGGGAGCTGCTCTTTCAAGCAGCTCCTCACTCTTGCTAATAGAGGGGGTTTCGAGCTGGCCCTAATAGGGAAAGTGATTGTCCATATGATAACTCTCAAAAATGGATTTGATTCTATAATGGCACCACAATTGGGCTAGCTTCAATCATTCAATTTTAAATGTGATTTTCCTGTATGCCGCTTCTAGGTTGCAGACTCAAGGCTAACAAGTGACAAGGTCAATGGAGGCCCTTTTGATACTCCTGTAGTTCTTGTCAATCTAATACTCCCATACTGAAGTGTGGAATTACTCTAGGGACTTATATGTGGAATATAGCAGAACACAAGGTTATGCTCTTGGATAATGTTACTTGATCACATAAGAAATTTTTAGCACTAGAAATGAGCGAATCGTATCTATCATCTCATTTTCACCTGAATCACAAATTTGCCAGTTTATTAAATACAATGAGAGAATCAAAAGTGAATCTCAAACCTAAGAAATACATTATTATACTTGGCGAACTGCAAACTGATTTGTAAAACAGTGAAAATCGAATCAGCCAAATAATTTGCTCATGTTTGTTTAGCAGTTTTAACATCAACTAATGTTCCCTGTTTTGTTTTGGTTTTTTTTTGGAAAGGAAGGAGTTACAAGTTGTTTCTTGTCCATCTTGAGATTCATTCACAGCCGGATGATTTTTTCTTTTTGCAAATTCAAATTTTAACATTGTTATATCCAATTTTCTCAATTGAAGAAGAAACTGTGATAGTCACTTCACTATATCTTACTTCGAACAATATGCAAAAGAAGAACATTGCATGTTCAAGAGTATCTTGAGCACAATAATTGAGTAAAAAAGATGAGCAAGGAAGAGTGAATAAAGGATGGGGTGCCGTTTCTTGTGCCCTGTTCTAATTCTCCCTATTGATTGCGAGGCTTGTGATTGAAGAGCAGGGGGGGAGGGAATGTGGTAGATCCCGTCTTATGCACATAAGGGCCTGTTATTGTAAGTTTCTGGAATTTATTTGGTTAAATCGAAAAACGAAACCTGGGATTTTTTTATTGTAAAGAATGAATGCTTGGTGATTTCCAGTTAAGGAAAAAGCTGTATTAGAGGAGTTTGGGTACTCTACAGACACTTAGGATTTGGGGTTATACTAGTTTATGTGCCTTTTGTGGTTGACATCTTCAGACATGTCCATATTCTATATCAGAAGATGATTTTAGATGGACTACGCCTTTAAAGACAGGTTAAAATATCAGTACCCAGCAGGATGCAGACAAAGCCATAATGCTATGTGAGGGAGGACGTACAAGTGCAAAATACTGAATCACTAACCAGCCTACCATTCATGAGGGATGGGGGGGGTAGCTGCTTAGTTTTATCATTGCACACAGATAAGACTTCTATAAGGTGGCATTCACAAGGTTACGTGTAGTGCATCATGCTATCTTACAGCCTATTAGTCACGCCTATACTAATAGATCAGACAACCTGCCCAGCACCTTCTAACTGTGCCATACAAAGTACTGACACCCCATTCTTCCCCATCATTACAAGGCCAGGCTGCATCATTCAAAAATAATAAAGGATTTAGTTAATATTTTGGCCAAAATACGCTTGTTTGCTTCCTGCGTCAAGGGTTCCAAGGCCTCATGCACATGACCGTAGCCATGTGCACGGCTGTGATTTCGGGTCGGCTGGGGGCGGAGTGTCACCCACGTGCACATGGCCGCGGCCATTATTTCCTATAAGCCTGGCCGTAATAAAACATGTCCGTTCTTTCTGCGGTCCGGGCTCCTGGGCCATGCACAGACCGTGGAAACCGTGGTCGCGTGCATGGCCCCATAGGAATGAATGGGGCCACAATTCTCCCGTGGATTTTCGGGGGAATTGCGGCCGCAAAAGCACGTTCGTGTGCATGGGGCCTCATTGTCTTTCAGGCCCTATACTAACATTAAAACAAATCACAGAAAACGAGATCAAAATTAGGCTATGTTTACATCACGTTATGTGAACAGATTCAAAGCATGGCAAATGTGGCCATGGGCGCACATTTACTCGATGGATACCATAAAAGCATCCTTTTGGCCTCTGTTGGGGTGGGGTATGCTTTGGAAAGTGCAGCAGACTGTGCTTTCCTATAAAGTGGACCACCACAAAAAAATTGTGTGTTTTTTTTACATAATGGCTAATGTCGGATGTATGACACTGTATAGCTGTACACTGGCATACGTTGGAGGTATACGTCGGGGAATACTCCCGAGGTATACCTCTGACCTTTAGCCCCATCGTGATGTGATATTCAAATCGGTAAGATTTACTGAAGAAAATTTCACGGCAAAACCAACCCAAATTGTGTTTTTTGTTGTGCAGATTTTCAAGTGGATTTACCCTGTTATTCCCGTAGCAACCCGTCCCTGCTCCCCCAACTGGTCTCTGTGCTTAGAGGCCTCCTGTGATCACATTCTGTCAGATGAGACCACTGCAACCAATCACAGGGGACGAAACACAGGAGGCCGGCCTCACAGAGACCAGCCGGGGAACAGGGCGCATCATTTGTTAAAATCTCATGCACTTTGTTGCTACTGTAATACGCTGCCAATTTTCCGCCCGCGTATCCAGATGGAAAATCCGCAGCAATTCAGCTACATGTTTACGTAGCTTTTTTTGTGCGTGGCACAAATGGAGATTTAATTTGGTACCAAATCTTTTACGTTATTTGTGATGTTCCAGCATTTTCTGTATGTACACTACCGTTCAAAAGTTTGGGGTCACCCAGAGAATTTTGTGTTTTCCATGAAAACTCACACTTATATTTATCAAATGAGTTGCAAAATGACTAGAAAATATAGTCAAGACATTGACAAGGTTAGAAATAATGATTTTTATTTCAAATAATAATTTTCTCCTTCAAACTTTGCTTTCGTCAAAGAATGCTCCATTTGCAGCAATTACAGCATTGCAGACCTTTGGCATTCTAGCTGTTAATTTGCTGAGGTAATCGGGAGAAATTTCACCCCATGCTTCCAGAAGCCCCTCCCACAAGTTGGATTGGCTTGATGGGCACTTCTTGCGTACCATACGGTCAAGCTGCTCCCACATCAGCTCTATGGGGTTGAGATCTGGTGACTGCGCTGGCCACTCCATTACAGATAGAATACCAGCTGCCTGCTTCTTCTCTAAATAGTTCTTGCATAATTTGGAGGTGTGCTTTGGGTCATTGTCCTGTTGTAGGATGAAATTGGCTCGAAACAAGCGCTGTCCACAGGGTATGGCATGGCGTTGCAAAATGGAGTGATAGCCTTCCATATTCAAAATCCCTTTTACCTTGTACAAATCTCCCACTTTACCAGCACCAAAGCAACCCTAGACCATCACATTACCTCCACCATGCTTGACAGATGGCGTCAGGCACGCTTCCAGTATCTTTTCAGTTGTTCTGCGTCACACAAATGTTCTTCTGTGTGATCCAAACACCTCAAACTTCGATTCATCTGTCCATAACACTTTTTTCCAATCTTCCTCTGTCCAATGTCTGTGTGCTTTTGCCCATATTAATCTTTTCCTTTTATTAGCCAGTCTCAGATATGGCTTTTTCTTTGCCACTCTGCCCTGAAGGCCAGCATCCTGGAGTCGCCTCTTCACTGTAGACGTTGACACTGGCGTTTTGCGGGTACTATTTAATGAAGCTGCCAGTTGAGGACCTGTTAGGCGTCTATTTCTCAAACTAGAGACTGTAATGTACTTGTCTTGTTGCTCAGTTGTGCAGCGGGGCCTCCCACTTCTCTTTCTACTCTGGTTAGAGCCTGTTTGTGCTGTCCTCTGAAGGGAGTAGTACACACCGTTGTAGGAAATCTTCAGTTTCTTGGCAATTTCTCGCATGGAATAGCCTTCATTTCTAAGAACAAGAATAGACTGTCGAGTTTCACATGAAAGCTCTCTTTTTCTAGCCATTTTGAGCGTTTAATCGAACCCACAAATGTAATGCTCCAGATTCTCAACTAGCTCAAAGGAAGGTCAGTTTTATAGCTCCTCTAAACAGCAAAACTGTTTACAGCGGTGCTAACATAATTGCACAAGGGTTTTCAAGTGTTTTCTAATCATCCATTAGCCTTCTAACACAGTTAGCAAACACAATGTACCATTAGAACACTGGAGTGATGGTTGCTGGAAATGGTCCTCTATACACCTATGTAGATATTGCATTAAAAACCAGACGTTGGCAGCTAGAATAGTCATTTAGCACATTAACAATGTATAGGGTGTATTTCTTATTAATTTAATATTATCTTCATTGAAAAAAACGGTGCTTTTCTTGCAAAAATAAGGAAATTTCTAAGTGACCCTAAACTTTTGAACGGTAGTGTAGATCACAGATAATAGTGATCTAATAACTGCTTGCCATTAGAACACTATAGAACACTATTAGCATTTAACTGCATGCAGAAAATCCTGGGAGGACACAGATAATGTCTTCACAGCATGTCCCTCTCTCCCATGTGTCAGTTAGAGGCTGTGACGTCATCAGAATATACTGATTGTGGTCGTCTAGGGGTTAACTTGCCCTTGTATCATTAAGTATGGCCTTTTCCAGTTATATATTGTTATGTTGATTACATTTATGGGATTTGTACTCTTTAAATACACTAGACATATAATGTAACAACCAATCAGAGTGCAGTTTTCATTGTATAATTTGCATCGGGGAGATGTACTTTTCTGTTTGATTACTGTGGGTCACTAGACTACTTTTTTCTTTGACAGTTTTGATAGATGAGGCCTTATATACCCAGTGAATTTCTGCTGTGAAATTCAGGCAAGATCTATTTTCTGTAAGCCACAGTGGTCAATATAGTAGTAAATAAGTGTAATCATTGTATAATGAAAAGGCATGTAGCTCGCTAATGTACTTATTGTTACAATTCGTCACCATTTTTTCAGTGGATTGTTTGAGGCTAGTACAGTCTAAGGCCTAGTTCACACTGAGTTTTTTTTGTCAGGCAGAAACAATCGGCCTCAAAATTCCTTCAGGATTTTTGAGGCAGATATTAAAATACAAGTGATATTTAAAGCTTTTTTTTTACATGTTTTTGAGGTTTTTTTGTTGAATTGTTTTAAGACTTTTTGAATCAAATGCAAAAACCTCCCCAAACGAACACTGTGGTGGTGTAAGTTTTTTTTCTGCATTTTCACCCAAATAAATATCAATTAAACACTAATGTATACCATAACATCTACATAAAGTACAACTCGTACTTTATGGCCTGATACACCTACGTCAAACTAAAAATAAAGAAGTTATTTCTGCAGGAATGCAAAAGGGGAAAAATAAATTATTCTTATCCTCAAATCCCAAATTGGCCTGGTCCTTAAAGGCTATGTACACTATAGAATACACTTTTTTTCTTCTAATAAATCAATGTTTTATTTGATTTTGAAGAAGTTTTAAATTGTTTATTTTTAATAAAATTTACTTTTTGAGATACAGCTTCTATGTATCCTGTATACATACAAGCTGTGTCCTGCCGTCAAAGCTGAATCTGTCAGGTCTGTCAGGTCAGTCGGCTAAGGTGAACAATGGTCCCGCGTGTCTCTGACACGCAGGATCCAGCTGTTATCGATCACAACTAAGTTCATGAGCTGTCAGTCCAGCTGACCTGAAAACGCCCCAAAAAATGGCTAAAAATACGGAGTCTGAAAGCCTCCAAACATCTGCCCATTGATTTTAATGGGAAAAACAGCGGTTCGTTCTGATGGGGCGTTTTGTTACGTGGCCGTTTCAAATAATGCATGTCACTTCTTGAACCGTTTTTCATTCGGTCTGTTGAAAAACAGCTCCAAAAACGTCCGTAAAAAAACGCAGCAAAAACGCCTGATGCATAAAAATAGGATGAATATCAGAGGCTGTTTTCCCTTGAAAACAGCTCCGTATTTTCCAGACGTTTTTTGTTTGCCGTGTGAACATACCCGAACGGGTTTTTCTGCTTTAGGCAACATATACTTGTTAGAAGGGTTACTTGACAATAAGCCTCCGTCCCCCCTCCCCCCGCATCACCACAGACAAAGCTATGCATCACACAGTGCCTGTTCAAACCCATGGGTTGTCTGTGTAATGCAGGACAGGACAGGTCCTCCAAAGCAGGAGACACTCTTTGTAAACGCTCCCCACTCTGACCAATAGATGAGGATCATGAACAGAGGACCCCCGTCTATTAACTCAGAATTCCACTATAGGGTATTTGGAAAAAGAGGGTTTTTCTTTTTTCCAGAAACCGTTCCACTCTTGTTCATGGGCTGTGTCTGCAGCTTATCTCATTCAAGCTAATGTTGGTGTCATGATCAGTAGAAGAATCACAACAGAAATGCTACTTTATAACATTAATGCCATCTTTTTATCTACATAAGCATTTATTTGTGGCATGAGGGATTGATCGATGATAATATTGTGGATTATGCAGACTCTAGGCACCACCAGGCATTTTGAACACCTGGCTAGGCAAGTATTCCAAAATGAAATGCGTGTTATTCAAATTAGCAAAAATGTAGCTGACTGGGTGAACATGAATGCGTTCTTTTCCTTTGAAAGGGACCATAGGGGTTTTCACAGAATTACAGAAGAACAGGAGTCGCTTTAATAACGTTCAAAGGGAAACGGCCTTAGACATGGGTCTGCACCTGTGCTCAAATCAGTTATGCGCGGTCAGGCGCTTTATTAGGAATACTGTAGGTGCACGCAAATATATAAGCCTGTATGATGAACTGTAAAATGAGGCAAGTTTTACCAGGGGCATAGCTAAAAAGTGGCAGTGGCACTCGAATCCTAGTGCCTGAGGTGGCCCAAAGGCCATTGGCCACAAGAGAAATATGAGTGGCCCTCTTACAGATTTAGCATTGGGGCGCAGGAGCTTCAATTTCTATCTCTGAATGTTACCGATTGTAAACAAGCTCCATTTTACCCAGTTCTAGCTTTATCATGATGAGTGATTCTGCTGCAACGACAATACTTGGGAAATGTCTCAAGTCATATGGCTATACGTATGCTTTAGTAATATACAAAAATAATCCGAGTCCTCAACATCACCACCATTATTATCAACAGCAGGACACCTTGGGCATGCCGTCAACTAACAGCATGAGATTCATTGTGACCGGCATGTCATCGGGAGATTCCATCAGGAAGCTATTTGTAGATAATGACAGTTCTGAATATTGTGATAGGAGATACTTTACATTACTTTAAAATGTGTTCTTATCATTTAAATTGCAGTCAATAAAAGTAACGATCTTAGGGTTTAATGACTACAGTTGTCATGTCAGGTTGCATGAATAGTTTAGCAAGTGGATCATTTAAAAGCTGTGATGCTCCCTGAAATCGAAACGTAAGAGTATGGATCTCATTGCCGATGAGTGGTTACAACTAAGGACAGACATTGGATTCAGATAAACATTGAACAAGGTTCTTGAAATGTGTCTAATCTTCAAATGATTCTCAACAACATAATAAACAACAGAGCTAGTAATTTGGAGATCTGTCAGTTTATGTGCAAATTTGAGGCCCAGTCCGTTCTCCTGACATGCCTGTTTTAGTAAATACTAAAATAAAAATTCTAACGAACCTTTACTTAGAAATCCGTTTTGTTCTGTTCCTCTGTTATTCCTCCTAGATATGTATGAATAAATGGAAAACTGGGTGTTAACATTCCCTTTGTCAATAGGCCTGCACAGTCTGAAGCTGTCAGCACTAATTGGACTGTGTAGGGAAACGCCCCATTGACAAGGGGAATAGAAAAACCCAGCTGTCAATTTATTTATACATTTCCAGCAGGAATAATAGAGGAATAGAACAATACAGCAAATACTAAAAAAATGATACTCCAGAATTATTTAATGGGAAATACAAAAGTTCACAAAAACAGATGTCAGAAGTGCTGACGGATCCTATTTAAAGAGTAACTGCACTTTCTGCAAACTTTTGATTTGTCATAGAGACTTATCAAAAGTTTGGATCGGTAGTGGTCCGGTTGCTGAGACCCCACCATTGCTGAAATGAAGGTGAAGAAGTGCTCAACTGAATGCCCTGCACCTTTGGCTGTGATCTGTACTCCTTGCTAGCTTATGTTCACACGGGCTATTTTCAGACATTTTTCGAGCCGTAAACGTCCCGAAAAACTGATCAAAAATCGGAAGCAGAACGCCTACAAACATCTGCCCATTGATTTCAAAGGGAAATACGGCGTTCTGTTCCAACGGGGCATTTTTTTACTCTCCGTTTTCAAAAAACGTTGCGTAAAAAGACGCCCCCCCCCCCTGTAAAAAGAAGTGCATGTTACCTCTTGAGCCGTTTTTGGAGCCGATTTTCATTGACTCAATAGAAAAACAGCTCCAAAAATGGCCGTAAAATATGCAGCAAAAAACGCGAGTTTGATTAAAAAATGGCTAAAAATCAGGAGCTATTTTGCCTTGAAAAGAGCTCGGTATTTTCAGCCGTATTTTGTTAACCATGTGAACATAGCCTCAGGCTAGAGACGGCTCACATAGAATGTCTATGTTTGGTCTCTATTGTTACAGTAAGGGCTCATGCACAACACTGTTGTTTTCTACGTGTCCTATTATTTTTTGCGGATAGCATACTGAACCATTCATTTTATGGGGCCATGCACACATCCGTTTTTTGGCCATGTTTGCGGTCCGCCTCACCCATTCTAGTGTATGGGTACTGCAAAAAATGGACAGCATACGTAAGCCACTAGGATACGTGTTTTGCGATCCACAGAATGGAAACGGTTCGAGTGCATAATGCTTTAGTGTCAGATTAGGAATACCATAGGCCGGGTGAGAAAGAGTAAGTCCATCTACTCCTCAGGGTTGCCAACCTTTTCATCAATTTTTTTTTCTGGACAACAGCAGAAAATCAAGGACAGTCCAAAATTTTTATGGACACGTGCCCCGCCCATTTATATAGGCCATTTCACTTGACCTAATACCCTTAGTGCGAGCGCGGCAGTGTTTATCAGTCCCTAAAATTAATTAAGACAGACCCCAGGAATAAAGGGTTATTTCCATCTCAGACATTTATGGCATATCAAGAGGATATGCCATAAATGTCTGATAGTTGCGGGTCACAGCTCTAGGACCCTGGTGTATCACCCCAGTGGGTGTCCCCCAACCCCGTCCTGCCGCATCCATGTGGGAAATCAATAGAGAGGTGAATGGGAATTACGCAAACAGCTGAGCTAGCTTGCTCAGCTGTTTCCGGAATTCCTGTCCACCTCTCCATTGATTGACTCACCAGACGGGATTCGGTCAGGGGACCCCCATTCCAGTGATAGATGCAAGTCCCAGCTCTGGGACCCTACAGCTTTCAGACATTTATGGCACATAAATGTAAAAAATTTCTTAGATGTGAATACCCCTTTAATTAATTTTGACATTGATCACTTAAATTGGGGCTACTTGTAATAGGGACAAAACAACACAGCTAATGTCAGTTACTTGTGTCAGTGGCATCTATGATCTGTGACATCAGAGCTGTGATTTTTACTATACGTGGGATTTTAGACAGCGACAGTACAAACAATAATGTAACAGGCCAAATAATGGCTGCAGGAAGGGGGATAGTAGCAGCCAGAGACACTAAGACACCACTCACCCGCAGAAGAAAGCTGAGGGCCGGGTGAATAACATCCTGGTTGGCGGTTGTGGCGCGGGATATCTCCTGTTCTAAAAGAACCTGCACCCAGTGGTAATGGGCGGCCGTGTCGCGGGACATTGACCACAACCTTCTGGCTGCTGCCTGAGCACATAGTAAATAGTTGCGGCCACAGCATACCTCGTCATCACTCTGAGACAGCAGGCGGGCCTGGGCTGGCGGTGGGAAGAATACAAGGAGTGAAATCCCCACCCTTTTTCTCGTTCTGTTGCGTAGCTCCGCGCTTCGTGTCCCTCCCCCGCACACTGCCTCAGAGCTCCATCATTTGCACTACATGCGCAATTTAATTTACACATCAATGTCTTTAGGTAGATCCAATGAGCGGGGTGTAGAAATAATGCACATGTTATAAAACAGAAATATATTTTACTGATGACCTGAAATAAGGTAAGAAAACAGGTGTTGCAGATGGAGGGTCACATAAACCCTGGTTAGATTATTTTATATATTTCTACTGTCATTGACGGAAATTTCCCAGTCGTCTGCAAATTTCATCTCTTCAATGTTTTATTATTCCCAGCTGTTTTGTAAGTATTATGTATGGATTCTCTCAGCTTGCAGTTTTATTTCTGTTTATCTATTTCTTATTTTTCTCTTTACATCCTGGGTATTGCTCATTTCGAGATACAATGCATCAGCAAAGTAGTTTGTATTCCTCAGGGTCTATTTAGGAGCAATAGACAAATGGGATCCGCTCTTACAGACAGGTTGTGCAGAAATAACAGGTCATTTTCCAATGCAATATTGGTGGCAAATGACTCATTAAAGTCGCGCCTTATTACAGTAGTGTAATGAATCAGCCTTTCCATCAGACCTTTTGTGCTCTCAGTTCACATATTAACTTTCATTTTTATAATAATGGGTGCAGAGTGGCCCTTCTGACTCCAAATCATCAAAAGAGAATAATTCTGGTTATCGCTGTAGTCCCGAACACCGCATAAAGCAAGATGACATTGGACATCTGCTGTGCCCCAAGTACTTACATGAACAACATACTTGTATTGGTTTCCCTTCAATGATGTCACTCTATATAAAAATGTAGCAGAGCTTTAGAATTTTACGACGCTGCATCATTAATGCATAATAGTTGTTCACTTAATGGATTAGGTTTACCTTCATTTTTACGCAAAATTGCAGCTATCACATTGAGTTGAACTAAACTCAGCTCTGCTACTAATGTATCAGTCCTTTCAAGCAGAAAATATAAAGTGCCAAATGACAAATTCAGCTTTCCTACATATGTATTATAGCTAAAGTTTTGTTTTGCATAACAGGGGAGATTTAATCCAACGGAATTGCGTAAAAAATTTTTTTTAAAAAGTGGTGAATATTGCATCTAGAAAATGTGTACATGTCAAGAAAAATGTGTAAAATGCTTATTAATGGTGTGTCCCATTTTCTTTACGCAAAATGCTCTTGTAAAGTACACCACACAAGAGGTGGCATAAGAAACTGAAAAGTGTCTAACATGTCTAGTTAGTTGCGCCAAATTTATCATACAGCATTCACCATTTTTTTAGGGGTTACCTGTAGGATTGATTGGGAGTCATCATAACATACCTCCCAATTTTCAAAGTTCGGAAAGAGGGACAACTTATCTGACACGCAAAGCATGGTACTGTGGGGGCACTACTAGGGCATGATACTGTGCCCCCACACAGTATCATGCCCCAGTATTTCCCCCACACATATAATTCCCCAGTAGTGCCCCCACACAGTATCATGCCTTCATAGTGCCCCCCACACAGTATCATGCCACCATACTGCCCCTTACACAGTATACTTCCTTCCTAGTCCCCCCAGACAGTATCATGCCCCTATAGTGCCTCTACACGGTATCATGCCCTTAGCCCTTATAGTGCTCCCACACAATATCATGACCCATAGTGCCTCTTAATACACAGAATAATGCCCCACCACACTGTTTAATGCCCCCATAGTGCCCCCACACAGTATAATGCCCCTATAGGTCCCCCCCCACACACACACACAGTATAATGCCCCATAGTTCCTCCCAACACAGTTTAACGCCCCCATAGTTCGACCACACAGTATAAGCCTCCATGTTGCCCAACACACAGTATAATTCCCCATAGTGCCTCCCAACACACAGTTTAATGCACACACACAGTATAATGTCCCACAATGCCAGCCACACAGTATAATGCCCCATAGTCCCTCCCAACACACAGTATAATGTCCCCATACTGCACCCACACAGTAAAATGCCCCTATAGTCCCTCCCAACACACAGTATAATGTCCCCATACTGCTCACACACAGTAAAATGCCCCCATAGTGCCTCCCAACTCACAGTATGATGCTTCATAGGGCCCCCCCACAGTATAATTCCTTAATAGGGTGCCTGCACTGTATAAAACTCCTATAGTGCCCGTACATAGTATAATATCCCCACAGTGCCTCCCAATACACAGTATAATGCCCCATAGTGCCTTCTAGCACATAGTATAATTCCCCAATAGAGACTCCCAGCACATAGTATAATGCCCCCATAGAGACTCCCAGCACATAGTATAAGGCCCCCATAGTTCTTCCCTACACACAGTATAAGGCCCACATAGTGCCTCCTAAACATAATTAAATAACTACCCATCTAGCCCTATTCCCACCAAAAAATGGTGGAGATCCCTTTGCAGGTCTCCTCAGCGTCTATGGTTCGGCGCAGGTAGGTGTGATGACATCACTGCAATGCGCCTGTCTGTGTCAAACCACTGACATAGTGGAGGCGTCATATAGTTACCAGCACTGTACTAGTGATGGACCAGCACTGATGACTTCGATCCTTGGCTCGGCACTGTGTCCAGCGGCGCCTACGCCATCAGCTCTGGTTCATCGGAGGATAGTGGAGGGCTCTGGGGGTGTGTCTCAAACTTCCAAAGAAGCTCTCGATAGGGAAGTCTATGACTGTGGAGGCCATCTTAGAGAGGAGAAAACAGGGGGCCAGAAAACAGGACCAAAGGCCGGGTCATTCGGGAGTGGGGAAGCAGGTTAGTTGACTATACATTTCCAATGTATAGTAAAAAATGTTTTGGTCTGGAGCTTCGTTGCATGTTAATGGGATTCACATAAGAAGTTGACAAAATAAAGTCCCTTTCTCTGACATCACTTCCTGCTCGGCATTTATTGAGTAACGCTTCACCACAAAGACTTCCTGCACTGCAGCTATTGGCTTAAAATGCAACCCTGCTCTGCCCGCACCCTGCATACACTCCACACATAATAATATTAATACTGAGAGCTCTCTTCTCTCTTTCAGGTTATTCCCCCTGATTTTTTGTGATCCAAATGCAGGTGAAAGCAGTTATCCAATTAACATGGAGCAGAGAGCTCTTCGTATTACAGTGTTATGTGCAAAGTCAATGCAGGGGGGAAGGCAGAGCAGAGAGTCTGGGAGGTGTAACTTCAACCAATCGCTGCAAAGAAGGAAGTGATGTCAGAGAAGGGGGCATCGTTTGGCAACTTCTCCTATACTGCCTAGTAACATGCAGCCATTATTTTTTTCCCATGGTGGTAAGGACCTATAGAGTACAGAATACCTTGCAAACTTGCTTGTGGGGACCATAGTGAAATAATTCACTTCCATGTTAAATTACCTAGTAGGCACAATTAACTGATTATAAAAATTTGCCTGGGGTTTTACTTTAAATTATTGTCTTAACTTGGAAATGTCCTCAATTCATGTTTGTCCTTGAAGATAAACTAGTTGTGGACTGGAATAACTAATGCAGATCACACTGTGCATTAACCGGGCCACAGTTATTTGCTAAAAACCATTACAATTTGTAATAACAATGAAATAAAACAGACGTTTGGATCATTGCCGATGCTCATGGTAATGATTTCTCTGCGGTGTTATGCGAGTTCATTATATAGAGCTCTACTTATAATATCTTACACCTTTCAAACACAATAATCCTCCTCACAAGATAAAACCGTGAGCCTGTCAGCTTCCCAGCTAATTAATTGTGCCAGGGGCATGTCGACATTAAAGTCTGGAAATGTGTGCGCTATACTTTGTTGTGTATTTTACTAGCTTTTATGTTTTGCCCGTTCTTCTGTCCCAAGGTACTTTGTTATTTATTCTGCATAAATAAATCTTTTATTGACACATCTAAAGATTCATGATTGCTCATAGTTCATAGGAGCCCTGCCAGCAGACTAGCCAAAATCACCATCCAAATGATTTTCCTTTTCTGTCCTTCTGTGCTCTGGGCTAGATAACATGGCTGCTTTATCACAATATTAAAATGAAAAGCAATGTGGGAAAAAAGGGACATACTTTCTGGTGAATTTGAAGGAAAAAAAATTGACCACTTTTCTTGCCCAAATTTAATATTTCTGCCCAAACTTATAGCACTATGCAAATATCTATATGTGAAGATACACATCTGTATTGGTGGATAAATGGTTTTGAGTGAGTATGGTGTTCAATATACATAGTTATCTAATGGCTATCTGCCTGCAGTAAGTTGGCACACCTAAATTGTTAAATGTGCTTTCTTTACTACATAAGCATAATAGAATACTCATGTTAAGGTGTACATACTTATCATGGGGTTCAGACATACCACATTTACAATTTTTTATATATATATATATATATATATATATATATATATATATATATATATATATATACACACACACACACACATACACACACATACACACACACTGATCAGCCATAACATTAAAACCACTGACAGGGGAAATAAATAACAGTGATTATCTGGTTACAATGGCGCCTGAAAAGGGGTGGCATATATTAGGCAGCAAGTGAACAGTCAGTTCTTGCAATTGATGTATTTTAACCAGGAAAAATGGCCAAGCTTAAGAATGTTAGCAACTTTGGGAGTGTGTCCGATATGCAGTGATTAAGTACATACCAAAAGTGGTCCAAGGAAGGATAACCAGTGACAGGGTCATGGGCACTCACGGTTCATTGTTACGTGTGGGTAGAGAAGGCTAGCCTGATGTAGCACTAATGTAGCACGAATTTCTGAAAAGTTAATGCCGGCAATGATAGAAATGTGTCAGTACACACAGTTCATTGCCACTTGCTACATACGTGGCTGCGTAGCTGCAGACCTGTTAGAGTGCCCGACACGTAATCATCAGAACTGGACAATGGAGCAATGGAAGAACGTGGCCTGTTATTATTTCTTATGTGTTCTTTTTTTTCAAACCACCATTTGCAATGTGACCATTGGAGGATGTGTGATTGTCTGGGGCAGTAGAATTTTTTTTATTTTTATAAATGATCCTCTCAATATGGCAGGGTGCGTTTGGGCCGCTTACCTGGGTAAGAGATTGCACCGGGATGCACTATGGGAAAAAGGCAAGCCGGCGGAGGCAGTGGGATGCTCTGGGAAATGTTCTGCTGGGAACCTTAGACCTGTTCAAAATTTTTATAACTGTAAAGGATCTGCCAGGCACTGCGGGGTTAACTCCCAGAACTTATCAGTCAGCACCTGAGAATACATCCCTGAGACTGACTCCTGCTTCCACCATTCAGGCTGGCAGGCTTAGGAGTGGGAGAGCCTATCGTAACCTGGCCAGACTCAGCTAGCTCCCGCCCTCGGTCTATTTAAGCCTGCACTTCCTGTCCCTCGGTGCTTGTTATTGCTTTGGTTTCCTTCCTTGTGGTTCCTGGCCCAGCTACAGCTCCTGCTATTTTTGATCCTGCTCCATACCGACCCTGGCTTACCGACTACTCTTCTGCTTTTCGTTTTGTACCTCGCACACTCCTGGCTTGACTCGGCTCGTTCACCACTCTGGTTGCTCACGGTGTTGCCGTGGGCAACGGCCCCTTTTCCTTGCTTGTGTTCCTTGTATGTTTGTCGTGTTTGTCGTGCACTTACTGAGCGCAGGGACCGCCGCCCAGTTGTACCCCGTCGCCTAGGGCGGGTCGTTGCAAGTAGGCAGGGACAGAGTGGCGGGTAGATTAGGGCTCACTTGTCCGTCTCCTTACCCCCTGCCGTTACATAATAACAAGCCCATACCTAGTCTACCCCTGGTCCCTGACACCACTATGGATCCCCGTGAGACCCTGGCTCAGCAAATGCAGGGACTCTCCCTACAGGTCCAGGCCCTGGCTCAGAGGGTCAACCAGCCTGATGCTACCCTGGTAGTTCCCCGCACCGCACCTCTTGAACCCCACCTCAAGTTGCCCGACCGGTTCTCAGGGGACCGGAGGACTTTTCTCTCCTTTCGGGAGAGTTGTAGGCTTTACTTTCGTTTAAAGCCTCATTCCTCAGGTTCTGAGAGCCAGCGGGTGGGTATAATTATGTCCCGGCTCCAGGAAGGGCCCCAAGAGTGGGCCTTCTCCTTGGCTCCTGACGCCCCTGAACTTTCCTCCGTTGATTGTTTCTTTTCTGCTCTCGGACTTATTTATGACGAGACTGACAGGACTGCCTTTGCCGAGAGTCAGCTGGTGACCTTAAGTCAGGGTAAGAGACCTGTTGAGGAGTATTGCTCTGACTTTCGGAAGTGGTGCGTAGCTTCTCGGTGGAATGACCCTGCCTTAAGGTGCCAGTTTAGGTTGGGTCTGTCGAATGCCCTGAAAGACCTGCTAGTTAGCTATCCCTCTTGTGACTCCCTAGACCAGGTTATGGCTTTAGCGATACGACTTGACCGACGTCTCAGGGAACGACAACGTGAACGTTTATGTGTTTTCTCCTCCGACTCCCCCATGATGCCTCCCGAAGCTCCGTTGCTTCGTTCCTCCCCGAAAGATTCAGAGATACCTATGCAACTCGGGGCCTCCGTGTCCCCCCAACAACGTAGAGAATTCCGCAGGAAGAATGGTCTCTGCTTCTACTGTGGGGACGACAAGCATCAAGTGAACAACTGTCCTAAGCGTAAGGTTGCAGCCAGAGAACTTCCGCGTCTAAGTGATCATCGGGGAGGTCACTTGGGCGCACAGGTATTTCCCGTAAATATGAAACGTACTAAGATCTTGCTTCCCTTTCAGGTCTCTTTTGGTGGTAGGTCTGCTACCGGCAGTGCTTTTGTGGATTCAGGGTCCTCTACTAATATCATGTCTGTGGAATTTGCTATGTCCCTTGCTATGCCTCTTATTGATTTGCCTAAACCTGTCCCGGTAGTGGGTATCGACGCCACTCCTCTTGCTAATGGTTATTTTACACAGCATACCCCTGTTTTTGAACTCCTTGTTGGCTCCATGCATTTGGAGCAATGCTCTGTACTGTTGATGCAGGGATTATCGTACGATTTGGTGCTAGGTCTTCCCTGGTTGCAGTTGCATAATCCTACGTTTGACTGGAATACTGGGGAGCTAACCAAATGGGGTAATGAATGTTGTACGTCATGTTTTTCTGTTAATTCTATTTCTCCCCCTAAGGAGGCGAATACGCTACCCGAGTTTGTTCAGGACTTCGCTGATGTTTTCTCTAGGGAGGCCTCCGAAGTGTTACCTCCTCATAGAGAATACGATTGCGCTATCGAATTGGTACCAGGAGCTAAGCTTCCTAAGGGTAGGATATTTAATCTTTCTTGTCCCGAACGTGAAGCTATGAGAGTGTATATCCAGGAATCCCTGGCCAAGGGTTACATTCGTCCCTCTTCTTCTCCGGTAGGTGCTGGCTTCTTCTTCGTGGGGAAGAAGGATGGTGGTCTTAGGCCATGCATTGACTACCGTAGCCTGAATAAGGTCACGGTAAGGAACCAGTATCCCCTTCCTTTGATTCCTGATCTCTTTAATCAGGTTCAGGGGGCCCAATGGTTTTCTAAATTGGATCTACGGGGGGCGTATAACCTTATTCGCATCAAAGAGGGGGATGAGTGGAAGACTGCGTTTAACACGCCCGAAGGCCATTTCGAATACCTCGTCATGCCCTTTGGGTTGTGTAATGCCCCTGCGGTCTTCCAGAATTTCATAAATGAGATTTTGAGAAATTACCTGGGGATTTTTCTGGTAGTGTACCTTGATGACATACTGGTGTTTTCCAAGGACTGGTCCTCCCACGTGGAGCATGTCAGGAAGGTGCTCCAGGTCCTTCGGGAAAATAAACTGTTTGCCAAAACCGAAAAATGTGTGTTTGGGGTACAGGAGATTCCATTTTTGGGTCAAATCCTCACTCCTCATGAATTCCGCATGGACCCCGCCAAGGTTCAGGCTGTGGCGGAATGGGTCCAACCTGCCTCCCTGAAGGCGTTACAGTGTTTTTTGGGATTTGCTAATTATTACAGGAGATTTATTGCTAACTTCTCGGTCATCGCTAAGCCCCTTACGGACCTCACTCGCAAAGGTGCTGATCTCCTCCACTGGCCTCCTGAGGCTGTCCAGGCTTTTGAGGTCCTTAAGAAGTGCTTTGTCTCGGCCCCGGTGCTGGTTCAGCCCAACCAAATGGAGCCATTTATCGTGGAAGTTGACGCATCTGAGGTGGGAGTGGGGGCTGTCTTGTCCCAGGGTACCAGGTCCCTCACCCATCTCCGCCCCTGTGCCTACTTCTCCAGGAAGTTTTCGCCAACTGAAAGTAACTATGATATTGGCAACCGCGAACTCTTAGCCATTAAATGGGCATTTGAAGAGTGGCGCCACTTCCTGGAGGGGGCTAGGCACCAGGTAACGGTCCTTACCGACCACAAGAATCTGGTGTTCCTAGAATCTGCCCGGAGGCTAAACCCGAGACAAGCTCGATGGGCGTTATTTTTTACCAGATTCAATTTTTTGGTTACCTATAGGGCTGGGTCTAAAAATATTAAGGCTGATGCACTGTCGCGTAGCTTCATGGCCAGCCCTCCTTCGGAGGAAGATCCTGCTTGTATTTTGCCTCCAGGTATAATCATTTCCTCGATCGATTCTGATTTAGTCTCTGAAATTGCTGCTGATCAAGGTGCAGCTCCCGGGAACCTTCCTGAGAACAAGCTGTTTGTTCCCCTGCAATTCCGGCTAAGGGTACTTAGGGAAAATCATGACTCCGCTCTATCTGGCCATCCAGGCATCCTGGGTACCAAACACCTCATTACCAGAAATTATTGGTGGCCTGGGTTGCCTAAAGACGTTAAGGCCTACGTCGCCGCTTGTGAGGTTTGTGCTAGGTCCAAGACTCCCAGGTCCCGACCAGCGGGCTTACTGCGTTCGTTGCCCATTCCCCAGAGACCTTGGACACATATCTCCATGGATTTTATCACCGATTTGCCTCCATCCCAAGGCAAGTCGGTGGTGTGGGTGGTGGTGGACCGCTTCAGTAAGATGTGCCACTTTGTGCCCCTCAAGAAACTACCCAACGCCAAAACGTTGGCTACCTTGTTTGTCAAACACATCCTGCGTCTCCATGGGGTCCCTGTCAATATTGTTTCGGACAGAGGGGTACAATTTGTTTCATTGTTTTGGAGAGCCTTCTGTATGAAGTTGGGGATTGATCTGTCCTTCTCCTCTGCCTTCCATCCTGAAACCAATGGCCAAACGGAGAGGACTAATCAGTCCCTAGAACAATACTTAAGGTGTTTTGTCTCTGACTGTCAATTTGATTGGGTCTCTTTCATTCCCCTCGCCGAATTTTCCCTTAATAACCGGGTCAGTAACTCGTCTGGGGTCTCTCCTTTTTTTTGTAATTTTGGGTTTAATCCACGGTTCTCCTCCGTTTCACCTGGTAGTTCCAACAATCCTGAGGTAGAGGTCGTTCATCGGGAACTGTGCACAGTCTGGGCCCAGGTTCAGAAAAACCTAGAGGTGTCCCAGAGCGTACAAAAAACTCAGGCTGATAAAAAACGTTCTGCTAACCCCCTGTTTATGGTCGGGGATCTGGTGTGGTTGTCATCTAGGAACTTGCGTCTCAAGGTTCCGTCCAAGAAGTTTGCTCCCCGGTTTATTGGGCCGTATAAGGTCATTGAGGTCCTCAATCCTGTCTCCTTCCGGCTGGAGTTACCCCCGTCTTTTCGGATACACGACGTGTTTCATGCCTCCCTCCTCAAACGCTGCTCCCCGTCCTTGGCTCCCTCGAGGAGACCTCCTGTTCCCATCCTCACCCCGGAGGGGGTGGAATTCGAGGTGGCCAGGATTGTGGACAGCAAGATGGTCCAAGGCTCCCTCCAGTACCTGGTCCATTGGAGAGGATACGGGCCCGAGGAGAGGACTTGGGTACCCGCCCGGGATGTTCACGCTGGGGTATTGGTCAGGAGGTTCCACCTGCGTTTCCCCAGTAAGCCAGGTCCACTTAGAAAGGGTCCGGTGGCCCCTCATAAAAGGGGGGGTACTGTAAAGGATCTGCCAGGCACTGCGGGGTTAACTCCCAGAACTTATCAGTCAGCACCTGAGAATACATCCCTGAGACTGACTCCTGCTTCCACCATTCAGGCTGGCAGGCTTAGGAGTGGGAGAGCCTATCGTAACCTGGCCAGACTCAGCTAGCTCCCGCCCTCGGTCTATTTAAGCCTGCACTTCCTGTCCCTCGGTGCTTGTTATTGCTTTGGTTTCCTTCCTTGTGGTTCCTGGCCCAGCTACAGCTCCTGCTATTTTTGATCCTGCTCCATACCGACCCTGGCTTACCGACTACTCTTCTGCTTTTCGTTTTGTACCTCGCACACTCCTGGCTTGACTCGGCTCGTTCACCACTCTGGTTGCTCACGGTGTTGCCGTGGGCAACGGCCCCTTTTCCTTGCTTGTGTTCCTTGTATGTTTGTCGTGTTTGTCGTGCACTTACTGAGCGCAGGGACCGCCGCCCAGTTGTACCCCGTCGCCTAGGGCGGGTCGTTGCAAGTAGGCAGGGACAGAGTGGCGGGTAGATTAGGGCTCACTTGTCCGTCTCCTTACCCCCTGCCGTTACAATAACGCTTATCTATTTTCTTACTGAGCCTTAACTGGTTGCCGACACAGGATGAGAATACTCGTCCTGAGCGGCGGGTACTTGGCGCATCAGGACGAGTATTGTCATCCTGTGTGACAGCGATGATGAGCGGGGTAACGGCTGTAATACACAGCCGCAGCCACGCTCTATCGGCGGAGAGAAGAGGTTTTAAAGTTGATCGCAGCATTCAAAGCTAAAGTGAGAAAGGGATCTCCCCTCTGATCGCATCATAGGAAATCCCTGTGATGCGATCAATGGCTGTACCTGGTATGGGCGCCCAGGGTCCATTGAAGGCCCCCAGGGCAGTCTGACCATATTTCCTGTTGTTAGGGAAAACTGAGGTATGTCATAACAACTGCCTGTGTACTATCAAAATCAAAATGAAAAATCCCTCTATGGGATTAAAAAAAAAAAAAGGTAAATTAACAAAACAAAAAAGTTTTGTTATATAAAAAGAAAATAGTAAAAAAAATTACACAGAAATACTATTTTTTTTTACAATAAATAAACTTTTCAAAATTTAAGTTCCAAAACATGAAATAACATACGTATATTTGGTATCGCCATGTCCGTAACAACCTGTACAATAAATGTATAACATTATTTATGAAGATCGGTGTATGGTGTAAAAAAAAATAAAGAAAACTTCAGCGGATCTGCTTTTTTTTCTACATTTTTGCCACAATAAAAATTTATAGAAATTAAACGATAATATAAATGTACCAAAAAATGGTACCTACATAAAGTACAACTCATCCTGCAAAACACAAAGTCTCATACAGCTACGTTGGACAAAAAATGAAAAAGTTATGAGCGCCAGGATGCAAAGAGGGAAATATAAAAAAAATTGTTCAGTCCTCAAGGCCAAAATTGTCCGTGTCCTTAAGTTAAAGAGATACAAAAATGTTGTGCTCACTTATTTTACGTGAATAGTTCCATATGAGCAGAGTCATCCATTGTTATGCGGATATGGCTGAATAAATTGCAGCATCGAGCTGCTCCAGATCTGAAGGACATGTTCTGTCTTGTCTGCATTGCTAGCTTTAAATTTTAACATTAACAAAATGTTCATGTTCGAAACTATTTTTTTTATTTTAAAATGTCATTTGAAAAGTGACCATGGTTGCATGTGTGATTTGCAGGCACAGTAGAATTTTTTATTTTTTATAAATCCTTTGTGTTTACACGGTGATCAGCAAGCACAGGTGAAAAAGGTAGAGATTGGCAGAATAAATTAGTTGGGTTATGCTGCCATCAACAACATGACTTTTATACCTGGTATTTCTTCGTAGCTTTTCTTGGATACAAAAATAATACCTCAAGAAAGCTACATAATTAACACTTGCAGATTCTCACAGGGGCTTCCGCTTTTGGGATCTGAAGGTTAGATTGCTTATGTAAATGTTAAATGTAATTATTGTAAGAAGAACTCTGGGGATACGTATGAGTAGTAATTGATCTAGCTGTTTCACTGGTACAAGATTTTTATAACAGTATTCTTCAGACATGTTTTGAATCCACAACCGGGTATTATACAACTCCTCTCATGAGAGACCCCAACACTGTAAACCCTTCAATACTTTCATGCTTCATCTAGCCAATCTGATTCACATCTCTCATCCAACATTCCACGTGTTGTCCACACCCCTACCCTCAACCGTTTCTCATGCAATATTTTCAATGTTGCCTTAAATAACTACAGTCGTGGACAGCCTCGCTATAGTCTAAGTGGCATCAAGAACTAGTAGGCTGGGCCACAAACCTCTGCGGTCTATGCTTATGGGCCATGAATTTGAAACAAGTTTTTTGCCACAAAGAACGCCCAAAACATATTATTGACCATCTTTTGTTTTTCTTACTGAGATATTGCATTTACCGGAAGTTCAGCTATATTGGTTGTCGTCTTTGAATTACAGTCTCTGAATTGTCACTTCGTTGCTGCTTGAACATGCTGACAAAATTACAGCTAATTTTAAGGTGGCAACCAATATGGCTGTACTTTTCTGTTAATGCAATTTATTCATTTTTGGTGAAAATCCTATTTGACTGTATCAGCCATTGCCTGAAATAGTTGACTCCCCACTCTTAGTTCACCTTTTCTTCCCTCTAATACTGTTGAATAATTTGTTTAAAAAGTCAATAGAAAATAAATAATTAAATCACAACGGATGTGATGTTTCAATCCCCACCTAATATTGAAGACCTAGGATACGCGTCTCACAAAAAGTGTCAGTGTTGCCCACATCAACCAGACTCCAGGTTTCTTTTATTTATGGTGCAGGGTTTATCTGACTAGTTGCAACAGGCAACAGAATTTTTTTGTTAGGGCAGTTGTTATGGATGAGGGTCAATGTGTCACTAGTCGTGTCCTTTTGCATTGGTATATTTTCTATCACTCCCCTTCCGAGAATGCATATATTTCCTGAATTCATATGATTTTTGGTTTGGTCCAAGAGCTTTCCTGTATTAAGAGAATACTCTAGACTTTCAAGTTTAAGAAATGGATTATTGGAATAATAATAAAATATCAGTCCCTACTGTTTACAGCTAAATCGCTCAGATTATGGGTATCCCAAAACAAGCTGATTGTGAGAGACTTTGCTACTGGAGGTCCCCATAGACTACGGTGAGGAATGGAGCATTAAAGAGTACTGAACATCCACCAATTTTAATAGGTGCTCTACAGTCCTCACCATGTACTTGGGTGTTGATTCGTGTGAGGGGTTACCAAGGAATTTTCTTATAGATAAAAAACATATTTTTACAACTTTATGTTAAATCATTGGTAGAACTGCATTGAAAATAAACACATGGCAGAATTTTCCTTTGACTTCTTTTTAGTAATAGGAATTTAAGTAAGCATTAGCTCCCCTAATATACTTTCAAAACACCAATGATTAGGTTGCTGCCCATAATTTCTCTGTAGCGGTAATCTAACCCAAGTGGTCATTAGAGCCCCAGGTAGAGCCCCAAGCATATCTCTAGTTAATCTACAGTGTATGAAGTTGCCTGTAGCATAATGAATAGAAAATTATTCTTACATTTAATGTGAAGACTCAGCAGGACATAAAGGCATCTAACCTGCACTGCAGTCTCCTGTTTGGCTCCATACAAAGACAAATAATGCTATTATATAAGAGCGTAATCTTCCATGATTAAAAACAGACTCACTGGAGATGCTCATTGTGTTAGGTTCTTTTGTTTGTCCTAAACTTAATTCTTTATTTTTTCTTTATGCTGTATAATTACTTTTCTTTATTGTTATATATGGCTGGTGATGTACCTTGTTCCCAACAAGAAAATAAACAATGATGAATAAAGAAAATTAGGGAAAATTCAAGGTTGAAATCTGAAAGCAAACAGGAACTGTTGACTGGATACATTTTAGAGTTGAACAAAAATAAAACCTAAAAACGAAAAGAACTTTTCTGGAAAAAAATAAAATGAAACAAAAGTTTTTACTTGCATGTGGTCCTTTAAATCCGATATTTTTTTCTCAACAGATTCTTTTTTAAAAGGACCAAAATGGCCAAATATTAGTAATTAAGAAGTTAGAGGGATTACCAATGTTTGGTAATTATGTTTCTTTTACGGCTATTTTTGAAACAGTGACAACAGGAAGTGCAGCCATATTGGTTGTCACATTTGAATTAGTTTCTCAGCAACAACTGTTGGCATGTTATGTCAATATCAAAGTAGCAATTTACCATCAGTTGCTGAGAAGATCATTCAAAAGTGGCCGCACTTCCTGTCGTCACTTCTGCAGAAACGGCTAACAAAATAAACAGTAAAATGTCCATTTTTAGTTACTGTTCTAACTCCTTGACTTACTAATATATTGCTATCTTTGGATAGAAATTCTCTATACTCAATTGGTTTTATGAGATGAGTTTCTTATGCATCTAATCTTACTCTTCTCAGAAACTCAACTTGTGAACAGAACGCTGAAGAATATTGCTTGGAAGTAGAGCCTTGCATGTCTTCTGACCAAACAGCAGATCAAAAACTTATACCGGACTTGGTAAAGAGGGTAAGTAGTACTTTAATTTAAAAAATAATTTAGTACATTATATATTTGTGCTTGGGCCATAAGTCCTTGTCCTTTCGGAGTGTCTAATTTCTTAACACATCGAGACTTCTTTATCTTGAAACTTATTCACCTGTCATAATGTTTTTTGTAATGTAAAGGACATCTTTTCCTGTAACATGGGGAACATACACTCTCTAGGCAGATTATGCTTTGGCCTATGTCCCAATAACGCTAGGCAGACATGCTAACTGCAAATAGAGATGTATTCAAATATATATAAAAAGCCTTTACATAATGAGTAAGTATCATACAAGTGGATGGTCAATAATATTTACCATTACTGGTAGCAAGACTATAGTTGTTGAGATGGCAACGGTTATGATTAATATGATTGAAGATTAAATGTTACAATGACTATTCATAGCCCAATTGTATGGCCCATCTAGCAGCTGTTCGACAATTGGGTAGAAAACTAGCACTACCAATTGTCAGATGCACTTGTTATCACTTGTTATCATAATCAGAGATCTCTAACAGGTTGGCGAATATCTTTGCAATGAATACTACGTTGCCCTAAGGCTTCGTTCACATCTGCGCCAGGGCTCTATTCCGACGTTCCGTCTGACTTTTCCTACAGAATAGAGCCCTGACTGACACAAACGGAAACCATAGTTTCCATCACCATTCAATGGTGACGGATCCGGTGCCAATGGTTTCCGTTTGTCTCCATTGTGCAAGGGTTCCGTCATTATGTCGGAATCAATACCATAGTCGACGACGCTATAGTCAAAACTACGGAACCCTTGCACATCGGAGACAAACTGAAACCATTGTCATCGGATCGACACCATTGAAATCAATGTTGATGGAAACGGAAACCTATGGTTTTCATTTGTGTCAGCTAGGGCTTCATTCTGACGGAATAGAGCCCTGATGCAGATGTGAACAAAGCCTTACTTATGGTCCTTGCCAGTGGCGTAATTACCACTGTAGCAGCCATAGCGGCTACTATGGGGCCCGTGGCATGAAGGGACCCGTGCCGAGTCCTTAGGACGCAGACACTTTTGAAAGCTATGGCAGAGCAGGGAGATATCTCCATGCTCTGCCATTTTTTCTAGACTACAGGCCAAGTTCCCTGCGCAGGCTGGCATGATGACGTCACTGGATCCCGCCGGCTTACACAAGGATCCTGTCGGCGTTGATTCTTTGGAGCAGCTTCGTTCGTCTCGGGAATGGGGCCTAGGTGAGTATAAACTTTTTTTGTTTTGTTTGGGGGGACACTATCCACAAGGGGGGGCTTTTATCTACAAGGGGAGGTGGGGGGCTGCTATCTACAAGGGAGGGCTGTATGGCGCTATCTACAGGGCGGCTCTATGGCACTATCTACATTAGGGAGGTGGAGGTGCTATCTACAGGGGGGGCTGTATGGCACTATCTACAAGGGAGAGGTGGGGGAGCTATCTACAGGGGGGATGTATGGTACCATCTACAAGGGGGAGGTGGGGGCGTTCTTTACAGGGGGGCTGTATTTCACTATCTACAGGGGGGCTGTATGGCACTATCTACAAGGGGGATGTGGGGGGCACTATCTACAAGGGGGTGTTGTATAGCACTGTCCACCGGGGGGCTGTATGGCACGATCTACAAGGGGGAGCTGGCACTATCTACAGGAGGGCTGTATTGCACTATCTACAAGTGGGAGGTGGGGGGCACTATCTACAGGGGGGCTGTATGGCACTATCTGCAAGAAGAAGGTGGGGGCACTATACAACGGGAGCAGTATGGCACTGTCTACAAGGGGGAGGGGGCACTATCTACAAGGGGGTGCTGGATGGTACTGTGTACAAGGGGAGAGGGTACTATCTACAGGGGGAAGGGTGGCACCATCTACAGGGAGGGCTGTATAGCACTGTCTACAGTGGGGGCTGTATGTCACAATCTACAGGGGGCACTATCTACAGGGGGGGCTGTGTGTGGCACCCAGGGGAGAGGGGCCCAGTCAATAGTTTGCTTAGGGGTCCAGTCTTTTCTACTTGTGCCCCTGGTCCATGCTTACAGTTGTTCTTTTACAGCTCTGTACACAATTTATTATGGCTCTGTGCAGGTACCGTATATTTAGTGCTAATGATAACTATGGATCCCTTTCTATGAGAGCATAAGAAAATGGGGGCTCCATAAAGAGGTAGATGTCATATTGGAGCAGTTTTCACACTCTACACTTAAAGGGGTTTTCGAACATGGTTTTTGTAATTTTATATACCTTAATATCTGTTTCCTATGTTCAGGCTATGTTCCGCACCTGTTTTTATGGCTCATTTCCTTCATCATATGCTCCCTGCGTGTATTATCCAGTTTGTTTACCTCGCTCTTTTGTTGTGAATGTCCATTTCCTGTTCTGAATAAACACTACAAATCCCATGATTCCAAGCAGTTCTCCCAAAACCTCTTCTTCATCTATCTTGGAATCGGAAGGTGGATTAAGAGGAGTAGATTGTAACACCCCATAGCAGTGAGTACTGTCACGTCATTTATGACGTAACCGTACATTCTGATAGCCGGAAACCGGAAGTTACAGCATGTACGTGGCTGAGCAAGTAGTTCGATTTTTTTTGGTTAGCGAGGCGTCACGTGACCAAAGATGAAATATACCGCTACGAACATCTGATGAAACGCAAGTACATTGAAAAAAATATTTGGTTGTACATGTTTAGTTAGGCAGAAGAGGATTTATTGGTTCCGGAAAACCCCTTTAATGTTGGACCCGTCAACCCCTGAGACTAAGATACAAGCTTGTAATAAGGTAGCCAGTAATGTGCTACACATGGCTGACACTGGGATTGTGAGCAGGAGCCTTCTCTAGTTGCTGCTTCTGTAACTCCTTCTGTACAACAGGAGACTCTGCCTGAACCTACCCTGAGGGATGTCTTCCTTACAGTTAAATAATGCAATACAACCCTTTCTACCCTCCAATTGCAAATAAGGGGTTTTAAGGAGGTTATCTCCATCATCAGGCATGATATGCAGAGAGTAAATGATACATCCATAGTGGAGATTTGGGTTACCAACCTGGAGAATTATGTGGAGCCCATCGCTAGGGACTTCTGCAGACCGGCTCAAGAAATTGCAGAGTTCGGGTATATTCACACGGCAACGCCAATTACGTCTGAAATTACAGAGCTGTTTTCAGGCGAAAACAGCTCCTGAATTTCAGACGTTTTGACAAGTGCATGCGTTTTTCGTGGTATCTTTTACGGACGTAATTGGAGCTGGTTTTCATTGGAATAAATGAAAAACGGCTCCAATTACGTCCCAAGAAGTGACATGCACTTCTTTGAGGCGGGCGTCTTTTTACGTGCCGTCTTTTGTCAGCGGCGCGTAAAAAAAAGCCTATCTGCACAGAACTCCGTAAGACCCATTGAATTCAATGGGCAGATGTTTGCAGACTGTTTGGAGCCGTTTTTTCGGGCGTAATCCGAGGCGTAAAACTGAATTACGTCCGTAAATAGGGCGTGTGAACATACCCTTACAAGCGAAAGACGATGACCTGGAAAATACATTGCAGCACAACAATACAAGACTTGTCAGAGTACCGGAGTGGGCTGAAGGCTCCTCTTTAGAATTCTACTTTGAAAAATGGCTGCAGGATAAATTTGTGTATAATAACCTGACACCCTTGTTCACTATAAGACCTTTGCATCTGAGTAGTCCTCCCAGACCTGTCCTTATAAGACATTCTCACTACAAAGCTAGAGATCTCTCAGATCTCACGATTAATAGCAACAAAATGTCGATATTTCCTGACTATTCTGCTGATGTGCAACGCTGCAGGGCAAAATTTCTAGATATTGAATGCAGATTGCGCCAATTGAATGTCTCCTATGATATGATATACCTGGCCAAGCCTCGGATTGCAACCCTGAGAGGAACCAATTTCTACTCCGAATGAAGCTTCAGACTGGTTGCAACGGCATGAACAGCGGATACAACACCACGCCAGAAATGATCCTTGAAGGAACCACTACGTATTCCCCAAGTGGTTATAATGACTATTAGTACGTTGTCTGGTGGAGTGTGTATATTATCCTTGCAAGGGTACTTGTGTATAGGATGCCAAGATATCTGGTTTTCTTCTTTTTTCACACTAGTTATTGGTGATGTTTTGAGAATTTGCCTTGCTTAACTTGGACTTGTTCTATGTCAGTAGTGCTATATCGATACAGCTGGCTGGAACTTTGTTTAATACCCCCACCCTTCGTTTTGGAGGGATGAAGCTATACTTGTTTGCTCTGTGAGAGTTTTTATTGGGGTTGGGGAGGTGAAGAGTGCCACATAAGTCTACTAGCGGAAAGTCAACTAAGATATAATTGGTGTTTACTTTGGTCTAAGATATGATTCTTTCTCAATATGGTGGGAAGAGTTAGCATAATTACATGTGCAGTATTCGGGTTCATGTACTTGTACTGTAGTTCAGTGAATTAATATTCTAACTCCTGCAGAAGGTTATACTTACCTTTATATATGATCACTTCACCTAGCAGGCCTATAGGGAGAGGGGAGGGGGTTGAGAATGGGTGTTTTGTAAAATGTTTTATTTTGCATAATAAAAAGACAATAAAACTATTTAATTTTAAAAAAAAAAAAAACACTACTGGCAACCAGTTCACCCAACCTACCATATCTAGTCTTCCAACCACCTCTAATGCATGATCAGAACCCTAAATAAAGCCAACTACAAAGAATACATATATGTTACTGTTAGTTGTAGAGCATGTTAAAAAAAAAAAAGCAATATCACATATGTAATAGTATCATCTAAGACAAATACAGTATAGTTCAAATAGTTTCCACACAATAATAACAACCAGAGAATGCATACAATAGTGCCAGCCATAATGCACTTATAATAACGCTGACTATTGTTCAATTAAAATATTAGTCAGTGTCTTCAAAATACCAGCCACATTGCCCCCATAATAGCAGATAGAGTTCCCTCATAACAACAGTCACTGTGACATATAATCTCAGTCTCAGCATGAGAACTGAGACCAGCACAGAAGATAACTGTGGCAGGATCCATCTATTAGCAACCACTAGCTAGGTGTTTGGTTGGTGCCACTGCCTAGGGAAATAAGACTGTAGACACAAGTGACTATTCAAGTCCCTACATAAGGTGCCCGGTTAATTCCTGAATGTTTCTAAAACAGAGATATATGTACCTCCTGGTATTACTTAGACAGCAGAAAAGTCAGCATGAGGGAGAAAGAGGCTTAGAGATTTTCTTGATATTTCTCTGCCTTTCATAGCAATTTGTCAAGCACACACTACATAGACACTATAACGGGTTGACTACCTCCCAACATTCCTGTTTTTTTGCAGGATTGTTCAATGAAGCAGGCCTCAAAGGGGGCGAGTTTATGCAAATGTACCCAAAATAGATGTTTCTAAGAGCTTTTGTGGCTATACCCGGGTGGATCGAGGGAGGGGCTTAAATGTCCAGCGAATGGGGATTCAAATGTTGAAAGGTATGCATTTGAAGAGAATGGGTCATGGATGTACCTTGAATTATATACGTGTTAGTTACATTTACATTTAGAACTATAGGTAAGATCTTTATAAGCTGTAAAAACGGAACTGAATATTTGTTATAATTCTGCAGGGAAGTTTTTATTTCAGTCAGCACTTATTCCAGCTAAAATTGGTGCGCGAGTGGAACAGAGTTTCTATGTGAAATATCTCCGGTTCTTTCAAGCCATGTTAACTGCTACATATGTACGTGTGACCTTACCATAATATTTTTTTTTAAATCTTAGGGTTTATTTATTGGACCTTTAAATAAACCCTTAGTTAGATTAATTGTAATTATCACAGTGAAAAATTCAATAATCTAGTATGGATTATTAATTTTTTTTTTTTTTTGATTGTTAAACTGATTTTTTATTAACCATAACTCTATATTCACAACTTTTCATTTTAGTCTTGCAGCACTTTCTGATACATCCTTGTACTTAATCCTTGTAGAGATCCATAATAAGTCTACCCTATTAACTCAATTTCTAAAGAACATAGTTCATATTTTCTATGTAATTACGTTTGGCGGTCTGCAATGCAGTGCTTGATTTTGACAAGTGTTTTGATCTTCTAAGCCGCCTAGTTCAAGGCTAAACCTTTACCTCCTCAGCAAATATGGAAAATCAGTCTTATATAAGAGAACTGTGATGGACAATAGCATGTCTTGTTCTCTTTTGCCTTTTTGTTCCTTTAATACCGCTTTAGGATAATTCAGTGCATGCCTAATTTACAATGATTGAGGTAATCATGTATCACAGTTCTATCAAAAAAGAATTTCAAATGATTTTTACTTGGGTTATTCAGCAGTGCAATTATGTATTTTTTAAGATGGATCCATACAAAGGCATGATTCCAACCGTAAGGTAAAAAATAGGAATAAAACGCGTGGCTCTTTGACCTTCTCGCTTTGTTTTTTGAACAAATCAATAACAAAACGGCAACGTTTTATTTAGTGGTAACCCGAAGATTTTTACTACTATGTGAGCTTGAGCCGTGTTAAATTAAATGCATACATTGATAAGCTGCCTCTTGCTGCTAAATTGCGTGAATTTCATCTCATATTCTTCCCTGAGATTCAGTTAGATTTTGGAAAGCATTACAAAAAAAATAATAGTTTTGCTTTAAATAGAAAATCTACTTAGAAAAGTGTTTTCCACTGTTCAAGACAGGGATTTGTATACATCTTAATGTGATACTAGGAGAAGGTGCCGTCTTCCATAATGAAGTGTAAAAATGGTAATGATAGATTTAATTTACAGTGGAGATGTTTGTTTCATTCATTTAGCCTGCAGGGATTATTGTGTATACCAGTTTTTAAGTGTCTTCTCAGATTTGCAGATAGGGAAATAGAAATTGATCTTGTACTAATCATACATTATACATTATACGTTATACATGGGGACCAACATTTCTGGGATTCAGAACACATGGTGATTATCTACCTTGTTGTTATGACTCAAACTTGTAAAATAAAATACATTTGGTAATATGAAATATAATTTTACTTTTATTTGTTGAATTATGTTAAAATATGTGCAATGTATAGGACTTCCTTATGTGATCCCAACATATTCAGTGATTGCTTAAATAGCTGTTCCCTAATATAATGCTGTCACCTGAATTGCTTCTCGTAGCTGTGGAATCACGTTCTTTAAAAGTACCCAACTTTTCAGGTGACATTTCAGAATAAGCTGCCATACGTGTGTACATGAGGAATGACCCTAAATCTGACCATTATATAACTTGTATTCTGCCTTTTTTTTTTTATTTATTAGCAATTTTCGCCTCTAATTCTTTGTTTACTCTGATCTAGTGGACAGAGGCTAAGTTCTATCATGTTTCTATACATTACACATAGATCTATCTATCACATATATATATAGTAGGTAGAAAAAAAGCAGCACTTCAAAGAGATAAAGAGTACAGTTCTATGCGAACTTGACCATAATCCACACTGTCCTTTAGATACACAAACAACAAAATGATCGCAGCACTCAAAAGGTAGTTTTGCAGGTGTGTATATATATATATATATATATATATATATATATATATATATATATACACTACCGTTCAAAAGTTTAGGGTCACTTAGAAATTTCCTTATTTTTGAAAGAAAAGCACAGTTTTTTTTCAATGAAGATAACATTCAATTAATCAGAAATACACTCTATACATTGTTAATGTGCTAAATGACTATTCTAGCTGCAAACGTCTGGTTTTTAATGCAATATCTACATAGGTGTATAGAGGCCCATTTCCAGCAACCATCACTCCAGTATTCTAATGGTACATTGTGTTTGCTAACTGTGTTAGAAGGCTAATAGATGATTAGAAAACACTTGAAAACCCTTGTGCAATTATGTTAGCACCGCTGTAAACAGTTTTGCGGTTTAGAGGAGCTATAAAACTGACCTTCCTTTGAGCTAGTTGAGAATCTGGAGCATTACATTTGTGGGTTCGATTAAACTCTCAAAATGGCTAGAAAAAGAGAGCTTTCATGTGAAACTCGACAGTCTATTCTTATTCTTAGAAATGAAGGCTATTCCATGAGAGAAATTGCCAAGAAGCTGAAGATTTCCTTCAACGGTGTGTACTACTCCCTTCAAAGGACAGCACAAACAGGCTCTAACCAGAGTAGAAAGAGAAGTGGGAGGCCCCGCTGCACATCTGAGCAACAAGACAAGTACATTAGAGTCTCTAGTTTGAGAAATAGACGCCTCACAGGTCCTCAAGTGGCAGCTTCATTAAATAGTACCCGCAAAACGCCAGTGTCAACGTCTACAGTGAAGAGGCGACTCCAGGATGCTGGCCTTCAGGGCAGAGTGGCAAAGAAAAACCCATATCTGAGACTGGCTATTAAAAGGAAAAGATTAATATGGGCAAAAGCACACAGACATTGGACAGAGGAAGATTGGAAAAAAGTGTTATGGACAGACGAATCAAAGTTTGAGGTGTTTGGATCACACAGAAGAACATTTGTGAGATGCAGAACAACTGAAAAGATGCTGGAAGAGTGCCTGACGCCATCTGTCAAGCATGGTGGAGGTAATGTGATGGTCTGGGGTTGCTTTGGTGCTGGTAAAGTGGAAGATTTTTACAAGGTAAAAGGGATTTTGAATAAGGAAGGCTATCACTCCATTTTGCAACGCCATACCATACCCTGCACTTGATTGGAGCCAATTTCATCCTACAACAGGACAATGACCCAAAGCACACCTCCAAATGATGCAAGAACTATTTAGGGAAGAAGCAGGCAGCTGGTATTCTATCTGTAATGGAGTGGCCAGCGCAGTCACCAGATCTCAACCCCATAGAGCTGTTGTGGGAGCAGCTTGACCGTATGGTACGCAAGAAGTCCCCATCAAGCCAATCCAACTTGTGGGAGGTGCTTCTGGAAGCATGGGGTGAAATTTCTCCCGATTACCTCAGCAAATGAACAGCTAGAATGCCAAAGGTCTGCAATGCTGTAATTGCTGCAAATGGAGCATTCTTTGACGAAAGCAAAGTTTGAAGGAGAAAATTATTATTTCAAATAAAAATCATTATTTCTAACCTTGTCAATGTCTTGACTATATTTTCTAGTCATTTTGCAACTCATTTGATAAATATAAGTGTGAGTTTTCATGGAAAACACAAAATTGTCTTGGTAACCCCAAACTTTTGAACGGTAGTGTGTATATATATATATATAGAACCTGCAATAACATGGAGGAGATACAGCAGTAGTGCATAGTGTAGCTGAGAATCCATTACTGGGATGACAAGTAAATCTTACCAGCAGTTGCTGCAGCATCTGTCTGTGTCTCTCACTCTGCTACCTCCTCCTGCTCTCCCTCCCCTCTCCATAGACGTGTATTCGCAGCGTGTTTGTGTGTCACTCTTATCCTGCTCCCCTCCCCTCTCCATAGACTTGTATTGGCAACAGCATCTGTCTCTCCTCTCTATGTTCCTGCTCCCTCCTTCTTCTCCCCCTTCCCCTCTCTATAGACTTCTATTATCAGGCAGTGAATATACACACCCCCACGTCCTGCAGTCTCCTCTGCTCTGTAACTATGGATGGATTTTGCTTGACAACAGGGGTGGACCGCAGACTACATGAAGGGAGACACCTTGTGGCAGTAATTTCACACAGATTTTGCATTAAATTACAAAGTCGATTTGTATCAGGTATACTATTAGATTAGCATGAGTTGTTTGAAATGTTAGTCTCATTTATCTAATTGAGCACCAATCCTATTTGATCATAAAGAGGACCTGTCACTAGCTCCTACAAAGTGAGTTATTAGATTCACATAATTGCCGCTGTGTCTGTGAATCTAGCGGTGCTGGTTGCTTACTTCTGCGTCCCCTCGTTGCTGAGATATTGCCCTCTCTTTATTAAACAATATGTAAATGAACCGCTGGCTAGCCAAGTGGGTTTGGCCGCTAGCGATTCTCAAAAGGCAGAGCTAGCAGAGAGCCTCTGACACTGACCTATCAGCGTGAGGCTGTTTCCTCCAGACACTCCTAGTTCAACGTCATCGCATGAGATTAGTCTCCTTTGTGCGGTCTTCAACCAGCGTAGTGTCACACGATGAGGCTGGCCTAGGAGTGTCTGGAGGAAACAGCCTCATGCTGATAGGTCAGCGTCAGAGGCTCTTTGCTAGCTTTGCCCATTGAGAATCGCTGGCGGCCAAACCCACTTGGCTAGCCAACAGTTCATTTACATATTGTTTAATAATTAAAAAGGGGGCAATATCTCAGCAACGGAGGATGCAGAAGTAAGGAACAAACACCGCTGGACTCGCAGACACAGCGGCAATTACGTGAGTCTAACAACTCACTTCGTAGGAGCTAGTGACAGGGTCTCTTTAAAGGGGTTATCTGGGAGTTTTACACTTTGCCTGAGGGCAGGGGAGGGTCTAAAATAATAAACTAACAGGTACTCACCCTTTCAAAAGCCCCCTGCTCCAGTGCTGCCACTCCCGTTCGTGCAGCGGCATGTTACCAGGGAATGGAAAAAAAGAGCAATTCTACTGTTGTTGTTTCCCATCTAGTCATAAAAAACACTTTTCATGCAAGAAATAATTTTTTTCTGCAGACTCTTTTTTTTAATTAAACGTTATAAAAAAATGTATAATACATTTTTCATTCCTACTAGTAAACTTCACAATGGGATTTGCTGATCGCTTTTATGATGCTTTGGTATACTCCGTAAATGAAAGGATTATTGCCTGTCAGTAATAAACAGACAACCAATCTATTAGGGTCTGCCTTTACTAGACCCCCAGCTGCCATGGTAACCCATCGGCACCCATTCTCACGGATTCCGTTAGAAAAATACCTTGTGTGTGCATTTGTGTAAAATAAGAGGTACAGTATTGGCCAATTAAATTCTAGGGACGCTTCATTACTGATTCGGATCACATGGATCCGGAATACGGCCATGTGTGTAAACCCTAATTGTGAAATATAATTTGCCTCATGACATTTGAAAATGCTCCTCAGCAACTTACTACTTTGAAAGGAGCATCTGACAGAGACAAATAGGAAACATTTTCCTAAATGGCAATTAATACATACAGTGGTATTTTAAATTTCCTTCACATGACTTCCATGCTACTTGCCGCAAACTACAAACTCCTTTATAATCCTAAGGGCTCATGCACACAGTAATATTATGGCTCCGTTTTGTATGGAGCAGTAATATGGCTTCTGTACAGGTGCATCAACCCTCTACTGTACCTGCATATGCAGATCAGAATGAGGCATAGAGGATTTTTTCAGTTGGATTCCACAAACAGCTCGAAAACGTGCAAAAACTGCGACTTTTGAGCCGTTTCCACCTCTTTCGACACTTTTCAGATAGGGCTTAGCAGAAGGGGCTGGGCCACTCTCGGCCCAACACATTTTCTGTTATTTACGGAAATCTAAGCCAGCTCCTGGATGGTGTAGATTCCACTGAGTGGTGCACGGACAGTCGAAGATGTGACAAATTTATTTTATTAAGGCATATACTTTTTAATAAATTTGTTGCATCTTACTCTTCCCTTTTTTTCTAATAAGACTGGTGTGTGAAATGCTAGTCTTAAATGGACACTAACTTTTCAAACAACTTATGCTGATCTAATAGTATACCTGATATAAAAACAACTTTATAATGTACTTACTGTTGTTTTAGCCATCCAAATTATGTGTGAAGTTACTGCCGTACCTGTTGTCAAGCATTGGCCGATCCTGGTTACAGAGCAGAATTGACTGCTGCAGGAGTTGGGGGTTTGCCACTTCACTGCCTTTTTATGGAGAGGGGAAGGGGAGCATGAGGAGGGAGCAGGGAGCAGAGAGAGAGAGAGAGTGTGTGACTCAGCAACACATGCTGCATGTAAGTCTATGGAGGGGGAGGGGTGAGCAGGCGGAGGAAGCAGGAGCACAGTGAGAAACACACAGAAGTGCTGCAGGCTGCTGGTAAGATATCTATGTCATCCCAGTGCTGGATTCTTAGCTACTCTACTCATTACTGCTGTATAATCTCCTCCATGCTGCAGCTTATATATATATATATATATATATATATATATATATATATATATATATATCACACAAAAAAATGGCAACAGCACTCTGTGAACACCAATGTCACCTAAACCGCTAAATATAAGTAAATATGCATTACTGTTAAATCTACTTACAAAAGGGAGGATCTTAGTGCACATTTTGATCAAATTGTGTCTGCCCACCTGCCACGACAAGGCGTCCTCCATAGGTAGGAACCTACG
This sequence comes from Rhinoderma darwinii, assembly GCF_050947455.1. Taxonomy (NCBI): domain Eukaryota; kingdom Metazoa; phylum Chordata; class Amphibia; order Anura; family Rhinodermatidae; genus Rhinoderma; species Rhinoderma darwinii. Next base: position 285,629,820 of record NC_134691.1, read on the forward strand.
CTGCACATACACCCAGAACTGGTATATATGTAATAGATAGTGACAGGAGAGCAGGATTCTCCTCTTCTAGTGTGCTGTGCATAGAAGACGTGACTACTAGCTTTGCAACAACTGAATTAGAGATAGAGCCTGCAGAGGGGAAAACTGCTAAATAATGCCACATGCAAGGCAGTTAACGGACAGAAATACTATTATTCCTCATGTACATATATATGGCGGCTTATTCTGAAAAGTTAGGTGCGCTTTAATAAATTCTCCCATGTGAGCCTGTAAAGCAGTTACCAATTCCTAAAATGAGAACACTGATCTCTTTAGATCTCCTAGGCACCTTCCATCACTTGAAATATTTAAGAAAGGCTCCAGTGAACGGAGCTGAAACGTTGCACGGGCAATAAAGTACCCACTTTTTCACCCTTCATATTGGAGTTGCTGCTCATTTTTTGGATTTCTTTGAAATATTTGATGCTATATGAAATGTAAGATGATTTTTTTTAGAAATTCACCATTAAAGAGGTTGGCCCACAATAACATTTATCACCTCTCGACAGGATAGGTGATTAATGTATGACCCCTGGAACCCCCACCAATACCGAGAATGAGGATAACCCGCCGTTTGAATGAAGTGGCGGTAACACGTGCACACTACCGCTCCATTCATTGTCTACGGGACTGGTAGGGATAGTCGAGTAATGCGCCCAGCTATCGTTAAGTACAGCGCTCGGCTATCTTGTCAGTCCCATAGACAGTAAATGGAGCGTGACTGCTGCTCTATTTAAACGAGGGACACAGGACCCTGGTTCTAGTGATAGGTGGGGGTCCCAGTGGGACTGCCAGCGATCATACATAACACACATAACATACATTTATCAACTATCCTGTGGATTGTTGATTAATGTATTTTGAAGGCCAACCCTTTTAAGCAATATATTAGGTATTTAATTTGCATAGTAGTCTGTATGATTGTTGAAATAGTAGATTTTCTGTGAAAACATTTTGCATTAAAATCATAGAAATAGTTGTTACTCCAAAGTTAATAATAATAATATTAATAATAATATAAGCACAAGGATACTCTGAAAGTATGAGATGCCACTAAAAGCGCCAATATAGCAGACATTGATACTTTGAACATTTTGCTGAATTCCCTTGGGCCCTGAGTAAATTAGGTTTTGTAGCTTCATAGAGCAGAGGGTTCTGAGTAAATATACTGATGTGAAATACATGTTGAAATATTAATTTATGAAGGATGCACTTTTTTGTACAGCGTATGGCATACTTAAAGAGGCTCTGTCACCACATTATAAGTGCCCTGTCTCCTACATAAGGAGATCGGCGCTATAATGTAGGTGACAGCAGTGCTTTTTATTTAAAAAAACAGATCTATTTTCACCACTTTATTAGCGATTTTAGATTTATGCTAATGAGTTTCTTAATGTCCAAGTGGGCGTGTTTTACTTTAGACCAAGTGGGCGTTGTACAGGGGAGTGTATGACGCTGACCAATCAGCGTCATGCACTCCTCTCCATTCATTTAGCCAGCGCATAGGGATCCTTTTAGATCCTTATGTGCTGTCTTATACTAACACATTAACAATACTGAAGTGTTTAGACAGTGAATAGACATTCCACGGAATGTCTATTCACAATCTCTGCACTTCATTACTCTGTCTGTGGTAGTTACAGCAGAGGATGCGTAATCTCGTTGTAACCTGTCATTTACCGCGTAATCTCGCGAGATTTCGCTTCCTCTGCTGTAACTACCACAGACAGAGTAACGAAGTGCAGAGATTGTGAATAGACATCCCGTGGAATGTCTATTCACTGTCTAAACACTTCAGTATTGTTAATGTGTTAATGTTTTTGTATTGACTTGCTGGGTCGATTGGAAGTGGATGAATTCGCTTACAGGCCAGATCTAACCCCCTGCGGCTTCTTTCTGTGGGGCTACATAAAGGACTCAGTGTATCTGCCCCCCCCCCCCACCCAGCCACAGGATTTGAACGACCTGGAACAACGCATCAATCACTGAAATAGTAGAGTCCATATCAGAGGATATTCTGGCACGTGTCTGAACAGAATTGGACTACCGCCTAGACAACTACTGTGTCACCAATGGAAATCACTTTGAAGGTTTGTAGCGTATAGATAAAACTTGGATAGATAGTGTGTCTTTTCATGTTAATAAATTTGTGTTATGTTCTCTCGGTCATGAATACCGAAGCTATAATTTTGCACCATCCTTTTTGAATCACCCTGTATATATACAGTGTATATATGTATATACATATTAAATATACAGTTATATAATCAATATGGGCTTAAAGTGCAGACTCTCCGCTTTAAATTGAGGGTATTCACATACTAATTTGAGGAAGGGTTTAGGAATTACAGCTCTTTAATATTTAGCTGCCTCTTTTTCAAGGGACCGAAGGTAATTGGACAATTATCTCCAAAGCTATTTAATTGGCTGCCTGGGCTATTCCCTCGTTAATCCATCATCAATTAAGCGGTAAAAGGTCTGGTGTTGATTCCAGGTGTGGGATTTGTATTTGGAAGCTGTTGCTGTAAACCCACAACATGAGGTCAAAGGAGCCATCAATGCAAGTGAAACAGACCATCGTTAGGCTTAACAAAATTAAGAAATCCATTAGAGAGATAGCACAAATGTTAGGAGTGGCCAAATCAACAGTTTGGTACATTCTTTAAAAAAAAAAAAAGAACGCACTGGTGATCTCGTGAACTCCAAAAGGCCTAGACATCCACAGAAGACAACAGTGGTGGATGATCGCAAAAATTCTTTCCATGGTGAAGAAAAACCCCTTCACAACATCTACCCAAATGAAGAACACTCTCTCCTAGAAGTAGGTGTATCAGTATCTAAGTCTACCATAAAGAGTAGACTTCATGAGAGCAAATACAGAGGGTTCACCACAAGGTGCAAACCATTAATCAGCCTCAAAAATAGAAAGGCCAGATTAGACTTTGCCAAACAACATCTAAAGAAGCCGCCCAGTTCTGGAACATCATGAAACTAAGATAAACCTGTACCAGAATGATGGGAGGAAGAAAGTATGGAGAAGGCTTGGAACGGCTCATTAACCAAAGCACACCACATCCTCTGTAAAACATGGCGGAGGCAGTGTGATGGCATGGGCATGCATGACTGCCAAAGGCACTGGGTCACTAGTGTTTATTGATGATGTGACTGAAGACAGAAGCAGCAGGATAAATTCTGAAGTGTTCAGGGATATACTTTCTGCTCAGATTCAACCAAATGCAGCAAGGTTGATAGGACGTTGCTTCACAGTACAGACAATGACCCAAAACATACTGCGAAAGCAACCTAGGCATTTTTTTAAGGCAAAGAAGTGGAATATTCTGCAATGGCCAAGTCACTTACCAGATCTCAACCCGATCGAGCTGCATTTCACTTGCTTAAGACAAAACATAAGGCAGAAAGACCCACAAACGAGCAACAACTGAAGACATCTGCAGTAAAAGCATCACAAAGGAGGAAACCCAGCGTTTGGTGATGTCCATGGGTTCCAGACTTCAGGTAGTCATTGCCTGCAAAGGATTCTCTACAAAGTATTAAAAAAAAGAAAAAATTATTTATGGTAATGTTAATTTCTCCAATTACTTTTGAGCCCCTGAAATGAGGAGGCTGTGTAGAAAAATGGTTGTAACTCCTAAACGTTTCACAGGATACTTCTGTTCAACCCCTTGATGTAAAACTTGAAAATCTACACTTCAATTGCATCTCAGTTGTTTAATTTCAAATCCAATGTGGTGGCACGAAGAGCCCAAATCATGAAGCTTGTGTCACTGTGCAATCAATTCTGAACCTAACTGTGTATGTATATATATATATATATATATATATATATATATATATATATATGTGTGTGTGTGTGTGTGTGTGTGTGTGTGTGCATGTTTTGTGTTTTTTTCATTACATTAATACACAATATTTTATATACAAATACATATCACATTTCAAATTTGAAGTGTAGAAGTTTAATTAAGGATATTCATAAGGAGCAATAATATTACCATACTACCAGGATTAATATATTTTATATGGTGCTGAAAATAATATTTTACATAAAGCTTGTTGTGTTTTTTGGGGGGGAGAGGAGCGGTCAGGGTGCATTTCTTTTGCCACAATATTGTACACTTTTTCTTTTTATTTGCTGCATTCTGTAGCTTAGGCATCTGTGTGGCATTTTCATCATTGACTTAGGAGACGACAAACTGCAATGTTTTATATCCAATTATATACATTTGGTTCTCTGTTGGGAACGGTTCTAAAAACATTACAACTTGTTCCATCTGAAAACCTAATAAAGAATCGTTATCAAATGCCCTTAAAGGGTTATTCCACCTAAACAACTTATCACCTATCCGTAGTATGTGCCCTGCCGCTCCATTTATTCTCTATGGGACTGCCAGAGATAGCGGAGAACAGAGCTTGGCCATCTCTTACAGTCCCATAAAGAATGAAACTATAAATAGGCTGCAGTATTTGTCGTTGCAGCCACTACAGTCAGCTGATCTGTGGGGGTGCCAGGAGTCAGACCCCAACCGATCTGATATTGATGACCAATGGGATAAACCATCAATATGTAAGTTCCTTTAATGAACCCTAACCTCCAATGCCGTCCATTTTATGTTGGCGATGAGTTGCATCAGCCTGTATAGGACCTAGAATTCATCGTAGATATTCTCTTTTCTGCTATCATTTTTCTGGCTTTCTCCTGCAGTTACTAACATAAGCAGGATGTTAAGCATTTGGTGTCATGAACTTAGAGTCATAATGTCAAAATACAATTGGTAACTCATGAGGCATTATTACTACACATAAGTTATTTACTTGTGAGAGCTCTAAGGCTTGGAATTTTGAGGCAGATTTTGCTCTGCCTGCACGCTGATTTTCGCTGCGTTTTTCACCCGCGGCCATTGAGCGCCGCAGACAAAAAACGCCGCGAAATACGCTTTCTCTGCCTCCCATTGATGTCAATGGGAGGTCAGAAACATAAATGCCCGAAGATAGGGCATGTCGCTTCTTTTTCCCACGAGGCGGTTTTTCCGCTCGTGGGAAAAAACGCCTCCGCCTCCCATTGAAATCAATGGGAGGCATTTTCGGCCGTTTTTTGGCACGTTTTCCGACGCGGCTTCCGCGTAAAAAAAACGTGTTAGAAAACTCTAACAATGATACTTATGTGTCCTTGTTCTGGTCACATCAATATGTGACATTATAGTTTTTTTCATCTGCAGCCTGCTCCATACTAGATATTTTTGCAGCAATATTTCCCATTGACTTTCATTTGGGGGTGAGTTGCTCTGCTATAAAACAGTATGAAAAACATAATAATTGTGGTTTCCTATACAAACTGTTCTAGGAGCATTGTACAGTACAGGGCCAATTATTAATTTAATACATAAGTATTTACTTATTAATGCAAAGTGCCATGGAGAATAATGTCCTGGAGTGAGTTATGTCACATTGCCATTGTTCTGGAATCCTATATGTCACAGTGCCATTGTTTTGGGATACTCTTTGTCACAGTGCCATTCTTGTGAGATACTATATGTCACAGTGCCATTGTTTTGATATGCGATATGTCACATTGCCGTTGTTTTGGGATCCCATTTGTCACAGTGCCATTCTTCAGAGATCCTATATGTCACAATGCCATTGTTTCGAGATCCTATATGTCACAGTGCTATTGTTTTGAGATCCCATTTTTCAAAATACCATTTTCTGGGGACCCATATGTCGAAGGGCCATTATTCTAGAAACCCATTATTTACAGTGCCACTGTTTTGGGATCTCATAAGTAACAGTGACTTTGTTCTGGGATCCCATATGTCACAGTATAAATGCTCTGGGATCCCTAGTATCACTTTGCATTGCCCTGTGCTACTGCAAGCTGTAGTCACAATAGAATGTATTTTCAGATTTACCCACGATAGCCATAATGAAAGCTCCAATGTTCCTAAACTTCTTTCTTTAATTTTTATATTGATCCCACCCTTTATTGCTCTTTACAAAGTGACAATGTATTTAGCTGCCTTAACACGTAAACCTCATTCTCATTTGCTCTAATGTAAGGGTGTCTGTACATGTAGCGTCAGATTGCCGGTAGTGTGCCACTTAGCAAAACCGCCAGTGGATTTAACACAAATTTCTGGAGTTTTGCAATGCAGTCTTGAAAATAGCGTGCTTCATATGTACAAGCCATGCAGACAAAAATTGCGTTGCAAAACAGTGGCAAATCTTGTTTAAACCCTTTGACGATCTACCATGCGGTTCTTGGCCGTGTGCATAATATAGGCACACTGGCACTACGTGTGCGTGCACCCTAATTGTTTACAGCTTTTTACAGGTGACACTTCACTTGAAGGCTGAGAATCATTTAGGCCTTGTTCACACAACGGATTCGGAAGGGAGAAAATTCCAACACAGATTTCAAGGGAAATCCACAGCAGAAATCCCAGAGTTACTCACTGATTTTTTTACACAGATCCATAAATTAGTCTGTGTGTGGAAATCCACCACATTTTGTGCGCAGAATCCACATCAATAATCAAATTTCAAATCCGTATCGGAAAATTCTGCTGCCGTTAGAAAGCACGGATTTCCCAATGAGGCAGTTTGTGGGCACGTACGTTGCGTCGGAATCCGTGTAAAAAAATAAATCCCTGCCTAACCATGACCTTAAATTGTTTTGATCTCTGTGTAGTAGACAACCCGTAGACATCTATACTCATATTTATTTTCATTCGTTTTCTCTTTAATAAGCCTGCTGGATCATTCTGACTCACAAAGTCGTGTTTTAGGGTTATTAAGAATTATTAATATCTCTTGTTACTAAGTAACACGCGACAAAGTGGCAAAATTGCAGCAGCTATTGCTTGCGTATGTGTTTTCTTTTTTGCATTGGCAAACAAAAGTAAAATATGAGAGCACAGACTTTTGACCACTTACTCATGACTTTTATAATGGTATGTCTTGCATGGACAATATACTTCACTACAGTAGGGGTGTAACTTTTATTATATACATAAAATATTAACTAGCGAGAATCACATACTGTTGAAACCGTGTAAAGTGAAAAAAGAGACATCTGTTACACTCACAGACCTTTTATGGAGGCAAAACCCTGTTAATAGGGGATAGGCTATTTTAATACGTCTCCCAAGACATTCTGATTGCTTTTACGGACAGGCTTCAGAATGACATTGTAGACATTTGCTTTTTAATATGTGCAAAAACGTACTTTGCTTATGCTAATATAGAAAAAATATTTTTACATTGATTTAGTTTGTAGACTTTAGCAGTACCATAGGAAAACGAAGAGATTTTATTGATATTTTAAGCCCTGATAAAAGCACAAAGTCAAGCACATCCAAGAATATTTTCCGATACAATTTGGAAAATTGAGTACTGGGTCATTTTATTATTCTAATAGGCTCAAAACATCTAGTAGAATTCATTTTTTAAATAAATTATTAAAGCAAACTGTGGTATTATAGCATACTATGTTAAAAGAAGAACATCCAAGCAGTCAAATACTCGTTCTGTACCGGCTACTGCTGTGCTGTCTAATGTTCATAATGCAACCTAATTTAGGAGAGATGTATTAAAACTGCACCAGCCTTAATAAAAAACAAAATAGAAAAGCCTCGTTAGATTCCCCGATTACGGAGGATGAGCTTAAATCTGCTATTAATTCTTTGAAACTAAATAAAGCTCCAGGTCCCAATGGTTACACTGGGGAGTATTTCAAAGCTCTAAGGGATCAAATTGCTCCATGTTTGCTTCAACTATATAATGGCTACTTGTCCGGACAGCCGATTCCACCAGCCTCCAATGTCTCATATATAAAGGTTTTACCGAAACAGGATAAAGATCCTGCCCTTGCATCATCATACCGACCGATCTCATTAATTAATGTAGATCTGAAATTAATGTCTAAAATAATGGCAGATAGGCTTGCCAACATTCTCCCCAGGTTAATCTCACCTAGCCAGGTTGGCTTTGTCAAGGGCCGCTCAGCAGTATCAAACATACGTAGAATCCTGAGTGTCCTAGATGACGTAAATCTTAATCCTTCTGCTCATCCATCCCCGGCGATCCTTACCGTGGATGCAGAAAAAGCTTTTGATATGGTGGACTGGGGATGGCTGGGCAGGACCCTAGATTCCATGCACATTGTGGGTTCTTTTCGCACATACTTGACAGCACTTTACAAAGAACCGTCAGCGAGGGTATATACTCCTGGTTTCTTGTCGCCCCCTTTTCCCTTATTCAAGGGCACCAGACAAGGATGTCCGCTTTCCCCTCTTCTTTTTAATATTGCCCTTGAACCTTTTATTAGGACGTTGGAGGCTGATGGGGCTGTTCATGGTATAATGGTGGGCTCGACAGAGGTTAAGGCGTCATATTTTGCGGATGATGTTGTGGTCTTTCTATCCGACCCGCTCAGGGACCTTCCTCCGGTTTTTGACCTGCTGAAGGCCTTTGAGGCGTCATCCGGATTTAAGGTTAACGTGCCGAAGTGTGAACTCTTGGATCTGTCTCGGACACGACCCTCGCCTAACTGGTCTACTCTAAATATCCCTGTGACTATCTCCAAAAGTTCGATAAAATATCTGGGAATTAATATAGGGCGTGCCCCGGACTCTGTGTATACTCTCAATTACCCTCCCCTGTTGACCAAAATGATAAATGAACTAACGAGATGGCGCAATTTGCCGTTATCCTTTATGGGTGAATGTAATTTACTTAAGATGATAAGCTTTCCCAGATAGTTGTACCCAATGCAGACTATACCTCTTCTCCTTAAGCATACTGATATTCTGAAACTTAATGCTGCTTTTACTTCTTTTATTTGGTCTCAAAAACGACCAAGGATAGCGCTTCGGAAGCTTATGCTACCCAAGGACTTGGGGGGCCTCAATTTCCCTGATCTCCGTAGTTACAATTTAGCATGCCTTGCTCGTCATGGGATTGATTGGATGCAGAGATCTAACTACTACTCCAACTATTCGTTGGAGGCAGGATTGGTACATCCGCTGCAGTTATCTTCTTTATTGCATACCGCTTTTGGTATGCTCCCTGCCAATGTGAAACGACGCATATTATTACGAGATACCATAATGGCATGGAAATCCCTGAGGTCCTCGTTTAAGCTTCCTCAGCGCTTATCTCCACACATGAATCTATGGGGACACCCAGGTTTCCCACAGGGGAGGGATAACTCTCACTTTCAGCGGTGGCGGGGCTTGGGCATCTCCACACTTAGCCATATCCTACATCCTTCTGAAAATCGTGTAATGACTTTTCAGGAGCTAGTGAACATCCTTAATGTCCCCTCACATCATTATCTGGCTTATTGTCAGTTACGTTTCTTTTTACGTTCTCTATTACGAGACGTTTCACTGGTATGCCTGGATAACCCTATTGATTCTCTAGTTAGCTCTCCTCCATCTAAAGTCTCCTTATCACTTCTTTATAAGACATTTAGGGCTCGCCAGGGGGATCTACATCTGCACTTTTGTTTTAAAGCCTGGAATAGAGAGTTCCCGGTCCCAGATCTGTCCCAACAAATTCTGGAAGGGTGTTTGAGAGTGAGAAAAGCGGTAGTAAATGAGCAATGGCGTGAAACACATTTTAAGTTTATACATCGTGCTATTTATGGTTTCAATATACCCCCACATCCAAATGCGCCTGATAGACTGGTGGCTTGCCCAAGGTGTGCCACTCCCAAAACAGATCTTCTTCATGGCTTGCTGGAGGTGCCCCAGACTCGTCCCGTATTGGGCCGAGATATTACAATTTATAAAGGATACTTGGGGACTCACACTTACCTTAGACCCTTTATCTCTTTTGTTCCACATCTTTCCTGATCTTCCTTGTGTACCACAAGCCCTCCAGGTATTTTTGCTGATTGCTAAAAGGTGCTTATTGGCTCAATGGCTTATGCCTCTTATACCTACACTCGCTGACCTAATGTATCAGATGAAAAAAGCTATACTTATGGATAAATTAGATATAGAACGTACACCGGAGGCCAAAGCTCCTAAATTTTTCCAGAAATGGAAGGTCTTTGTTTGCAAATATTATCAATAAAGTGAGATTGCGGAGATGATGGCTCCATTTCAATATACGTCCTGGTATTTGACCAGAGCGGTTGCAGGGACATTAGGGAACCTGGGACCTGGGTGAAGGTCTGTTGCAAGGAGAGGAGGTATATGACGCTCACAGGAGTCGCTCCATATGACTATTAGACCTGATGTTCTATTTTCTTCTATTTGAAATTTTTTTTTCTCATGTAGACTGATTGAAATCTGATGGGTCCTTGAGCTATGGTGGGGGGGGGGGGGGGTTATGGTTGATTGATTAGCTACTTTGTTCAAATGTTGATTGTAATAAAATGTATCTTGAGGCACATACGCGATATTGTGAATGCGGTAAGACAATGTATATCCTGTCATTTCCTATGAAGTATGTCGTTACTAGTGTACATTCTCTTTCCTCATGCATTGCTTTTGATATGTTACGTACATCACTTTGTAATAATGTCCTGAAAATTCAATAAAAATTTGTTTAAAAAATAAATAAATAAAAAAATAGAGTAAGATGCAACAAATTTATTAAGAGGCACTCGCCTCTGAATAAATTTGTCGCATCTTCCGTTGTCTAACCGACTCTGAATGAAATCTTTGCCAGCCATGAGCTGGCGGAGATTTCCGCTACAATTTACAATTTAACCAGTGTCTGGCATAAACTATAGTAATTGCGTCGGGCCATAGGTGTCCATGCCCTGTTCTGCTAAGCTCCACCTACTTTTTTGAAAAGTGGCGAGAGCAGGGAAAACTGGTGTAGGATCGTTGTTCACTTTCCCCCTTTGAGTAGGACTCAGTCTGCAGTATGATTGGCAGTTCTGGTGCAGTATTCTGCTGCATAGCCCTGTGTTGGGAGAACACAACCCAAAAACACTTCTGTGTAAATGGTGAAACCTATTTTCCTAGTAGGTTTCACCATTAGTAAATTAATGTAAGAGTAAAATGTTTTTCTCCTAATGTGCTTTTACACCCCTTTTGATATATCTCATGATTTTTTTTGCCTTGGCAGAAGCTACAGTTTTCCCCAAACTTGTTTCCATCTCAATTTTACCCAGTGTTTTACAATTTAAGGCTGAGTTCACATCTTGTTTTTACTGTACGTCTGACGTGCACGTTTTGACATGAAAAAACTGTGTCAAAACGTGTACCACAGAGTGTACATTGATTTCTATGGTCAGGACGAATGCCCTAATGGTGTAGTTTATGCTTACGTTTTGTGTGCTTACGTTCTATCCTTTTTTTTTTCATGTCCTTAAAAGCTTTTCAGTACTACCCTTTTCAGTAGTTTTCCAAAACGTATATCACATATGCAATCTTAAACCCTACTTTGCATATGTAAAACCTTAAGTTTTTGTCACCAAATAAGGGAAATTTTGACTTTACAAAGTTTGATTTGGTATATGTTTTTAGAGGTAAGAATGGACACAAATGTATAAAACCGTATACGACGTATACTACAAAAAGCATATATTACAAATGCATATGTTTTTGTAACTTTAAAAACGTACACAACTTCGTATAGCTCAAACGTGTGCACAAAACGAGATGTGAACTTAGCCTTATATGTCGTCATAATGGGAGAGATCAAAATGCGTAACTACTGCAGGCAGAAATTGGTTGCTTTCCATGACTATTTGTCTGCAACCTATATCTAATTTAGTCTGCTGGGATTAATTCTAATAATAACATAGTCGGGTCCTACTATTTAAGCTTTTTCTTATTTTTCTCTGGAAATATTCAAACTAGAGTTACACTTTAAAGAGGCTCTGTCACCAGATTTTGCAACCCCTATCTGCTATTGCAGCAGATCGGCGCTGCAATGTAGATTACAGTAACGTTTTTATTTTAAAAAAACGAGCATTTTTGGCCTAGTTATGACCATTTTTGTATTTATGCAAATGAGGCTTGCAAAAGTCCAAGTGGGCGTGTTTAATGTAAAAGTCCAAGTGGGCGTGTATTATGTGCGTACATTGGGGCGTTTTTACTACTTTTACTAGCTGGGCGTTCTGACGAGAAGTATCATCCACTTCTCTTCAGAACGCCCAGCTTCTGGCAGTGCAGATCTGTGACGTCACTCACAGGTCCTGCATCGTGTCGGCCACATCGGCACCAGAGGCTACAGTTGATTCTGCAGCAGCATCAGCGTTTGCAGGTAAGTAGCTACATCAACTTACCTGCAAACGCCGATGCTGCTGCAGAATCAACTGTAGCCTCTGGTGCCGATGTGTCCTCGCTCGTCCGACACGATGCAGGACCTGTGAGTGACGTCACAGCGTGATCTCTCGAGAACACGGCTGTGTCTGCACTGCCAGAAGCTGGGCGTTCTGAAGAGAAGTGGATGATACTTCTCGTCAGAACGCCCAGATAGTAAAAGTAGTAAAAACGCCCCGATGTACGCACATAATACACGCCCACTTGGACTTTTACATTAAACACGCCCACTTGGACTTTTGCAAGCCTCATTTGCATAAATACAAAAATGGTCATAACTTGGCCAAAAATGCTCGTTTTTTAAAAATAAAAACGTTACTGTAATCTACATTGCAGCGCCTATCTGCTGTAATAGCAGATAGGGGTTGCAAAATCTGGTGACAGAGCCTCTTTAAGCAATAGACTACCATAAGGGAAAGCATTACAGGCAAATATGGCATTTTGATTGGATCCTAAGTTTAATTTCTTCTATTAGATGCACCTAGTTTGATAGAAAGGGTTAAAACTTATCCTGCCTGGTCTTTCAGACCAGAGCATTAACGTATCTGTCCTATTAACTTGTGCCTGTGTTCCAGATTTGCTAAATCAAATTATAGTGATTTCAATTCTAAATATATCTAGAGTGCAGCCGCTTCCTGCAGGCGACAAAAGGTCACTGATAAAGCTGGGTTGTAACTGAGGTACATTTGAAAGGACAAAATGATTTAGAGGATTTATAATGTATTGCTGCAGTGTATTTTACAGCTCAGTTAACCCTTTATGTACAATGATGCTTTTAAAAGAACCATATAATAACAATATGATGTATTAAGGCATCAGTGTTGGCCATGCACATCCAAACCTAAAATAGTGGATAGACATGGCCATAACCTTGCTTATATGACAATTTATGCTGATAATATATGTCTATACTAGGGGTGGCCAAACCACTACATTATAGGAACCTCAGATTATGTGGACATCCCTCCTAATTATTGAGTTCAGGCGTTTTAGCCACATCTATTGCAAACAGGTGCATAAAGTCAACCACACAACCATGCCATCTCTAGTAGTATAGGTAATACTGAAGAGCTCAGTGACTTTAACATGGCACTGTCATAGGATGCCATCTTTACTACAAGTCACTTTGTTAAATGTCTAAACTGCTTTATCTGCCCTGGGCAACTGTAAGTACTATTATTGTGAAGTGGAAGCGCGTAAGAGTAACAGCTCAGCTACGAAGTGGCAGACCCGATACACAGCGGGGCAGCCGAGTGCTGAAGCATGTGGCGCATAAAAGATCACCTATCGTCTGTTGCATCACTCAGTACAGAGTTCCAAACTACCTCTAGAAGTGACATCATCACAAGAGCCATGGGAGCTTCATGGAATGGGTTTCTTTGTGAAGCAGCTGCACACAACCCGAAGATCACAATGCTAAGCAGTGACTGGAGGGATATAAAGCCCGCCACCACTGGACTCTGGAGCAGTGGAAACGTGTTCTATGAAGTAATGAATCACGTTTTACTATCTGTCAGTCTGATGGACGAATCTGAGATTGGCAGATGCCATAGGAACGCTACCTACCAGAATGCTTAATGCCTAGTGTAAAATTTGGTGTAGGAGGGATAATGGGATGGGGCTGTTTTTTTAGGGTTCGGGATTAATTGAAATGGTGATTGCAAGCCAGATCTTGTACAACATCAGTGACTGATCTCACAAATGTTCTTTTGACTGAATGAGCACAAATTCCCACAGAGACACTCTGAAATCTTGTGGAAAGCCTTCCCGGAAAAGTAGAGGTTATGGCTGCAAAAGTCGCACAATTCCATATTAACGCCCATGGTTTTGGAATGGGATGTCCAACAAGCTCATATAGGTGGTGACGGTCAGGTGTCCACATATATGTCGTGCAAAAATATTAGTAACACATAAAAGTCTGATGTAATATACAATGATGAACCAAATATGACATTAACACATAGTCATAGTTGCTTCTGTTTCATAGGCAAACATCTTATAGTATTGACACCTGCCTATCCCATATTGACATTAATACTTCTGACGGACCCATTCACTTTAGCGGGTGAATCGGGTCTGTGAAAAATGGTCCGAGTCTCCGATCCGAGGAAAGATAGAACATGTCCTATCTTTCCTCCGATCACTGACGGGACTCGGACGGCACACTCGGTCATGTGCATGAGGCATAAAGGGTACTCGCACTGTGCTTTTAATATGTAGCAATGTGTGACTGTAGCATTGGGGGTACTTTAATGAAATTTAGTAGAGTAGAGGCCCTGGCGTAAGGTCCTTTTACACGGGCCACTCATTGACCCTTGTAAAAGCACCCAGCGATCAGCCGTCAAAGAGCAATGCCCAATTGTCAGCTGGTCGCATCTTTCATGTGGTCCTAAAAATTATCATTGTCTGCAGCACATCTCCCACAGAGGATGTGCTGCAGACAGTCATGCAAACTGCATGGAGGCAAACAATGTAATCCGTCCCAATACCGTTCAATGATTGCTCTAATCCAGCGCCGATCGACATTCTACATCACCGATCAGCGATAGTTTATGGGCATATATCTTCCAGTGTAAAAAGGCCCTTAGAAACATTGAGAAACGCTGCGTTAGGCTACGTTCAGATGACAGTCTGCAACCTCGGAAGTGAAAAACAAATGTTTTTTCACATCCGAGGTATACCCGTGAAAAAACATGTCCTATTTTTTCACGGACCCCGTGTAAACGGCCCCATTGAAATACATGTGTCCGTGTGACGGCTGTTGTTTTAACGGCCGTCACACGGACGGGTTACATGCTCAGCTGAATGAGCAGAAGCACAACAACATAGACTATGTATACTGATTCCATTGTTCCCGCAGCACTTCTATCAAATGAATATGTTAATGGGTTAATTGTAAATTAGACATTATTGATGACCAGCTTGAGAGTCTGAGCAGGTTTTTTTTTTCAAGGAGTCTTTGCCAGTACTGGGACAAATAGTATAATGGGGAAGGGTGGAGAAAACAGTGGAATGTTTCCAACATCAGTCACAATGCAAATAAAAAATCTAGCCAGCATTATTTATGAGATGAATATGTATACATGGGCCAACACAGCTGCTACCACTAAAGCAGACCATATGAGTATAGACCAGTATACCAGTTTACATTCTGTATGTATGCACTTATATTGTGTTGTTTTGGAGCTCGTGCTGCTTGTTTGAGGGGCATTTACACCTTTTTGCCACAAACAATTGCTTTGATTACAGTAACTTTTTGTTTAGACGCATTACTAAGGGGGTTTGATTCCCTTTGTGTAAGAGAAGCAGCAACTTTCAAATGTTCAATCTAATCAATAGTATTATTATTTTATTTATTTTCAAATTGTATTATTATTTATTATTTTTAAAATGGACTATTGTATTAAAATGAATATATGAGAATAGATAATATCTTAGCATATTCATTTTGGAATTGGGTACTTTTCACACTTGCTGTTTTTTTTTTTCAGTTTCTGATCCTGAATTTAAATTTGTAATTAGTCTCAAATTTTTGATTTGTTGACCTGCAGTCTCCTAACTTTCCTGTTTCTAAATGTCCAAAAAATATGCTATACTATATTTCTAATCCGATTTTAAAGTGGTTTAATTACCCTGTTTGAATTGCATTGAAGCAGATAGGAAACAGATGATTATAGACATCAATACATTTACCAACTAATTACCCTCTGTTTGTGACAGAAACCACAAAAAGTACCTCTAGAGTCTAGTCCATTGATTCCTAACCTCATCATCGCGAGGGAAACCCTGAAAAAAGTTTCCACTTTCTGGGAACCCCTATTACCATTCCTACCTCAAAGAAGCCTGGTACGGGGGCAGGTAAAGCATTGTATAATTCTTGCAAAGCGCTGTATTCTGGCTAATATACCATCTTAATTGCTTTGCCGAGCGTTTCTAAACAGGTTGAAATCAGTTTGCCATCCCTACTGTAAAATTGGCAGCATTTGCTAATGCTGTTTTCTAAGGAACCCCTGATCAAGGTCCGAGAAACTCCATAGGAGACACTGCTCTAGATTTACGTCAATAAATGGAATTGTGGGTAATTTTTGAAAAAACATCAGAAACAGTTGCAAGGGGTGACAAGAAGGTGTGTATAGTATAGCTGGGTGAATGGCTTAATAACTTATGGAAAAGGATAGAAATGTCATAGGTTTCCCATTGGTAAACGTATATAGGAATGTCCATGTCTCACATTCAGTGGTGATAGCAAGGTCCGTTGTTATGGTCACAGCTTTATTTTTTTCTAGATGAACACCTATATTTTTAAACACATTCAATGTACTTGTCCTTTAAATTTAGCAGTCAGCGATTGGAATTCTCCTTTTAACAGGAATATCTGTATCTTATTAGTTCTAACAAGCAGTGACTTTCAATCTCACAGTTCATTACAGACTTAACTGACCACATATTGATGGAAATGTTGGCTGTGTAGGAATTATTTACTGTAACTGGGTTTCAGCAGCTGAGGGCATATTACTGTTTTCAGCTACTTGTATTCACATCATATGATTCATATAATTTCATTGCACACTGCTACTTCAATTTAAGCAAGGTAGGCAAAATGTGAACAAGCTGGTTGACAGAACCTTCTTTGGCTTCTACGAAGGCCCAATTCACATGGCCGTGCCCGCAACCGACTGCGGGCACGACCGTCTGCTGACGACTGTCCACATTTTCAGGCCGTGCTCCCATACAAAGTATGGGAGCACAGTCCATAAAACACGAAAAAACTGACATGCTCCATAATTCCCGGTACGGACACCCATCCGTAGCGATACGGAAAGGTGTTTGCGGCCAATGGAACTGAATGGGTCCGTAATTATGCACCGCATTACGTTGCACAATTACAGAGAATTTTTACGTTCGTGTGCATGGGATCTAATTCTACTATATTGATATGAGGGAAAACATATTTTCTACAATGGTGAACTGACATTTGCTATAATAAAATAATAGCATCTTGATATGTGAATTCCCATCTAAAAAAAAAAACCTTTATACTTCAGTCTTAGTTCTGTCAAGTCAACAATTGCCTATGTAGTGAAAGTTGGTGTGATTTCAAAAGATTTTAGTTACCTCTCTTACCAGTACGAACCCCTTTAAACACCTTTTAATGCTAAACCAGTGGCTAATGAGAGGACAAGAATTGGAGGACCACCTGAGTTCTGATTGGGAGAGCAAATGAAACATGCCTCAGATATTCGATGACCATATGAGTAATTTTCCATCTCCTAAGAGGTTTTTTTTAGGTACCAAAGGCAACAGGTGAAACTTTTTTGGATACACTAGAACGGGACAGCAACCTCCGGCACTCCAGCTGTTGAGAAACTACATCTCCCAGCATGCCCTGACAGCCAAAGGCTTTATTATTCAAGCCAAAGGCTGTCCGGGCATGCTGGGAATTGTAGTTTAACAACAGCTGGAGTGCCAAATGTTGCTGACCCCTGCTAAAAGCTGGAGGTTGGAGAGGTCATGTCTCCTCGATAAATCCTTTAAGAGGCTCTGTCACCAGATTATAAGTGCCCTATCTCCTACATAATCTGATTGGCGCTGTAATGTAGATTACAGCAGTGGTTTTTATTTTGAAAAACGATCATTTTTGAGCAAGTTATGAGAGAGTTTAGATTTATGCTAATGAGTTTCTCAATGGACAACTGGGTGTGTTTTTTACTTTTTACCAACTGGGTATTGTACAGAGGAGTGTATGAGGCTGACCAATCAGTGACTAATCAGTGTCCTACACTTCTCATTGTTCCAGCCCAGCTTCTTTCACTGCACAATCACACTGTGCTGTGGATCATGCTGGGCTGGAACAATGAGAAGTGTAGGACACTGATTGGTCAGCGTCATACACTCCTCTGTACAACGCCCAGTTGGTAAAAAGTAAAAACACGCCCAGTTGTCAATTGAGAAACTCATTAGCATAAATCTAAACTAGCTCATAACTTGCTCAAAAATGATTGTTTTTCAAAATAAAAACCACTGCTGTAATCTACATTACAGCGCCGATCACATTATGTAGGAGTCAGGGCACTTATAATCTGGTGACAGAGCCTCTTTAAGCCAGTCATCAGCACCAGGAGAGATCCCATAATCTGTTGCCGACTTATTAGAACTTTTAGTGAGTCATAAAAACATTCTTATGAACCCTATTGCCACTGGTAAATGAGACGGCTTACTGGGAATATGGGAGTAGACCCCTATATTTTAGAGGGCGATTTGTAGAGTGTAAATACACTCACTGGTTTAGCTTTTTTCTATCATTGTGATGATAAATATAAAGAAATATGTGTGTTATAGGTCCCCCAATGTTAATGCACCTTAAAGGTGTTTTGTGGCTGGTCCCTATTGGCGGCTGTGCTTGGTATTGCAGCTCAGTCCCATTCATGATTCATACATATGTATGGCACTGTGCCTTTGTAAACAATGAAGGAGGTTGCAGTACCAGACACAGCCGCACATACAATCGAGCCGCATTGCCTGGATGAACATTGGAGGACCCGTGGTTCTCAAGAGACACCACCGATCAAACACTTATGGCTGAGTCTAAGAATGGACCACTAATATTTGACTCCCATAAAATCCCTTTTACCCATTGCCGCCGCAGCTATTTTTAGTTTTTTTCATTTCATTTTGTTTCTCTCCCACATTCCAAAAGCCATAACGTATAACCTTTTTTTTGTGATTCACTAATTTTACAAAAATTACAGTGTATTGAAATATTTACCGCCTAGTTTTAAGCCCTGCCTCTAGCAGGTCTTAATAGGTGCACCAAGATTACAGATCTGGGGGTCCTTCATTAAGCACCCCAGGCTGCCATGACAACCAATGGTACCCCAGGGGGGCGATGGCGTGACAGAGTGGGCCCTCCCTGCCTAACTGCTTAGATGCCGTGGTTGCTATTGACCGCAGCATCTAAGTAGTTTAATGACTGGGATCCGAATTATCTGCGATCCCGGCTGTTAGTGCGAGTTGTCGAGGGTGGGGGGGTCATACCCCCCTATCGACTGTGACATGCAGCTACATCCAATTTTGTTTTGCTAAGGCTGCCTGTCATTTTATCCTGTACTGTAATGTTACAGCCTTTTGTTCGTATCGCTAGCAATAGAATTCTTGTCTCACCGTTCTTACTTCGCCGCCGCCATCTTTATCTGTTATTTTCTCCTTCCCTCTTGTCCGTATATGGCTGCTGCAGCATGAAACTTGCGTCCCCACGCAAGTCCCTCCTTCCCACAACTCCTCATACAGAGGAGAAACAGCTAGGGGCGTGTCTAGCCGAGTTCTTCCTCCCATTCTTCCAGGCCTGGGACTGCAAGTCCTACATGACAGTGAAGCCTATCAACCCCCGCCAAAAAAACAGTAAGTAGATAGTAGATAGTGCCCATATAGTGAAAATTACGCACTGCAGGTTCATTTCTGTTAGGAATTTTTATGCATCGTGTGGATGAGATTTGTTAAATCTCATCCACTATGCTGCTACTGTATTCTGCTGCGTTTATTTGTCTGCAATTCCGGACGGAAAAATGCATAAATTCCGCGACGTTTGGACAAAAAAAATTAGGATCAATAAAATTTTATAAATTTTTTTTTTTTTATTTAAACATAACTTTAACAATTAGTAAAAAAACAACAACCCAAAAATCTTTATTAAAATGTATTGCGTATAGCGTGAAAAAAATGCAAGAACAGTAGCGGAATTGCTGGGGTTTTTGTTTTTGTTTTTTTTCATTCCTTACGTAAATATTTTTTATAAGGGTCAAACAATAAATTTTATGTACCCCAAAATGGTGCCAAAAAACTACAACCCGTCCTGCAAAGACAATCACTTATACGGCTACATCGCCGGAAAAATAAAAAAGTTGCGGGTCTCGGGATGTGACAACACAAAGTTTTGTTTTTTTTTCAGTAAAAGAGGCTTTTATTCAACAAAGTACTAAAACATAAAAAATGAACTATATAAATATGGTATTGCCGTCATTTTACCAACCCAAAGAATAAGGATAACATATTATCTATACCGCACGGCGCATGGCGCAAAAAAAAAGGAAAAAGACCCCCCAAAAATTTAATTGCTGTTTTTTTTCATTCCCTCCCCAAAAAAGTTGTATAAAAGGTAACCAATAAATTATATGTACCCCAAAATGGTGGCAACAAAAACTGCAACCCGCAAAAAAAAAAGGCTTCATACAGCTATGTCGAAGGAAAAAAAAAGTTATAGCTCTTGGAATGCATCGATGAAAAAATTACTCAAGCCTGCAGGCCCAGAATATGCATCCTTACGGGGTTAATAATATTATTTTTATTTTTAATATTTTTATTATAAGACATTTTATTTTTTTATGGATATTTACTACGACCGCTACATTATAATTACAAGACATTCACTTTGTTCTAAAGTTGGTATTTAAAATGTGATTTAACTTGCCACTTTTTAAAATGTCAGTGCCGTACGGCATTCTGAAAGACAGGTAGACTTTATTATGACTTGCTAATGTGTCTGTTAATACGGTTGATTTAAAACAAAAGCTTTTCATTCACACTGTAATTCCGGCAGCTCATTTATTCAGTGCAGGCGGCGATTCATTAATTCATTTATTTATTCATTCGTTCTCCCATTCTCGGCCTCCATCTGTTATGTTATTATGTAACATTTAACATCTTTAATTATAACTGGGAATGGGAAATAACTGGTCCTTCAGTAATTGGAAAGCAGATGAAAAAAGTAGCCAAGAAAAGGACTATGTTCTCGAACTCACTGGAGGAGATAATCAAATCCCACAGATAGAAATGGATAGCTTTCCTCTGTCCCTCCTATATTATATACGCTTCTGGCGGGGAAATAAAATAGTAATTCACCTTGTTCAAAAAATTAGAAATACTCTTTCTTGTTTCGATTCCTTGTCTCTGCACATGACCAAAACTAGTAGAAAATACAACATAAAGCAAAAGTTGAATTTTTTTTCATCAAGAAGTGTGATAAACACAAGAAATGGAGAAGAGCGATTATCCTTTTAGACAGTAACCTGGAGGGTTTCTTCACTCATAAATAATTTTTAAGTCGCTGAATACAATGTTTATAACTGTTGTGAAACTTTTAATATTATATTTTAAAACTAGATGAATAAAAACAAATAGTTGAAAAGACTCAGTTTAGCTTTAATCTGCCCCATCTCAGACAACGCTCATACTAGGGTAAACAGTCCCCGGAGTTGTGGATAAATCCAACCGTATAGGGTATAAGATACTGTGTACCTTATTTAAACCCCCCTTACAGTATCCTAAAACAACCTAAATGTAAAGGATGCCGTCTTGACCCTAAAGCTACTGAAAACTGCTATATTCTCTAAAAACTTTTTGAATAAAAAGTATAGGCGGCTTCATTACACAAGTGCACATTCGAGTTTATTGATTTGGTCCGGTTGAGAGAGTCTGGGCATTGGGGCACCTTTTTTAGATGGTACCCCTATCTCTTCCATGGACATTTATTGTCAGCAGTCTGTAGGAAAAACTGTAGTTTAAAGTGAGGCCTAACATTATAAGTCCCTTTACTATATTAGGGAATTGCATTACAAGCTACTCTCCTAGGGTGTATTCACATGGATTTTTATAGTTTTGTTTTTTTTACGTGGTTACACAATAATTCTGGCAAAAAAAAACAAGAAACACAAAACCAGCACTTGTAAATGCACCCCAACAATATATCCATTATTCAAATTGTGCCTTTTACAACTGGGAACTATTTGGACGATATGGGAGAACAGCCGAAGAAAAATCAAGTTCTAAGCGGCTTTCCTCCATGCAGTTTGTAAGGCAACCTTTGTAGAGGGCAGAGGGGATTCTGTGCAGACCACGCTATTGATTCCGTCAAAACAACGGAACCCTGTCACAACGATGACAAACGGAAACCTTTAGCAACATTTCCGTCACCATTGATATCAATGGTGATGCAAACGGAAGCTTAGGCTTCCGTTTGCCTTTTCCTTGAGGGGTTAACCCGACAGAAACCTCTGACGGAACCCCTCAACGGAAGGGCAACGCTGATGTGACAGCCCCTTACAGAAAATTATATTGTTGGCCATTGGGAACAGGGACTGATGTGAGTGTGCTGCATCGCTGAATATGTTGAGGGTAAATATAAAAATATGAAAAAATTGCAACAAAGATAGAAAACCATCCAATTGTCCAGTTTACCAGCAGAATTATTCCATAGGAGTCAAGATGTACCGTATTTGAATTTGTGTAAAACAGGCTTATGCAAATCTAGAATTTTCTGCAATTTTCAGTCAGAATTTAAATGTGAGGGTAAAAGTCACAAGCTATATCAGTTACAGCATTACATATGTCAGAGTGTGAAATGACAGGATTGGGAATTTGTGCATATTTTCTAGACCGGTGTCATGTGTGTCAGTGTCATTTGTGTAAATGTTAATTTGCCAAAGAAATACTTGGTGCTAAAATAACCCGTCCTGTTCACAAGATTAGAGATTATGCACAATGTACAAAAATGTAAATGTATTTTGATATTAACTATTGCGGTCACGTACTTTAAAGAGGCTCTGTCACCAGATTATAAATGCCCTATCTCCTACATAATCTGATCGGCGCTGTAATGTAGATAACAGCAGTGGATTTTATTTTGAAAAACGATAATTTTTTAGCAAGTTATGAGATAGTTTAGATTTATGCTAATGAGTTTCTCAATGGACAAGTGGGCGTGTTTTTACTTTTTACCAACTGGGTGTTGTACAGAGGAGTGTATGACGCTGACCAATCAGTGACCAATCAATGTCCTACACTTCTCATTGTTCCAGCCCAGCATGATCCACAGCACAGTGTGATTGTGCAGTGAAAGAAGTAAACACGCCCAGTTGCTTAACCCCTTAATGACCAGCCTATTTTAGACCTTAAAGGGAACCTGTCACCAGCATTTCACCTATTGAACTTTACTTATCCCTCACTGGCCGCTGCTATCAAAAGTTCATTGCCGTTATCCCCTCTCCTAAACTCCTCCTCCGACTGCAAATAACGGTCTGCAAACATTTTGCGCCTTTTATCGTAATAATCCGGTGTTCCTTTGTGCGCACACACCAGAAGAGAACATCAATGCACAAGCGCGGGATTTAGTATGCTGGGTAAAGGCGAGGAGCTGTCCACCAAAAGTAAGGAGGCGAGGAATGAAGATATGACTCTTTTCAAATGAAGATAGGACTCTTTTCAAATGAAGATCTGACTCTTTTATGCTCATTAGCATACAGTGTGGAACACTAAAAAACTGAATACTAAAGCTACAGAGCCGACTAAGAAGACAATTATAGGTTATATAGAAATGATTTTTCACCCACTACCACTCGGTAGTGCTGGTTTAATAGGTGAAATGCTGGTGACAGGTTCCCTTTAATGACCAAGCTATTTTTTACGTTTTTCCATCGTCGCATTCCAAGAGCTATAACTTTTTTATTTTTGCGTCGACATAGCTGTATAAGGTCTTGTTTTTTGCGGGACAAGTTGTATTTTTTAATAGCACCGTTTTGAGGTACATATTATTTATTGATTAACTTTTATTAACTTTTTTTTGGGGGGGATAGAAAAAAATCTGACATTTCGCCACTCTTTTTTGCGTCCTAAATCTACGCCGTTTACCGTGTGGTATAAATAACACAATAAGTTTATTCAGCGGGTTGTTACGATTGCAACGATACCAAATTTGTATAGTTTTTGTATGTTTTACTACTTTTACACAGTAAAAACGCTTTTATTTAACGTTTTTATTTTTTCGCAGATGCGGTTGTATGAGGGCTTTTTTTTTTGCGGGAAGACTTGTAGTTTTTATTGGTACCATTTTGGAGTAGATGCAACTTTTTGATCACTTTTTAATCACATTTTTTTAAAGTCAGGATTCACAGAAAACAGCAATTTTTCCATAGTTTTTTTATTACATTTTTTACGGTGTTCACCATGCGGGTTAGGTAATGTAATAGCTTTATAGTCGGGGTAACGGATGCGGCGATACCAAATATGTGTAACTTTTTAACTTTATTTTGTTTTTTTAATAGTAAAGCAGTTTGTAAGGGGAAAAAGTGGGTTTTTCATTTTTTTTCACATTTTTTTTAATTAACTTTATTAAACTTTTTTTTAAACTTTTTTACTATTCTTACTAGGGGACTTCACTATGCGATCCTCCGATCGCTATTATAATACACTGCAATACTTTTGTATTGCAGTGTATTATGCCTGTCCGTTTAAAACGGACAGGCATCTGCTAGGTCATGCCTGCGGCATGACCTAGCAGGCATTCACTACAGGCAGACCTGGGGCCTTTATTAGGCCCCCGGCTGCCATAGGAGACACAGACACTCGGCGATCTTATCGCCGGGTGTCGGTGGGAGAGAGAGGGAGCTCCCTCCCTCTCTCCAAAACCACTCAGATGCGGTGCACGCTATTGCGCACCGCATCTGAGGGGTTAAACGGGTGAGATCGATACTAATATCGATCTCACCCGGCAGAGCAGGGACGCCCCCAGCCCTCAGCTACCTTTGGCAGCTGAGAGTAGGGAGATTTGACAGCTCCCTGCTCTGTTTACTTATTCCGATGCCGTAAAAAGTCTATGGCATCGGAATAAGGCCCATTAGTGACCGACGTAAAAAGACTATAGGCCGGTCACTAACGGGTTAAAACACAATACACGCCCAGTTGGAAATAAGAGAAAACACGCCCAGTTGTCCATTAGAAAGGCTCATTTGCATAAATATAAAATCGCTCATAACTTAGCCAAAAATTATCGTTTTTAAGAATAAAAAAAAACCGTTACTGTTATCTACATTGCAGCGCCGATCACATGCAATAGGAGATAGGGATTTAAGAATCTGGTGACAGAGCCTCTTTAACTGTGTTGATGCCATCTTTTTATCAATTGGCTGAACTCCTTGACATCTTGGTCTCTTTACAAACTAATGTTAAAATGTGCCCTATTATGTAGTGGAGGCATTTATTATTGACATCAGTGGAGAAC
Source organism: Rhinoderma darwinii (assembly GCF_050947455.1). Taxonomy (NCBI): domain Eukaryota; kingdom Metazoa; phylum Chordata; class Amphibia; order Anura; family Rhinodermatidae; genus Rhinoderma; species Rhinoderma darwinii. Next base: position 285,655,212 of record NC_134691.1, read on the forward strand.
ATGAGCTTGGACCTTCAGCAATTTCCCAAACTATAGAGTGCCCAAAAACCTTTTTCCGCTGCAGGTATTTTTATCGTAAAATTCATTCATTCATTAAAATAGTAATGTGTTTGACAGAAAAGTGTCAGCAAAAGAAGTTTGGGGACTTTGTGGAGCATAGCTTCTTCGTTCCCAAAGTCAGTGGTGGTCTGAGGTCATGGACTTCACAGTGTGATCTTTTCACATTATTTGCTTGGATTACCTTTTTAACCCATCTGCATTAGTAACATGAATTTTGTGTATAATACATGACTGTAGCTCTTCTATTGCGTGACATGACATTAAGCTGAGCCAAACATATGGTGCTTTATTTTATTTTGTGCTATAAAAGAAAGTAATAGATTCATCCCATTTAACAATCATTTAATCATTTTTTATTCAGCAATTATATCCCAGATAGATAATTACCATATCTCTGACCAAGAGCATATTGAGTACGTGCCTAAATAGCCATAAAGCAAAGCATGCTTTTTCTTAAGACTGTTGCACAAATGAAAAGCATCTTCTTTATTTCATGTATTTATTGGGTATAAAAAAAAAAAAAAAAAACTATTAATGTCCACACTCTCAACAATGTATTTTGGAAAATATATAAATAATAAAAAAATGTAATTTTATATATATATATATATATATATATATATATATATATATATATATATATATACACATTAATCCTATTTTTTTTTCTAAAATTTCTCATTTTACAAATTTATTCAATTTCGATGTTACATATCATTTTTTATTTAACTTGTTTTATTGAAGAATAACAACATACAAGGCATTTCATGTCTATACAGTACATAATCACATAAAAAAGGAGTAACCATTTCAGCATTAACAGCATGAAGGAACATAATCTCCACCCTTTCATTTTTTTTACGTTTTCCTGTGTCACAAACCACATTAAGGAATTATTAATTTTTAACTGTAATTCTCGCAAGGAAGTATAAACTTTGCCAATGCCAGGTTGCCATTTCTATAGTTGGAATACCAGAAGTGCAGTACAGAGTTATCAAAGTAAGCAATGTATGTTTACAGGTAGGTTTCAGGTACTGATCGTTGCTGATGGAGAGCAAAAGCAAGGTCAGAAGCACAACGTTTACCTTCACAGACATCATAGGGCCTTAATACTTTACTTATGTGTCAGAGCTGTGTATTGAGCCACATGATATAGGTAAGGGTCCACAAGTCCATTGGCCAGTGCTTCAGAATTACCAGGGCAATGGCCCTTCAAATTAACGCCGTGTGTGTGTGTGTGTGTGTGTGCGCGCGCGCACGTGCTTAGAAGCAGAGCAGAAGCAACCATGGAGGAGACCCAGAGCCAAGTGGCCAAGCAAAAGAGGGACAAGGACTCTCAGATGAGGCAGAAGGGCCAGACGAGCTTCATGACATGTAGCTAGATGTTACAGAAAGATCAAAGACTTCGCTGCCAGGACAGTTTTCACACATTTGACAAATGCAAATATATCCTGAATTGTACCATTTTTATATTGTATTATACTCCCATACATTTTCTTAAAGTAGAAACCTGTCATATTATGAAAATGCCACTCAGCACTTTCCAATCATGGGCGCCTTCATGCAATTTTGCTTCAAATCGTAACGTTTCATAGAAAATGCATAAAACCCATGTTTGTGTCTAAAAATCACACAACACCAGGAAGTAAAACTTTTTACTGCTTCCTTACTTCTTACTTCTCCTTGACTTTAGACGTCTGTTGCTTCTTGAATATTGCTGCTACAATATTGAGCCTGGTTTTAATTGAAAGCTGGGCTTTAATGTGATTTGAGCTTTCTAGCCACAGCAAGCGTTTAAAGTCATGGCATATTACATACGTCATTGGCAGTGAAAGGGTCAAGGAGAAGTGGTGGTGAAAGCTTTTGATAAGAAAAGGAGTATGTATGTTTGTGACTGGTTTCCAGACAGGAACATTTCTCTGGTCATAACTCTTCTTCCAAAAATGTGGCCAGAAAAGGCCCACTATAGGAGCAAAGTGTGCCATTTTAGGAAAATGATAAACCAGTATCCAGATGACATTGCACCTGCCTAATTTGGTCAAGTCAGTAATAAATCTATAAATATATAAGGCGTTCTGGACTGGACTGAGATCATTTTAGATAAAAGGCATTCAAATAGATAAATAGGAAAAAAAATTGCAAACCCTAGATCTTATAGGGGGCAGCAAATTTCTAAGATTTACCCCTTCTTCCTTTCATCCATGTCCTCTACTATGCCCGAGTTTGACCCAATGGGCATGTCAACTGTACTAATTAACCACAGAAAGTTCTGGTCAGCCATCAAACTGCGGAGCTTTTACTAATTCAAAATCAGAGTCAACAGCTCTGGATCCATCTGTAGAACCCCAGCAGAGGTAATGTACCCAAAGAACGCCTGCTCAAATAAGCATTGGCAATATTTGCATATAGGTCATAGTCTCAGACTTGTTAGAGGATTGTGTTTACTTGAAGATGAAATCGTCAGTAGCAAGATCCTTAGAGAAAATATGGATATTATCTAAATAGACAACACACTTCATTAACGTGTTTTGTTTTAATTATAGGGTTGTTGCACCATACAGACTTCTTTGTATTAGGACATCTGTAAAATGCCCTAATAACACCATACTAGTGCCCCCCAAACAACCTACTGTCACTTGTACAGCAGTCGATTAGCCGGTTACGGTAATTAGGGAAATAGCAGATGGTTTCTGTTGGGTCCCCCAATGAGAATTTGGCAGGGTTTGTTCAGTGGGTGCTATTGATCTTATTAGTATAGCAGTATTATAGCGTCTTGAAGATGCTCTAATATATACAGGTTTTTCGTTGATCCAGCACTAACGCTCCGGCAGCACTCACGGTGGTTGTTTACATGCACATAGCATGTGACCGCTGCAGCCAATCAGAGGGCTCAGCGGAGCTCAGTGGCCATACGTTGTATTTCTGGCATTATTTCAGAAATACGATTCCTCGCTAGGGAGCCCCGCAAAGCCTTCTGATTGGCTGCAGCAGTTACATGCTATGTGCATGTAAACAACCACTGGGAGTGCTGCAAAGCGCTGGATCGCCAAAGGCAAGGATAGGTAAGTATTGCTTTTTTATTTTATTTATTTCATTTCCAGCCCCTAAAAAAAAAAAAAAATATCCCATCCCGGATAACCCCTCTAAGATTGTGAGATTTTTCTAAGTACTTGTTAAATTATAACATGACTCAACAATAGAATATCATACTTTTTGAAGTATACCTGTACATAAAAATACTTATATTTTTGAAGCCCCTAAAGTATAATATAAAAGTGGGAAGAATTTTTACGTTATTTTTAAGTCTTTTCCTTGTAAATCACAAGCTTCAGGAAATCACCTGACTACAGAAAATAAAGTCAACTGGCCAAATAATAAGAGTCAAATAGAAGAAAATGAAATTCGGATAGAGAAGTGTGACAAATGTTGTTGTGCTCTGAATGCTATCAGCAGTCTGCAGTGACTGACTTTTCTAACTCTAGATATTTGTTCATCCTCCACGGGGAAAAATTTGCAGGAAAGCTGTCATTGAGAGTCTGCAGTCGCTATTCTAATAGATTTTATAGAGCCTGTCATAACCTCTGGACATTATGAAAGCAACGGCTGTGTGGAGATATAATGTATCATCATTCAACCAGAGTATATTGATTTAAGTTTGACTTTCTTGACTAATTTTAACAGCTATTTGTAGAAAATGAAATAAAAGTTTTGTTTTTTTCCAACTTTGATATGGTGACGACTTTAGGAACATGGTTTCCTATTACTTGGTAATTATCTTCTGTTTGTCAAACATGCAGAATCTAAATGATCATTTATCACATATTAATATATAAGGCAATTGTGTTTTTAGTGGTATTAGTTAAAGGGATTTTCCACTTTGGACAATTTTTACTTGTTCGAAGGGTTCTTCACAATAAGCTGATCACAAACTGCCCCCAGCGATCAGCTATAATCTGTGGGGAAACCTGGCAGTATGTGTTCAACTGCCCCTTCAGCGCCACCATAGGGGAAATTAAGCATTACAGAATTCTCATTCAAATCAATGGTTTGTCTGTGTAATGCAAGACAGGACAGGTTCTCCAGAATGAAAATGGCTTTTGTAACTATTCTTCACTGTGGCCAAGAGATAAGAATTCAGAACAGGAGGCTGCCTCTATATCTTAAAATTTTCTAATAGGGTGTATAAATAATGGGTTTTCTAAACTGGAAATTCCCTGTAGGTGTTAGCTTATTCTCCCTAAACCCATCCCTTGTGTTGCTGTAGTTGCCTATACTACACCCCCCCCCCCCATCAAATAGCAATAACTAGATTATTAATTATGGCAGACAAACTATTTCCCACCATCCCTTCATAATAGATATGTGACTGTTTAGGGTTAACCATCTACTAGAACTAGCGAACTGGGAGACTAGATCACTTGCCATCTTTCCGAAATTGTGGAACATTTGTATTGTTCAAGCCATAACTTCGAAATGTATCCACTATCCCTACATAGGCTTACCTATCATACTCAAATATACACTGAAATATTATACGTTTCAAAACCAAATGCTGCCATTTACTTTGTAGGGGAATGACTGTCTGGATCAGAAAACTTGTTTTGAAATTTCCTTTAAGAGAATGTGGTACTCCCCTTCTAAAAAAAAGGACTATCCAAAGTGGACTTCCACTTTAAAGGGTAACTAAACATTCAACAAACTTCTGACGTGACATATCAGAAGTTTTGATTGGGGGTCCGAGCACTGAGGCCCCCACCAATCACTATAACGAAGCGGCAGAAGCGCTCATGTAAGCGCTGAGCCGCTTCATTTCTGTTCGCCTTTTTTAGGAAATCAATGTAGCGGTGTACAGACTCAATAGAAAGTCTTTGGGCCAGTACAACGCTATATTAGCTTTTCCGGATAAAGCCGAACAGAAACGAGCGCTTCTACCGCTTCATTTTAGCGATTGGTGGGGGTCTCCGTGCTCGGACCCCCACCAATCAAAACTTCTGACGTCACTACGACATGTCTGAAGTTTGTTGAACGTTTAGTTACCCTTTAATTAACAGGTTTGCATTTTATATGTGACTGCGCTGACTGAATGTTCAGGTAGCTTTCTAATTATATAACCATGTGTTTTAAGAAACGCACTAAGTGTGCTCCATTCTACCATTGTATGGTCTCCATATTCATTTTTAGTGCCTTTACAAAATATTTCCAGTGAGACCTCACTAGTTTTAGTGACTTATTTTTACTCTGAATTTTTATGGTTAGGCAGGGTTCACACAGAACGGAAATGCAGTGGCTTACAGTCCCAGCTATGTGGATGAGATTTGAACAAATGTCATCCACATGCTGCTGAACATTTTCCGGACCAAAATCGGAGCATGTTGCCGATTTTCAAATCCGTAGCATGCTCATTCTGTTCTGGATGTTTACTGTGGATTTCACTTATTTCAATGTAGAAGGGGGAATTCTGCAGCATATCCATCCTGTGTGAATCCAGCCTTAATCGATAGGTTACTGGATAACAGAATACTTGAGGAATGCTTCCTCTATAACAATATGATAAATACAATTTTAGTTATTTAAACCATAGGAGGAAAGGAAGGAAAAGTTTTCGATTTGTGGAAATCACAGGATCCATAGACATGTTCATGAGATGCAAACGATGAAAAAATGGAAACAAAATATTCCAAACATCTTGATTTCTTCAGTATCGAGGATGAACGCCACGTGCAGAAATACACGCACTTACACGCCTTGGCATGCTATCAATGAGGTTATTCATGATTGTCTGAGGAATGTTATGCCATGCTGAATGCACTTTGGCACGCAAATTATCAAGATTGGCTGCTGGCAGCTCCCTTTGCAATTGCCGACCAATGACGTCCCAGATGTGCTCGATGGGAGACAAGTCCGGAGACGTTGCAGGCCATGGCAGCACGTTTAGGCCACGCAGGCTGCTCACTGTAGCATGAGCAACATGCGGTCTGGCATTGTCCTGTTGAAGAAACGGCTTCTGGGACAATTTGGAGAAATTATCATACCACTGGTTCCACGGCCAATTCAATGTAACGCCGACCTGTTAGTGTATCTGAAATAAAGATTAGAGGGGTCCAGCTACCGTGCAGTATGCCACACCATAATCCTGGGAGTAGGAGCGGTGTGACATTCCCTCCCTGTTAAAGGCCTCTTAACGGCCTTACCCACGTGGTCTCCAAACCAATTTCCAGCTATCATTTCGTCCGAGACAAAAGGTGTACTCATCGCTCAAGAGGATAGACTACATTCAAGCCTCCATTGCCATGCACCATGATAACCTTGAGAGCGGTGGCGTGTGATCAAAGGAACACCTGTAGCTGGACATCTGGCTTGTAGCCCAATGTCGTGTAAACGCCTTCTGATGGCATGTGTCGACACTGGTTGCCGCCCTAGGCTTGGGATGCAAAGTCCAATTTCACTTGCAGTACAGAATGGATCACTACACTCCATTCTTCCAATGAGACGATCCGTCCATGCAGAGGTTTGCTTCCGTGCACCTCTTGCTGTCATATCTGTATGTTGTAGTTCTCCCAATCTCCGCGACACGCAACGTTGAACAATGCTAACATCTCGTCCTAATCGCATAGCGATGTACCGGAGAGATAAACCAAGGTCTCTCAGTTCAAGGATTCTGTTCCTCTCAGTTTGCGACAAGTGGCGATAACTGGCACATTGACTAACAGGGAGCATCGCACAATCATCCCACACCACTTGATCCAATTTCTGAGGTTTCATGTGGCTAAAAATACTTTGCTTTCAATCTGACTTGTATGCCCCTCCCACATGCCACAAATTGGATCTAGGTGCTTGAAAATATAATAATTTGCAGATCTTAGCGACACCTGCTACTTCCTCGATTTGCAGAACCTTACAGCTTGCCCTTCATGGTGTTTCAATTTCAATGTTGAGGAGTGTAAATGTACATATATATTTTACTATGATCCCCTTGGGAAATATCTCCAATTGTAGCAAAATTGGGAATTAATTAAAAATGGACTGGGAAATTTCACCTTGTTTATTGCCACAATAAAATGTGGAATTAAAGAAACGGCATCATTATCTGATGCATGTAGGCATCTTTGTAACTACCAGTTTTTATTTTCTGCCAGTTTACATATTTTCATTGACTCTTCTTTTATTGAAACACATTTATTAAAATAATTTTACTCACTGTCAAGTTACACCCAAATTTTACTGTTTACATCAAGCGGCAGCAGGAACTTCCCAACCCTCGCACAACATTTATACAGGAAGTTTCCTAATGAGATGGGGAAGTTATAAAATATTCACTCACAGTTCACAGATGTTGATATAAGGTCCATCTGTGCATTTCCCTACATCTGTCTGCCGGAATAATGATTCTTTTGGAAGTTCATTTCATTCATATCATTTAATAACGTATAATGTTTCTGTCCATTTTAAGAAAAATCTGCCATTGTAACACATTATGAAATCAGTATATGTACTATTAAAATGTACAATGTAAAACCCTATTATGGCTCAATTTTTTACAGAGTCTCAGTAAAATAGGGCCTCCATAGAGGTAAATAGGACCTCTACTACAGAGGTATACGTTTTTTTCGGTCGGAATCTGTACTAATCCAAAAGAAAATGAATGTACGGAGGTATTTTCCCCTACAAGCATTGCTATACCTCGCGAGATTACGAGGTAAACGAGATTTCGTATCCGTTGCTGAAAATCTCACAGAAAAGATTCAGAAGTGTCAGGATTCTGAGTACACATGACGTCCAGGCTGGATTTCATGTGTATTCATTATCAGGACACTAGTAATGTTAGGGTATGTGTATGAGGCTGCACATAGCGATATATCTATATCGCTAGTGCAGTTTAAATGAATGGAGAGGAGTGCATGATGCCGATTGGTCAGTGTCATGCACTCCTCTGTACAACGCCCACTTGGTTGAAAGTAAAAATACGCCCACTTGGGCATTAAGAAAGCTCATTAGCATAAACCAAAATCGCTCCTAACGTTGTGAAAAAAGATCGGTTTTTTAAATAGAAAGCATTACAGCGCCGACCTCCTTATATAGGAGATAGGGCACTTATAATGTGGTGACAGAGCCTCTTTAAGTCTTGTTTTTCAAAGGGATCAAATACCTATTTTCTCTGTGCACAATGCAAATAAATATATATAATTTTGACAATGTGATTTTCTTTTTTTTTCTTTATTTAATCTATCTCTCACTGGTAAAATTAACCTAGCCTAAAAATTCTAGACTGTTCATGTCTTTGACAGTGGGCAAACGTACAAAATCAGCAAGGGATCAAATACTTATTTCCTTCACTGTAGCCGACACACGTGGGAGCTCACGGCATACTTTTTTGCGGGAGCTCCCAGTAAATTTAGTTCGAGCATAATGACTGCATATTAAGCAAACTCCCCATAGTGGCAGGCTGGGAGACTTGCCTACTTTGCTGGGAGATCTCCCCTATTTCGGGAGACTTCTGGAGAGTCTGAAAGAGTGAACACGTAAAGTGTAAGCCTTCATAGTTGTTTTTAGGTCTATGAATCTAATGGGAGTGCAGGTATCACAAAACGTAGGACCAGCATAAAACGTTGCTGCATTTACAACTTTCTGATTGGTTAAAATCTGTATTACTCAATGTTAATAGGAAACAGCAACATGCAAACTACATGGTAGAATATCCTATAAACATATTTTTATGGCACTAAACCTGTAATTTGCCAGTCACATTGCATAAGAGACCCACATTGCTTGTTATCATATTTAATTTTGTTCCATCATTTTGATAACCTGCAGTGTGAAATATAATAATTCATCACTAAATCAAAGCCAATTAGAAACAGATCCGTGAAAATGCCAGGTGTTTAAAAATAGGATGAACATGTTTTGATTCTGACAGACAGATATGGCACAAATATCACAGTGGCAGTTCTGTAATGCTAACTAGAAGATTTAGTATTATGTTGCTCCCTGGGATGAGACAAGCTACCTTGACGTAATATAAAAATTATTTTTCTCTCCTAAGTGCTGAACTTCTGGAAAGAAAGTAATGTTTATTTTAGTAATTGCTTTTCATTCTGGGTCCACTAACATTTTCAGGATATCCCCTTTCCAGTTGAGTTGTTTTCATTGACACAACAAATGACTCAGTCATTACGTCCGATGTGCCCATGTAGGGATGACGGACGCAGAATTGTTTGAGTTGCAGTAAAAAAGTCATCCTCAGAGGAAATAATGAAATCGCAATTTAGTCAAAACTTTTTTATGTCAATCCTTGTCAAAATCACATAAATCTGCATGTTGTGAGTTGGTTAATACAAAATTGAGTCCTTTAGGCTCGGTCTATGTGGTTGTGTGCGAACCTCATTGAAATCTGGAGAATCATAGTGGTACAACTTAGCAGTTCATCATAATTGTTATAATTTTAATGGGGTTGTCTCTACCACCTCTTTTTTTTTTTTAATTCAAGCTGCCCAGCGATCAGCTTATGGCCACAAATCCAGCTTCAGAAACCTCATCTGCTCAGCTGTTTTTTTCCATGAAAGCGGCTGCTGGTTATTATTTCCCTTTCGGAGGCATCGGTTGCAGTGGAAATATAGACTTGTGTGCAGGCGATTCAATTTAATGACCAGCAATGTCATAAATGAACAGGCCAGGTCCACCAGAGTGAGAGCTGCTCTTTGTTAGTGGCCTTCCGCTACGGGTCATAGAGCAGGGGACCTCCATCTATGACGTCCATATGTACTAGAAAAGGTTGTCGAGAGGAGACTGCCTTATAACCCTTTTGCTGACAGAAAACTTTTCACACTTTTGACAAATCAGAATTATAAAATAGAACAAAAATCATATTACAGTAGATGCTTAGCAACCAACACTTTACTATCATGGGCGCCTTGCGTCCAAGCGTAAGAATGAATTAAAAAAAGCATAAAATTTAATGTTTGTGGCAAAACATGTGACCCAAGCATAGCACGAGAGGCATAATACCTCCTAAAAATAAAAAGTTCAAAATGGGTGAGTTCATATTTGCCACTTATGCCTACGCACGTTTACACGCACATATCTTCATAAAATCATCAGAATTGAGGAGACTCCAAAATCTCTGTGATCCAGATGCCATTAAACATTTGAGTCACAGAGTTGCCAAATGTCCTGATTAGACACAGGGAGTGATTAGATGTGCAATTGCTCATCTTCTTACCCCTCTAGTAGAAAAAAAGAACCCCCATAAATGTGATAAGCACATATCCCCTCTTATTGGTATACAATTATATTACAACATAAAGAAAGTTCTTGCGTCACCTCCTTGTGGTCACTGGAAGGCTGCACGGGGAGAGATGGGCACTTTATTCCTGTCGTCACTTGCAACTTTCCTACTCCCACCCTTCCCTTACAGTGACACTAAACCACAAAGTAAAACTTTTCTTGCTGCTCCCCAACTTCAAACAAGTTCTGTACCCTAAAACCTTGAACCTAGAATATTGAGCATGCTATCGGCAAGCAATTAAAGTAATGATGTGCAGTATTATATACGTCCTTGGCTGTGAAAGAGTTAAAGGCTACGTCCACCATCACAATCAAATTTTGTTTTTATTGTCCAAATGTATCTAAAATATAAAAAAATGTAAGCCATTTGGCAAAAGGTCTTAATTAAAATGTCCTATTGTTTTATTTTTACAGTTCCTATACAGACCTTTGTGTCTCCATGGTAACAGACAACAAACAAACCCTGTGGAGTCTGATCTTGCAGTCATGTTTTTTCAGTTTGTCCCCTAATTATTGCTAAATAAGACACTTGCAAAATAAGACACAGTGTTGCCATGTTCACACAGGGCAGTTTTTAATGCTGTTTTTTTTTTTTACTTTTTTTTTAACCAAAACAAGGAGTCGATATAAAAAAACTGAGGAGAAGTATTAGTCTTTCCTTTATACTTTTCCTGCCCTGTGTGAATCTGGCCTTATACAATAATGTGTATGTCTCTGCGATGAACATTCACATGTTATGACTGGTGGGATAATGGTTATTTTCAGATAAGAGTTTTCAAGCAGATGTTTTCTTAGGGGACTATTTTGCCTATTTGGACATGTCGATGGAGATGTATCAAAACTGGTGCAAATGAAAAGTGGAGCAGTTGCCGATAGCAACCAATCAGGTTGCAGCTTTAATTTATACCTCTGAAAAATTAGAGGAATCTGGTTGCTATGGACAATTGCTTCACTTTTTCTGAGGTCTTCCCTTGGTTCTGTACAGATCAGTGTCTGCGAATGCTGCCTGCTTGAACTTTCTTTTAGTCAATGTTATTTTTACATGGGTGGGCCGTTATCCAACATAACATTTTTATGAGACAGAAATATGCAGAAACTTGACAGTGATGACAGGACTTTAATGTTTATTATTTCAGGAAAAGTGCACATTGTTTAGGCGGTATGGCCTTTGTGCCCCATCCTTCCTATGTTTGACTTCTCCAAGCATATGCTTCCTTTCTGTACATATGTGTAACATTATGAACATATTTCTATACGTCTTTGGGATTGTACAGATTTTTTTTTAGCTGTAACAGAAAGAAACTGACACACACACACACACACACACACACACACACACACACAGAGAATTATTTGTAATTATTTGTGAGACTCTTAATAGTAATAAGGGCCGCTGTGAGAGTTGCTTTACCTATAGTTGAAGTTTCCCTATAAATTCAAATGGCCGTTCAATGTATAATATGCACTGAAACATGGGAAGGAAAAGCCGTACTACTGCTTTATTATATGCTCCCTATTTAACAAAGATCTGTATTGAATTGATAGCAATTCCGAAGTTTCATTACCACCAAATTGTCAAGATGCATTTTCACTGTGGTAGAGACGGTGGATAACAAGCACTTGAAGTGAAATGATCAGTCACATTGTCCCCATTGCGCTCCTTGAGTTGGAAATGTCATCAAGCGATTCTTTATTCCAGCTAAATCATATTCAAGCAAGAACAAATCTATCAAGTGGTAGAGGGCTCCAAGATGTCTAGTATCTTATTAATAATATATGGCCCAAAACATGAGATTTTTTTGTGTGTGAGAGTCTTTATTTCTGTCATTTTCTGTATTGTATGATAAAGTAGAGACATTTTCCTAGATGTTAGAAGTAATGAGATACACATTCTTTGGCAGGACTTGTGTGTTCCCACTATAGAATGTTCAATGTTTTGCAGTCATTTAACCCCTATCCGCACCAGGACGTAACTGTCCGTCGTTGCGGGAGGTTACTTCCCGCACAATGACGTACAGTTACTGAGTTAATCCCGTTGCACACTGTCGGCGACAGTGTGCACCGGGAATCGGGAGGTCAGCTGTCGCCGACAGCTGACACTCCCCTCTTGCCGGCCAGCGGTCCTTTGCCGCTGATTTCGGCGCATTAACCCCTTAAATTCGGCGATCGGGTGCAATCGCCGAATTTTAGGGGTTTCTAACATATCGGCAGACCCCCGTCCGAAATCGCGGGGTCTGCCGATAGTTAGTATGGCAAATGGAAGCCAAACAATGGCTTCCGGGTCTGCCATGGACGGAAGCCCATCAGGACCAACCTTCGGCTGGTCCAGATAGGCTTCCTGTCAGAGAGACAGAAAGTCACTGTGCTGTTCCCGATGCACACTGTCGGCGACAGTGTGCATCGGGAACTTGGAGATCAGCTGTCCCCAACAGCTGACACTCTCCAGTGTTGCCGATCAGCGCCGCTGATTTCGGCAATTAACCCGTTACATGCGGGGCTCGATTGCGATCTCCGCATGTAGCGGGTTTGTAGCGCATCAGCAGCCCCCATGCAATCGTGGGGGCTTCTGATGCTTGTGATGGCACCCGGGGGCCAGACAACGGCCCCCAAGTCTGCCATGTATGTCAGCCTATGAGGATCAGCCTCTGCTGATCCTCGTAGACCAACTGTCAGAGTGACTGTGACGTCACACTGACAGTTGGAATACATTACACTACCTAGGTAGTGTAATGTATTCTAGCAGCGATCAAAGCTGCAGGTCAAAAATATAAAGTGTAAAAAGTAAAAAAAAGTTAATAAAAATGTTTTATAAAAGTGTAAAAATAAAAGGTTTTGTTTTCCTATAATAAGTCATTTATTATAGGGAAAAAATGAAAACGTTAAAAAAAAGTACACATATTTGGTATCGCCGCGTTCGTAACGACCCAATCTATGAAACTATAATGTTAATTTTTCCGCACGGTGAACGCCGCAAACAAAATAAACGGAAAACTGTCAGCATCGCTATTTTTTGGTCACCACCCCTCCCAAGATAGAGAATAAAAAGTGATCAAAAAGTCGCATTTACCCCAAAATGGTACCAATAAAAACTACAACCCGTCCCGCAAAAAACAAGACCTCCCACAGCTTTTTTGACGAAAAAATAAAAACGTTACGGCTCAAAATAGCGTGTCCCAGAAAATAAATTATTTTATAGAAACTTAATTTTATTGTGCAAACGCTGCAAAACTTAAAAAAATCTATACACATATGGTATCGCCATAATCATACCGACCGGCAGAATAAATTAAAACGTAATTTATTGCGCACGGTGAACGCTGTAATAAATAAAGAATTTAAAGCGCCAAAATCGCTGTTTTTTGGTCACCTTAGCTCTAAAAAAGATCCTGAGGGGCCAAAATGCTCACTATACCCCTAGAAAAATTCCTTGAGGGGTGTCGATTCCAAAATAGGGTCACTTTTGGGGGGTTTCCACTGTTTTGGTCCCTCCGGGGCGTTGCAAACCCGACATGGCACTGAAAACCAATCCAGCAAAATCTGCGCTCCAAAATCCAAAAGGCGCTCCCTCCCTTCTGAGCCTTGCTGTGGGTCCAAACATCAGTTTACGACCACATATGGGGTATTGCCGTAATCGGGAGAAATTGCTTTACAAATTTTGGGGTGCTTTTTCTCCTTTATTCCTTGTAAAAATGAAAAAATTCAATGTTTCCACAGAAAAATAGGTGATTTTCATCTTCACAGACTAATTCCACTAAATTCTGCAAAAAAACTGTGGGGTCAATATGCTAACTATACCCCTAGAAAAATGCCTTGAGGGGTGTAGTTTCCAAAATGGGGTCACTTTGGGGGGGTTTCGACTGTTTAGGTACCACAAGACCTCCTGAAACCTGACATGGTGCCTAAAATATATTCCTAAAAAAAGGAGGCCCCAAAATCCACTAGGTGCTCCTTTGCTTCTGAGGCCGGTATTTCAGTCCATTACCGCACTAGGGACACATGTTGGATATTTCTAAAATCTGCAGAATCTGGGCAATAAATATTGAGTTGCGTTTCTCTGGTAAAACCTTCTGTGTTACAGATTTTTTTTTATTACAAATGAATTTCGCCAAAAAAAATGAAATTCGTAAATTTCACCTCTACTTTGCCTTAATTCCTGTGAAACGCCTAAAGGGTTAAAATATTTTCTGAATGTGGTTTTGAATACATTGAGGGGTACAGTTTTCAAAATGGGGTGATTTATGGGGACTTTCTAATATATAAGGCCCTCAAAGCCACTTCAGAACTGAACTGGTCCCTGAAAAAATAGCCTTTTGAAATTGTATTGAAAATATGAGAAATTGCTGCTAAAGTTCTAAGCCTCGTAACGTCATAGAAAAATAAAAGTACGTGAAAAAAAATTATGCAAACATAAAGTAGACATATGGGGGATGTTAACTAGTAACTATTTTGTGTGGTATTACTATCTGTTTCACAAGCAAATACATTTAAATTTAGAAAAATGCAAATTTTTGCTAAAATTTGAAGTTTTTCACAAATAAATATTGAATTTATCGACCAAATTTTTCACTAACATAAAATACAATATGTCACGAGAAAACAGTCTCAGAATCGCTTGGATAGGTAAAAGCATTCCGGAGTTATTACCACATAAAGTGACACATGTCAGATTTGAAAAAATCATCTGTGTCCACAAGGCCAAAACAGGCTGTGTCCTAAAGGGGTTAAAGACCAACAAATTATTTACTTTATGGTCCAATTTCCTGAGTTGTTCACTTTCATCTGCTCCTTTCTTCTTATAAACGTCTTGGTCTTCCATGAAAGCTTCCTTCATCAGGAATATAACCATGCAGTAGCGGTAGTATATTCTCCATGGAGGTACAGGGGTACCTGAGCAGGACGCATCCAAGAGAGACCCAATTGTGCAGCTGCTTTAAGGCTGCAGTCTCTTTCAGATATTAGTACATGTTCCCTTTGGTAGTAACTGGTTGACGACACATGGCGTTGCCATATCATGATGAGCATGCACATGATCTGGCTGAGAGCTTGGGCACAGCAAGTGTGCCCGTGCGATCAGGAGCGGAGCAGCGGCTGCCTTGCTTTAACGGCAGAGATCAGAGAAACTTCTGTTCTCTGCCATTAACCCCTGCATGCCTCAATCAAATCTGATTACAGCATCCAAAGGGAAAATTAAAATGGGGGATCCCCCTGTGATTGCATCACAGGGAATTCCTGTGACGTGATCGAGGAACATATCTTCTATGGGCAGACAGCCCAGGGTCCATTGAAGGATCCTAAGGGCATGCCCAGACGTGGCGGAGTTCTTCCGCCACTGTCCGCGTCAATGCCGCACAGAATCTGCGTTGCAGATTCTGTTGCGTCTTTGCCTAAAATGGGCATTAAATTGATGCAGACTAGCCATTGCGTATTGAGGTGAAAGTACTTCCCTTCTCTCTATCAGTGCAGGATAGAGAGGAGGGACAGCCCTTTCGCTAGTAAAAGTAAAAAGAAATTCATACTTACCCGGCCGTTGTCTTTGTGACGCGTCCGTCTCTCGCCATCCAGCCCGACCTCCCTGGATGACGCGGCAGTCCATGTGACCGCTGCAGCCTGTGATTGACTGTAACCGTCACTTGGACTGAAACGTCATCCTGGGAAACCGGACTGGAGGAAAAAGCAGGGAGTTCTCGGTAAGTATGAACGTCTATTTTTTTTACAGGTTGATGAATATTGTGATCGGAAGTCACTGTCCTGGGTGCTGAAACAGTTACTGCCGATCGCTTAACTCTTTCAGCACCCTGGACAGTGACTATTTACTGACGTCGCCTAGCAACGCTCCCGTAATTACGGGTGCACACACGTAGTCACCCGTAATTACGGGAGCCCCATTGACTTCCTCAGTCTGGCTGTAAACCTAGAAATACATAGGTTCAGCCAGAATGAAGAAATGTCATGATAGTAAAACCAATACGCTCCGCAGCACACATAACATCTGCGGACTTCATTGCGGAATTTTGACTCTCCATTGAAGTCAATGAAGAAATTCCGCATTGAGTCCGCAACAAGTCCGCTACACGTCCGCAACAACCAGTGTATGCTGCGGACACCAAATTCCGCACCGCAGCCTATGCTCTGCAGCAGAATTGTTAGCAACGTTTAAACGAACCATACTAAAAAGCTGTGGAAGGCAATGGAGTGTCCGCAGCGGAATTCCAGAGCAATTACGCCACGTCTGGTCATGCCCTAAGGCTGTCTGACAATATTTCCTGTTGTTAGAGCATACTTAGGTATTCCCTAACAACTGCCTATGTATTATCAGTACACAGGCTAATGTACTGGCATAGAGGTATATGCCAGTACATGAAAGTAAAAAAATCTAAATTAAAAATTCCCCTATTGGAATAAAAAGAAAAGTAAAATTAGTAAAAAGATAGTAATGTTGAAAAAAATACAAAAAAAAAATGAATTTTTGACAATAAATAAACTTTATAATAATCCCAAAACATATTTGGTATTGTCATGAACATCCTGCACAAAAAATTTATAGAATCATTTATGATGATCAATATATTCTGTAAATACTGCAGCAAAACTGCTTTTTTTCTGTATTTTTGCCAAATTAAAAATGTATTTAAATTAAACAATAATGTACCATAAAAATAGCATCTACATAAAGTACAACTTGTCCTGCATAAAACTAATTCTAATATAGCTACTTCAAACAAAAAATAAAACAGTTATGAGTGCCGGGATGCAAAGAGGAAAAAAATCAAGAAATTGTTCTGGTCCTCAAAGCCCAAATTGCCCCAGACTTTAAAGGGTTAAGGTTAAATTTGTGTGTCCTTGGGTATGTTCACACGGCCTATTTACGGACGTAATTCGGGCGTTTTTGCCCCGAATTACGTCCGAAAATAGCGCCTCAATAGCGCTGACAAACATCTGCCCATTGAAAGCAATGGGCAGACGTTTGTCTGTTCACACGCTGCGTAATTTACGCGCCGCTGTCAAAAGACGGCGCGTAAATAGACGCCCACGTCAAAGAAGTGACCTGTCACTTCTTTGGCCGTAATTGGAGCCGTTATTCATTGACTCCAATGAATAGCTGCGCCATTTACGTTCGTAATTGACGCGGCGTTCAAGCGCCTGCACATGCCGTTACGGCTGAAATTACGGGGATGTTTTCAGGCTGAAACATCCCCGTAATTTCAGCCGTAACGGACGCCCTCGTGTGAACATACCCCTAAGTGTTTTGTACTGATGTTTGACTGTAGACCCTGATCTGTGAGATGGCCATAAATATCATGGGCTGGGGCAGAGCATGGAATTGTTTGCACATTATTCTTTTATCTTTCATATAATTCATGTATTCTTGACACATTACAAACATTTTGGGACCCAGAAACTGGGACTGAGGACTCTGCCAAATGTAGTCTCTGACTATTGTAGGTATGAAACCTTGCAGAATTTATGTATTATTTTGCAAAGGATGAGAAACTACAATAAAGGTCTGAGCCACCTCTGAGTCACCCCTTCACAGCCGTCGCTCAAGATTCTACCATTTTAATATCTAACCTGTCTGCCATGCATTACTAATGTTCAGTTTACTATCTGCTCACACTGTTTTACACACTATTTTGATCCCTTAGGTTCTGTTCACATCTACGTTGGGGTCCCGTTCTAACGTTCCGTCTGAGATTTCCGTCAGAATGGGACCCTGAGCAGACACAAACTGGCACCGACGGAAACCAGAGGTTTCCGTCTCCATCACCATTGATTTAATTTCAATGGTGACAGAGTTGGTGCCCGTGGTTTCCATTTGCCTGTTTTGTTCACCGGAGCCGTCGTTTTGCCGGAAACAATAGTGTAGTCGACTACGCTATCGCTTCCGGCAAAACTACTGATCCGGTGCACAAAAAAGACAAACGGGAACCAGGTGCACCGGCTCCGTCACAATTGAAATCAATAGTGATGGAGACGGAAACCTCTTGTTTACGTCGGTGCCAGTTTGTGTCTGCTCAGGGTCCCGTTCTGATGGAAACTGCCGACGGAACGTCAAAACGGGACCCCAACGCAGATGTGAACAGAGCCTTAAAGACTCTTATAGTCAAAAGCTTGATACCCCTAGTTGTCCACCTTTGGGATTACAGTTGATATAATTTATCATTTTGAAAAATTTGACAGAACACATAGGTTGAGTTTTAACTTTGGTATATTTATAACAACTGGACACAAATCACTGCTTTTTGGAGGAAAAAGAGTTGTCAGATGGTTGTCATTGCATTCTTCTAATAATTAAATGGCTAAATTCTAACTGCAGCAATTCCTGTTGGTCACTTTCAAAAGGAGTCATATGATACAAGTGACATCACAATTTTAAAGTGAAAGTTCTATTTTATAGAAGTTACATCATTTGTCTTAATGATATAAATTATTGTATTATTTTGCAGAATATTTTTGAAGTGTAGTGAACTCATCATTTGTACAGTATGTTCAAATATAATAAAATAATAATAATAAAAAAAACAATTGGAAATAAAATAGGAAAGATGCATATTCTTAAATCAGTGGTGGTTGGTTTTTCAGAGTTATAAGGAGGGTAAGCCCTCACCAGCATGGTGCATAAGTAAAATTCACCTGTTAATATGTATCATGGGTCCCATTCTGATCTAAATGTTGGCATTTTGCACTTAGACGTCTAAAGTTCTGATATTATCTTATAAGCATGATGCCTTAACAGGAAGTACAGCTGTATGCTGCGCCGAGCCCATAAAAGAAAACCCATGACCAGTGGGGATGATCCATCTTAGATTAATTTGTCTTCTGACTCAGCTCTGTGTTTGCCTTGGCAAAGAGTAGAGTCATTTGACTTTCAGATAATGAAGATGGACGAGAATCTACTAACTATGGAATAAATGTATTACAGTGTAGGCATATTTTTTTTAAAGATGTTACAATAGTATTATGCTATTAAATACCTTAAAAAGGAATACCAACGTATTTCAGCCCGACTGAGTCCCTTTGGCCTATATCGGACGAATGGAGCTATATGGACACGTTTCGGGAGATTTCCTGGTGTGCATGCTAAATGTAGGGACAAAAGGTGATGTGAACAGAACTTAAGTGGAAATCCCCGACTTATTACTAAATAGTTTGCTCAGTGGGAGTGATTTCCATATTAAAGCAGGCACTACTGACTCCATATATGTGGGCCTTTGGGTAAAAGATCTAGTGGGCCCTCTCATAAAACTTCTTACATAAAATAAATATTAAATAAAACAGTAAGATACTTTAAGCATTACAGTCTCTTAGTACATGCCTTCCAACCGTCTCGGATACAGTGGGACAGTTACGGATTCCGGTTGATGTTCCGCTGTCTCAGGAGGCCTGCGGGATATCCCGGTTTCAAATGTATCTGCGTCCTCAGGACAAGCTAAATATAGCACAGACAATGAAGACCTGCGGAGGGATCTCCACCGTTTGTCATGGGAATGGGACTAAGTGTGTATTAATTTTATTATTTTTAGGAGGCACTAGGTGGCATTATACTGTGTGTGTGTGTGGGGCACTATGTGGCATTATACTATGTGGGGAGTCATAATAGGTACATTATACTGTATGGAGAGACACTATGGGGGCATTATACTGTGTGGAGGCACTATTGTGGCATTACACTGTGTGGGGGAACTGTAGGGGCGTTATTCTGTGTGTGTGGGTAATATTGGGGCATTGTTTGTGTCAGGGGCACTATGGGGGCATTATACTGTGTGAGGGGGCACTTTGGAGGCATGATACTGTGTTTGGGGGTCACTATGATGCATGATACTCTGCTGGGCAATTTAATGATATAATACTGTGTGGGGGCATGATACTGTATGGGGGCACTATGGAAGCATAACCCTGTGTGGAGACAATATATGAGCATAATACTGTCTGGGGGCACTATGGGGGCTTCATACTGATAGTGGGCTGTATACTGTGTGGGGAGGCACTATGGGGCCATGATACTGTGTGGGGGTATTATAGGGCATGGCACTGTGTGGGGGCACTACGGGGAATCATACTGTGTGGGGGCACTACGGGGCATGATACTGTGGGGGCACTACTGGGACATAGTACTTTGCGGGGGCACTATGGGGGCATGATACTGTGTAGGGGCATTATGTTGGCATGATGATACTGGGTGGGGGTCATTAAAAGGGCATCATTACTGTGAGGGAGCACTAAGGGGGAATTATTACTGTGTGGGGACACTATTACTGTGTGTCCTACAAAGGGCATTATGAAAGTGAGTGGGGCCCAAAGAACCCCCTTAAGGCCTCATAAACACGGCCGTTCCCGTAATCACGGGCCGCGATTGCGGGCACGGTCGGCCGCAGGCAGCCGTCCACATTTTGGCTCCCATGCTCTCATAGAAAGTACAAAGAAACATGTCTTATCTTTTGCGGTACACTTCTACGGCCCGGACACCTTCCCGTAAATAAACGGGAAGGTGTCCGCGGACAATAGAAGGGAATGAGTCCGTAATTACGGGCAATTTTTACGGTCGTGTGCATGGGGCCTTGCTGTTTGTTCAAAAGGAGAGCACTATTTCTCTGTGGGGACCCAAAGGGGACTATGTGTGTATGAACAGGGATTAGGCAGGGTTAGAGGCATGGCTTAATGTTAAAAAAAAATTGTTGGCAAGTATTCTATTATTTGCTGACAATCATATCAATCATATTCAAGAAGTCTTATAATGCCTAATCATAATCCTGGGGAAGGCAGCAGCACCATATGAATTTAAAGGGGTATTTCCAAAATCATAAATTATTACCTATCCATAAGATAGGTTATAATTTTCTGATCTCTGGATGCTCCACCGCTGGGACTCCCACCAATCACTGCCCGCAGTGAGGAGCATTTTGAATGGAGCAGCGGTCCAGCATGCGCCCGCTGCTCCATTCACTGTCTATGAGGATGACAGAAACAGCCGAGCACTGTACTCGGCTGCTTCTGTGAATCCCATAGACTTTGAATAGAGCGGCAAAACGTGCTCGACCGCCACTCCGTTCAATGTCCTGCTCGCTGCAGTTGAGAAGTGAGGAGGACCTCGGGGTTTGGAACCCCCGTTCTAACGATCAATTATCAGCTATATTGTGGATAGGTGATATATTTTGGTTTTGGGAATACCCCTTTGACTGCCCCTGGGTATGAACATAAAGCTCATGAGGGCTGCCAATTGAACATCAATACTGTAATAAGAAACTACCTAGGTCTCAGTAGAAAGAAACAACTGAAAAAGTTAAACTCTAGTAGTTTTTTTTATTGAGCACAACGTACCTGGCACGTGAGAGAGTTCACATCTGCGCTGCGGTTTCTGCTTAGAACGGAAACCACGATGCATTACCTGATCCGCCTTACAAAGTATATCAATAGTGCCCGACGGACCTTAATTGACTTACAATGGGATTCATTGGGTTCTATTGTTATTCACCATTTTGATGGGCGCGCTATTCTACCCATCTAATTTTTCGGATTCTGCAACTGAGCCTCTGATGCAGATGTGAACAGAGCCTACTGCCATCTTGAATGCAACACTTATGAATTCAATTACTTGTTTTCATAAACTGAAAACCAGCAACTATCAGACACATTTGTTTTTATTTTCCTTCCAAGAGATCCTTTATTACGTTTATCAAACTAGAAGTAATTCCACATGTCTAAGAATCAAGTGACAACTTTGTTTTATGTTATTCTTGTGGCATCTTAAGGCTATGTTCACACAGAGTTTTTTGACAAGTTTTTAGATGCGGAAACCGCACCGCAAAACTCGTCAAAAACGGCTCGAAAATGCCTCCCATTGATTTCAATGGGAGGCGTCTTTTTCCCGCGAGCGGTGAAACCGTCTCGCGGGAGAAAGAAGGGACATGCCCTATCTTCAGGCGTTTAAGCCACTGACCTCCCATTGACATCAATGGGAGGCAGAGAAATCGTATTTCGCTGCGTTTTATACCCGCGGCGCTCAATGGCCGTGGGCAAAAAACGCAGCGAAAATCGGCGTGCAGGGAGAGGAAAATCTGCCTCAAACTTCCAAACTGAATTTTGAGGCAGAAATTCCGCCTGCAAAAAACTCTGTGTGAACATAGCCTAAGTCTCCCAATATTCACATTACATCCTTTTTTGTAAATATATGTGCTAAAATAAGGTCATTTTACAATGGAGTATACATTCCTTTATTAAAATATGCATACATATAATGTAATTTAATTGGTGTTAAAACGCAATATTCATGGACCTAAGGCACTCTAACCTAATTATTGTAACTTTGCAATTTAAAGCCAAGGTAATTAAAATGCTTAAAAACATATGTTGTTTCCTGAGGCAGGGCGGGAGCCTGTAGTGCATATATGTATGAAGTGATATTGGTTGCTTGTTTAATTAGAATATTGAGCTCATGATGTAAGTGATTATTTTTTTTTTTTTTACCTTGCCATAGTATAGTAATGTATTGTCTCTTAGATTTGATCTTTGTGTGTTATTTCTAATGTACTATGATTTTTAGCTCCTACAGTTATGGATATCCACATAACAACTTTTCTAATAAGATTCATGAACTTCATTTGCCTTGTCACAAAGCTCTTATTATTTCTCTGTATACGATATTTGTATATATATTCAGTTTTTGAGTAGTGAATGAATATAACTGGCGGTCATTTGATATATGCATGGTTTTCTCACAACTTTCTTTTTGTCCCATCCTGTCTACTTTAAAAGACCCTGTAACCATATGCTTGTCCCAGTTAAAATGTAACTAAACTTTCATAAAACTTCTGACATGCCATTGGTGGGGGTCTGAGTACTTAGACCCCCACTGATCGCCAAAACAAAGCGGCAGAATCGGGTGGGCGCTCAGCTGCTTGGCTTCTGATCGGCTTTCCTCAGAAAGCCGATGTAAGGGTGTATGGACTGAACAGAAAGTCTATGAGCCCATACAGTGTTACATCGGCTTTCCGAGAAAAGCCGATCAGAAACAAAGCAGCTCAGCGCTTCTGCCGCTTCGTATTAGCGATTGGTGGGAGTCTCAGTGCTCGGACCCCCACCGATCAAAACTTTTGACATGTCACTATGACATGTCAGAAGTTTTCTGAAAGTTTAGTTACCCCTTAAATCTAATTATCAGGTAATATTTACCAATGCTGGGCCATCTAGATGTTATAGAGCCCTATGATGTCATACTTATGAAATTGCATGTATATACAATCCATCCCCCTATAAAATGCACTTTACAAGATAAATGCTCAAGGCCAGATTTTTAAGTCCCTATTCACATGGCGTGTATTTGATGCGTTTTTGCCGCTTTTTACGCGCGGAAAACGCGTCAAAAACGCTTCCTTTAAGCTTCCCATTGACAAAAACACGTCGTGTAAAAAAAGAAGCGTCAGGTCAATTCTTGGCACGTAAAATGCGCCGAAAGCACGTCTAATTCCCATAATCAATTTTCATCATATATTGAAGCAATATATGATGAAAATGGATATTTTCTTTTATTCTAGAAAGAGCCCAAACAAACAGCTTTTAACAGCATTTCAGGACTTTTGGTATGAAAATAAATCATGAGATAATTCTTTTAAGAATTTTCACTCTATTCAATGTACATTGTGTATTCCTGCTGTTAGACTTAATTTTCACCTTCTACATCTTCAGACATGTCAGTGGAGATTGTGATATAAGACCCCCACAATTGATCGCATAATCAACCACTTGCTTCCTACCCCCATTCAAACTTTGTCTAAAGAAGGGCTTACACATAGACCCAAAATATTAAGTCTATGCCCCATTTTCTGTGATGGGTCATGAAAAAAATGTCACATGTGATGTTTCTTCCAGAATAAAATTGTGTATCTTCACCTTTTCTCTTTTTTTTTTTTAAATGGAGCACACGTAGAAAATGTGTGCATGCCAGTTGGTATAAATTTGGCACAGCATCTCTAATTATCAGGGCCATTGCATGGACATCACATACACATTTATTGATTCACTTCTCCTGGTTTATGCTCTGGAATAAACAACTCATTCTGTATTGTTGTTATATTGGTTAAACTGAAGCCGTTATTGATTTTTTTCAGGTAATTATTGTTTTCATTCTGCCGCATATCCCGTGCTACCCTCCAGTGCTATAACATTGATTGTACAATATATAAGAATTTCTTCATAAATATCCTACAATTTAAGCACTCCGTTTTCTGAAAATTCACTGCTCTATATTAAATGTATGCCATTTATTTCTAGATTGAGGATGCTGCCAGTCAAGGATCAAAGTTTGCTGGAATAGTACAGGGATACTACATTCCAAAGGACCTGCCATACAGCCTGTCTGATAGTTTGAGCCAAACAAGCTCTCCAGAATTCACAGCTATCAATAAAGCATGCAGCGATACAGAGGATCATACTTCAGCGGATAAGAAGTCAGACTGCACTAATGGAAGCACTTCACCAGCAAAGAGCAGAGAAAATGCTGAACAGTCCAAAACAGTCGATGGGCTGGAAGTTATTGAGCAGCAAAAAGCAAAGTCTTCACCTCTCGATGACGTAGATCAATTAGAAGAACTCAACTTCAGTATCTCTAATGAGGATGTGTTCGTCCAGGATAAGATAACGACAGAGTCTACAATGCCTGATAATTGCAGCAGTAGAAGTAAGTATCAAATGCTGCTGAATTGTAGAGTAAAAACAAAATAAAAACAAAAAATAAAAAGGAAAGTCTGCTTTGGAACTAGGAAAAAAGATCATTCAGTTTCGTTCACTCTGCCTTGTCCTCTACAAGCAAATGCTCTTGGGTTGCACAGAAGTAATAGGTTGAATTTGCCAATAAGCATGATGTCTTATGTAGGAAAAATGGAGAATATTATACCGGCACTCAAGAATCACAGGTGGCTGAATAGCTGCATCACATTACAAGGATAAACTGCCCTTGCTGAACTTTTCAGTGGTGTAGCAAAAGAGGCTGATGAAAATGTAATTGTAATTGTGATTATGTATCATGTACCTAGATCCCATGCAGTGTGACATCATGAGATAGATATATATGTATATATATATATATGTAGTGTTGTGTGATGCCACTGGTAATTTGAAAGTAACATTTGATTTGAACTTACATCGGATGCTGAGTCACTTCTTCCAATTAACATAATTAATGTTACATGTTGCTGCTGCGAAACCGCACACAGTTTTGTTGCGAATTAGCACAGTTTTGCGATGCACTTTTTAGCCAGATGATTTGTACAAGTGAAGCACATTGTTTTTATGTGCTTCACTTGTACTTGCCATGCGGCTGAAAATCACACTGCAAAATCGCTGCAATTTGTGGTAAAAAGTGTGCGGGCAACAACCGACTGGTGCACAACTGTGACGTGTACGGGCACCTTCACAGCGCTATCATTCATCCCGCCCTATTTAATACAAAATAGTGGTTTAGCTTCAGCTTGCTACAGTAACCTGAACATTTGTTTAGGCCTTTTCCAAAAGATAAAATATAGATTTGGTACATTTGAAGTTACAAGTGCTATTGTTAAGTTTTGATCAAATGCAAGCACAACATAAAAGTATATTGGTATGTTATATATGTATAGTTATATCCAGACCAGATACAGTTTACCAGTGTGTAGCTTATTCAATTCCAGGCACTGTTGTCAGCACTTATTGAGATAGACGGCGGATGAGAAGCCGTACTTAAATCACATAGCCTAAGGCAGAAGGAGTTGGAAACCTGGTAGCATCTGTAAAAATTTCAGGTTATTTCTATAAATTCTAGTGGTTACAATTGCAGTTCATATTTTTGTCAGTTTCTGACATATACGTTTGTTTGTGAGCTTGTCAACATGGAAAGTTACAGTAAATGTTAAACTGTATGTCTGCAAGAGTTATGACCAGTCTAACCACATGTAAATGGTAAGTTTTTTTTTGTCAAGAGTTTTATTTGCTCTCAACATCAATGCACTTGAAACATGGGCATCTATACGATTCCAATAAATGGGTAACCTAGTCAACGATGCTGATTGGCTGTGAGTTGATGACTGACATGAATACCCCATATGTGTGATGTGTTCAGCCATGAAGATTGGTATGGTGAGCCATATAGTGGGTTTTCTTTTGCAGATGGCCAAGTCACTGCTGCCCCGACCCTTTAAATCAGGCTGAGACAGCAAAGAATAATATTTTTTTTTATAAAATGACAATGTTTATTAACTTTTTAACATCATTTTATATTTTACATATTAATCTACATAAAAAGAGGGGTAAGTTTACAGACACGTTGATATACTTGTCTGTTACATCCTATATTAAAGTCTAAAGCTGCATTCACAATTTTGTTGGCCTTAGTGTAATGGATTTTCCTGACACAGCTTCTGTGTCGACGCCCGGGGTTACTCAGCCTGCATCTGTGCCTAGGTCTGTTAGAGTGACTCGATCTGCTACCACTCAGGCTGGGAAGCTGAGGAGTGGGAGAACCTATCACAGCCTGGCCAGACGGAGCTAGCTCCCGCCCTCTGTCTATTTATACCTTCATTTCCTGCTCTTCCTTGCCTGTGATTCTGTCTGTTTTCCTGGCTCTGCTGTTCCTGCTAGTACTATTGACCTCTGCTTCAAATTTACCCTGGCTTTACTGACTACTCTCCTCTGCGTTTGGTACCTCGTACACTCATGGTTTGACTCGGCTCGTTCACTACTCTTGTTGCTCACAGTATTGCCGTGGGCAACTGCCCCATTTCCCTTAGCTTCTGTGTACCCTTGTCTGTTGGTCTGTCGTGCACTTATTGAGCGTAGGGACCCTCGCCCAGTTGTACGCCGTCGCCTAGGATGGGCCGTGCAAGTAGGCAGGGACTGAGTGGTGGGTAGCTTAGGGCTCACCTGTCTGTCTCCCTACCCCGTCATTACACTTAGAGCCTAAATCTTTGTTCTGGTGATTTACCTACCGTGAAGTGTAGTCCTTATAGTCCTTATACTAGGCACTGTACAATAATCCAAAGTAGGAATAGCGAACTTCCCCACTACATTATAGGAACTCGGCTAAGATGTTATGAGATGTCTGATGTCAAGCTTTCACGACTATGTAAATTATATGTATGACTAAAAAGTTAAAATTGTCTTTAATGGGGAACATACGCTTTCAAATTTTAACATGTTTATGCTTTCATCTTAATTCTGCAAATATATAGTTGAGCTTTAAACTAAACAAAGCCATAATTCTGTGATATAACTGTGAATCACAAACACTGCGTAATTAATCAAATTATAGTACAGCTTGTAAATGAAGACACGCTATTGCGACATCATTACAATAGAACACTACCTAGGAATAAACTGACACACTGTTGTGACATCATGATAATAGAGCACACCTTAAAGCCCATTTACACGGGCCAATGATCGGGTGAACAAGTGTTCTTTTATACATTCAAAGAAAATGGTTGCAAGTCGGCAGCACATTTCTGTAGCCAGAGAGATGTGCTGCTGACATAATGGCAATACTATGGACGAATGATCGTAGTAACGATCGTTCGTCCCAATACTTATCGATCATTGCTCCGTATGAATGGAGCAAATGAGCGCTGATCGACAAGATGTAAACAGTTGTTAAACACGGGTGATATCTGCCCATGTAAAACCATCTTAACGAATAAAGACAATCACATTTGTTATACAGATGAAGCAATCTTTAACTTTCCCTTGATAACTTGTTGAAGCGTGATAACTTATCACTTAACACAAGAAAAGCCATTGAAAGGCTGTTGAAAAACTCAAGTTTAGGCTTTGTTCACATCTGCGTCAGTGCTCCGTTCAGGGTTTCCATCTGAGCTTTCCGTCAGGGGAACCCATGAACGGAACCTTCACTGAAACATACGGAAACCATAGGCTTCCATTTGCATCACCATTGATTTCAATGGTGACGGATCCGGTGCAAATTGTTTCCGTTTGTCTCCGTTGTGCAAGGGCTCCGTCATTTTGACTAAAGCAATACCGTAGTTGACTGCGCTATGCATTCCGTCAAAACGACAGAACCTTTAAACAACGGTGACAAATGGAAACCATTTGCACCGGATCCGTCACCATTAAAATCAAGGGTGATGCAAACAGAAACCTATGATTTCCGTTTGTTTCCGTCAGGGTTCCGTTCATGGGTTCCCCTAACAGAAAGCTCCGATGGAATGCCTCAATGGAGCCCTGACGCATATGTGAACGAAGCCCAAATTTTTGCCACAGTGTATTTAACACGTTCATTGTCAAGTTAGAGATTGCTACATCTTTCTCATGTCCAGCAGAGCACAGCCTAGGAATAAAGACAAACACTATTGTGACATCATCACAATAGAACAGCCTAAAAATGAAGACACAGCTTATTAATTAAAATGCAGGCCAAGGTAACATCATGACAGTAGAACAAAGCCTAGTAATACAGACAAACACTATGCTAGGAATAAAGACACTCACTGGTATATAGCTTAACTAGATACTAGCACAATAAAAGCATAAGCAAGTGAGCTTGAACATTTTGACCCTACAGAACCTGTCAAATTTGGGAACATCAGTGAGAGCAGGGTTTCCAGTGACAACTCTGCTTCCTGCCACTGATCAAGTTAAATGAATTGCCCTCCTAAATTTATTTTTTATTTCATATGACACTATGAGATAATAATTTAAGTCCTGCCCAAACTACCTTGTGCTTTCTTTATCCTCAGTTCATTGGCAATTCATCCTTTGGCTATAGGACTGAGTAATCTGAGCTAGTTAAAGGGTAACTAAACGTTCAACAAAGTTCTGACATGTCATAGTTAAGCAGAAGCGCTCGTGTGAGCGCTGAGCTGCTTAGTTTCTGTTCGGCTTTTTCCGGAAAGCTGATGTAGCAGTATACGGGCATATAGACATTCTATTGAGTTCGTACACCGCTACATCGATTTCTGGAAAAAGCCTAACAGAAACAAAGCGGCTCAGCGCTCACACGAGCGTTTCTGCAACTTAGTTTTAGTGATTGGTGGGGGTCTCAGTGCTCGGACCCGCACCAATCAAAACTTCTGACATGTCACTATGACATGTCAGAAGTTTGTAGAACGTTTAGTTACCCTTTAAGTTGCTGGGAACAATGCACCTGACAACCTCTTATAAAATATAAGATGCCACTCTATCATCAAAATAATATTACAAAAATTTAAATACAAAATACTGCTGCAAATTATTGTCTATAACTTATAAATATGGATACCAACAAAAACGTAGTATTCTATTTTTAGTCATTTTAAATTCTGTCAGAGTAATACATACATGAGAAGATGATTTTGACTGAATATCACTTTTAAATGCAGATGTGTGAAGGGGTGTCTGTATTGCAGTTTGGGGGTGCAATATTTCTGCTTACTCACTGAAGTGGTTATCTGGGCAATGCATTGTTAGGGGATCCCTATGTATTACTCTTGAGATAGGGCTAGCTATACGTAAAAAAAACATTCATGCCAGGCTCCTCAGCTTTGCTGATTCAATAAGACGTGGTCATATTACAATGCCCAATTTACAGTGAGTACACAGGATTAGTGTGCATGCCTTTGCCTAGTAGTAATGTTTGGAGTGCCTGTGTAGGGGGTATGCCAATGATATTGGGTTCAGTATTACATTTTCATCTTTTGTTTTTCAGAATCTGAGATTTTGGCACTTTTTAATAAACCGAAAACACAGCAAAGGTACAGAAAGTATTACACAGTGAAAATCCCCATGAAGATCACAAAAGAAAAAAGTGCCATCACTGGCTTGGAAGCAAACTGGTTGGAATACATGACAGATCATTTCAGAAAAGGATGCTCTCTAGTGAATGCTGTCTTTTATCTTGGAATGGTAAATGGTATGGAATTTTACATTTGGCAATTACATCTGTTTAATACATAGTAGTCATTCTTATACAGGGGTGTCAAACTGATTTTTACCGAGGGCCACATCAGCCTTATGGTTGCCTTTAAAGAGCCGATTGTAATTGTAAGACTGTATAAATGTAACACTTTGCTTAACTGTTAAGGAGTAGTTACATTTATATTAATCCACAGTGCCCCAGATGGTAATAATGTTCCTCAGTGCTCAACACAATAAAAGTGCCCCACACAGTAACCGTGCCCCAGTTGAGCCCCTGTAGATAGCCCAATGCACACAGCCCCCTGTAGACAGCCCAACACACAGAGCCCCCTGTAGCAAGTCCAAAACATACAGCCCCCTGTAGAAAGCACCAAACATCCCTCTTGTAGCTAGTGCTACACAGCCCCCCTTGTACAGAGCGCCACACAACCCCCCCTGTACAAAGTGCCACACAGCCCCCTTGTAGAGAGTGCCACACAGCTCCACTTGTAGAGAGTGCCACACACCTCCCCTTGTACACAGTGCCACACCGCCCCCCTTGTAGATAGTGCCACAAAAACCCCCATGTAGATAGTGCTACACAACCCCCCTTGTAGATAGTGCCACACAGCCCTCCCTGTAGAGGGTGCCACATAGCCCCCTTTTAGGGAGTGCCACATAGCCCCCTTTGTAGGGAGTGCCACACAACCCCCTTTGTAGAGAGTGCCACACAGCCCCCTTTGTAGAGAGTGCCACACAGCCCCCTTTGTAGAGAGTGCCACACAGTCCCCCCTTTAGATAGTTCCACACAGCCCCCCTTTATAGAGAGTGCCACACAGTCCCCCCTGTAGATAGTTCCACACAGCCCCCCTTGAAGAGAGAGTGCCACACAGTCCAACCCTTAAAGATAATCCCACACGTAGCGCCCAGAGCTCCATAGGCCACATAGACAAACATCCCCACTTTCAAGTATCATAAAGAGGGACAACGCGGCAATTTTTTATTTTCGGCCACAACTCTAATCCCGCCCAATCCCTTCCCATACACACCCAGTTCAGCCCACACAGTATCATGCTCCCATAGTGCCTCAAACACAGTATAATGCCCTCTAGCTGCCATCATACAGTATAATGCCCCATAGATGCACCCATACAGTATAAAGCCAACACAGATCCCCCCATACAGTATAAACCACACAGATGCCCACATGCTGTATAATTCCAAAACAAATGCCCCCATACCCCCATACAGCATAATGCCCCATAGCTTCCCCATGCAGCATAATGCCCCCATAGATGCCCCATACAGTATAATGCCCCCATACAGTATAATGCCCACACAGATGCCCCCTTACAGTATAATGCCCCCATAGCTGCCCCCATTACAGCTTAATGCCCCCATAACTGCCCCATACAGCATCATGCCCCCAGCAACCCTTATACAGTATAATGTCCCCAAAGCTGCCCCTATTGCCAGTGCCCAAATATAAAGTGCCAGTTCCCTTGTAGATAGTGCCACAGTGCCCATGTAGATAGTTCCCCTATATAGTGCCACAGTGACCATGCTGTCACACACCCCTTGAAGATAACACCCCCCCCCCCTGTAGATACTCCCTCTGCTCCTGAAGAAGACAGCTGACGGTTCCCAGCTTCAGTATTGGGTTCAACTGTATTTGTTTCCTGAGGACGCAAATACAGTTGACAGCAGGACATATACCCGGCAGCCAGGGACAGCGGGACAACACCTGGAATCTGGGTTTATCCCGCTGAATCCAGGATGGTTGGGAGCTATGACATAGGCCGCAGAGCAAAGAGCAGTAGCTTACCGCTACCACTCTCCAGAGTAGAGCAGCCTGACATGACATTTAGCAGGTCACGCAGCGACGTTCTGAGTGAAGTCCATGCCAGTTCGGGAATGAACCAGTCCAGTCACCTGTGTCAGTCACCTAATCTCACGTCATTGACGTGAGGTCAGGCGACTCAGGTCAGATGACTGGAGTGGTTCTTAAAGAACTTAGTTCAGTTATTTCTGTCCCCCTGTTCATAATATTTAGAGATTCTCTAGTGACTGGTATATTGCCATGGGACTGGCACAAGGCAAATGTGGTGCCCATTTTCAAAAATGTCTCTGTCTTCCTGGGGAATTACAGACCAGTAAAAATTAACATCCATTGTGGGAAAAATGTTTGAGGGTCTCTTAAGGGACTACATACAGGAGTATGTGACAAAAAATAGTATTATAAGTGACAGCCAGCACAGTTTTGCTAAGGACCGAAGTTGCCAACCCAACCTGATTTGTTTTTATGAAGAGGTGAGTAGAAGCCTGGAAAGAGGGGCCGCTGTGGATGTAGTGTTTTTGGACTTTGCAAAAGCATTTGACACTGCCCCTCATAGAGGCCTCATGGTGTTAAAGGGTTTTTCCACCTTCTAAGTTCATGATCTGTGGGGGTCCGACACCTGGACCCCACACAGATCAGCTGGTCCGGTGCCTCCGTGCACCGGATGTTCACGCCGGGGGCACATGGCTCCGGCCACGGAATAGCAGCTAAGCTGCAGTACTGCAGCTCTGCTCCTATTCAAGTGAATAGGAGCAGACCAGCTGTTCTGCAGCACGGCCGCTATACTATGTACAGAGCCAACTGCTTCCGGCTCCGTACATAGCATTATGTGCCATAACATCCGGTGCCCGCAGGCCACCGGAGCCGCTGATTGGTGTGGGGTCTGGGTGTTGGACCCGCACCGATGATCTACTGATAGCCAATTTGGTGGATAGGTCATCAGTTGTCAGAATTGTGGAGAACCCCTTTGAGGTCTATAGGTTTAGAAAGTATAGTTTTTAATTGGATTGAAAATTGGCTCAAGGACCGTATCCAGAGAGTTGTGGTCAATGATTCTTACTCTGAATCGTCACTGATTATAATTAGTGTACCCCACTAATCATATAGTGGATGGGATTAATAGCACTATTTCTATTTTTACAGATGACTCCAAACTATATAGTATATCAGTCTATGGAAGATGTTCATAAATTACAAGCCGACTTGGAAACACTGAGCATTTGGGCATCCATTTGGCAAATAGAGGTTCAATGTGGATAAATATAAAGTTATTCATCTGGGTACTAACAATCTACTTTCATCAAATGTCCTAGGGGGAGTAAAACTGGGAGAGTCACTTGTTGAGAAGGATCTGGGTGTACTTGTAGATCATAGACTAAATAACAGCATTCAATGTCAATCAGCTGCTTCTAAGGCCAGCAAGATATTGTCGTGTATTAAAAGATGCATGGACTTGCGGGACAGGGATGTAATATTACCACTTTACAAAGCATTAGTGAGGCCTCATCTAGAATATGCAGTTCAGTTCTGTGCTCCGGTTTATAGAAAGGATGCCATGAGTTTGGAAAAATAGTAAAGTAGCTAAACTAATAAGGGGCATCGAGAATCTTAGTTATGAGGAAAGATGAAAAGAATAGCATTTATTTCACCTTGAAAAGAGACGACTAACGGGGGACATAATTAACTTGTTTAAGTATACAAATGGCTCATACAAAAAATATGGTGGAAACTTGATCCATGTAAAATGCCTTTAAACACAATGGGGCGCTCCCTTCATCTGGAGAAAAAAAAGGTTCGATCTCCTGAGGCGACAATCCTTCTTTACTATGAGAATTGTGAATCTGTGGAATAGCCTACCGCAGGAACTCGTCACAGCAGGGACAGTAGATGGCTTTAAAAAAGGCTTAGATAATTTCTTAGAACAAAACAATATCATCTCCTATGTCAATGTGTAGTTTAAATGTTCTGTCTGATCGCCACTTGGGGTCAAAAGGGCCATTTTTCCTTTCTAGGTCAGATTGGTTAATGCCTTATGGGTATTTTTTTTATTTTTTATTTAGTCGTACTCTGAATTAATAAGAGTAAAACAAACTTCTGTGATTTACCCATATCCTTATCTTCCTTCCGTCCTTTGGTTAAACTTGATGGATATATGTATTATTTCAACCGTACTTAGTATGTAACTATGTATGTAAGATAACCCTTGTCCATATGCCCTATTAGGGGCATATTTACTTCACAGAGGGTTAGTCCCTGTTTGTGACCACACTCTATGAGCCAGAAAGTGGAGCCGCTTTGTAAGAGCAGTTCCTATTCTGGAGGCTGGTGCAGGGGAAATGCATGGCTGGAGCTAGGCCATCTGATTGCCATGACGACTACTTTGTGAAGGAGGATTCGTCTGATAATACCACCCTTTTAAAGAGGTTTATGAGATTAAAAAACATGACTGATTTCTTCTGGAAACAAAGCCGCTCTTGTGCATGGGCTGTGTGTGGTATTGCAGCTCGCACAACCCCGTGAAATGACACCAGATATTTTTAATCAGTTTTGGGCACGTAGTGGTTTAAGACCATGTTCACAAGTTCACGATTTAAGCGTAGATTCCGCGTCTAAATTCAGTCATAACAAAAGCATCCACAGTACGGTATAGAAATTTTTGTCACAAAAGTTGCTATTTATTTCATTAGGATTTAGTTTGTCACTTTTTTTGCCTCAAATATTCACCATCAGTTGTGCTTACTGGCAGTTTTCCTGTATAATAAAAAAAAATACTTTTACACATTGAAGTCAGTACAACAACGTGATGGATCACAACTAATGTCATGCTATGCGTTATTTTTCGTCTCCCCTGCATACAGGGCCTCACCTGTGTGTGTATAGTATATAGTGTTTCCCCATTTATAAAGCAAAGCTGACAAGTGACTGCTCTAGTGGCTATAGTTTACTTTTTAAATGGATACTCGTATAAAAAAACAATACCAACAAATAAAAAAAATATCCAGAAGGGGCGACGGTCAAGTCCCTGGAGCGCGCACCAACTTTTATTATTACCAGTGCTGCTGTGGACTTTTTAATGAACACACACACATATATATATATATATATATATATATATATATATATATATATATATATATATATATGTGTGTATGGTTAGTAAAACCTGATTGTTTTTTTTTTTACCAGTGCTGGTCATAAGGGGCTAAGGGAGGGAATAGGGGAGATATAAAATGGAAATGTGTATGATTCCTTTTATGTGTTCTAAAAATAAAAGAATGATTACAAAAAAAAAAAATGGATTGGCATTTTCCATTGATACGTTCGCTTTAAACAAGTCGCTGATCGTTTCTTCCACAGTTTGTCTAAATGACATCTTCATTGTAGCTTGTTGATGACGGTTCCTGCTGATTGATACATAGCTCTCTGAAAACAGAAATCCGGGCATAATGGGCTACCGGCTCTGATTACATTCTTCTCATATGGAAACGAGAAGTAGTATTTATAAACAGACAGACAGCGGGAGAATGTCATTTGTCTCCCAGGTTCCCTGTATGCATGGGCAAAAGATGCACAGCGGGGTGACACCAGGCCATGCCTGACTTGTCACACTGACAATGATCATATTCATATGTGGGTGTCCGTCAGTGCTCTTTTTATTCTGCCATTTCTTCTCCCATATTAATGTTGTTTTTTTCTTCTTAAAACTAGTTGACAGAATGCAGCTGCTCATCCATAAAATAAGTCATAATCAAGCATCTTCTACATTTTTTTATTTTTTTTTGCATCATTAGCGTGATTATGGTATTGTGTTGGGCCTAACAATCACATTATGTAAAATCATACTGTTAACCCATTCTGTGCCCACAGCTGAAATAAGTGCAAGACTGTTGATATGCACAGAAGCCTTGATTTTAGGCACAGCATGTTGTTCTCTGGCGGTGGGGTCCAGCAGTACCATGGAGAAATCAGATTGGACATATGAGTAAAAATGACTAACTTTAATAAGTGTTAGAAAACTGAGCTCGTATGACAGAGTTGTGGCACCATTACACCTCACAGCTTGAAAATTGATTTTGGGATTGTGACAGAAAAAACAGCATGTGTTTGCTTGTAAAGCTGCTGACAGGTTTTACATGATACATTAAATATAGCAACCAAGCGAGAACACCCCAGTAAAATTTACCCCGCAAAGATTATTATTTTCCTCTAGGATATTTTATAAAGCGTAGAGTGCGAGACAGTCATGTCTGATCATGATCCTTATTAAATGTTTACACAGGGAAAATACTTTTTTGTTATTGAAAGACTTCGCTTTACTACGTGTACTAGAGGTGAATGTGGACTTGGCTGTTGACGTTCAATGACTGGCATAAAAAAGTGGCATAATGTAAATATTGCACAAATCATATCACACAAATGTGTTTTCTGTTTTTTAGCATAGAAGTGAATGGAAATGTCTTCACTCCTATGGAGTGTGACAGTGTGAAGGCAAAATAAAATGGAAATTGCTAGTGGTTTTGGTGCAATGTTGTAGGATGTGTTCATGGCATATATTAATCAATAGTATTCGGGAGTGTCTGCAAATTACATTTCTTGAGTAACTCTTTGTGCCCCCATATAGAAGTTAGGCCCTGTTTATGCCCCCATAAAGTAGTTAGGCACCAAGTTTGTACCCCCATAAATTTAGTGCCCACTGTAGATAGTGCCACGCAGCCCCCCTCCCAGTTAGTGCCATGTAGCCCCCCTCCCGGGTAGTGTCACACAGCCCTCCTCCCATGTAGTGCCACACAGCCCCCCCTTCCATGTAGTGCCACACAAGCCCTCCCAGGTAGTGCCACACTGCCCCCCTCCCAGGTAGTGCCACAAAGCCCCCCTCCCAGGTAGTGCCACACAGCCTCCCTCCCAGGTAGTGCCACACAACCTCCCTCCCTGGTAGTGCCCCACTACCCCCTCCCAGGTAGTGCCACACAGCCCTCCCTCCCAGGTAGTTCCACACATATTCATATATGGATAGTGATGTCAGGCGAAATACCAGAGCCAAAGTCCCAGGCAGAGCGCTACTAGCAATCTGCCTGGGACACTGCTCTGCTCCAGACATCATTATCCATATATCGACAGTGATGTCAGGGGCTACCCCAGAGACGGAGTCCTGGAGCAGAGCCGCTTCTAGCACTCTGCCTGGGACTGCTTCTCTCCTCCTGGCATCACTGTCCATATATATGCAGAGCGCTATTAAGGCTCTGTCTGGGACTCCAGCTCTGCTCTTGACATCACTGTCCAGTGATGTCTGGGGCAACCCCAGAGCCAAAGCCCCAGGCAGAGGGCTACCAGCATTCTGCCTGGGAGCCTGTAACCTAGTAAATGGCAGAGTTGGGAGCTACCTCCCTGCTCTCCCATAGCGTTGAATAGTATCTGCATCCTAAGGATGCAGATACTATTGAATGTGGCTTCGCTACCGCTGTAGCAGCCATAGCGGCTGCTAGCGGGGCCACTAGGCATGGGGGGACCGTGATGGCGGCACGGCCCCCTTGTGCCATGGGCCTTGTAGCAACCGCTATGGCTGCTACAGCGGAAGTTACACCGCCTCCTAGACGGGCTCCCTCTAGAAGCCAAATCCCGTCGACAACACTGGGGATTCCACTCCTGGAGGAGCCATGATGGCAGAGTTGGCACACGGTGGCCGGCCCTGGCTATTTACCACAAGACGGAGGTTGTGCAGGAAGTTCCATGAACGTTCATTGGATCCTAACTAATTTATTGTCCTGTCTACTCATATTTCAATCTAATCCAACTTCTTTGAGATGAGATAGAACAAGCTTTTCTGAGTAGGGTCTAGGAAATATGCAAGGACCTTCCATTATAAAGCTGGGTTCACACACAGGTTTTTGTGACATTTTTCATTGCATTTGTGCGCTTGTAGACCGCAGGAGAATATGAAGTTCTCTAAACACACTGGCCCTCATTTATCAAAACTGTCTAAGGCCAGGCTCACACACACACACACACACACACACACACAGTTTTGAGGCCGTTTTTGGTGACGTTTATGGCTCAGTTTTTTTTAGCCAGATCCAGGATTCTTTCCAAAAGATAGGAAAGGTATACAAAAAAGACTGATGCATCTCCTTTCTTTTGTGTCCACTCCTAAAAAAACCTGAGCCAAAAACGACATCAAAACTGCGTGTATATTCCTGGCCTAACAGAAATACTGACATCACAGAGTAGTATTAAATTTGCAGCCATTTACAGTGCAGTTTAGCAAATGAAAGTTGCACTGTGATTGGTTGCTATGGGCAACAAGAACAGTTTTTCTGTTAGACCGTTTTGATCAATGAGGCTCATTGTGTTTTTGTTTGACTTTTTTTTTTTTCTACCGTATCATCTTTTCCAAAAGGTCTGGCGTTTTGTAAGGTGTTTTCCACCCATGGACCTCAGTTTTAACGAATACTGCAACTGCCTGTGTGATCACAGTTTTTGGAGCAGTATATTAATTTGTGTTTTTGTTTTTTTAAATGCACAAAAAGAAAATGTGTGAAGGAGGGCTAATGCTTTTGAAGCCTTGCTTCATGTACTACTTTGAGGGTAAAAAAGGATGTCATGCACTATGAGGAAATAATCTAATGCGAAAAAAAAAGTGAAAAGAATTTAAATACAGTTAAAGAGGCTCTGTCACCAGATTTTGCAACCCCTATCTGCTATTGCAGCAGATCGGCGCTGCAATGTAATTACAGTAACGTTTTCATTTTTAAAAAACGAGCATTTTTGGCCAAGTTATGACCATTTTTGTATTTATGTAAATGAGGCTTGCAAAAGTCCAAGTGGGTGTGTTTAAAGTAAAAGTCCAACTGGGCGTGTATTATGTGCGTACATCGGGGCGTTTTTACTACTTTTCCTAGCTGGGCATTGTGTATAGAAGTATCATCCACTTCTCTTCAGAACGCCCAGCTTCTGGCAGTGCAGACACAGCCGTGTTCTCGAGAGATCACGCTGTGACGTCACTTCCCCAGGTCCTGCATCGTGTCGGACGAACGAGGACACATCGGCACCAGAGGCTACAGTTGATTCTGCAGCAGCATCGGCGTTTGCAGGTAAGTCGATGTAGCTACTTACCTGCAAACGCTGATGCTGCTGCAGAATCAACTGTAGCCTCTGGTGCCGATGTGGCCGACACGATGCAGGACCTGGGGCAGGAAGTGAGTGACGTCACAGCGTGATCTCTCGAGAACACGGCTGTGTGTCTGCACTGCCAGAAGCTGGGCGTTCTGAAGAGAAGTGGATGATACTTCTCGTCAGAACGCCCAGCTAGTAAAAGAAGTAAAAACGCCCCGATGTACGCACATAATACACGCCCAGTTGGACTTTTACTTTAAACACGCCCACTTGTACTTTTGCAAGCCTCATTTGCATAAATACAAAAATGGTCATAACTTGGCCAAAAATGCTCGTTTTTTAAAAATAAAAACGTTACTGTAATCTACATTGCAGCGCCGATCTGCTGCAATAGCAGATAGGGGTTGCAAAATCTGGTGACAGAGCCTCTTTAACATTAAAAAAATCTTTATTGAATAAATTACACAAAATGGTAAATAATATATACATATTTGGTATCCATAACCGTAAAACAACCTGTACATTATTCTTAACATATTTATATTGGTGAATTTAATTTTCCTAAAAATTAAATTCTAACTTTTAAAATTTGGTCTGCAAAAAAAACCCCAAAAATAATACATCTAAGTTGATTACGTTGATTATGATTGTGAAAAGGTAAGAGGCAAAAAAAATGAAACGTCTACTACAAGGACGTGGGGATCCCCTCCAATCCCTAAACAAAGGGACTATGTCTCCTTTGGTATTTTCTCTTCCCATCATCACACCAGATGCTGTGCAGAGAATTGTAACACAACCCCATTTAATTGAGAATTGGGGAACTATGCATTGAGGAAAAATAAATTGGCCACTGCACTCTACTACCACTTCTGCTTATTTGTTGTAATGATCATTGGAGGTTCCAGTTTTCGGATCGCCACTGATCATGACGTTATGGTGTATTGTACCGATAACGTCAAATTGCCTGCCATTTCTACCTTAAAAGATCATACATTTCTATTTTTAAGTATTTATAAGAAACAATATCCACTAGTTGAGTGAATTACACAAAAGAATCAAGCGTAATCTAATAATTCCTGTTGAGGTCTCTATGAAATGAGAAATGACTTCATTGTAATGCTTATAAATGTGTCCACCAATATCCGTATCTTCAGTCATAAATTAATTTTAATTACATTGCCTGAATGAGGTAGGACAGTAGTAATATAGCACATTTCCGATATCAATCTCTGGCTTTTCAGTAACAATAACATGAAATAATATTCCGCTGAGCATTCTTTCTGGTCTGTAGGCAGTTCAATAATGTTGTTATGATTAATATCAGGAAATAAATGAATTTTCAGTAATGAATTAGTTAGATGTTCCAGGCATGTACATTTAAAGATTATATCTAACACAGGAAATTAGATGTAATGAGCCTGTAGAAATATTGTATGACTTCATTACTTTCCTAAAAACGACATATATTCGCTCTGTCGCCTAATAGAATCCATAATAAGATTGGACTTCACCACAAATAGTTTGACTATGTAGCCAAGCAGACCAAATAGAAATTGTGGATATTGCAGAAAATTGTTTTATAATCTACTCTAGCAGCCAGGCTACATCACCTGCTTTAAAGTCTTACTCATTGAAGTGACGGTTTAGGCTAGGATTATACAACTTTTATCACATGAATCCCATGGGAATGTAAGCTTCCCTGAATAACATATGCCATTCAGGCTCTGTGGAACATACCATATGTTGATGAAGAAGAATATAACACAGAAATGTCTGAACATAGTATTCCTCTTTTCATGTAATGGGAGAATGGTCTTTAACTTAGTTTTTGATCCGTCTTGGGTAGATACTTCTCATCAGTTGAAGAGCAAGTAGTTTATTTGTATAAATGTACAAATAATTGACCTATAGTTCAAGCATGGAGGTCTCTAAGCATAGTTGTTATAATTTGAAGGTTTGTCTCTTTAGAGACATCCCTTTCAAATGGGAACCAGAATGACGATTAAATGATCGTCGAAAATCCAGCTCCCATTAACCTGGCAAGAGGCTGATTTGGCCAAGGAAAGCCATGGCCAGCCATGGATTTTCCAGTGGAAATGTAGTATTTTATAAAAACCACCCAAAAAAACAGATGGCCGCACAATTCCTTAGCTATACATTGTGGAGAAAATCTTATTGTGGTGTTCCATGCCCAAATACAGAACCACAGAAAAGTATTCTGGACAATAAAGGTGAGCAGTCAAGCCAAGATAATTCATATAATAACATGTGTTTTGCTTCAGTATCAAAATTCATATTAAAAAAGGACAGTGAGTCTATAATTTTCAAAAGGGAGAAAAAAGTGCATAATTCCTACAAACCCCCCCCCCCCCCCAAAAAAAAATAAAAAAATTCACTGGCCGGTAACTGTTATGTACGTGAGTGGATAAACAAGTCATTCAATATACATTATACATGATATGCAGTTAAACATGGACTACATTTAATATATAGCCCTGCTAAGAATTTATTATTCAAAATTTGTGTTATAATTACAATATCAAATATATAAAATGTAACCGTTGCAATAGCCAGATTATTTTTATAAAAATGGCCGTATATGTAATAATTGAATGTCTCTAACCTGTCAGTATGGAAGGTATTCTTACAGAGGGGGACCACATTTCAGGAGTCTGAATTTGCGATAAAATTGTGACTTTTGTGCCGCTCACCAACTTTTCTAAAAAGTTAGTAGGGCTAAGCAGAAGCACCAAGGCCACCAGCTCGACAAATTATCATATTTACACCAGAAACTGGCATAAATTATGGCACACATTTCACTTTCTGGTGCATGAATGGCCAGAGATATGCCTAATTTATTAATATATTAGGCGCATTTTGTGCTAACTTTCTTTATATTAAGACTGATGTATGAAACGCCAGTCTTATTAAATTCCCTCCCAATGTGCATATAACTGTATTGAGCAGATGGACCTGCTCAAAATTATTATTTTAACCCCTTTAATTTATCAAGGGTTAGCCCAAAGTATGTCATCAAATAATGCCGTGCCAATCACTTGTAGAGAATAGAAAAAAACAACAATTTACCAACCGGGTATATTAGACAAATGAGTCTTTCTGTAAATTATCAATATAATTTGGTGCATGTATATGGCCGGCTTTAGTTGTTGTCCTTAGTGTATGTCTGTGACCTTAGTGTATGTCTGTGACCTTAGTGTATGTCTGTGTAATTATTTATGTTCTAAAGGATGGACATATGCATCTTCTTTTCATTTCAAAGAGGGCAGGTAATATAATTTTGAGCCATATACTAGTTGGCCATTGACTCATATGTCATAGAAAATATTCTTGGACTTGCGTATTTTAGCTGAAACTATTCAGAGGGCCAGGCATAGTATTTATGTTCAGGCTCAATGTCACAGCGTAAGCCGGTTCATCAGTAAACCTGGGTTTGTGTGGAATCATCAAATACAGGGCAGGAGCAAGTTCAGAAAGTCAAGCTAGGTCATCTCTGGGATGTCAGACAAGGCAGCCATCAAGGACGAAGGGTCAGAAATGCTAGGTACGTGCCATCTGAGGCTGACCTACATGAGCTGATAGCTAAAGAGGAACTCCGTTTTAGTAAATACTTGTATTCCCTATTAAATAATGCCTTATCACCATTTCACCTTTCTGCCATTCCTCTGTTATACCTCCTGGAAATGTATAAATAAATTGACAACTGGCATTACCATTCCCCTTAACACTTTGATACTGTGCAATCAGTGCTGAGAGTGTCAGATTGTGTAGGGACACCCTATTGACAAGGGGAATGGTAACACCCAGTTCTTATTTCTTTTAATTTCTAGGAGGAATGGCACAAAATAGAATTCTAAGAAAAGATGCACCAGCTTTGTTATTATTTTATAGGGAATGCGAATGACATGTCAGGAGATAGACAGGACCTCTGTAAAGCTCCAGCATTTTCTGGGATGAGGACCTCTTGTGAGAACTACCTGTCATGAGTTTATTTTCCTCAGCGGTGACTGGCACCCGGGTTAGGGGGAATAGTGAGCGGTCTGTAAAACTTATAATCATTATACACATTATCTTTATTTTTTGTTTAACAAAACAAGACTTATTCTAATAAACTGAAGTCTGGTACAATGGCCATCCTTCTGAAATTAATAAATGATTGAAATCGAGGTCACTAGGTGCTTGATTACCTTTTCTTCGTGTTATTTTAAATGCTTGCAGGGTTTGTCTAGACCTTGAAAGTAGTCATTGAATTTCCTAGAGCAGTAAAGCATACAGCTATACTGTATTGTGTGAAGTGCACATAAATACTAAATTTGGCATTTCTACACCACGCTGATTGGGGGCTCTCATGATATCTCTCAATGTCATGCCTCTTCCATGGAGAAAAAAAATCAATATAGGCACGAGTAGTGCAGAAATCAGGCACAACACTGGCACCGGTGTGTAGAAGTGAAATCACTCATCACGCTGCTCCAGAAAAAACAGCTTCATCCATATCCACCAAACGTTCTAATGGTATATTGCGGCAATGCTAATACAGGAGGACGGTCAGTAATATCCAATAGTAATTTAATAAACGCACAACGCATTTTGGGATTGATGCAATTCTTCCTCAGGTACATCCTCAGGTTTTACA
Source organism: Rhinoderma darwinii (assembly GCF_050947455.1). Lineage (NCBI taxonomy): Eukaryota > Metazoa > Chordata > Amphibia > Anura > Rhinodermatidae > Rhinoderma > Rhinoderma darwinii. The sequence goes on from NC_134691.1 coordinate 285,699,005, forward strand.
TGAAGAAGACATTGGGTCAAAACCGAAATGCGTTTTAAGTTCTTTAAATTACTACTAGATATTACTGAATGTCACAAGACAAGGGGACTGTCTTCTGAATCTGGGGTGCTGGGGCACCTCACAAGTGAAGCACTAATATAGCAGATGCTAATACAGTGTACAATTCTAAAAAGTCTCTTCCCGCTTTAGGAACTGTGTATGAGCCCTACAATTCTGAAGATTTAGGTTAAGGTTAAGGTAGGGAGACAGTTTACAGCTGGTCAGGCCAAGCCTTCACACATATATCATTGACCTCCCTCCTATGCCAGATTGAGCAGTAGTCAGTCGCTGAGGCTAGACGCTTGCCTTATTAAATATTGATGCATGTTTATTGCTGCAGCTGCTCCCTCTAGTATTGAGTAATCTCAAGATTTGCCTCAATGGAAGTCCAAAGTCTATAAAGCATCAAGCTGAAGCTGAACCACAAGCAAAGCAATCACTTTCAAAGGAATTCCTTCAACCCTGTCCATTCTGCTACAGGGCAGTCATGTATGTCATTTATATTTTATTACTGTAAGGCCAGGATCACACACAGTTTTGATGCAGTTTTTGTGGGAGTTTTTGGCTGATGCATCTCTTTTCTTTTGTGCCACTTCTGTATTTGGCTAAAAAAAACTGAGCCAAAAACTGCATCAAAACTGTGTGTGTGATCCTGGCTTTAAAGCTGATGATGGCCATATGTTCTTGCTGAATACTGGCTGGGTCGTTGGCAACCCTAAGTGCACCTCCAGCCTCCGTTCCCATTCGACTAATAGATATGGTCCTATGATACCCTCTCCTTGTCACTATTTTAAGATTGTGCCACGAGAACCAATTCAGTTAATACATACCACTTGGCTGGAAAGGTAAACCGACATGTCCCATGCACGCCTGACGTGTCATATATACTTTTTCATGTAATTTTTCTTAACATCTATGAACACCCTTTGAATGTTTTTTTTTTTTTAAATTAGTATTGGATGCCACTAATTTGAGTTAAAAATCAGTTCCCCATTATTAAAAATGTTGTAATGTTTTTCTTGTGTAGCCTGCATGTATTCATATACATTGCAGACTGCTCTGTCGTGTTCCCAGGAAAATCCGTCAGTGTAGTGCATTGACGACTCGCTCTTCAGCCCATCTGCCTACTCACCTGAGTGCTGATAAATGCTCATTATAGCCGAATTATGATCAAGCTAAAATGCAGCTAAATAATCCAGATAAAATTAATGTTTATGAGCGCTCAGGAGCGACGACGTGCTGAAGAGCAAGCTGTTAGTGCACTGCACTGACGGATTTGACTGGGTACAGGAGAGAGCAACATGTTACAACATTTTTAATAAAGACCTATTGAGGAAATTATTTTTATTCCAAAATCAATAGAATGCTATAAAACACACCCCTTCCCCCCAATAAATGACATTTAATGATGTCCATATCCTTTAAAGGGGTATTCCGGTCATATAACATATTTTGAAGTAATTGCTGAATGTGTTGTGTGTCGGGTAATAAACTGTGTCTCATGTTTTTGACCCTTCTATATGTCCCCTCAACCTCTGTATTTCATCCGTGATTTAACCACTGGTTCCTGGTACCTGATATAAGTGATAATCGTGTCCTTTGTCGCTCTGGTGACCTGCCATACGCCATTTCAGACTCCAAATCACACAATTTCCTGTTTTGATTTTATGGCTGTGCGCGTTCACGATGAGCTTTGTCGACCCAGATTGAGAGCTTGAATGCAGCAGGAGTAGTCTGTGTGGGAGTCCCATGCGCTACTCTAGCATCTGGAGTATCATAGGCTTGGGTAGAGTTGTCGGATTGGGTAGAGTTGACTAAACACGCATGCGCAGTAACATGCGCGTCCACGCTGCTGTTATACACAGATTAAATAAGAACAGCGACCAAACGTACATGGGTGACCTGGGGGTGCAAGCGATTACAGTTTGTGACCTGGGGAAACGGAAAGTGACAACAGGGATAAGGGGGACTGATAAGTTGGTTATTTTGCTAGATAACTGCTGATAAAAATGAATGACTTATTTAATCAATTTCTTACAATTGATGTAGTGGCAATATAAAACCAACTTGCTGTCACTGGAATTCCAGAAAAAGGATGTGTGGCCTGCAAGTGACACACTGCAACTTAATTAACAAATATTTTTGCCACTCTTTAACAGAGATTATTGGCGATGAGCTACGCCATATTCCTTAATCAGTGTGTGACGTGTTTATAAATATTGCTCACGCTACACAGAAACTGTATACTGGTGTGTCATTCAAAAGTATGTAAGTATTACTAAATATGCTCCAAAGTATATAGGAAAGAGGGTGTCCAGGATTAGAGAAAAGGGTCTGCTTTTTATATTTTTCCAGAGCGCCACTCTTGCCCATATCTGTTGATGCCATTCAGCCTCAAATAAGGATTAGCTGCAATTACACCCATGGATAAGAGGGGCACTGTTTGACAGATTCGCTTCTCTAGTCCGGGACTACCCCTATAAGCTTTATTTATATAAGTAGCCCCCTTATGATTAAGGAATTATTTGCTGTGCGCATGTGTGCAGTTGTACTACAAATGGATGTTATATGATCATAAATAAAAATACTTAAAAGTGTGTGGATGACTTTTGGATGCTTCCCTGCTCACAGATGTCCGAACTGAACGAATATACTGTAGTAACTGCAGTGCTGCCATTAAGTTATAGCATGCTTTTCTTTTGTCCTTTATGAGCTTAGTATTTTCCACTGTCTTATTTCAAAGACATAAGGCATCTAGTGCTTAGTAGTCAGTAAATGGGAATTTATACTCATCCAGTAAATCAAAATACAGAACATTAAAGTGGCATTTAGCCAACAGAAAAGCATTAAATATTTATGGACACCAGTGAAAACAGCTTTTTGTGCACAGTAGGGCAGCATCTTTACCTTAATAAAAAATTTAGTGGTAGTGGCATTGGACCAATTTAAGCAAGATGTGTCAGAGAGTGATATAATTTTTAAGCTCCACCACCCATAGAAGTGGTAACGGAGGTGTATGGAGCAGCCAGGTGTAGACGGCAGATGAACAGTATAAGAGACGTCTCGAGCTGCCGGCTCGTTTGTCTGACATGTTTTTAATGAGACTGGATTGTGTGCCTGCTGTTCTGAGTTTACTCTCAAGAAGATCCCAAGTGTTAGCAGTCAACTGTGCTTCATAAGCATATGTGGAGTCCATTACACTCCAGATAGTCTCTTCATTCACTGATCTAGTGAGTGATTTTTAATTTACCATTTACATTTTAGTAATTTCATTGCCAATTATTACCTTTGCAAAGAGATTTCCATTACTATGTATGAACTGATGTGAGCGAACAGTATATAGGTCTTGTAAATAATAATATGGGCCGACCATACAATGGGAATCAAATACTTATTATTTAGTTTGGTGAGGGCTTTTTTTTTAGTGTTTCTCCAGCTAGATATTTTATTTTAGGACACTACCCAATGTGCCATTGGCGGTTTTATTAATTAGAGGACAGTGTTCAGTTTCATAAGTATAAGTCATTATGCACATCCTACTCCACAACCCCTGAGATTTACAGAGCCGGAGTCTTGCACACATACTAGTGTATACACCATTACTACATTCGCATACCTACAAGTTCATATAGAGAAAAAAAAACCTGTAGCATGCTTCATTGGATGACCTATGTACAGCATTGTTCTTAGCATTACTCTTAGGGGAGAATAGCTTTATACATACGCATACCTCCAATTTAATAAGGACATTTTTTTCTGTTGAATTCCGTATAAATTTGAGACTAACTTCATACCTACAGCAACTAAAGGAGCCTGGTATGAAGGCTGTACATCCTCCGTGTTCTACCGTACAGGCTCCTTGCACGTGGCTCTGTGTTAATCCCCAAGCCTGGTTCCAGCGGCACGTCTCCCCAAGCTGCCACCACTTCCACTAATGGCGGCGAACCGGACGCCTGCTCTTCAGCTCCTCGTTGTAACGTCTATCGCCGCGGACCGCCGTCCTGACTTACCCTCTGACGGCCGCGGCCATGGAAAAGTGAGTTCCCGCGGCATCTCCCTCCTGAGAGACACCGGCACTCACTTCCTGGTCCAGACACTGTCTCTCGCAGACGCACATGCTCGGCCTTAAAGGGCCAGTACGCACACAATTGCAGAATACTGCAATTAGCCCAGAATGCTCTACCCTCTCGATCCTTGCCTGAGCATTGTTGTGTTACCTAAAGTTTGTCATTACAAATAGTCTCCTAGTGTTTTCCAGTTCCCAGTATTACCTGTTCCTGATGCCTGTACCCTGTATCCCGTGCTACCATGCCTCTGTGCCGTCAAGAGTTGGGGTCTTGTTGTGCCCTCCGCTGCATCTATTGTGTCGCACCCCGCCGTGTGTCTGTCTACTGTCAGAGCCTCATCTTAGCCTGAATCTACCGCTACTGTCTACATTGCCTCAGGTACCCTTTCTGAACTATAGACATTGCATTGTACCTGTTTGGCCAGCTGCTATTCCGCTACACGGTATGGCCCAGTGGGTCCACACCCCACGTCATGACACTCGTTTTGCGGGCCTCCTCCTCTGCATGGCTGGCAGAGCCTGGATGACATTGGTCTTGGTCCTAGCGTCTAATTTAAGGGGGCCACCAATCTTTACCGGCAGATCAAGATACATCCTATGTTTGGCTTTTGTTGCTATTTGACTCCGATCCTGAACTTGATTTCGGCCTGTTGCTGGATTACACTCCTGTCTCACCCATTGGATTTGTTAGGTTCCTGTGGTTCTACTCTTGAAATCGACTCTTGACTTGACTACTGACTACGGTTGTCCGCTACAGCGCACCCATCGACAATCGGTGACTATTCTGGGGCCCGTGACCTTGAAATCTGGACTGGGAAAATCCATACATCATTGTGAGGGTTAAACATGAGATTCCTTATACTCTGCATCCCAGTCTAGCCAGCTACAAATCAATTGTGACTTAGATCTACTGCTCTGGTGAGAATCGTAACAGTATATGCAGGCTTATACTAATGCTCATCAGGAAATTCGGTCAGAGTTGCTACCTTGGGTTGGGTTTGACCACAACAACCATGTCTTTGAATCATAAGGTAAATCTCCATTTGAGACGATCTAAGGTTGAAGTTCGAGTGCTCCTCTTCCGATCATGGCACAGCCTTAGGTACCTGCTGTTGTGGAGGTTAGCAATAATCTTCTCGACATCTGGATGGTGGTCCACAATAATTTGGATAAGCATTGATGCCCAGTTCCCAAATATGTTCCTGGGGATTGAGTCTGACTGTCCACGAAGAATTCATGAAGAATATCTGACTTAAAGAGGCTCTGTCACCAGATTTTGCAACCCCTATCTGCTATTGCAGCAGATCGGCGCTGCAATGTAGATTACAGTAACGTTTTTATTTTTAAAAAACGAGCATTTTTGGCCAAGTTATGACCATTTTTGTATTTATGCAAATGAGGCTTGCAAAAGTACAACTGGGCGTGTTGAAAAGTAAAAGTACAACTGGGCGTGTATTATGTGCGTACATCGGGGCGTTTTTACTTCTTTTACTAGCTGGGCGCTCTGACGAGAAGTATCATCCACTTCTCTTCAGAACGCCCAGCTTCTGGCAGTGCAGACACAGCCGTGTTCTCGAGAGATCACGCTGTGTCGTCACTCACAGGTCCTGCATCGTGTCGGCCACATCGGCACCAGAGGCTACAGTTGATTCTGCAGCAGCATCAGCGTTTGCAGGTAAGTAGCTACATCGACTTACCTGCAAACGCCGATGCTGCTGCAGAATCAACTGTAGCCTCTGGTGCTGATGTGTCCTCGCTCGTCTGACATGATGCAGGACCTGTGAGTGATGACACAGCGTGATCTCTCGAGAACACGGCTGTGTCTGCACTGCCAGAAGCTGGGCGTTCTGAAGAGAAGTGGATGATACTTCTCGTCAGAACGCCCAGCTAGTAAAAGTAGTAAAAATGCCCCGATGTACGCACATAATACACGCCCACTTGGACTTTTACTTTAAACACGCCCACTTGGACTTTTGCAAGCCTCATTTGCATAAATACAAAAATGGTCATAACTTGGCCAAAAATGCTCGTTTTTAAAAAATAAAAATGTTACTGTAATCTACATTGCAGCGTCTATTTGCTGCAATAGCAGATAGGGGTTGCAAAATCTGGTGACAGAGCCTCTTTAAGATCTTATAAACTTGCTCCATGTTTCATTGAGCTATTCCAGGTTTCCACGTTTCATTGAGCCATTCCTAAAGCTGCTGCCTTCTTTTTGGATTTCTAACAGCTTCCATATTTCCCTTCTTTGACCCCTGGTCATCAAGATGTTTTCTACGAAGGTCAAGACTTTTTCTGCTTGACTCTATGTCCCATGTGGGGAAGAGGTAGTCAAAATCTTGCCTTGATTTGTAACTAAATGGGGCGTCTCCCTTTAAAGAGGCTCTGTCACCAGATTCTCAAATCCCTATCTCCTATTGCATGTGTTCGGCGCTGCAATGTAGATAACAGTAACTTTTTTTGTTTTGAAAAACGTTCATTTTTGGCCAAGTTATGAGCTATTTTCTATATATGCAAATGAGCTTTGAAATGGACAACTGGGCGTGTTTTTTTTCGTATGTCCAACTGGGCGTGTATTGTGTTTTTAACTGGGCGTGTTTACTTGTTTTACTAACTGGGCATTGTGGAGAGAAGTGTATGACGCTGACGAATCAGTGACCAATCAGCATCATGCACTCCTCTCCATTCATTTACACAACACATAGTGTTCTTACTAGAACGATGTGCAGCCTCATACACAAGTGTCCTGATAATGAATACACATGATCTCCAGCCTGGACGTCATGTGTATTCAGAATTCTGACACTTCAGAATCCTTTCTGTGAGATTTCCAGCAAGGGAAACAAAATCTCGTTTACCTCGTAATCTCGCGAGATTACGAGCGGCTTGCTGGAATCTCACAGAAAAGATTCAGAAGTGTCAGGATTCTGAATACACATGACATCCAGGCTGGAGGTCATGTGTATTCATTATCAGGACACTTGTGTATGTGGCTGCACATCGTTCTAGTAAGAACGATGCTGCTGTGTAAATGAATGGAGAGGAGTGCATGATGCTGATTGGTCACTGATTCGTCAGCATCATACACTTCTCTCCACAACGCCCAGTTAGTAAAACAAGTAAACACGCCCAGTTAATAACACAATACACGCCCAGTTGGATATACGAATAAAAACACGCCCAGTTGTCCATTTCAAAGCTCATTTGTATATATAGAAAACAGCTCATAACTTGGCCAAAAATGAACGTTTAAAAAAAAACAAAACACGTTACTGTTCTCTACATTGCAGTGCCGATCACATGCAATAGGAGATAGGGATTTGAGAATCTGGTGACAGAGCCTCTTTAAGGTTTGACGTGTGTAAAGTACCAAGCGCAACTGAGGAGGGAAATGGTAACACCCAGTTATCAATATATTCATACATTTGCAGTAGGAATAATAGAGAAACATTACAATATAAAGTTCTAGAAAATATGGTCCAGAATTGTTATTTAATGGGGATTAAAAGTATTTAATAAATACACATGGCAGAAGAGGGGACAGATCCTTTTTTTAACTCAATTACTTTTACACAATGTATCCATGGTTTCCATGTGTCACACTGATGAAGGCTAACAAGCTTGAAACAGCTGTATGCAAGTAGGAATATATATACTGTATAGTCATATTCTTCATAATTTCTACACACCATTGGTCCTGGATGCATTTGGCCACAGGGGAGAAAAGGAATGATTTGTATGTCTCCACCGATTATTCTGATGTGAGGAGTAAAGCCCCTGGCTGTAATTGTAATGACATAAAAATACCCCTCTGTATCCAGATGACAATGCTGTTCCTCAATTTTTTGGGGCTTTTTATTAGAGAGCTTCTTGTTCCTTTCATCCCACCCCACCACAACTTCATTGGTTATCCAGTTTTTTTCTAAATAAAGAGCACAAAGAACACATACCATTTAGGATATGGACACCTGCATTTTTAGCCTGTAATGCTTAGCTGTCATTGACTTGTACTTGACCTAAAGTTTTGATGTCCGTGTGTTTCTGTTTTCAAGTTACACATATGCAGTAACCATATAACTTTGATGTGCCCAGTATATATCCTCAATGAATAGACTTCTTTATAGCACATAAAAATTCAATTTAGAAGCAGACAATCCCATATGTGTGACAAAGCTCATACAACACACGCGTTTTGTGGGGTTTATGGTCAAAGATAAGATATCACCACATCGGTGGGAAAGAAATGGTTCTCTAGATATGACAAAGCAGGGACTAATGCCTTGTAGTGAAAAATAACAACGTTTCTTAGAATTGAAAGCAACATTTTTTATTTATTTTCTTGAGATAAGGAAAAAGCTGTTTTTGAAAAGATATTTCAGAATGGGATCCTAAGCAAATATCATGAATTGCTCCTGAGGAGGCAAGTGCACCCTAAGGGTGTAATAACCTCTGTCTAGAGAAGGGGAGGTCCAAAAAAGAGACTTTGAGCAACTGCGCTACGTATTTCTTGCTTAAAGTGCTTGTCTCATCAAAAAAGCCCCTTCTAACCATGAAGCTGGCCCAGTGATCAGCTGATCGCTGCAGGTCCAGCCCCTGAAAGCGTAGCAATGAACTATTATTTCCAGTGGAAGTTACAATAGGCCATACATTTTTGCTGAAGGGGAAATGCAGTTTTACATGTAACATGTAGCCACATTGAGTGAACATTTTTTTTTCGCATCTTTGTAAGCCCTAGGCTGATATTAAAAATCAGAGTCCGTTTTTATGTAGTTTACACTGAAACTCCAGACAACAAAAAAATCCAACTTTTACCAATGTTAGACCTTCACTTAGGCCATGTTCACACGCTTCCGTGCCTAAATCGTGACAGAATCCGCTTCAATTATCCCGCAATGCATGTGAATGTGGTATTTTATACCCAATTCATGTTCATAGGAAAATATTCATAGGCAATAATGAACACGATGCAGATTTTAAAATCCACCACACTATGCTAATTTCCACGCTAAAAATAAGTGGATTAGCTCTGTTTAATCACAATGGGGCGAATCTACGTGTAGCTACGCTAGCCAACTGACTATAGGAATCTGAGGCTATGGCAAATCCGTGTGAGCATGGCCTTACTTCCCTTAAATCAAACTTTTTAGATACATACAGTGTTCCGGCTTCAGCATCCACATACAATTTCTACTGGTCCAATAAAGGAAATATTTCCATTCATAAGCAGCTCATGAACCTGGTGCTCTGTAGTCATGCACCAGCTACGGTAAGGTAAGATGTAGACAGGTTGGAGAGGGGCCTAACTCCAGGCAATAGCTGGACGTTCTATTTTGACTTGGAGGTTTACTTTAAATTCCAGATCTGTGTGATACTTATAAGATTCACTTGGAAGTTATGCTGCTGGCTGAAAAGGCAAATCGTGCAAATTACAGTCATTGCACTAATAATGGTAGTACTGACTGTCCAATAAAGCCCAATTATCTTAGTAATTGGTGGAAATGAACGTCACTCACAAAAGATTATACACTTGCATTTGTAGATTAATTGCTGTGGCTTCTCACAAAAAACGTATGCAATGTCTTTCATGGTAAATATTAATATAATGTAAATCATGACATTCCAAGCCACATAAATTTAGTGTACTTCCGCTACTGCTTTCTGGCATTCACAGCTATTACTGACGTTTTCCATTTGGTAATAAATCTGCATCGATAGCTGAGCCTATTCTTATGACAGTTTAAGTATCCCAGGGGAATTTGCTATTTTTAAGTGCTGAAAATATGTATCTGTATTATTTTGATCTGTAAAATATGCAGTAACATTCATTTTATACTTTATGTTTTTAAAATTGAATGTGCATTTTCAATTTTCATGACAGCAATGTAATATTGTCTTTTTTTGTTTAGGATGATATAGCGTAAACACAACATATTTTAACCCCAAAATAATGGAGGTCGTTTAGGCTTCGACAAACAGCTTAGTAATTTCAGCCTGTTTAGTCATTTTGTATCTTTTCTTTCATTACAGAGAGCCTCTATATTAAATATTGTTTGCTTGTCTTTTTTTTTTTTTATTAGACCTATATTAAAGAAAAATATATTTTTTACACTTATAGATATGTTTTGTCTTATTATGACCATCCAATAATCCAGAATAATTAATAATTTAGCACTCATCATGTTCCATACACCAGATTAAAGGAATTTTATGGTGTCTGTGTGTGACTG